>NW_024870680.1:10065000-10665000 GCF_019054845.1 Dipodomys spectabilis
TTTTTTTGCCTTTATCCATGCTGTTTCTCTTACCTAGAATGCTCTGGGAAAACACTCCTTGATCATCTATAGCCCAGATCAAAAAGAAAGCCTCCTAGGCTCTCCATACCACCCTCAGCCACTGGGCATTTGTATTTGACAGCAATTAGTTCACAAGGGTCAGGAAAACTGCAGGATGAGGGTCAGCAGGTTCCTGAGCTCAGCCCCTGGTGAAATATAGCAACTGCATGCCACAAGTGGCTGGCATGGAAATTGCTGACTGATATGATGATTGGGCCATTAATCTGTGGGTATATTAATGCCACAAATAATGATTGGCTACCTACTATAGGCAGGCCCTGAGGAAGATGTGAAGTTGAAACAATGATAAAGGAAAATCCACTCAGCAACAAAAGAATTCATTACCCAACAGAGACTATGTGTGGACAGAGCAACTATAAAATCTTCAGTAGCTCACACCTGTAATCCTAGATACTCAGGAGGGTGAGATCTGAGGATCACAATTTAAAGCCATCCCAGGTAGACAAATTCTCAAGACTCTTGTTTCCAATTAACCAAAAAAGCCAGAAATGAAGGTATGGCTCAACTGAGAGCATTAGCCTACCACTTCTTTTTTTTTTTTTTTTTTTTTTGTCCATCTTGGGGGCTGAACTCTGGGCCTGGGCGCTGTCCCTCAGCTCTTCAGCTCAAGGCTAGCACCCTACCACTTGTGCCGCAGCTCCACTTCCAGCATTTTTCTGCTTATGTGGTGCTGATGAATCGAACCCAGGGCCTCATGCATGCAAGGCAAGCGCTCTACCACTGAGCCACCTTCCCAGCCCCTACCTACCACTTTTTAAGTAAAAAATCAATCAATAAATAAACAAGTGAGAGCCCAAGGCCCTGCATTTAAGTCCCAATACCAGCACTCTCTCTTCCTCTTCCTCTTCCTCTCTCTCTCTCTCTTTTTCTCTCTCTCCCTCTCTCTCTCTCTCTTACACACACTTGGTGGAAAGCTAAACATGTCCAAAGAATGGCTCCGCTAATATGCTGGGTATTGAGAGGGTATTGAGAAGGGAAAGGACATGAATGAACATGTATTCAGTATCTATTTTGTGCCAGGTACTATAGAAGGTAGATTTTCAGATGCCAACCTGAGAGGAAAATGCCATCATCCCCATTTGGCAGATGGTATATCTGAGACTGAAAGTGCATTAATAGCATACCTAAAGATATAAAGCTAATATGTGGTGGAATTAAGACCCAACTCTCACCGACTCCACGTGGTATCCTTTACTCTCTGTATTCCCACATGAATGCAACCTGGGAGCGATCATTGCAAATCTAAATGACACCATTTTCTTGATATTTGAAAAGACAGCAATACTTTCATCCCCAGCATTTAGACACAGCATGAAGCAGCCTGTTATTAATATGCTTATAGCCTGCATTAGGGCTGCAGGTCAATACCAGCTCATTTTGTCATAATAAATGAATGTTCATGTCAATGTGGATAAAATTCCCATTGGCTAAGCTCTCAATACCTACATTAAGGCAGAGCTGATCACTTCCTCTAAGGCTAAATACCAACTCCCCCTCTCCTTCAGCCCATGTATGTAACCATTAGGTAGTTAATTGCCTTCCATTTCCAAAAAGCCAGGCATTCCGAGATCACCACCCACCACCCCCATGCAACAATTCTTCGGTATTTCATCTTTCTTGACAGCCAGCCAATCCATCACAGGGACCCTTTCATAATTTGTATTGATTTGCATTTATCCACAGCCAAGCCCCTTTTATAGACCATCACTGTAGTTTTTGGGTCATTTTTAATGACCAAGAACACTGTCAGAGTTGACACAACTTCAAAGTACCCATGTGAAACTGAAGTGAGTTCAGCCCACTCACCTTGAAGACTTCAAGATCAACCCAATATCAGCACTTTGAATAATTTAGCCACAAAAGCAATTGGAACTTGTCTCTTACTCTGCAAGTCTGAGCCACTTGACTCGTGGCGCTGGATTCAGAGCAGCCCAGAGAGATAAAAAGCACAGGTCACTAAGTAGCAGGCAGAGGCCTCATCTGGCTCACAGAGGGGATGTGCTTGCACCATGTGGTATATTTTTAATTAGAGCAAATGAAATAATTATATATCACAAACTAAATTTTCCACTTTTCTTGGAAAGCCTGGCAGAGATGTACCTACACACCCACCAATGACTATCAGATAGAGCTTTTGGGTCACTTCTCCTAAAATAACAGGGCCATCCAATCCCAATCGTATTTTATTCGTATGTTTCAGCATTTACATCATCAGACTCTTAGGATATTTGAATGTGCAGCCTCTGATTTAATATGAGATTGCTATTCTAGCTGTGTGGATTTGGGTGAGACACTTAGACACCGAGCTGTTCTCACGTGTGAAATCAGGAAGTGATCCTGTTCGTGCTTTTGGCAATTTGGGCTAGATACTCTGCTAGCGACTAAGAACACAACAATAAACTAGAGATTGCACTTCCCCCAGGAGGTTAAGAATAATAAATGCAAACAATATATTTCAAAATCATATGTCTCTCTATAAGAATATGCAGGCTGCTGGGAGGTCATAGGACAGTCCTCTGTTCCAAGGATCAGAGACTAGAGAAGATGGCTCAAGGAGTGACCGTCGAGCAGGGAGCATAGGAAGGAGAAATTTGTGCAAGGCATAGTCCAGGAGCAAACCAAGGTCCAAAGCTGCTTTGGAACAATATAACAAATCCAGGCAATCTAAAAGGCCTTTGAGCAATTCATCTTAAATGTCTTTAAGGAGCCACTGAAGCTTTTAGGAGGATATGGAAAGATATACAGATATGATATGCCCAATGAAGGTCATTGTGGAGGGAGAGCCTTGGGCACAGGGCAACTCCTGCCTGCATGAAACTCTTGGGCTTGGTCCAAGATGGTTGTCTGAATGAAGAGCGACAACTCTGAATGGAAACTTCCAGCCCTCTGTTCTTTCCAGCCAGCCAGATCTGATAGAAAGCAGGTGGAAGGGCAGGTAGGTGGGCACAGTTGGAAGGTATCTTCAAGGGCACAGAGGTACTGAAGTGCTACAATTCTTCAGAAATCCAGATTATTACAAGAGAGCCTTGTCTTCTTTGAGCCAGCTCATCAAAACCAACAAGAACATTGAAATATTTATGTGACTTCACTTCAGAGAAGGCCAGGTATAGACTATCTGGCATCCAGATTTCTTTTTCTTCTACTTCTTAGAGCCATAGAAGATACTGAAGATATGTGGTGAATGAGAAAATTTTAAATATGACTTATATGGAAAACATGAGGTAGTGTGTTTGTAATGACTCCTAAGTAAACAAATAACTAAAAATAAACCATAATGAAGTAAAATATGAAGAGATGAAATAGGGTGATATGATAGAGAATGATGGGTGACTATCAATGCCTTCAGCCTAAACAGTAGTGTCCTCAGGCCAGAGCAATTTTGTAGACTAACTCATATTTTGACATGGCTGGGGAAGAGCCATTCAAACTCACCCATTGTAGCTGTTGCTGGTAGGGAAGACTATAGAGAGAGAAAGTATATAGAGAGATCTAGTTATTAGGGATTTGAGCTCCAGAGCCTAATGCCCAAGTGTATTACCTCTGCCATTTAACAGTTATACAATTGTGTTATTCAACCTCACCAGTTCTTAGTTTTCACATCTGTAAAATATACATAAACTGAATTATACCTACCCTATACATATGCTGAACTGATTAAAGAAGATAATGCATGCAAAGTACTTAAAATCATCTCTAATAGAGAGTGAGAACTTGATCGATGTGAGAGTGTGTAAAGAGATGAGGACAGAATGGAATTTTGAGGTAGCTAAGACTGAAGTAGAAAAGTAGGAAAGTTTGCCTCCAGGTAATAAGAGACCTGGGGAAGGGGAGCTATTCAGGAGGAGTAAACCATGGCCAGTCCAGGAGAGACTGGATTAGCATAAAGATTGTAATGGATACCAGCTCTGAACCTGGCTCAGAGGACAAACTTAGGAAAGGTGGGTTGCAACTGAGCAGTGGAAGTGTTCAGGGTTAGGGAAAAAGAAGAAAGCAGAATAGAGTGAGGTAGATAAGGAATGAAAAAGGGCTGCGGTACCTTAATGGAGACTGCAGGATAGAGACCAGAAGTCACTTGATGGCAAAAGCCCTGGTATCATCCCCGCAGGACAAAATGATAGCCAGACCTAGAGTCAGGGCCATGTCGTGCTGAGACCTGTACTCTCAAGTGAAACCCTTCACCTCAGGTGGCCAGAGGCAGGGTGGGGAGATGGGAGTGAGTGAGAAGCTAGAAGGTTGAAGACTAGACTGGCATAGCCTTCCAGAACAGATCGGCTCCACCTCAAGCCAAACGGTCCTATAGGCATAGATACTGCTTTTGTTGTTGCTGTTCAACCTATGTTTTCTGGAGAGCCAGGGGAGGGTCATTCTGTTTCTGGCTTATGGTTATAGTAAAAATGTTGTACAGAGGGGTTACAGTTACATGAGTAGAGTAATGAATACATTTCGTAGTGAGCATTGTTACCTCCTCCTTTGTTTTCCCCCCACCATCACTTTCCTCCCCACCTTCATAACTCCTCCTGCCACCTCCCCCCGCCCCGATATTGTAAAGTTTGTTTTCAGCATAGTCCTGTACATCTTGTTATCACAATGGGCCAGCCTGCATCCCCATTTAAGCTTTCCCCAATATCCCTTCCCCTCCCCAAATTACAAAAATGTATATACAAGGTGCAGAACACCAGCATCAAATCCAGTGAGAACAGGGATTATACTGTGGGGGAAGAACATACAAAAGAAACAAAAGAATCACATAGTGCATTAAGTACATTAAAAACACTAGCAAGAAAGAAAAAACCACTTGTGTCTCTGTCTTGGGGTACATTTTGCTTAACATTATCTCATGTGGTCATATGTACATTGGCCTATGGGTTTTTATAAATTAAGGCTCCATGGGATTTTGTAATAAAGCAAAGCTGGACTGGTTTTTTAAAAAGAGTTTCTGAACCACTGATATGAAGCACGCAAGTCAAACTTTATAGAATCCTAATAATGTAGAATGGCATGCCCATATTAAGGATCATCTAGTCTATCTTCTCCAAATAGGAAAGTGCCTCTCTGTTACCTCTAAGGAATCATCCAGCACCTTTCCTGGCTATGATTGCTATAGGAATACAGCTGTCCTGTTGCATGGAGCTCCTCTAACCAAGAGAAAAGCCACCCTGTCCCCAGATACTGGTAGATCAGTCTTGTAATTCTAGCTATTCAGGAAGTTAAAATTTGAAGATTGTAGTTCAAAGCCAGCCCTATTATTAAAGTCATTGGGACTCTTATCTCCAATTAACAAGCCAAAAGCTGGATGTAGAGGTATGGCTCCAGTGGTATAGTACCAGCATTAAGGGAAAAAACAACTATAAGCATGAAAATGAAAGGCCCTGTTAGAGCTCCAGAAATGGCACAAACAAAAGAATAATCCACTCTGTCATTCTGAGGTTAAACCAAACTTCCTCTGTCTTTTACCCATTACTCATGCTCTGTTCTCATGACACTCACTCCTGTTGGCCCCACAATACATTATGCACCACATTTTCTGAAGAATATGTCTACTTGAATTTTTCTGCTTCTAAGAATTTCTAGTACTTCAGTGTGAGCATACTGCAAATAGGAGCCAGGCTGTGTTCAGCTCAATACCCAACTGGGGCCATATAGTCTTCATGAATATATGCATAACAGAAACATGGATGGGTGAGTACTCCATACCTTGTAGAAGAATAATTTAACATCTTCATTTTATTAACGAGGTACCTAAACCCCAAAGAAATTGTGTGAATTGCCCAAGGATGCTTAGTAGCAGAGGGAGAATTAACACATAGGTTTTCTGGAAGCCATGAAACAGAACTTTGAGAAATACGGTTTGCAAATGAGTGTGGGAAGTGCCTACAATGCCAAACAGAGAGTAGAAGGATGGGATCCAAGGACCATAGCTTTTGCTATTTTAGAAGTATCATCACTGCTGGATACCTGTGGCTCACGTCTATATTCCTAGCTACTCAGGAGGCAGAGATCTGAGGATATCTGTGTGAAGCCAGACTGAGCAGAAAAGTTCCATGAGACTCTTAGCTCCAATTAGTCAGAAAAAAAAATGCCAAAAATGGAGCTGTGGCTCAAGTGGTAGAGCATCATTTTTGAGCAAAAGTGCCAAGTGAGAGAGGGAGATCCTGAGTTTAAGCCTCAATACTGGTACAGAGAGAAAGGGGGGAGAGAGGGAAGGAAGAAGGGAGGGAGGGAGAGAGAGAGAGAGAGATAAGAAGAAAGAGAGAGAAAGAAAGGAGGAGGACGAGG
Organism: Dipodomys spectabilis; assembly: GCF_019054845.1. NCBI lineage: Eukaryota > Metazoa > Chordata > Mammalia > Rodentia > Heteromyidae > Dipodomys > Dipodomys spectabilis. The sequence continues at coordinate 10,071,358 of NW_024870680.1, forward strand.
AGAAGAAGGAGGGGGAAGGAAGAAAGAGGGAGGAAGAAGGAAAAATGAGGAGGAAGAAGAAGGAAGAAGGAGAGGAAGGCGGAGGAAGAGGAGGAGGGGGGAAGAGAAGGTGGAAGAGGAGAAGGAGGAGGAAAGAAAAGAAAGGAGGAAGGAGACAGGAGGAAGAGGAAGGAGGAAGGAGAAGAAGGAAGGAAGAAGAAGGAAGGGAAGAGGAGGGAGGAAGATGGAGGAAAGAGGAAGAAGGAAGAGGTGGAAGAAAGGATGAAGGAGGAGGAGTTCTATGAGGAGGCAGGGTCAGAGAGAGATGGTGACTTCTTCTGCTGGGAAGACCTCAGGCCTTACGGAAAAGGAGACTTTTGAGTTAAACGTCTGCTGACTGGAGAAGCTGTTTTAGCAAATGCTTGCAAAGAAGAGCCGTGTGGCAAGTCTGGATAGGTAGGGGGCAGGCTGTCAGGTGGCAAAGAATTTGCAAGCATAGTTCAGGACTTTGCCTATTTCCAATGTCAGTGGGAGTATTTGGGTGGCAAGTCCCATGTTTGTGAGCAGCCTATCCAGGAAATGTGGCCTGCAGTTGGTGAGCCAGGCCAGGGTATACAGGCTCCCCTTCCACCTGCACGAGGAAGGCCAGGCCTACTCACTGTTAGTACCTGGAACAGTCTTCAAGAAGGATTAAGATTTTCTTTTAGTGTATGAACTGATGAGATGGACACACAGAGACTGAGGTAACACGGACAGCAGGAAACATGATTGCTCTTCCCCTCTAAACTGGGCATGGAGGACATGACCAGAGCTGTTGGGCAGCTGGAACTGCTGACCCTGCCCTTACTACTTGAGTGAAATCCCACAAGCCATCCTTCTATACAGTCATGATCTGGATTTCTCCCCGGTTAAGTGGAAGCAGAGTAAAATGGCACCACGGTCAACCAATCCCAATCTCTCCATTCTCCTACTTGGATCAACTCCTCAGATTTTCTAAGTTTCAATCCCTTTAACTTCAAAATGAGAAGTATAATGCATATTTGTAGAAGGTTATTCTAAGAATTAAATACAAGCCCCTAGCTCAGTTCCAAGCCAAAAGAAATAGAGCAATAAATAGGGACTTTTCCCTTTGCTGTTCTCCAGGATAGGAAGCAAGACTGACCTAACTTTGCTTTGCCAGGACCTAGAATATTCTCTTTTTTTATTGTGAAAATACCATACAGAGGGGTTACAATTACATGAGTAAGGTAATGAAAACATTTCTTATCAAGCATTGTTGCCTCCTCCTTTGTTTCCCCTTCCCATCGCTTCCCATCCGCCCACCCCACACACACCTCACTCCAAAGTCGTAAAGTTCATTATTCAACATAACATCTTGTACATCTCATTGTTGCAATGGGTCCACCTTTATCCCTATTTAAACAATTTGTTTTTTCCCTTCCCCTCCACAAATTATACCAACATCAAATACAGTGAAAACAGGGGTTATACCATGGGGGAGGGACATACCCAGCAACAAAGAAATCATCTTATAAATATGTTACAATATTCTTAAAGGGCTTAAAATTTAAGTAAATATTAGCACTGTGTGTGTGACCTTTGCACAAAATGTCCAAACACCCTCAACTCTCTTTTTCCTCCTTTGCTTCTCCAGATATATTGTTTCTTTCTTTCTGAAACACACACACACACACACACACACACACACACACAGATGCAACTTCAGTATCTAATCTATGACTCAGTACTCAGAAAATGGAATACTGTGTGCAAGTTGTTCTGACAAGTGGATGTACAAGGGATGGTAGAAGTACGGAGTTAAACAAGGAGCCTTCCCACAGAATGTGGTGTCTTCTCACATTTAATTAATACCAAAGTCCATGTGTGATGCAGCTGTGTGTCATCACCACTTAAAGTGGTCTGGGAACTTCCCCTGGAGCTGACTGACAGCCTGGGGAAACTAGTCATCACAAGTCTGAATTAAGAACGAGAAGGAATGGTAGAGTTTGTCATCATGACAGTGCCGGGTATAGTACATACATGGTTGCACACCACTTATTCATGTATACAAATATATTTTCCCATCTTGTTCTAAAAATTTTAAATGGTGTGCCGACATTTGTTGCAAGATTACATTGTAAACAACGCTATTGAATTGCTGATATGTTGCATCCCACTAAATCCTCACAGTAATCCTGTAACTACACTGTGTTTATTATACAATATATTCTACTTAAGGATTTGCCATGGCCAAACAACGTCTTGCCATAGTAGTCCCATGGCAAAGTATATGTGCTCTAGAATTAGAAATACCGGCTATGCATCTCTGTGATGTCCCATCTTTTTTCCCCTCGAACAACCACCAGAGCTTTATACTCTTGTCAATAAAATGGGTAAAATGTGGAGCTGAGCTGGATGCCAATGGCTTAGCCTATAATCCTAACTACTCAGGAGGGTGAGATCTGAGCATAGTGCTTTGAAGCCAGCCAGAGGAAGGAAAGCCCATGAGATTATCTCCAATTAAGGAGCAAAATGATAGAGGTGGAGGTAGAAGTGTACTTCAAGTGATATCTTACCAGCCTTGAGCATAAAAAGCCACGTGAGAGTACAAGGTCCTGAGTTCAAGCCCAAGTATGTCACACACACACACACACACACACACACACACACACACACACACACACACACACATACAATGTGGCACTGTTTGAGCCTAAAGATACATGGTAGACACACACACACACACACACACACACACACACACACAATGTGGCACTGTTTGAGCCTAAAGATACATGGTAGAGTCATAAAGTAAAAGCAATTCTAGATCAAAAGATCTAGATGGTGGCAATAGTGTAGTATTTACTTTCTTTTCCTATTTTTCCTGTTTCTTTTTTGTTTGTTTGTTTTGCTTTGTGGTACCAAAGTTTAAATTCAAAGTCTTGCACTTGAGTCATGACCCCAGATAATTATGCTTGAGTTTAGTTTTCAGATAAAATTTTACACTTTTTGCCCAAGACTGGTTTTGGACTATGATCCTCTATCTGCTGCTCCTGAATAGATGGGATTGCAGACGTGTATTACCTTACCTGGCCCCAACCAGTGAGGCTCTTCTGTATTTATATACCAATCTGAAGTCCTAAGTAGATTTTCAAACCTCTCTGTGCCTCAAGTATCTAACTTGATAAAAGATGCCAATCTACGTGGAGAAAAAGCAGAAGTAATAACCTAGCATGGGAAGTTATACTGTTGTACTCAGAGGGTAATCAGGAAACCAAAGTTCAGGAAGGGGAAGCAACTTACCCAATGATGCCCAATCATTAAGTGGCAGACCTGGGACAGAACTCCAGATCCCATTCTCCTTAGACTTTTTTGATTTTTGTTTTCTATTCAAACTATTCCATTGCTTCTCAGAGAGACAGGGGAGAAAAAAGGAAAGAAAAGAAGAAAATAAAATGAGACAGAGGAACAGAAACAGAGAAATAGTGATAGATAAAAAGAAACAATATGGGAAAAAAACAGAAAGTCAGAGACCTGTATAAGCTAAAAACATCTTTGGGTCTTCTTTCACAGAAGAGGTGCTTAAACTGATGAAAAGTTGGTAATTTTTAAGAAGAGGAAGGTGAAAAATAATACTGCGGCAACTACTCGTGCAGATCGTTAGCAAGTCTGAATACATTGGGAGTGGAATCATTGAACATTGAGAAGGAAATCAAGGCTCTGTCAGGCTTAAAATTGTGCAGTCAAATGTTCGCCCTCTCCTCCTGTCTTCTGTAGAAAAAGTTAAAGTTGTAGTGAGCATTAGCCAGGTGCCTTTGCACAGTGGAAGATGTGAGAAACAACTAATTAAACACTCGGAAAGTGGAGACAAGTACTCAGCAAAAGCAGGTTTCTAGCACTTGTCTGGGTTAACTGAGATCTCACTTGTAGCCTCTGAACAACAAAGGTATCCCAAACAGGAGTCTGTAAGCTGCTACCCGCCAGAGAAGGAAGAGAGGCAATGATCTGGGTCATCCAGGCCATCATACCCCTCACTGGAAAGCACAACTTGGGGATTTGAATTATGTATCATAAATGTGCTTGTCAATCTTCCCACTCAAGTAAATGATTGCTCTTCAGAGGCTTGGGGAAGCAGCACTACCTGCTGTTTTTCACCTATATGTACATACATACCCTCCCCGGCCTCTGTGCCTAGGTTGGATCCCTGATCTGACATGTTCTTTCTATGTAGCTTCATCCTGCTGTCATGGCTCAGAAAATCTTTATTCTACTAGTCACATCCAGTCACTGCCTTTTCTGAATGCATGGGGCATCTTTGAGCTTCTTGTGTCTTTTGTAACTTTATTTTCTATGGGACTTTATATAAACAAGACAAAAACACTTACAATCCACACCAAGGAAAGAAAATATGTGATTTATTATACATAAAATTTGATACATGCAGACTTACTCTGTCCAGGGACTCCTGGCTGATTCTTCCTTGCCCACTCTCCCTGTTCAAATCAAAGTCAGTTGCTTTTTGTGTTTTTATTTTTCAAAGAAGCAGCCACTGCCATGATCAGAGCATGTGTCTCACTCAGGATTCTCTTGTTCATGGCCATCTAGACAACCATTCATTCTTTTAATAAATATTATCTAAGCAGTTATTTTATAATAAGTGTGTTCTACATATTAAAAATACATCTGCAAGCTGGATGCAGGTGGCTCAAACCTATAATCCTAGCTACTCCAGAGTCTGAGATCTGAGGAGCTCAGTTCACAGCTAGCCCAGGCAGTACAATTCATGAGACTCTTATCTCCAATAAACTACTTAGAAAAAGCTGGGAGTGGAGCTGTGGCTCAAGTGGTAGAATGCTACTCTTTTTTTAATATATATTTTTATTGTAAAAATTACTGTACAGAGGGGTAACAGCTACATGAGGAAGGTAATGAGTACATTTCCTGTGGAACATTTTTACCTCCTCCTTTGTTTTTCCCCTAACATTTTTTCCCTCCCCACCTCCCCAACTCCTCCCTCCCCCACCAACCTCAAGTTATAAAGTTCATTTTCAACATAGTGTCTTGTACATCTCATTGTTACAATGGGTCATCCTGTATCCTTATTTCAGCATTTTGTTATTTCCCTTCCCCTCCCCAAATTAGAAAATTGTATATACAAGATGCAGGGCAGGGACATCAAATACAGTGAAAACAGGGGTTATACCATGGGGGAAGAACATACAAGAGAAACAAAAAAAGCACATAGTACATTTTAAGTATGTTAAAAACAATAGCACGGAAGAAAAAAACCACTTGTGTCCATATCTTGGGCTTCATTTCACTTAACATCATCTTATATGGTTATATGTATATACATAGCTCCTCAGCAAAAAGAAGCTCAGGAACAGAGCCCTAGGTCCAGAGTTCTAGCCCTAGGACCAGCAAAAAAGAAAAAAGAGAGAAAGAGAGAAAGAGAAAGGAAGGAAGGAAGGAAGGAAGGAAGGAAGGAAGGAAGGAAGGAAGGAAGGAAGGAAGGAAGGAAGGAAGGAAGGAAGGAAGGAAGGAAAGAGAAAAGAAATATAAATGCAAATGAAACAAATTCTCACCCCTTTAAAGTTTATGATCTTGGGTAAATAGTTCCAAGCAAAAATAATAAATTTTAGACAGGTAGATCAGTAAATACTATCTGAAGGTGAAGGAAGCAGGGTAAACCACTTGAAGGATTATTGAGGGGAGAAGGGTTCCACATATGTATAAATAACCAGAAAAATATTTGAGGCCAGGTAATATTTGAGCAAAAACCAAAACAGGTGAGGGAGTTCGTATGATGGTTAACTGCATATATGAACTTGAGTAGGCCACAAAATATCCAGATATTTGAACAAGCACTATTCTAGGCAATTCTGTAAGGGGATTTTGGATATGTTTAATAGTTAAATCTGTAGGAAGAGAAAAATAGATATCTCCTTCAATATGAGTGGGTCTCTTCCAATTGGATGAAGGCTAGAATAGAACACAAAGGCCTGACCATCCTCCAAATAGAAGACATTCCTTCTTTAAACTGCTGTTAGCTGGAGCATCAATTTATTCTGCTTTCAGACTGTATCTGAAACATCAGCTCTCCTGGGTTTCCAGCTTGCTGACTTCAGATCTTAGAATTTGTTTGCCTATATAACCCTATGAACCAATGGAGTTCTTTTCATATAATAAATTCTTTTCCTTAGCTACATAGCTGATCCTCCATAGTTGAATTCATATCTATGAGTTCAATGAACTGTGGATTGAAAAGAAATTGTATCTGTGCTGAACATGTTCATGTTTTTCTTCACATTATTCCCTAAACAATACATTTACATAGTATTATTATATCAAGGATTACAAGTAATCTAGAGATAATTCAAAGTGTATGGAAGGATGTGCATAGGTTTTATGCAAATACTGTGCCTTTTCATATAAAGTACTTGAGCATTCATGGATTTCAATATCCAAGGGGAGTCCTAGAACCACTCTCCATGAATACCAAGAGATGATTCCATACACACACACACACACACACACACACACACACACACACACACACACTGCAGTTCCTGTTTCACTGAAGTAATCCCATGAGCCATACCTTGAGTAATCCATGAGCCAAAGGAATAATCAGAAGCAAAGTCCAGGAAAAGGGAATAGTGAGAGAAAAGTTCTTGAGGCCGATGTGAGGCTGATGTGGCTGAGGGACAGATAGAGCAGAACAAGTGAGAGAGAGAATAGAGAGAGAGAGCAGAACAAGAGAGAGCAACTGAGGCAGATCACAGGCGTCTGATGGTGAGTGACATGGAAGGCCATGGAAAAAACTGGTTTCCTTCTATATAATAAGGGGTCTCATGAGAATTTTGAGTGAAACGATGACATGATCTGACATTTTTTAAAGACAAAGCCTGTATTCAAAGTAAACCAAGAGACCAATGAAGAAGTTGAGTGATCCATGAAGAGACCAGGGAGAGGGGAAGAAGATTTATTTTCTTCCCTTTCCCCGAGTCATGAGGCTTGAACTCAGGGCCTGGGCAATGTCCCTGTGCTTTTTGCTCAAGGCTAACACTCTACCACTTTGAACCGCAGCTCCACTTCTAGTTTTCTGGTGATTAATTGGAGATAAAAGTCTCCTGGGACTTTCCTGGCCAGGCTGGCTTGGAATCAGGATCCTCAGATCTCAGCCCCCTGAGTAGCTAGGATTATAGGTGTGAGCCATCAGCACCCAGCATAGATCTGTTGTTTTTTAGGAGTAGTTTAAAGAGTAACTGTAGTGCTTGGAATATGGGGTGGGCTGGGATGAATGGTAGCCCCAAGTGCCTTAGCCTGAGCATATGCAAGAGTGAACATGCCATTTACTAAGGTGAGATGGGTTAGTTAGAGTATAGGCTTGGGACAGGGGTTGGGAGATCAGCTCAAGATAACATTGGACATAGAGTACAGGTGTCAAATAGGTTACTGAATATCTATCTGAATGTGACAATGTGAGGGGGTCTAGGCTGAAAGTATGCATTTGAAAATCCTTACATCACAAAGCTGGATAAAATGATAGGTGCAAAGTAAGAGAGAGGTGCAAATGGGGACCAAGGACCATGCCCTGGAGCCTCTACCACTCAGAGCGGTATTTTGCAAGGAGAGGATTTCAGCTCATTAGTGGATTATACAATCAATTTTGAGGATAATGAGCGGTACTTTATCTAATGGGATAGAAAGGAATGGAAAATATCAGAATACTTTGAGTGTACTTTCATATGATGAAACATTCTTTTCTAGAGCAAGGATAAATGTGTTTGCAAGCTGTATGAATTTATATATGTGTGTATTTGTGTTCTAACATGTGAATTGATAGGTATGCTTCATGTGTTAGTATAATTAGACATAATGTAAAATAAATATATTGCAAGGGATCATGATAAAATAATTTTTCTCAAATAGGAAAGGCAGTCTTGAGATGCAGGGAAGTTTACTAGCAGCTGAGCTCTGCTCCACTGGGGAGAAGGGATGAGCAAACCACTCAAGCCTGTCCCTGTGGGTACAGCTAGGGAAGGTGGAAGGAAGCCTATTGAGTAGCTAGAATTACAAGCATGAGCCACTGTGCATGGCTTGAATATCTTTCAAACTTGCAAGCAAGCTGATCCCAACAAAGATGTAACCTCAGGTGTCACAGAGGAAGGGAACGTCTCTTCCTAAAACCCTCCATTTGGGTAGCTCCTGCATCCTTGGGAATGGCTGGGGATTGAAAGAGGCATTTGGCTTCCCCAAATGTTCATTAAATGCTTCTTGGAACAGGAGAAAGCCAATGTTCTGTTGTGCCTTGCAATTTTCCACCTACGCTTCCCTGTGCCTGGCACCAAGCTTGTGTGTGTGACATAGCCCAGTGGCTGTCAGGAGCCACAGACTCTTCCACCCTCCAGAGGAGCCTGACATGGCCCAGAGAGGCACACACAATTGGGCCTTGTGAAACAAGGAGGGCCTTTGAAGGAAGAGAGGAAAAAGGTGATAAAAAGATTCAGACTGGAACCACAGCTACCTCCCAGGCCATGCCTCTACTTTCAGACTGCCCAATTCTCCTCTAATGCATCTTGTGGGGAAAGAATGACGCATGCTTTTCCCTTCCAAGAACAAGAACAGAACAGAGAAATGAATACCTAGACTGAGTAGTAGGCTGTCTCCAAACTAGGTTTTGGAGGAAACGTTTCTCATTATGTAACCCAATATGACCTCAAACACAATTTTCCTGCCTCAGCCTCTCAAGGACTGGGATTTCAGACATGCGCAAACACACCCAATGCTAACATACAACGATGCTTTTGTGAAGGTCAGGAGGGACTCTGATGCAGCAGAGACTCATGGAGGTAATCCGACAGACAGCAAGTTTCTATTCCCTGGTCCACTAGTCCAAACTATAAACTGCAGATGCCTGAGCAACATAGCTCTGCTCACCTCATCTTGAGTCTTCTAATGTCCCATCTTTGATTCACTGCTCTGGCCAAGACAATTCTCTTACCAAAGACCATTAAGGAATATGTATGTTTGTCCTCCTGTGCATCCCAATGGATCTAATCCTCACTGCAAGGTTGACTACACACACAAAGGGTGTTCAGGACCACCCAGAGTCTGATCATACTGTCAGTCCAAAGGGTTACTCACTGTAGTAGATTCTGAAGGACAGCCTTTTCCCTAATCAGGTGCAGCATATGGTACCCACCTGTACCCAGGTGAGTGCAGCCAACATGAAGCCAGAGCCCAAACCCACTTGTTCTTAATTATCTATGTACCACAGCTGCTCCAGAACAGGGCAAGGCCTGACCTGCTTCCTAGTCAAGCACATGACTTGTCCTGCCAGGTAACATCATCACCATTTATGTCTAGAATGATTGTTTAAATTTTTGACTTAATTGAGTACCCTTTCATTTCCAAAGCTCAACATAAGGGTTTCAGAAGGCAAATCTTAATACCGTTAGACTGACCCAGAACCATTGGGCTATCATCTGTTCGAGGCTGTACACTCTTTTTTTTTTTTTGGGTCCGGTCATGGGGCCTGAACTCTGGGCCTGGGCACTGTCCCTCAGCTCTTCAGCTCAAGGCTAGCACTCTACCACTTGAGCCATAGTGCCACTTCAGGCTTTTTTCTTTTTGCTTATGTGGTGCTGAGGAATCGAACCCAGGGCCTCAGGCATGCAAGGCAAGCCCTGTACCACTGAGCCACCTTCCCAGCCCCCGAGGCTGTACACTCTTAAGTCTATATCCAATCTTCCTTATCTGGGTTAAATAATATATGCATAAAATAAGATAAATTTAGTCAGGCACCAGTACTTCATGCCTATAATCCTAGCTACTCAGGAGGCTGAGATCTGAGGATCGCAGTCCAAAGCCAGACCAGGCAGGAAAAGCCATGAGACTCTTATCTCAAATAAGCTACTCAGAAAACCAGATAGAGTTATAGCCTTGAGTACAAAGAAGCTCAGGGATAGCATCCTGAGTTCAAGTCCCAGGACTGGCAAAAAAAAAAAAAGATAAATTTTCAGCAGCAGGATGATGATGATGATGATGATGATGATGATGACAACGACAATGATGATAAAAGCTTGCATATTAAAATATCAAACAAATAGTTAAACCCAGGCACATTAATTTTACCTATTCTAAATGATCCATGGTGTATTTCTGAGTGTCACAGGTGGACTTTGAGTGTCATATGAAATAGATATTGTCACGTGTTCATTCATTATATCTCTGTTAGACTTCTCAGTCTAGGATTCTATAGCACTTTTCATGCACTTCAATTATTTCATTTATGAAACTTTATGTTTTATACATGGGCCTGCCATTTCACAAAAATCCACAGCTCCCAAAAGAACAGTCAGAAAGCCACTTAAAATCTGGGCCTTATTACTAAGAATAAAATAAGATACTCAAGGAATGTGTATGTTTATTTTATGGTCAGATAAACTTATCCATTCTGTTCAACAAGCATTTATTAAGAAAATGTTATGTACTAATGACAAGGTGCTGAACATGTAATTATTCCTCTTCCTTAAAATATCTCAGACACCACTAAGGGATGCAAACATCTAATAAAGAAATACAGAGGGTTGAATATAACAGTCAAAGTCTATTCAATGTTCACACTCAACACAATGAAAGAGTGGTATTCTTATGAAAGAATAGGTAAATTTCTAGGAAGAGTAGGTCTCTAAGCTAGTCTTTGGAGGATAAACAGGATTACAGTGGGTGCCAATGGAAAGGAATAGGAGAAAGGATAGAAACATTTATAGAAGAATGAATGTTATCATTCAATGAAAGAATTACCCCTACTATAGTGCCTGTATGTTAAGGTCATAAGTGTAGGTCCAGCATTCAGTCCACCCTCAGTGTGTGGCAGATGATGAGAGGGAAATTAATTAAACCTTCTATCCAGGACAAGTCATAGCCACAATATACATATGCCTTGGAGCTGTCATTCATAAAATCATACAGGTTTACGATATTGTGGGTACATGGACAATTGATATTCTTCTTCAGTTTAATATTTTTTCTTCCTAAGGACAGTTGAATCTACTTTAATATCTTTTTTGTTGTTGGTGGTGGTTGTGGGGCCTGAACTCTGGGCCTGGGCACTGTCCCTCAGCTCTTCAGCTCAAGGCTAGCACTCTACCACTTGAGCCACAGCGCCACTTCCAGCTTTTTTCTGCTTATGTGGTGCTGAGGAATCGAACCCAGGGCCTCATGCAGTGGGGCAAGCAATCTACCACTGAGCCACCTTCCCAGCCCCTAATTTAACATCTTAAGCCATTTGTTCAAATGAGCCAGATTCCTTCCAGTGCTGAGGGGGTACTCAGGAATGTAACTGCAGAGCAATCCCGTCAATCAAAAGTGAGCTAACCAGAGTAGGCCAAGAGGTACAGGATCAAAGAAGAAAAAGGTGCTTCATAAGAGGACAAACCAGTTAAAGATTTGTTTTGGGGGAAAATATCCAGAGAAACTATAAACTAGTAACTCGTGCCCCTCCCCACCCCCTTGGTCAAGCATAGAGTTCCTGCCATTTGCCTGCTGTGTGCAAGGCTCTTGGGGGATGCTGAGGTGAAAAGAATGAGGCACATTTCTTGAATAAACCCATGTTTCAGAGAAATAAGGAAGATTGTAAAACAAGCAATGTTTAGAGAGCCCTCTGTATTACAGCCATAATGAAGAGTATATTCATATTTTGAATCATAATTCATGTTCTACTTAACACTGTGGCATGGATCTAGTTCCATTTTACAAATGGGCAATCCAATAGATAGTGTGTTATAGGATCAGAGGATTCTGAGGTAAAGAGAAGACTCTGGAAATAGAAAAAGTAGTCAAGATGTTGAGCTCAACCAAGCCCCAGGCAGTGCTCCACTAGAGGAGATGAAGGGAAAACCAGGAGTCAAGCCCAGCAATGAGGGGTGGATGAGAACAGGAAGGGAAGAGAATGAGCAGCAATACTTTGTTTCTAATCACAACTATAATAAATCCGATGACGTTTGGAGAAATATTAAGATAGGAGTAATTTCCTGGTACTAAAACTAGACAAAGATACCACAAGTTAAAGGAAAAATATATGGGCAAATATCCCTAGTGAATATAGTCCTCAACAAAATATTTGCAGACTGAATGCAGCACCACCTTGGAAAGGTCATAGGCCATGACCCAGGAGATTTGTCTGTGGAATGAAAGGTTCAACTTGTGTAAAACAATTGATATTGTAAACTACATTGCAGAATGAAAAATAAAAATAATGCAAATAATACAAATAATTTACCAGGTGTCCAGGGCTCACTTTTATAATCCTAGCTAATCAGAAGGGTGAGATCTGAACATGTAGATCAAAGCAAAACTCAAACAGGAAAGTCTGTGAAGTGAATCTGTGACTCAAATGGTAGACTAACAATCTTAAGCAAAAAAGCTCAGGAACAGGTCCTAGGCTCTGAGTGTAAGCCCCAGGACTGGCACAAAAATACATACATACATACATACATACATACATACATACATACATACGTACGTACATACATATTCATCTCAGTAGATCCAGAAAAAATCACTTGACAGTTTATGATAAACAACAAACAGCAAGCAAAAAATAGAGATGAATTTGATATAACAAAGGCTGCATTGAAAATTCAAAAGGTAACCTGCTCGAGAGTAAAAAGTTGTCTTTTTTTTTTCTCCAAATGCACCTTGATCAGAGAACTCCATCTGTCATTCTCCCTCCACCCTTCATATAAACGCTGTAAAGTTCCAGGAAACAAACTCCCATACCACAATCAGTTATGGTGGCCAAGTTGGTAGGTAGAGTACTTGCTCAGTATGAATGGGTTTGATTGCAGCCAACACACACACACACACACACACACACACACACACGCGCGCGCACACACACACACACATACATGTGCACATAGTCATACACTAAAAATGAAAGAACTGAAAACTAGAAGGGAAGTTTTCAATCACTTGTAGAATTTACAATCACTTCCAAAAGAAAGAAACTGAAAAGGACTTTCTTACTGAAAACTATCAAACATTAGAAGAAAACAAAAGAAAAAGAAACAAAAGAAGAAAATAAATAAAGCACAACTAAATAGAAAGCCATCCTGTATTCCTAAGCTAGAAAGTTTAACGTGTCAAAATTTCATAGTAGGGGCTAGGAAGGTGGCTCAGTGGTAGAGCGCTTGCCTTGCATGCCTGAGGCCCTGAGTTCGATTCCTTCAGCACCACATAAGCAAAAAGAAAAAAAAGCCGGAAGTGGCGCTGTGGCTCAAGTGGTAGAGCGCTAGCCTTGAGCTGAAGAGCTGAGGGACAGCGCCCAGGCCCAGAGTTCAGGCCCCACGACAGGACCCAAAAAAAAAAAAATTTCATAGTACCCAGAGCAATTTGCAGATTCAACAGACTCCCTATTAAAATTCCAATAGCACTTTTTTTCAGAAACATTTTAAGTCAGAATTCATCTAACACTCTAAATGACTAAATAGGTACAACAATTTTGAAATAGAAGATTAAAGCTGGAAGTATCATACTTCCTGATTTCAGTAAAGTCACAAAGCTACAATAACTTAAACCGCATGATGCTAGCCTAAAGGAGACATATAAGCCAATGGAACAAAACAGACAGCTGAGAAGTCCATGAATTTATGGTTAGCTGAATTTCATCAAGGGTACCAAGAATACCCATGGGAAAAGGACAGTCTCTTCAACAAATGGTTCTTAGAAATAAATATCCATTTTCAGTCAAGTGCCATTGGCTTGTACCTATAATCATAACTACTCAGAAAGCTGAGATTTCAGGATAAAGATTCAAACCCAACTTGGGCAGAAAAGTCTATAAGACTCTTACCTCAAATTAACCAACAAAAAAGCCAGAAGTAGAGTATGGCTCAAGTGGTAGAACATCAGCCTGGAGTGAAAAAGCTAAGAGGCCATGCCTAGTCCCAGACTTCAAATTCTGGTTCTGGCACACATACTAAAAGCAAAAATAAAAAAAGTAAAACTCAAAATCAGTTACAAATTTAAACAAACGGCATGAAACTAAAACTAAACTTGCTAGGAGAAAAGATAGTCGACTTTTAGTTTTAAAAGTTAATTTTGTGGATATGTCACCAAAAGCACAAGCAGCAAAGCAAAAGCAGACAATTGGGACAATAGCATACCTAAACACTTCTGCCTAATAAGAAAAAGAATAGATTTTAACAGCAACATAGAAGTAGGGCAATATATATATATATATATATATATATATATATGTTTATATATATATATATGTTTATATATATATATGTTTATATATGTTATATATATGTGGGGTTTATTTCCAAAATATATAGAAATTCATATAATTCACTACTAAAGCTAGCTAATTCTAAAATGGACTAAGAATATAACATTTGAATAAACATTTCTCCAGAGTAGATGTACAAATAGCCAACAGAAAAATACAAATCAGGGGCTGGAAAGGTGGCTCAGTGGTAGAGTGCCTTGCATGCATGAGGCCCTGGATTCAATTCCTCAGCACCACATAAATAGAAAAAGCTGGAAGTGGTGCTGTGGCTCAAGTGGTAGAGTGCTAGCCTTGAGCTGAAGAGCTGAGGGACAGTGCCCACACCCAGATTTCAGACCCCACGACTGACAAAAAAGAAAAAAGAAAAGAAAGAAAAGTCAAAACTGCAATGAAATATCACTACATTCCTGTAAGTGTGTTATTATCATGACAAAGAAAAAAGAAAACAGCACTGACAAATTGTGAGGAACACTGTAGCCTTTGTCCACTTTGTTGGTTAAGAATGTACAATGGGCTAGCCACTCAAAAAACAGCATGGAGGGGGGCTTCCTCGAAAAATTAAGAGTACCACATAACCCAGCAATCCCACTTTCAGTATTTATTCAAAATACTTGAAATCGGAATTCTGAAGAGATATTAGTATTCTCATGGTCACAGAGGCACTAGTCACAATAGCCAAAATGTGCGAAGAACATATATGTCCATTACAGGATGGCATGTTCATAAGTATGTTCATAGGATGGAACATTATTCGGCCTTAAAATTACATCCTACTGTCTGCACCAACATGGATCAACCTAAACATAGGACAGATATATTTCATGATTTCTCCTCCCTGAGGCATTTAAAATAGACTTGTGGATCTAGAGAATAGAATGCGAGTTGCCAGAGCTGGGGTAAGCCCAGAGATAGATAAATATTTAATCTTCTTCCAGACATTTTTTATAGATTATTTATGTAGTGGAGATCATGCTTCACAGACCCTTTCCATCTTCCTTGTGCCACGTAATAATATATGGATGTGGTGATGTGCTAGAACTGGCCTGTGCCAGTTCCAACTTGGCCTTTGGTGACATCACATTAGTAACTGGAAATCGGTGTGATATAAATGTTTATACCACAGAAACTGGCAGGCACTACAAAGCAAGGGATGTTTTGTTTTGTTTTGTTTTGTCTAAGACCCAGCTGTTAAACTTTATAGCACACTATGCTCATAGCATAAGCTTTTTCCAAATCTTGAAAGTTTCTTTATAAACAAAATGTTAATCATTAGATAATGATTTAAAGTTTCTTATTTTCAAATAGAACATCACAACTTTCACTATGGTAAATAATGCTATAATGACTTCATATTTCTTATTGTTTCTAAATAGATGTTTAGATGGGGAATGATTGAGTCAAAGAATATAATTTATATTTTCATGCTCTTGAAATCTATTGAAATTTCCTTTTCATGAAAATATACACCAATTATATTTTCTCAAATACTATGTGCAAAAGCCTACTTACTCATTTATTTTAAACAGGCATTTAATAAACTTAAAAAAAAATTAAAGACAGAACAAGACACCTAGCCAGAACACAGACTAATATATAAGAACTATATAAAATGGAAAATTTTCCAGAGTCACAAATAAAATTAAGAAACAACTAATTTATTTTTCACTTTTATTAGTATCTATTAATAGTATAAAAAGATTTCACTGTGCTGATTCCATACCTGTAATATATTTTGATCAAATTCATCCCTGCTTTTAACCATTCTTACAGAGCCTCCTCCCTTTTAGAAACAATCTTAATGGTTTCATTGTCCTATTTTCATAAATGGGTCTTATTCACACCCATTTTATCCCCTCATTTTACCATTCCCACTCCTGTTCCAACCCCCAAATAGGCTAACATTTTATACTTGTGCTAGCTTTTGTTTATTTATTTTTATTGTAAAGATAATGGGGAGTTACAGTTACATAAGTTAAGGCAATGAGTACATTAATTTTTGAACACTGTTACCCCCTCCCTCATTTTCTCTTGCTTTCTCCTTTCCACTCCCCTCCCCCTCAAGTTGTAAAGTACATTTCCAAAATAGTGTCTAGTGAGTATCATTGTTGTATTAGTTCATCCTTTGTCCTCCTGTCTCTGTGATTCCTTTTCCCTTCCATGGATCAGACAGACTTATATATACAGGACAAAGGGTACAGAAAACTAAAACAAAACAAAAATAGAAATAACTGCAAACAGAACATAATAAGAACCTTTTGTTTTCAATTTTTAGAGTTCATTGTGATACACTTCATTATATATGGTCCTAAGCACTTAGTGATTGGGCTACTATGATCCCCTATTAAGAATATCATAGACATTCTAGTTGTTGCAAGTGAGGGAAACCACAAAACCTACATTTCTTTGGGCCTGGCTTTCTTCACTTAATATGATTTTTTTCCAGGTCTTTCCATTTCCTTAAGAGTGGGGCAGGGATGATAGGGGAAAAACAAAGGAGGAGCCAACAATGCTGGGTAAGAAATGTACTCATTACCTTGCTCATGTAACTGTAACCCCTCTGTATGGTATTTTCACAATTAAAAACTTAATTAAAAAGGAGTGGGGTCCCTCCCCCACAATATAACCCCTGTTTTCACTGTATTTGATGTTGGTATAATTTATGGAGGGGGAAGGGAAAAAACAAATCATTTAAATAAGGATCCAGGTGGACCCATTGCAACAATGAAATGTACAAGATGTTATATCGAAAAACAAACTTTACCACTTCGGTGCGAGAGTGGAGGGCAGATGGGAAAACAAAGGAGGAGGCAACAATGCTTGATAAGAAATGTACTCATTACCTTGCTCATGTAATTGTAACCCCTCTGTATAGTATTTTCACAATAAAAATAAATAAATAAAAATAAAAAGAGTGAGCCAATGTCATTCTTTCTGATGAAAGCATAGAGCTCCATTGTGTATATATATATGACATTTTCTTGATCCATTCATCTACTGAGGGGAATCTCGGTTGGTTCTTATCTTAGCTATGGTAAATAATACTGCAATAAATATGGTTGTGCTGGTATCTTTAGTGTGGCCTTTTTTGTGGTAATTAGGTAAATGCCTAAGAGTGTGATTACTAGGTCATAGGGAAGCTCTATGTTTAGTCTCTCTGCAAAAACTGAAGCTTGAATTCTGGGCCTGAGCTCTATCCCTGAGCTTTAGTGTTCAAGAATAGCACCCTACCACTTGAGCCATAGCTTCACTTCTGGTTTTCTGTTGGTTAATTGGAAAGAAGAATCTCACAGACTTTCCTGCCTGGGCCAGCTTTGAATCATGATACTCAGATCTCAGACTCCTGAGTAGCTAGGATTACAGGCAAGAACCACCAGCATCCTGCTGTGCTAGTTTATTTTTCTTTCTTTAGGTCCTGATTCCACAGAGAGAACATGAGAGATTTGTCCTACTGAGTTTGGCTTATTTCATGTTAAATGAATGTTATTCTATATAAATATAAATTATCTATATATGCATGTGCATATATATGTGGTATATATGTATGTATCTCCATATGTACAAACATGTATATAGGTGTTTATATTTATATATGTATGCATAAATACATATTTTGCACATATACATAGACATAGGTGTATGTATCTGTGTATGTATATATATGTGTGTGTATATATATGTGTGTATATACATACATCTATGTATATGTATAGATGATGCACGTTCTTTGTGTATTTATCAGTTGATGGAATGTAAATTGATCCCAGAATCTGGCTATTCTGATTAGTGCTGCTATGAACATGACTGTGCAAGTGTCTCCATTGTATGCTAATGTACATTACTTTAAATATATGCCCAGGACTGGTACAGCAAGATCATATAGTTGTTCTAATTTTAGTTTTTTGGAAGAATCACTAATACTGATTTCCACAGTGGTTATGTTAATTTCCATTCACACCAACAGTACATAAGGGATCCTTTCTTGTTTCCTGAATCCTTGCCAAAATTTGTAGTTGTTTGTTTTCTTAAGGATAGTTATTCTAACTGGGGTAAGATTAAATCTCATTGACTAATGATAGCAAAATTTTCTTGGTATATTTATTGGCTATTTGTACTTCTGTTTTGAGACCTGTCATATCAATTCATTTGTCTATTTACTAATTGGATAGTTCTTCTGATGTTAACTTTCAAGATCTTTATATATTCTAGATCTTAATCCTTTATCTGATGAGTAACTGGCAAATATATATTTACTATTCTCTATGTTGTTTCTGGTCTCTGGTAATTGTTTCCTTTGCTGTACAAAAGCCTTCTAATTTGGCACAATCTCATTTGTCAATTCCAGCTCTCATATATTGAATAATTGGATTACTATTCAGATAGTTATTACCTATATCTATATATTTAAAGTTTTTTCTTATGTTTTACTCTACTAATTCTCAGATTTTACATAATGTCTTTGATCCATTTTGAATTAATTTTGTGTAGGTTAAGAGATAGGGGTTTAGCTTCAATCTTTTATATGTGGGTGTTCAGTTTTCTCAATACAGTTATTCAAACAAGCTGTCTTTTCTCCAGTGTATGTTTTTTCTCTAGTCTTTGTTGAAAATCCACAACAACAACAAAAATCATCCTTATTTTATTCCATTGTTCTCTATCCAGGTACCATGATATTTTTGCTATGGCTCTGTAGTATAACATCAAGTCAGGAATTTTGTTACCTACAGTGTTGCTCATTTTGTTCAGGGTCATTTTGGCTATTTGGGGTCTTTTATGCTTCCATGTGAGTTTTTGGATTGATGTTTCTATTTCTTTCTCTGTGAAGAATAATGTTGATATTTTGATTTGGATTGCCTTGAATCTGGAGTGTAGATATTTTCATAATATAATTCTGCTGATTCATGAACATAAGAGTTCTTTTCATCTTCTAGTGTTCTTTTAATTTCTTCCTTTCTTTTTATAATTTTTATAGTACAGCTCTTTCACCTCCTTATTTAGACTTACTTCTGGTTATATACTTTTTGAGGCTATTGCTAATGGAATTGTTTTCCTGATATATTTTTCAGCCTATTTGTTATTGGTCTATAAAAACAACTATGATTTTTGTATGTTGACATTGTATTCTGCTGCTTTCCAGGTGTTTATCACATTTAATAGTTTTTGGTGGAATGTTTAGGATCTTTTAAGTATTGGCTATATCATTTGAAGATAAAAATGACCTCCTCTTTTCTTATTTTTCCTGTTTCCTCTTTTCCTCTTGCCTCATTGCTCTGGCTAGGAATTCAAATATTAAATTGAATAGGAGCAAAGTGGACATACTTGTCTCATTCCTGATTTTAGAGGCAATAGCTTTTGTTTTTTTCCCCCAGTTAGTATACTGGATATAGGTTTATCATATATAGTCTTACTTTGTTGAAGTGCATTCCTTCAATTCTTAATTTCTTTCAAGTTTTTATCCTAGAGTGATCTTGAATTCTGTCAGAGTTTTTCTCCATTTTTGAATGTTAATATTGTCCTTTTTCTGTTGGTTTATATATTTGAATCATTCTTGCATCCTGAACTGAAATTAACTTAATCATGGTGTATGATCTTTTTAATGTATTGTTGAATTCAGTTTGCAAATGTTTTATTGAGAATTTTTTAATCTATGAAATCAATGACATTTTCTGCACTTTTTTATCTTTTGTTACGACCTTATCTGACTTTGTTATTGGATCATAATTGTCTTAAAGATTGATTTTGAAGAAATCCCTTCCCATTCTATTTTATGGGCTAGTTTAAGAAGCATTGATATTAATTCTTCTTTGAAAGTCTCATGTTGGGCATGCAAGCCTGTAATCGCTACAGAGGAGACTGAGATCAGAGGTTCTTGGTTTGAGAGCAGTTGAGGCATCAATGTTGGCAAGATTCCATCTCAATTAATGGCTGGGCATGGTAGTGCTTACCTCCCTTCCCCAATGACATATAAAGGCACAAATGGGATCACAGACCCTTTTCTTGTTAAAAAGGGACTCGAGGCATGGCTCAACTGATAGGATTCCTGATTTGCAGGTGTGAGGCCTGGAGTTCAGTCCTCCATGCCACAAAAATATATATATATATAGCAGTAAGTCTCTAATAGAATTTAGCAGTGAATCTAGTCCCAGACTTTTCTTTGTGGAGAAGCTATTAATGGCTCAAGCTCATCCAATCTTATTATAGATTTGTTCTTGTAGTAAGTCTTATCTCCAAGTGTCTTGGAGATAAGAGTTCACTTACATGTGAAGGAGAAGTCTGGGGAAGTAACTTGACTCAGATGATCTGAACCCACACACCAGGATGCAGTTCCCAGAGATGAATCGCAGTGTTTGGGGACCTTATCTGGCAGTTTTCCAACCTGTTGAGTGGAGGAAGTTGTAGAAATTACATAACTCAGAAGGCCTGGGATTCATTTCCTCAGACCTGCCTGGAGGTAAACCCATGCTAGAATGCAGTCCCCAGGATGGGCCTTAGTGTTTCAAGGGCTTCCCATGCAGTTCTCTTCCTTGAAGGTGAACGGGAGCTGTAGATATCACATGATTAGCAGGACCTGAGCTCAGATACTGCAGATCTACTTAGCAGCCAACACACACAGCCAGAAGATAGGACCTGGTTGAACACTATGCCAGCCACGGCTCAGTGCTCAGTTTTCATGCAATCTTCAGGCAATGGGAATCATTCCTTGCTAGGGGTGTTGAGGACCCCAATTCCTCTACCCTTTGTTACCAGAGACCCTCTCTCTCTCCAAGACACTTCTTGGGGTCTCTCTTACCAGACACTGAAGGAAGAGGTACCAAAAACTCTTGAGATATGATTGTTTTATGTTTCGAGTCTCCAGGTTATCTCAATCTCAAACAATAGGCCCCCTCTCAAGATGGTATCTTGCTATAGTTCTCATGGATGAGGGAAATGACCAAATATCTTATTTTTTCATCAAGACTAGCCTTCCATACCAGAGTGTCACTGTTTTCCCTACCCCCCCCCCACACACACACACAGAGTTAAAGCATATAGTAAGTGTGAGTTTATCCAGGTAAAATTCCCTGTCCTCCACTAGGGCTATCGTCTTACGTTGTTATGATATCTTTACTTCCCTTCCCCTCTCAGAGAGTTGGGATGGGACTTGGAACTATGTGCTGTTTCTCTGTTTCTCTGCGATTTCCTGTAGTTTGGCCACTTATTTCATGATTTCCAATGATTGTCCTCTTTCTTTAGAATATAGTCTCTCCTAAGTTACATGACTCTTCTTGTTCATAGAGTCGCATGTGAATGCTTCTCAGCCATCACATCGCCCTACCTCTCTCTAAACTAATTTAAAATCTAATAAATATGAGATATGATACAAAGAAATTGTTCATACAGATCAGTTAAAAATGAATGGATCAAGAAAAATGTGGCATATAAACACAATGGAATTTTAAAAATTCATCTATTAGAACGATAGTGAATCCTTTGCAAAAAAAAAAAAAGCCCTAGAGAAAAGTATGTTAAGTGAAGTAAATCAGGCCAGAGAGACTAAGGTGACATGTTTTCTTTCATATGGGAAAGCTAGAATTTGTTTAAATACAGAAGTAGAAACTTGGAGTAGTAGGTAAATGTATATACATGTATTAACTGAAATATGGTACACATGAGGGATAACTCAAGCAGTGTAGTTCCTTAGAAAGGTTAGTTCTCAGTCCAACAAAATAAACATCAGGAAACAGATACTGGTAAGGGGTAAGATGGGGCCACGGGAAGAGAAGTAGATAAATGAAGAGAGGAAAGGGGAGGAATGCAGTCAAATGCATATTCTATAACAGTAAGAAAAGTAAGGGATTTCATGCAATCCCATTTGTCCAACCTTTCTTTGATTTGTTGTGTTTCTGAGTCTCTATTAAGAAAATTTCGGCCTGTGCCAAGGACACTTAGGGTTTCTCCCGTTCCATCCTGTAATGTTTTCAGAGTGTCTGCTTTGACTCCGAGGTCTTTGATTCATTTGGAGTTGATTCTGGTGCAGGGTGACATATAAGGATCGAGCTTTAGTTTTCTGCAAGTAGTTAACCAATTTTGCCAGCACCATTTACTGAAGAGGCTGTCTTTCTTCCATTTTATTGTTTTAGCTCCCTTATCGAAGATTAGATGGCTATAGGTCTGTAGGTTCATTTCTGGGTTTTCAATTCTATTCCATTGGTCCTGAGGTCTGTTCTTATGCCAATACCAAGCTGTTTTGATTACTATGGCTTTGCAGAAGAGTTTGAAATTTGGTATTGATATTCCTTCAGCACTGTTCTTTCCGTTGAGGATCATTTTTGCTATTCGTGGTCTTTTATTTTTCCATATGAATTTTTGGATTGCCTCTTCTATTTCCTTGAAGAATGAGGTTGGAATATTGATAGGTATCGCATTGAATTTGTAGATAGCCTTGGGAAGTATTTCCATTTTCACAATGTTGATCTTTCCAATCCAGGAGCATGGGAGTTTTTGCCACTTTCTAAGTTCTGTTTTGATTTCCTTTTTCAGGTTTTTAAATTTTTTATCATAGAGGTCCTTCACTTCTTTGGTTAAGTTAATTCCTAGGTATTTTATTTTTTGTGGGGATATTACGAATGGAGTTGCTTTCCTAATTTCAGCCACACTTTTCTCACTGTTGACATACAGAAAAGCCATTGATCTTTGAGGGTTAATGTTATACCCTGCTACTTTGCCAAAGTTTTGAATCAGCTTGAGTAATTTGGGAGTGGAGTCTATGGGATTCTTTAAATACAAGATCATGTAGTCTGCAAAGTGGGAGAGTTTTATTTCTTCTCTTCAGCTCAAGGCAAGCGCTCTACCACTTGAGCTACAGCACCACTTCCTACTTCTTCTTTCCCTATTTGGATCCCCTTTATGTTTGCATCTTGTCTTATTGCTGATTGCAGAGCTTCTGCATGGCAAAGGACATAGTAGCAAGATCAATAGCAAGCCCACGGATTGGGAGAAGATCTTCACTAGCCATACAATGGACAAGGGTTTCATATCTAAAATATGCCTGGAACTTAAAAAATTAAATCCCCTAAAAACAAATCTTCAAAGAAACAACTGCCCAATAAACAAGTAGGCTAAAGACTTAAAGAGAAACTTCTCTGAAGAGGAAAGAAGGATGGCCAATAGACACATGAAGAAATGCTCAGCTTCTCTAGCCATAAAAGAAATGTAAATCAAAACAATATTGAGATACCCCCTCACCCCAGTTAGAATGGCTATAATCAAGAACTCTAATAATAACAGATGCTGGAGGGGATGTGGAAAGAAGGGAAAATTACTACATTGTTGGTGGGAGTGTAAACTTGTTCAACCACTTTGGAAAGCAGTATGGAGCTACCTCAAAAGACTCCACATAGAGCTCCCCTATGACCCAGCAATCCCACTTTTGGGCATTTACCCAAATGATCACAAACAAGACCATACTAAAGCTACCAGCACAACTATGTTTATTGCACCATTATTTACCATACCTTATGGAACCAACCCAGATGCCCCTCAGTAGATGAATGGATCAAGAAAATGTGGTATATATACACAATGGAATTCTATGCCTCTATCAGAAAAAAATGACATTGCCCCATTTGTTAGGAAATGGAAATATTAAGTGAAGTAAGCCAGGCCCAAAGAAACATAGGTCCCATGGTTTCCCTTATTTGCAATAATCAGTGTATGTCTGATTCAAGTAGAAAAGGTCAGAAAAGTTGATGTTAGGGAAATGAACTCCAAGATAAGTATTCAAATGTTTTTTCTTTCATGCAATTGTTTCTAACATATTTATAAGATGATTTCTATGTTGCTTTGTATGTCCCTCCCCCACGGTATAACCCCTGCTTCACTGTATTTGATGTTGATGTTGGTATAATTTGTGGAGGGGAAGGGCAAAAACAAATTGTTCAACTAGGGATACAGGTGGACCCATTGCAACAATGAGATATACAAGTCATTATGTCAAATACGAATTTTACAACTTTGGTGGGGGAGGGTAGGATCGGGTAGGGAGCGGTGCGGGGTATATGGGAAGGGATGAGAAGGGGAAACAAAGAGGAGGCAACAATGCTTGATAAGAAATGTAATTGCCCATATAATTGTAACTCCTCTGTTCAGTATTCTCACAATAAAAAAAAAAAAGTAAGGGAGGGGTGGGTTGGGAGGGATGTATGAGAAGGATGAAAGGAATGATATTGATCAAGATGCATTGCATTCACAAACTGCTTTGTTGAATGGCAACTCTTTTGTACAATTACCTGAAGATTTTGGATATAATATATAATCCTATTATGTATAGTAAATAAAATAATTTTTAAATAAAAATAAAAACTAAGTATAATATCAGGATAATTGTAGTACATAACTCAATTTGAATTATTTTATCATGTTTACACAAAATATTAGAACTTTGGTAAAATTAAAATATTATTTTAAAGGGAGATACATAAACATTAAAATATTTACTCATAAAAATGTCACAGATCATAATAAATAAAAAGAGCTAAGGACTTGTGCACACTAATACTTTAGTTCATGTTCTTCCAGTGTTCAAACTAAGGAACAGGAGGAAAAAAGGAAGTTTGAGAGTATCAAGACTCCCCTAACCAAGTTTCTAACATATTTAGTAATTGAAGTGATGGTCCTCTGAATGGGAAAATGGAATTTACTAGCACTTACTATATTGTAAGTAGATCCAATTCCCTCTTCCACTGTAAAAGCCATACTTAAAACCACACATGACCATGATATAAATAGGTCATGTGGTTTACTACTCAGAAAGGGAGAAAAAAAAGTGAAATTAACAGGATGCAAAAGTCTAAGAACAATTCCAGCAAAACAGATGGCTCTTCTCTGTGGAAACAGAAGCTCTGTTGATGCTGCCCACCTCCAAGATTCCTGGAGTGGAGTTCACATTTCCTTGAAGATTTTAGCTGTTTTCTATAAAGTTCTGGCTCAGAGATCACAAGAAACTGACGGAGAGAAAAAAAGCCCCCAGAACACTCTTCTGCTCCAGATTGCTGTCAAGAGTCTGGGCTGTGTATAGGTTTGAGAAAATTAGTCTTCTTGCAAGTAGAAATCAGAGCCAGAGAGAAACATATTCTGGTTTGCAGTACATTTCATTATGCAAATTGTACAACACCACTGATGTAAGGTTGCAATCAATCACCAGGTGTGTGTGAGGACCATTCAGCATCCGTCTAGGAATACGGGCAACGGCAGTCAAGCAAGATCCTTGTCCTAAAAAAAAAAAAATCAAATCTTTGTGAAACAATTGCCCGGGATTGGAAGCAGAAGTGAAATAATAGGCTGATTTCTCCACTCCAGACAGGCACAAGTGCTGCTGGAGATCAGAGACAGGAAAGAGAAGAATGACAAGAGCATATTGTAGCAATTTCAGAAAGCTTCATGGAATAGCTGGGGATAAGCTGGACTTTGAAGGAAGAATAGGACAAGAAGAGCTATCTATCAAAAATGGTACCAGAACCATCTTCCCCAAAAGACTGGCATACCTCTATTTGCCCAAATAAGTTAAACAGCATTTTGAAGATGATGAATAGTTTGACAGAAATAAAAGGTTCCTAGGCAATACATGGGCCAATCCAACATGGTCCCTTGGTTAATATCTTGAAAATCAAAAATAAGGTAGTGTTTGGGCTTGAGTTTATCAATAATCAGTAGGCAATCTGCTTTTATTTTCTTATCAATTATTTATTATTATATTGTGGGTAACATATACCATCAATTTTACCATTTTGAGAATATAGTCCAGTGTCATTAAAATCTTCTTATTGTTATATAATCTTCTACAGAATATTTTCATCAATCGAAACAAAAATCCTGTACCCACTAAATAATAATTCCTCATTCCCTCTTTCCCCAACCCCCGGGGAACTATTCTACTATTCTCTTTGTCTTTGAATGTGACTCTTCTAATAAATCATGTAAAGTGAAATAATTCTTTTTTATTTTTATGGTAACTATCAGGAAACAAAAGAAAGAAAGAAACCTCATTGGGTGATTGAAGAATTGATCATTGAATTTAAGAAAAAGAATATAGCTTCTCCTTGGCTTATAATATAGCTATATCTTGATAACTGCATTTTAATTTAAAATGTTATTAAATTGAAAATTTTGTAATCTTACCTAGCATTATCTCTGAGCAACACAGCACAGTGTAGTATTATAGTCACATGGTAGAGTGGCTGGTCAGGAGCTGTGCATTGTGACTATACTGTGTGGCAGTATCTCCAGAGTGGTCTAGTATATCTAGCTAGCCCAAGGAAAGCTCAAAGTTGAACATTTACTTATAGTACACCACCATAAAGAAAAACCTCAGTTGAGCACTATAAATTGGAGATAGTCAATATTCGCAGATTTATGCAAGTTTAAGAAAACTATTTTTTTAAAAAGATATGAACCACAAGACCCTCAAAACCAGGGTGCTATGGTGGGCTGTGATTGGTTCTTCATGGTTTTTTTGTTGAGAAGCTGTGTGCTCCATTTTTTCCTTCCCTTCATCAAGCACCTAGCTGAAAAAGAGAAAGCCCTTGACTTCTCCCAACTACGTATTAGACAGAAGCTGGAAACAAGTGCCCAGAATTATTAGATTTTTGTCCCAGCCTTTTCCCTACATTCTGATTCTGGAAAATTCTGGCCTGATTCCGGAAATAGTCATTAGACTAGGTGACCGTGAATGTTCCCTTCATCTCCATCACTGTTTCTTTTTGTCTTCTTTTTTCTTTTTTTCTTTTTGGGTCCAGTCGTGGGGCCTGAGCTCTGGGCCTGGGCGCTGTCCCTCAGCTCTTCAGCTCAAGCTAGTGCTCTACCACTTGAGCCACAGTGCCACTTCTGGCTTTTTTCTTTTTGCTTATGTGGTGCTGAGGAATCGAACCCAGGGCTTCATGCTTGCAAGGCAAGCGCTCTACCACTGAGCCACCTTCCCAGCCCTCCATCACTGTTTCTGAAGACAAACTCACAGCAATATATTGCATGGTCCATCCTCTTACCATAATGACCTACCCCCTACCCTCACACTTTCTTCTCCAAATGAATATTCAAGTGTCAAGTTGCACTCCTACCCAGAACCTTTCAAACCTCCAAACATAGTATGTTCCCTCTCAGATCTTCAGAGACCATTTTATCTGCTTAGAATCTATACCCTCTACTCTTCAGACTACCTACAAGGCTTGCCTTCTTCTCCCTCAGCAGATATACGCCTTCCTGCTTTTGATTCCATTTCACCTTATGATGAGGTTTGCCCATCCCCTTCCACTGCTGAACTGCACACATTTCTCTACCCTTAAACCTTGGAGATAAGACCCTACCTCCTATCATCCCTGCATTTTCTGCAATTAGCCCAAGGCTTATCTTAGGCCTTCCTGAGCAAAAACCTAAATAGAGCTTTGGGGATTCAGGGAACCGACATCCATTGAGTTGCCTGCAGCCACTGGGAAAGAGTGCTAGGGTGCAACTGGTAGATTTCATGTTCCCTTCCTTCCTCCCATACACTCTCCCTACATGTCTTTACATCATGGCCTTTGTTTATTGGTCATTTGTCTCCCAAGTTAGCCACAGTTAATCTTGTAGTCAGTCTCAATCTCTCTCTCACTTCACTCTCCACATGACCTTTGAAATCAGCTTGATTTCTTGAGGAATTTTTAGATCTCAAGGCAATAAACATTATTTTCTCAGTGTCTTTTCAAATCAGATTGCATTGTCAGTCAGTGGCAAGCCTATGGACTGGGCATAGGATCAGTGTCAAGCAGAGAGCAGGATATGTAAGCCACTGAGGGCTGCAAAGAACCAGCACTGTCAGCTCAAGCACATGCAGAGGAAGTCTAACTTCACACTAAAGATCCATGGTGACACACCAGACCCAATGACTAATGTCCTACAGAGGATTAGATCACAAGCCCAGCTTGAAAGTTCCAGGTCTTATACTTGGAATAGTGTACTGATTCCCAAAGATGAAGACATTCCCAGATGTGACCCGAAACTCACCTGATTCTCCAAAGCATCACTGTGGAATCTACTTTTATTAAAGATCCACCAATGCCAGGGTCACGCAAAGGCCAGCGTGGGTCAGGGAGAAGGCCCACAGCCCTTGAACAGACTAGCAGTCTCTCCATCTGTTTTGAAGTGGACCCAAATGCTTTTATCTCTGGCTTCTCCAAATTGCCCCTGGCATTGAGTGTCAGGTGTCTTCTTCAAGCCTGGGGAGATGCTAGCCAAATGTATCTGGAGTGGAGAGTCCATGTACCAAGGACAGGACAGTGCCACAAGCTGCCTCCACTTCCAGATGCCAGGCTGATTGGAAGATTGATTTAGAAAGGGCTTTTGTAATGAATTGTTCCTCTCCTTGCTCACAGCAGGGGGCCAGCTGCTGCAGGCTCTCAGCATGGAGGGCACAACTGTGGATTTAGAGCAGGAGCAGAGCAGATGGGTAGCCTCTCAACATCTTGAGGATGGCTGCCAACTTGAGTTTGTGCTGCCATTTGATCTATTCTTTTCTTATGATGCTCATATTATGTGATCTGTGGAGCAGCCTGGTGTCTGGGAAAGAGCACTGGACCAAGGGGTCAGGCTGGGACCCTGACTCCATTCCTCACTATTCTTTGTCACATTCCTGTTCTAATTTATGCACTTAGAACCATGTATTACCTCAGGTAACATAGGTGTCCTGACCCCTGGGCAGGGAGAGCCTGCAGTCCAGGGAGGGAGGCAGACAAAAATAGACATTTCAGGAGCCACGGTTAGCACTGTATCTACATAATCTGGGGTTCCTTACTTCCAATCATAGAAGTGATGTCCAGAAAAGTCTTCTTGGAGCAGAGAATGCTTCAACAGAGATTGAGGTAAGGGCAACAAAAGAAAGATCTGCCTAAGAGCACAATGAACCAAGCCTTGGTAAGCACAAAGTCTTCACTCCACATTCATTCCATCAGGAAAGACAAGGTAGAGCCACACCTTTAACCCTTGTTGCTTTTAGTTTGTTTCTCAGGTTTTTGGGGGGTTTTTTGGGTCCGGTCGTGGGGCCTGAACTCTGGGCCTGGGTGCTGTCCCTCAGCTCTTCAACTCAAGGCTAGCACTCTACCACTTGAGCCACAGCGCCACTTCCGGCTTTCTTCTTTTTTCTTATGTGGTGCTGAGGAATCAAACCCAGGACCTCAGGCATGCAAGGCAAGTGTTCTACCACTGAGCCACCTTCCCAGCCCGTTTCTCAGGTTTTTAGCACTAACTTTGTCCTGTTGACCTAAGACCAGAATATGCTCCTATTCTACTACACCCAGTTTGTTTTTAGTGTGTGTGTGTGTGTGTGTGTGTGTGTGTGTGTGTGTGTGTGTGTGTGTGTGTGTGTGCGCGCGTGGATGCATGCGCACATGTTTAGTTTTGTAGCCTAGGCTAGCTTCAAACTCAAGAGCTTCTTACCTCAGCCTTCCAGTTGCTGAGATTACAGACATGTGCCACCACACCCCAGGGATATCTTTTACAAAGGCACCATTCTCATTCTTCAGAGCACAACCTTTATATCCTAAGCAGCTTCCAGATGGCATACTTCCTAATATCTTGGAGATGAAGATTTAATCCTATGAACTGTAGTGGATACAAATATGCAGACCAACATACAGGCTTTAATTCTGTCCTTCATTACAGTGTGGGAATTACCAGCTGGATCTAAAGGCATGAACTGTAAGAGACTCTACTGAATTAGTGGAATATAGAAGGTCCCACACTCTCATTTCAGGGCAAGGAATAAGATCATTCACTTCATTAGCCACTTGTTGAGTGGATCTTGTGTGCCAGACACTGTAGAAAGGTCAGAGATGTGCAGGTGAGTAAGATCTCATTACTACCCTAACAGGATCTCCTCTCTAGGATACAAGTATGTATAGGAAGAACTAATTGATAAATGGATAAATTCAGGGAAATCCAGATAATAAACAAGAAGAGAAAGGGGTCAACTAGATACTGTAAAGTCAGTGATTGTACTAGACGCTTTGGGGAATATTATGTTATATGGTCTTCTAGAAGCCCTCTATGGTAAAATGGAGTCAAGAAATTTCACAGGAGATTGAAGCATAAGCCCAGTACTCATAGCCAAACAAGTTTGGAAAAGTAAGTCTTTACCAAGATCCAACCTGTCTCTCTCTTTTTATGCTAAGCATTTGCTTTCTCACTTGTAAAAAGAGAATATTCATTTGCTCCCCTGGTTCTATGATGAGAGTTTGATTTACAGGAGTCAGAAAGAACTACTTGAACATGATTTTGACTCTGGGTGTTTGGGGATGAAGGCAGTCTGAGATACCTGTTGGTAAAATAATCCATGCACAGAACGGAGATGATTATTTTTTTTAATTAGAATTTTGTTTCATGGAATATTCATCACATTTGAGGCTACGTTTTGCATTATTTCATTGTCTCATTGCATTGCATTGCATGAAGCAGAATTGGGGCTTTGGGGACTGAGAGCAGAGACACCATTTTAAGCAATGTTCATTGATTATCATTATCATTAATGATGATGACAACTAAAGGAACCTTTCTCATTCATCCGTTTGATCATTCGTGCAGTTATTCAACAGATGTTTACTGAGCCCCCAGCATAGATATGGAACATTGTGTTGGTTCTTAATTTCTGTGATAAATACCTGAAACTATTGAAACGAAGGAGTGAAGATTTATTTTGGCTCACGGTTTCAGTTTATGGTCTGCTGACTCCACTGTTTCCAGGCAGTAGTAAGGCCGAGTATCAGGGTAAAAGTGTGTGGTACTACAAAGCTCCTTACCTCATGGAGGCCAGGAAGTAGGGGGGGAAGTGAAGGCACTGAGAACAAGATTAGCCTTTCAAAGGTACATCCCTAGTGACCTACTTCCTCCAGGCCCTACTTCTAAAAGTATCCACCACCATCCAAAAAGCACTTCCAGCTATAGACCAAGCTTTCAACCTATGAGTCTAATGGGCACCATGCTCCATTCTAAACATGGCTAGTGAGGAATACAGGCAGGATCCTTACCCAGGAGGAGAGAGATTATAACAAGCAAAAAGGCACATATTTATATGATTATAGTCAATAGGTTGCATATATATGCAAGTGATATATGTTATGATTGATATGTATAGAATTACAATACAGTCTGGGGATACTGTGGGGGGATTAGCCTAATTAGAATGTTCAGGGAAGAATGAGCAAGTGTGAATTAGATAAGGAAGGCAAGGGGAGGTCAGAAAGAGAGGGTAGTATATTGGAAATTCCCAAGACACAGCGGGGCTTTGTATGAAGTACAACCAGTGTGATTATTGAGTAATATAAAAGCTGAGAAAAAGGCACTGTGATCAGTGGGCCAAGAGAGTGAGAGGGGGAGAAATAAAACAAAAGACAGCAAGTCTTACCTACAGGCACTCAGGGTTCCCAAGGCCAGCTAGTCAGCCAACAGACATAATGTCCCATACCCAACGTCCAAGGGAACAATTATTTGCCTCCCTTGCTATGTTATAAGAGCTTGATATACAGGAAACAGGAAGAACTACTTGAAAATGCTGTTGAGGCTGAGTGTTGGGGAGGAAGGCAGTCTCATGCTGAGACACCTGTTGGCGAGGAACAGTGCTGAACAGAATAAGCAGTTATTGTAAGCAAGAACAAGTATTGTGCTAGATGCCTTTCAAGGCATAGCTTCAACAACAGATTCAACCACTTTGGGTAATGATGCGTGACATCCTTATTTACTTAGAGACACATTATTACACATTTGAGTGTTCTCAAAAGCACTTAGAAGTTCTATAGTCCGAAGATAGGTTCATCCCAGTATTTCCAAACATATAAGACACTCATGTTTTGAAAAATATGCTAAAGGAATTATTTTCTGGGGAGATTGAGTTCTCTAAACTTTACTGAATTCTCACTGTGCCATCTAATAGACAGGGATCTGTGGACAATTGTTCTATTGTTCTGCATCTCAGAGATCTTACCTCTATGATACTGATGCCAACAGCTATCTTGGAGGTTTTCTATAAGGATAATTGGCATAGAATATGTGAATTCTCTAGTTTAGTGCCTGGAACTGAACATGATAGCTATTCAGTAGACATTAATGAATGCTTTTTTTTTCTTCTATGGAAAATAAAAATAATTAGATCATATGTTAAAGAAGCTTTCCATCATGTATTACTATGAAATGATGAAATTTCTCAGAACTAAAATCAAGGTTACCAATTGAAAGGAGCCATCAAATTCTAATCCATCAAAAACCTACACTGAAGCATATCATCTTGGAATTTCTTTGTTGTTGTTGTTGGTGGTGGTGGTGGTGGTGGTGGTCATGGAGCCTGAACTCTGGGCCTGGGCACTGTCCCTGAGCTCTTCAGCTCAAGGCTAGTGCTCTACCACTTGAGCCACAGCTCCACTTCCAGCTTTTTATGCATATATGGTGCTGAGGAAATGAAACCAGGACCTCATGCATGTGGGCCAAGCATTCTACCACTGAGCCACCTTTCCAGTCCCTCATCATGGAATTTCTGAACCCACAGAATAAAGGAACTATTCCAAGGTTCTCAGAGAACCTTAAATGTCAAAAATCAAATAACTAGGAATAAATTAACCTCAGGTTTCTCAAGGGTAAGAAGAGAAGTTGGATGACAAAGGATAGTCAGATAATTCTCAAACTAGGAATTTATATTCAGCCAACCTATCCCTAAGTTTGATTAATCTTTCTTAGGAAAGTACCTTGAAAAGCAAAGCACATCATAGGAAGATATGGGCTGCAAAAAAAATGCAGAAACAATAAAACATGACTTTGCCACATGATGGTCAAAGGATGATCCCACATCCCAAAGGTAGGACAATCTTAGAAAGTCACCAATTCAAACTGGAACAAGAGGAGAGATAGTAATAGGGTTGGTGGTAGTAGAATTGGTAGGTGAAGTATATAGGAAAATTACCAGTGGGTGTCAAACATGCTGGAATGTATAAGAAAAATTAGAGGCAAAGTGTGCATATGAAAAAAGCAAGGAAATTACTACTTTTAAGAACAAAAATGACATGTACCACAAAAAGGAAATGCAACTTGGCTATACTCAGTATCTATAGAGTCATAATTGAAATATCCATGGCATAAGTAGCGATCCAGGTATAATATAACTCTGCTGTTGATAGAAGAGGCGAAAGAGAAAGTTCATTTTCTGCAGCAACTCAGGGAAATCAATTCTCTGAAACTGACAAATCAAGAAATAGCTGGGCTGAGATCTGAGGATCATGGCTCAAAACCAGCCCAGGCAGGAAAGTTCATGAGATGCTTATCTCCAGTTAACCACCAAATGGCTAAAAGTGGAGCTATGGCTCAAGTAGTAGAGCAATTGCCTTGAATGAAAAAAGCTCAGAGATAGTGCTGAAGACCTCAAATTCAAAGCCCAGGACCTGCACAAAAAATGACTTGATATTAGAGATTAGTATCAGAAGCAACAGTCAGAAGAGATTGCGTAAAGCCAAACATTAGTGTTCTCTAAGATAGTATTTTATACTATGTGACTTTAAAAAAAGACAATGTAATAAAAAATTTTCATCATCCTACCTCACTCTCCAAACCACACTCAGCCTTTCAAGTTGTCTGGTTCCATATGTACATTGAATATTATGGAGGGGGATTTAGAAAGAGATGAGTCAGATTAAGATGCATTGTTCTCATAAACTGGTATGTTCAATTGAAAACTCTTTGTACAACTACCTAGAGATATTTTTTAAAGTTAAAAATCCAAACTTAAATTTTTTTATTGTGAAAATACTGTACAGAGGGGTTACAATTACATGGGCAAGATAATGAGTACATTTCTTTTCAAGCATTGTAGCCTCCTCCTTTGTTTCCCCTTCCCATCACATCCTCCCCCACCCCCCCCACCCCACACCCAATCCTCCTCCCCCCTGTCCCCACCAAAGTTGTAAAGTTCATTTTCGACATAAGGACTTGTACACCTCATTGTTGCAATGGGTCCACCTGTATCCAAATTTAAACGATTTGTTTTTTTCCCTTCCCCAAACTTAATTTTAAAGGAATACAAACTACAGATGTATGACAATTGCAGTAAGTTACCAAAAATTATATCAATGACTGGATCAGACCAAGTGACTGCCACTGACCATATCATTGATTCACTTTAGTTCTTGCTTTTTATAAAATGAGAATAAAATGGAGCTAGATTCAAATGTCATGAAGATTACATATGAAGTGCATGGCACAGGTCTGGACCTATTGCAACCACTGAAAATGATGAGTTTGTGTTTTTTAAAATATACTTTTTATCTTTAAGTCATCGAGTAAAGCAGTTGCTATCCAACAAAGCAGTTCCTGAATACAACGCATCTTGATCCATGTCACTCATGCCATCATTCTCCCCCATCCAGCCCAATCCAACTCCTTCCTGCATTTTTAAAAAAATGTTGTAGGGTATGCATTGGATTTTATGACTGCATTCTCCACCTCTTCTTCTCTTCACCAGTCTACCTCCTCCCCTTGGCCCTACCTTGCAAGTACATATTTTTGGTGTTTATTTTGTTGGACTCTTATGAGTAAACCTTTCTAAGGAATTACATTGAGATCTCCCCTGAATATGGTAGCATATTTCATTGAATACACTTGTGGATACCATGCATGCTACCCCAAAATGCTTACTTATATAAAGAAGAAAAGCAAGGTGGGGGGAAGGCAGATTTTGTGCACCCTGCATCATGGGAAATAATGTCATCTACTCAGCCTCCCAATTGCCTGTCTTCTGTACAGGCTGACCTCTAAGGAGATAAGATAGTAGTGACCGTCTACTTACCGGGGCTTTGGCAAGGTTGACAGGCTCAATTTAATATATATTAAAAGGAACTTAGCTCATTTTCCATGTTCCAAAAAGGCTGTCAGTGCTGGAGAGAAGGTCAGCTTTACCACAAGGTTAAAAGACTGGCTCAAGGAAAATGCTCCCATGGTCCAGCGCCTCCCTAATCATTCCATTTTGTTTTTACAGTGTCCAGGTTCTCACTTGGAAAATGCTTCTTGCCACACAGTTGCCTTACTGAAGGTCCTGTCCTGCCAGGTGAAAGTCATTCTCTGGGAATAATTAGTTTCTTTTCAGCCCTGTTTAGTGTTCCCTCCCATCAGGCCTACCCTATCAGGCAGCCTTCTGACTAGTCAAAGTGACTAACAAAGACCAGGCCCCTTAGACACTGATCTGCTGTTCCCTCTGTGAGTTGTAGGGTATTTATTTGTAGAAAGCACACACAGGATGATGAAGAAACTTTGGTAGAATGGAAAAATACCTAAGCTGTACAATAAAGACCACTCTGCCTGGCCTTCAAAAATGGTATCAAATTGAATAGACAAAGGAAAGAATTTCTTGGTGAATCACAGCTTGACTAGATCCTTGATCTTTGTGACTCTCAGGCTTTCCTTCTTACTAAAAAAGATAATTGTAGAGTTGGCTTTGATGACCTCACAGTCAGATTCACTAAAAGGAGTCTGAAATGTACAGACAGAGTAGGTTGAAGAGATGCAACTAGCCTTGGATCCTGGAGATCTGGCTTGAGCACTTGAATGCAATTGTTCTTGGCTTTTACCAGTCCTAAGTAAAGAATAGACAACAGCACTCTCTTTCTGGGCTTTACCATGGCTCTACTCTTCCTCCGTATGTCATGCCAAGAAAATCAGGACCATCAGAACTAGCCACTACATCAAGCCCAGACTCAGCCAGCCCCTCTGCTGTGGGCTTTGACATATCCTTCTCTGCTCCCTTCTCCTGCCTCTGGCTCCTTGTTCTGATCCCACGTGACTGCTACCTTATTTATTAGGCCAACTTCAACTTGTCTCTTCATCAGATGCTCAGCTCTGCAGTCCTCAATTTGGTTAGCACCCACCCTTGCAACCTAGACAGTTCTCTGATTCCCTTTCAAGTTGCAGACTAGGCAAGAGCAGTGAATCTGGCCCCATCACCCTAGGTAGAGTCAAGGTTACAACACTCTTAGGAAAGTTATGGCTTCCCTTTAAAGCTTCACGGCTCTACCCCAGTAGCTTTGGCAAAACTTGAAGCTCACATGATTCAGCAGAAGGAATGTTTGCTTGATTGGGTCTTCTTTATTGTTTTTAAATGATCATTGTACAGCCAGTGTCTGATCAAAGATAGGTAGGAGTGAGAAAAGGAGAGTAAAAAATGCAAGAATATTTCAGGAGAGATGATGAGATGGAAGAGAAAGGAAATGAAGGGTCTGGAGCACAGACAAGGAAAATGCAGTAGAATGAATGAGCAAGAGCCAGGAAGGAAGAAAAGCAATGAGTTCTCTAGTTGCATCCGGTCTCTACTCTTGGCTGGCTATTTTGGTACCTTTGATTCTGAAGTTTGGACATGACAACCACCCCGGGCTTTTACTCAAATCTAGAATCCAATCCTGAATTGTCACTGCCTCAAATAAGCCACTATACTCTCTGATCCTCATTGTCTTCAGCAGTGAAACAACAGAACAGACAGGCAGCCACCAGTGGCTCAATCCTAGCTATAATCCTAGCCACTCCGGAGGCTGAGGACTGAGGATTCAAAGCTAGCCCAGGGAGAAAAGTCCCATGAGACTCTTATCTCCAGCTAACCAGTAAAATGCTAGAAGTGGTGATGTGACTTATGGGGTAGAGTGCCAGCCTTGAGTTAAACACACACACACACACACACACAAGATGAGCATGAGTCCCTGAGTTTAAGCCTCGGTAATAAATAATAAAATGATAAAATTAATAAATAATAAAAGGGAAATGAAAGGAAAAGAAACCAGGGCCTACTGGACAGGTGGTGTTCTGAAGCCTGAAGGCAAGACAAAGCAAAGGACAGGACCAGTACAGAGGAAGTGCCCATAACCAGTTATGGCTGCAGCCATTATCTCTGAAGGCCATGGCCACCACCTATCACAGGGCACTGTGGCTTTCACTGACTCCATAGGAAGAGCAGCATGATTTCAACTGGTCCTGTTCACTGTCTCCTCTAGGGAATGGCTTTGCCCCCCCCCCCCCCCTCCAACTAGTTTTTCTCCTTCCCTTAGCATCTTTTCATTAATTTTGTTGCATTTGCTCATGGGAGGAAAAAAAAAAATCAAGCAGGCTTCTAAATTAGCACTTGAAAGCAGTTGTAAATTCCTCAGCCAAGTCTTCAGAGGAAGTGCCACTATCTCCTGAGATTCCAGCATTTGAGTCTGAGCAATGTGGCTAACACAGGTGTGCCAGGACAGGGGGGTAGGGCACCCTGAAATCCTGGACCCATCCGCAGGTACCAGTGACACCAGAAACTCCAAATACACTTTGTTCACCCAGCCTCCAAGCACTCTTTCAAAATCCTTCCTCCTCTGTGCAATTAAGAACATTAAATCGACTGCTGTAATTGAGTTCAGTTCAATTTCTCACTTTAGACTTGGAAAATTATGTGTAAGGAAAGATTCACATGCCTTACTAATCAGCCAAAGTTGACAGGAGAAAGGGAAAAGAAAGAAAGGAAACTTCTGATCATTCAACCATTAAACAAATGCTGGGGACAGTGCCAGTCTAATTACTAGGTTACTATATAGGCTTCTGGTATTTTGAAAAACAACACCCTAAGTCTAGGGGCCTCCGCATTCCAGAAACAAATGGCTTCTCCTTTGGCCTTCTTAGCTTCTTCTGCAGAGACTTCTTGGAGGCTGAACGGAGAAGAGACTGATGCCTGAGTGGGCACAGTGTGGGACACCAGTGGTACAATCTCTGACCATCATTTGTAACCAACCCTCTTCCACAAGACACCCTGCATTTTACCACCCTCAGTCTGTGTCCTCTCAGATACCTACCCATTTAGAATATGAGTTCCTACCAGCCTTATTCTGAATAACCAAAGGTGTAAACAGCCCAAATGTCCATTAACAGGTAAGTAATATTGATAGTAAAACACACTCTCTCTCTCTCTCTCTCTCACACACACACACACACATTGGAATATTATTTAGCATATAACACATCCTACAACAAAGGTGAATCTTGAAAACAGTGAACAAAGTGAAAAACAAAACAAAACAAGACACAAGTCACAGATTAATTAATAATAATAATTAATAATAAAATGGTAAACTCATTGAGATAGAAAATCAATTAGAAGTCACCAGGTAGGGATATGGGGGGGGGGGGTGGAGAGGAATCTATAAGCAAGAGACAGAGATAGAGACAGAATTTTTGTTTGGAAATATGCTAAGACAGTGGCTCACACCAGTAATACTAGCTACCCAGAGATCTGAGGATAGAGGTTCTGTTAGCATTATCCCTACCTTTGGTCCTCAGCTCCACCCAGACCTGAGCTCCTCCCCATCCTAGGGTTCCCACCTAACATCTGGCCACTCCCTGTCTCTGCCTAAATCCCCACCCTACCTCACTTCCTGCCCCGTAGACCCTCCTGCTATCTGGGTAGGGTCGGGTGCCATGTATTCCCTCACCCAGGGAAATATGGCCCCTCTAATAAACTTTATAATAATCTATGTCCTGTGCTTGCTTGTCTCCGTGTGGTCTCCTGGGATGAACATGAAGGATTCTTACAGGTTCAAAGGTAGCCCAGGCAGAAAAGTCCATGAGCTGGAGCTGTGGCTCAAGTAGTAGAACACCAGTCTTAAGTAGAAAAAAGCCAAGAAGTTGAGGCCTTGGGTTTAAACCCTACTATTGGCACCAAAAAAAGAGAGAGAGAGAGAGAGAAAGAAAAAAAGAAAGAAAGAAAATAGTTTCCATTGCAACAATGAGATATACAAGATGTTATGTTGAAAAATGAACTTTACAAATTTGAGAGGGTGGGAGGGGGTTGGGAGGACAGGGATGGGAAGGGGAAACTAAGGAGGAGGCAACAATGCTTGGTAAGAAATGTACTCATTACCTTACTCATGTAATTGTAACCCCTCTGTACAGTATTTTCACAATAAAAAAAAAACTGATAACTAAAGAAAACAGTGGAAAATTAAAAAAAAAAAAAAAGAAAATCGTTTTTGTGAAGGCAGTCTAGTGCATGAATACCTACCTGTTCAACTTCATGTGCCTGTGGAAAGAGATGATGGTAGGGGGAAATCTTCTTCAGCCTCCATCTTGCTCAGTCTCTACGTCAAATTTGTTGATATAGCTATATGGTAAATAATATCATGTGCATAGTTAATACCACTGGATTTTACATTGAAAAGGGCTAATATATGTATTTGCCACTGTCTTTATGTGTATGTGCTAGTCCTATGGCTTGAAAGAAGAGTCTTAGCATTGCCCTTGAGCTTCCTTTGCTCAAGGCTAGAGCTAGCTCTACTTCTGGCTTTTTTTTTTCTGAGTAGTAAATTGGAGATAAGAGTCTCACTGGCTTTCCTGCCGTAGCTGGTTTTCAATGATCCTCAGATCTCAGCCTCCTGAGTAACTAGGATTATAAGTATGAGCGTGGCTGCCATGATTCTTTTACGTTTCTTGTAACACATTTTAAAAAATATATACAAAAGGAGGCACTGGCTTGGTTAAGCTGATGCATCCAATAGGATCACACTGGCTACGGTATTTGTAAAGCCAGCCCAACAAAGAAATTCATTGG
The DNA here is from genome assembly GCF_019054845.1 of Dipodomys spectabilis. Lineage (NCBI taxonomy): Eukaryota > Metazoa > Chordata > Mammalia > Rodentia > Heteromyidae > Dipodomys > Dipodomys spectabilis. The sequence goes on from NW_024870680.1 coordinate 10,111,230, forward strand.
CTCCTAAACATTCTAAGGTCAGGTGAGCTTCAAGATATGTACCAGATGCCTTCCCCCTTGCTCTTCCAGATTCACTTGCTTTCCTTCTTCTCCCTGAGCTCTTATTTGGGAGCCTGTATTGTCTGTACCCCATTAAAAAAAAAAAAGGCTTCACTTACCCAGGGCTTCCAAATGCAATTGGCCTGTGGAAAACACCAACAGAAGTGTGGAGGAAGGCGTAGAGTGAAGATGGAATTATTCCTCTGCTCCTTCCCTTCAGGATCTCTTCAGGATCCCTGTACACTCCTGATCATTTGTGTTTATTTTTTCAAAATGCTCGCTCTGTATGACACTCACTTTATAGCCTGATAGCTACTTTCTCCCGTATCCTTTTTTAAAAAAGAAAAAATCTACAGTAGTTATTCAAAGGACGATTGTGAATTATGAAGATTATGCTTATGAATTACAAAAGATGATGAAGGCATTGTATCTTGGTCAGTGTCACCACTTCCATGTTTCCCACTTCCATCCATACCCTCAAGTTACACTGTTCAACTTTTATATAATGTACATTGAATATCATGAGTTTATTTGCTCAGTCTTCCTCTCTCCATTTACTGACCTAGCTCTTTATGTCCTCCCTGACAACGAAATATATTTCAGCTTCCTGGTATTCATTTTGTTAGACTGCTCATTTGTTGTTCATTGACCTTATACCATTGGATTTATCTCTTGAGTATACCATTAGTCAATTTGTATATATACATATATATATGCATATAACTGTACAAACTTTTATACATCTTTTGATTTAAAGGTAGGAATAGCTTCACTGTTGCTGACCCTGGGTCATTGCAGTGATTTTCCACTGTGTGTTCAGGTATCTTCCCCGCCATGCTCACAGTGAAGGGTCACTTTGTTAAACCTTCCTCCTGTTATCAAGTGCAAGTTTTCCTGGTGGGCCTCCACTCTCTTGAAATCTCTCAGATAATTCCCATTGTTGCCAACTCTTAGCTACTCTCAACTTAGTTTTATGGTGTTAACAGTAACAACAACCCTACAATACACTTTGTTTCAGAACCCATAAGGGAAACTAAGATCTTCCTTTCCAAAAGTACCATCAAAATCTCCATTTCTTCCTACTGCTCCAGAATGTTCCTTGTACTTCTCCTTGAGTCCATTGCTGTAGCCAGAAGAAAACTAAGTGCTACTAGCTTAGGTTACATGCTCCATGATGCAGCATGTGTGGGGTATGGGAGAAAGCATTTCCCCAGGGAGAAGTTAAGGAAACATATATATATTTATATATATGTATATATATGTGTGTGTGTGTGTACATATACATATATATATACATACATACATACATACATAAAATGGAAGTTACTTGGATAAGGTCATAGCAGTCCATTTTGCACAGATGAAAGGGATTCAAACTGAGCTTGCCTGACCCAAAGCTCTTTTTCTGCCCAGGAGAAATACAAGCATCCAAGTTTTGCAGGTAAACTCTCAGCCAGGAAGTTGGGCTTAGGCTCAAGACACAAGTGGTTCATGTTAGGGTTCCAGCAGAAGTGATCATAGGAACCAAGCTAGGAAAGAAATAGAGCATCTCAGGCTGATAGGAGGATGAAAGACCAATGCATATCCTCCAGCTCATACAAACATGAACAGCTCCATCATCTACAGTCCCTAAGACACAGCCACTTGTGACGCAGTCATCTGCCACAGCAGAAGAGCAGAGTAGGAGAAGCTGGATAGAAAGAACAAATGTAACAGGAATATGAGTAGAATGTTGAGTTTAGTAGGTGATTGCAGCATTGGAAGCTAAGGGCAACTGCAGGATTCCAGGGTAGAACATCAAAGTAACCAGTGATGTGCATGCCAACAGATGCACAGGACAGCCAACGGGATGTCAGTCAGCCCTAACAGGGACTGTAATGTGCCTGGACAGTTATGCTTTCAGACAACAGCCAAAATGCTGATCATATTTATTTATTTCATTGGGACTAATGAGGAACAATTAGAAATCATTCAGAGGATATCTATGATCACCTGTCTCTGGGCTGGGCACTAAATATAGCACAACGAAGAAGAGGGCTGTGCATTTGTGCATTGAAGGGAGAAGGGCATATAGATCAACAGCCATTCTAATTCTGGAAATGTTTGTGCTGTGAGGCAGAAGCATAGGGAGGGACCACTGAGGAGGGCATCTGAAAACCTGCAGCTGCTCATGCAGGCTCCCAGGTGAGTACTCTCCTGGCTGAGTACTGAAAGTATCTCCAGATTTATATAGTGTAGATAGAGCTAGAGTTCCAAGTTCTAGATTGAAGTCCCAGCCCTGACACCAAAGTACTTTGGGCCCCTTACCAGGTTCTATAATACACATAATTCCATCAGTAAAAAAGAGTCCCTTACAGGGTTTCTTCTTGAAGATACCACATCTGACATGTGTCAAGTGTCTCTCCCAAAAGCTTACAGGATACCTAACATCAAAGCATGATTTACCCACCATTACATAAATGTTCAGAGGAGACTACCTATGTGTCAGGGTCGATGAATGGAACTGCCACATATTGTTTCAGCATTATCTGTTCTCTCCCATGCACTGGTCATTCTCATCCCCCACTAAACCATGAAAGGCTCTGGAGTACTAAGACCAAGGGTTACAAATGGCCAGTGTAGAACACAGAGCTCAAGAAATTATTTTATGATGACTGAGTATATATGTGAATAAAAGAAATAAATAATCCAAATGATCTCTAGGATCCCTATCATCCTTAATATGCTAAAAAAAAAATCCCACGAATGCTAAAGCACAGACAGCATTTGAAGGAAAGAAAGCAGGATAGACATCCAAATTGGTTGAGGGAAGGCTTCTTTTAGATGATTCTAGGGCATTTAGCATATCATCCCACTGCCAGACATTATCTTTACCCAGTTTTAAAATACAGGGTTCTCCCAGTTCAAATGCCTACCACATTTATGCAGATACATAGACCCAAGAGTCCAACAGATGCTGGTTTTAGACCATTCATGATTTTAGGAGAGAGAATAACTTTTTAGTTCTCTTTAAATTAAAGATAAAATGATACCCTGTGTTTTTAGTTATAAAGAATCATATGATCATTGTGGAAAATTACAAATTCAAGCATGTTTCACTCTGTCTAAGAGTTCAACCACTATTGACATATTGATGTATTTCTTAAGAATTTTTTCACCTTTACATGCTACTATTGATCATTTTTATGAAATTTGTTCTGCTTGATTTTGTTTAACATTACATTGTAAACATCTAACTATGCCATGAAAATACCTCCATAAACATCATTTGAAATTGCTACAGAATGTTCCATCCTATATTGGTCATAATTTACATAACCAATCCCAGGTCAGACATTTAGATTTCCAATATTCATTGTTATAACAAGTAGCTCTGTGTATAAAATTGTATTTCTATTTTTTGATCAGGTCCTTAGGACAGATTTGTGAATCAAAAGGCATGAAGGGCTCTTGCGATTCAAGATTGGGTTATTTTCTCTATGATGTGCACCAGCATGGATTCCACCAAGAGCATGAAGCAGTGGTGTCTCCGCAGTTCTGACTTCATTTTGTTTCCTCTCTTCATCATTTTGCCCATTTATCCTGTTACCATTTTTTGTCTTTATCCAAAGCTTTCTTCCAGGTCATAAAAACCTGGAGAAGAAATGGAAGGGAAGCTACATTTATTATATTTAGACCCACTCTTCCTACCCAGCAGAGAAAGCAAAGCTACCTCAAAGCCCTGGCATATTACATTTCTAGCAGCAGGAATCTGATGTGTAGAAGTAGACACTGCTCTGAGCTCACAGTCAGGTTCCCATTGAGGAAGAAGGAGAGAGAGGGAGACAGAGGCAGAGCTAGAGATCGAATTGAAGACAGAGACAGAGAGACACAGAAAAAGAGGGGATGGAGACAGAAACAGAGACATGGAGACGGGCTGTACAGGTGGATTATAGCAGCTCTACTTGGCATGCATATAAGAAAGGGTCTGGACAGTAAAAGCTGTTGACTTTTGGGCTAGGTGCCACATAACTTCCCATTAGTTGATGAATACAGGAGGAGGAAGCCTCTTAGATATATAGAAAATTATTCAACTGGCCTTCTAATGGCCTACATTTAATATCTGGTCTGCCATTCTTTCCAGTTTAGACACACAGACTACCGAATCAGGATCAGATCATATCTCACTCAAAAAAAAAAATCTTTGACCAAAGGGACTGAAATGAGAGCCAAGAGAAGCAAAGCTTGGAAAGAAGGAGGAAGCTACTGAAATCTAAGCCTGGTAGAATAAACACCCAGTTGCCACTTAAGAAAGGAGTCTGGAAGGAATGTATCCAAGGATACCATGGACTTCATGGTAGAGGCAAGAGGTAAATCCATGTCTCCATCCAGTATTCTTTCTGCTGTAGTATTTTGCCTATATTAGTTCTGAGGGAATAAGCCAGTGTGTGTGGAATTGTAGCTGACACAAACATCAGGCTGCACATACCACTTGGCATTCTCCTAAGGCATTCCATTTCCCTCAGTGGGTTAGACACATACACACACACACACACACACACACACACACACACACACACACACACACACACACAGAGAGAGATTACTTTGTTGATAGACATGCAAGGATTTTTGTTCATATAGCTGTTCTTCAGTGTCATGCCCCTTGAACTTCACAGTTCATGAGCCTCTTCTCTCTCTTTTGAAGCCAGTTCCAATCAGCCCTATGCTTCTGAAAGAACACATCCAATCTAGACCAGAAAACTAACAGCTCCAAGAATCTAAAGACCTTTGCAGCAGAGTGTAACCTGACAACTGAAAATCACTACCAAGCCTGCTGGTGCCACAGAGAGCCTCCCTTATCCCAGAAGGAGAGGGAGGCAGGGGTCCCAACTCAGGCTCAGCTACATTCTTGTGATTTGGTTTCCAACATCTGTTTCTGCAGCTTTAAAATAGACAGCACATCACTTCTGTGCATTTGTCAGAAGCCATTGTTGGGATTGGCTGACATAATGTATGTGAAAGCTCTTATAAACTACAAAACATTGTCCAGCATAAACCAAGCATATATTTGCCTAAGAAAGTACTGGGCACTGAGGAGAAATTCAAGGTAAAACAGCAGCCATCAGCCTCCTTTTTTATGTTTTTTTTTATTGTAAAAATAGTGTACAGAGGGGTTAGAGTTACATGAGTAAGAGTAAGGTAATGAGTACATTTCCTATCGAGCATTGTTAGTTCTCCTTTGTTTTCCCCCTACCATCCCTTCCCTTCCCAACTCCCTAACTCTCCCCTCCCGCTACCAAGTTGTAAAGTTTGTTTTCAACATAGTGTCTTGTACATCTCACGGTTACAATGGGTCAACCTGTATCCTTGTTTCAGCATCTTGTTATTTCCCTTCTCCCTCCCCAAATTAGAAAAATGTATATACAAGATGCAGGGCACTGACATCAAATACAGTGAAAACAAGGATTATACTGTGGGGGAAGAACCTATAAGAGAAACAAAAAAAATCACATAGTACATTTTTGATATGTTAAAAAAAAATAGCAAGAAAGAAAAACCACTTGTGTCCTTATTTTGGGCTTCATTTCATTTAACATCATCTTATCTGGTCATATATACATGGCTTTTGACCTCTTCTGCTTGTCCTAGACACTGCATTGTCAAGTTATTGCAAATAAGGGAAACCATGTTTCTTTGGACCTGGCTTACTTCACTTAATATAATTTTTTCCAAGTCTTTCCATTTCCAAACAAATGGGACAATGTCATTCTTTCTGATGGAGGCATAGAATTCCATTTTGTGTATATATATATATATATACACACACACACATATATATGTATGTATACACACAATGGAATACAATATATATGTGTATATATATATATATACACACATATATATATATACATACACACATATAATATATATGCATACATATACATATATATATATATACACACACACCACATTTTCTTGATCCATTCATGTACTGAGGGGCATTTTGGTAGGTTGGTTCAACTATGGTGAATAATGCTGCAGTAAACATAGTTGTGCTCCTAGCTTTAGTGTAGCCTTGTTTGTGATCATTTGGGTAAATGCCCAAAAGTGGGATTGCTGGGTCATAGGGGAGCTCTATGTGGAATCTTTTGAGGAACTGCCATACTGCTCTCCAAAGTGGTTGAACAAGTTTACACTCCACCAACAGTGCCAAGGGTTCCCATTGGCCACATCCCCTCCAGTATCTGTTGTTATGAGATTTCTTGATTATAGCCATTCTAACTGAGGTGAGGTGTTGCTTTGATTTGCATTTCTTTTATGACCAGCATTTCTTCATGTGTCTATTGGCCATTCTTATTTCTTCTTCAGAGAAGTCCCTCTCTCTCTTTAAGTCTTTAGCCCACTTATTAATTAAGTATTTGGGAGATTTAATTTTTTGAGTTTCAAGTATATTTTAGATTTAGGAGGCCCTTGTCTGCTGTATAGCTAATGAAAATCTTCTCTCAATCTGTGGGCTTTCTACTGATCTTGCTAGCTATGTCCTTTGCCAGGCAGAAGCTCTGCAGTTTCATGCAATCCCATTTGCCCAACCTTTCTTTGATTTATTATGTTTCTGGGTCTTTATTAAGAAATTTTCAGCCTGTGCCAAGGAGCCCTAGAGTGTCTCCTATTTCTTCCTGTAATGTTTTCAAGGTGTCTGCTTTTACCTCACAGTCTTTGATCCATTTGGAGTTGATTCTGGTACAGGGTGATCTATAAGGATCTAACTTTAATTTTTTACAAGTATTTAACCAATTTTCCAGCACCATTTACTGAAGAAGCTGTCTTTCTTCCATCCTTTTTTTTTCTTTTTTTTTCTTTTTTTTTTTTCTCCCTTATCAAAGATTAGATGGCTATAGGTCTGTAGGTTCATTTCTGGGTCTTCAGTTCTATTCCATTGGTCCTCAGGTCTGTTCTTGTGTCAGTACCAAGCTGTTTTTATTACTATAGCTTTGTAATAGAGTTTGAACTTCCACTTCTTTTTTAAGCACAAAATATTTTATTTATTAAAAACAACCATGAGCCCCCTTCCCCACACTGTGACATTGATAATGATAGTATTACTTTGTGAGGCATGGCTAGAAGGCATGAAATCATATCTTTATTTTTTATTCCTTAGGTTCACACACACACACACACACACACACACACACTTCATGTTCATCCTTTTTTATCTGAAGACATTGACCTTCCTCAATACTTAAATCCTGGCTGGCAATTATCTGTGTCATATTCCTGGGAGAAAAAAGAGGGAGGGGTACTTAGCTAACTCTGTCCAGATCATTCTAATCACCTCACTTAAAGGAAGATTCTTCCTCACTAGCTTGTGAGACTATCTTTTATACTTTTACCAGTGGCTTCTGGTTATTATTACTTATTATCTAATCATTCCTAAAGAGCAAAAGATTAAAAAGACTTTGTAAAAGAAGGTAAAGCCCGATGCTGGCGGCTGATGCCTGTTAATCCTAGGGAAGCTGAGATATCAGGATCATGGTTTAAAGCCAGTCCTGACAAGAAAGTCCAATTTATCACCAGAAAACTGGATGTGGCACTGTGGCTCAAAGTAGAACTTTTACCTTGAGCAAAAGAGCTCAGGGACAGGCAGGCCCTGAGTTCAAGTCCTAAGACCAATAACAACAACAACCACCACAACAAAAGAGTAGGTAAGATTCTTGACTAGTGTGGTGGCACACATACACGTGGTCCTGGTTGTTTGGGAGGTAAGGGACCAAATGAGATAGAATAAAGTGCTGGACATACAGTTTGTTCAATAAAACACCAAACAAATCAAAATCAAATCTATAGGAAGCAATAATCATTTAATGGAATATACACATTGTCACATTTCAAGACTCCCCTCACCAACCCCCTGAGTAAATCAGTCTCAAACAACAGACCAGTATCAGCCTGGGAAAAAGTGGGACCCCATGTGAATAACAAACTAAAGGCAAAAGGGGCTGGGACCATTGCTCAAGTCGTAAATAGCTTACCCAACAAGTGTAGGGACCTGAATTATATCCCTAGTACTGAAAAAAGTCTAAGGCTTTTAACTACAGTAGGCAACAAGTTGTTATTCTAGAAAGAATTCAGTATTTGAATTTAGATGAATCCGGATACAGATAAGATATGTGACAAAGAAATTGTCCATAAAAAAAAGTCTTGGTATCAGTAAGAATGTCATCAAGGGGCTAGGAAGGTGGCTCAGTGGTAGAGCGCTTGCCTTGCATGCCTGAGGCCCTGGGTTCGATTCCTCAGCACCACATAAGCAAAAAGAAAAAAGCTGGAAGTGGCGCTGTGACTCAAGTGGTAGAGTGCTAGCCTTGAGCTGAAGAGCTGAGGGACAGCGCCCAGGCCCAGAGTTCAGGCCCCACGACCAGACCAAAAATAAAAAAAAAATAAAAAAAAAGAAACTAAAGAATGTCATCAGGAAGGATATGGATACTTGCTGGTCTACCAGAGCAAAATCCTTCTCCTGCATTGCCTGGCATGCCCCCACCCCCAAAACCTTGTGCAAGATCTTTTGGAACACTACCTAATCATATCTCATTCTGGACCACAACTTACTTATGCCCTGGATAGCTAAAATAATATGTGTGTGAGGTGGCGGTGGAGGAGGGGTGGGGAATAAGGAAAGTCATGTTATTTTTCTGATCCCATTTATAAAGATTATTAATCGTAACTACTATTTGTAGAGTACATTCCAGTTAAAAAGGGCATTTTTATCTACAGTGTATCAGAGAAAAGAAAATTCATCACTTGTAACCTATGTCTTGAACAGTCTGAGCTCAGCAGGGCATGAATACAAACGGGTTTCTTTTCTTCTCAAATTACCACCTTCAACCAAGTTGTCAGCTCTCCCTTTCTCACCCCTTAATGACACCTGAGGTGGATTCCATATTTTTCCTGTTGCTTTGGGGTCTGAAAATGCCCAGCTTCATTTGCAATTTCAGTCCCAGATTCTGTTTTAACTCTCAGCTCTTCCTCTCCCCACAAAGGGCTAGCTAAACTTGGATTAAGGAACTTGTAACAGCGTTGGGAATGAGGTGAGCGGTCCCATCAAATGGGTATGGAAGGCAGGAAGGAGAAAGCACGGTTCTCTAACTTGCCTGGTTTCTGTTGTGAGCATCTATGGCTAAGTACAATATCTTCCCAAGGGGCCAGGTGACAATAGTGGGCCCTTGGTGCTCCAATGGGAACATAGGCAAGCTCTCTGATGACAGAGAGAAAAAGGAAGTCCATCCCTTGACCAACTCCTTCAAACCTACCCCTCTGACCTTACACCAATCCGAAGTGATCCATTCCTTCTCCAGTCCCTTGCAGACAGAATCCTCACTGAACATGAGAGTTTTGTTTGTTTTGTTTTTGTGGTTGTTGTTTTTTTTTTTTTTTGATAAAGCATACCAGATAGCTCCAGACTGGCTACCTTCCATAGTGGGCCCTTGATTCCCAGGAAACTTACTCCTCTGATCACTCCACATACCGTGAATGTAGGCTGCTCAGCTCTCTCCAGTTGTCTGCACCCCTCCTCAGGTAGATATGCCATCTACTAGGAAGCCCACTGAAGAAACAGATAGCAACTAGGAAAGGAGAAAGTTGTCTCCCCTTCTTGCTGATATTGTCTTTATGGAGGACTCTTGCATTATGCCTCTGGGCTAGACTACTGACTTACAGGTAAAGGATTCCCCTTTATCTTCCTAGTCTTCCATTTAAGTAACTTGAAGGATGAGCAGCACAGGTGGTCAGGGCTGGGATGTTGGTCTCTGAGCATTTGTTTCCCTTGGAATGCAGTACTCCTACCCCCTCATTCCTAGCTTTGGGGTCTGCTCAATGATTCCCCTCACCATCCAATTACTAAGCAGTACATGTATGATCTCCTCTCTCCCCATCCCCTCTTCTCAGGTAGAATGACTAGTTTCTAGTACTAGCTGCAGGACCCTCTTTTTTGGTTCAATGCCAGGAAATGAAGTCCAGGAGCACAGAGAAACTAGAGAACTTGCACCAATTGCTTTGCCTCCAATCGTAGGGCTTGACTTGGGGCCTGGCAATATCCCTGAGCTTTTTTGCTCAAAGTTTGTGCTCTACCACTTGAGCCATAGCTCCACTTCAGACTGTTTTTGAGTAGTTAATTGAAAGTAAGACTCAAGGACTTCACTGCAGGGCTCTCTTCAAACTGTGATCCTCAGATTTCAGCATCTTGACTAGTTAAGATGACAGGAGTGAGCTACCAGCCCATGGCAACTCTGACTGGCTTTTATGAGAGAGTCTGAGCAAGGTTGTTAGCCAGAGGGAGAAAGTCTTTCAAGAGTCTGTTATGTGTATGAAAATGTTAACTAATATATTAAAAGAGCAAGCATCTTTTGAAGATGGTATGGTCCATGTGCCTAATGTGTGTGACATAGTATTGCTAAAGACAAATTGCTCATTGATGATTTTGAATGCCATTTAAAAATAGGACCCTAAAATGGGGTTGAGGTTTTAGCAAGTTACATAACTGTTCATACATTCTAACTCTAGAATGTTGTAATATCAGTCACATTTCTAAAATATGGGAACTGAGTCATAAAGAGGATCAGAGAATATCCCAGTTGGGTGCAGTGGCTCATGCCTGTAATTTTAGCTACTTGGGAGAAAGAAATAGAAGATCATGGATCAAGGCCAACCTAGGCAAAAAAAAAGAAAAAGATAACAAGAGCCTACCTCAAAGAACAAGCCTGGGAACATATGCCTATAATCAGTCCCAACTAAAAGGGAGCTATAAGTAGGAGGAGTCACTGCCCAAAGCAGGGTGGGGCAAAAAGCACCAGACTCAGTCCGAAAAATAACTAAAGCAAAAAGGGCTGGAGGCATGGTTCAAATGATAGAGCACTTTTCTAGCAAGTGCAAAGCCCTGAGCTTAAAGCCCGGTATTTCTAAGAGAGGAGAGAGACAGACAGACAGAGACAGAAACAGAAAGAGAGACAGAGAAGAAATCTTCCCAAATCATAAGTTAATAAGAAGTAGATCACACAATCAAAATCAGTGTTTCTCTAAGTACTAAATACAAGTACCAGCACCTTGCTACTTAATACAGTTGCTATGGAATATTGAAGAGAAAAAAACTATCAAGACTGGAATTGTCTCCAGAACATATTGAGGCAGATATTAGAGACTGCCCCAAATCCCCTTTGATAAACTGAAAACCACCCTAAGAGCACACAGCTAGTGCCCCTCCTATGGCTGCCTATGGCTGTCTTCATACCCCACAGCTACTCGTAATCAGCGCGCATAGCCAGTCATGGGTACTAGACCAGGCCTCTGCCTCTGTCAGGAATACCAGAGAGGCACCTCCAGAGACAAACAGTCACTCTATGGGATAGGAGAATCTCAGAATCTGTCTCTGAGATGTCCACTCTGTCTCTGAGAGTGGGGCAGGATCTGAACTCAGATTTCATTACTAGTCTACAATAGAAGTAAGTAGAAATGGTACATTACAACAGAGTTCCACGAAATAATCAAGAGCATCACAATATCAGAGCTGTGAGAAACCATTAAAAGCAAAGGCCCTCACTGAAAGCTGCTAAAACAATAGTGCATGGGATATGAGGAAAATGAGAGCAATAAAGGGGGATTAATTAGACTAAAATATAATTTGTGCAAATAAAAAATACTATGCTGAAATTGCTTTGTAAGATTAATATGCACTGAAAACATGACAAAAAATTAAAATAGGCTCTGTTATGATGAGAGAGAGTGAAGGAGGGTGAATATTGTTTACTTTGCATGCATGTGTGAAAATAAAACAGTGAAACCTGCTGAAATTGTTTTAAGAAGGGAAAGTGATGAAGGGGTTGAGTTTGACCAAGATACCTATGTTATATGCATGTATGGAAATGTCACAAGGAAAGTATTTGAAATGTCAATAACAAATGTTAATTTAGGAAGAAAATAGTAAATCCTTTTCTCCTAATACAATTTCCCACAACCCACGATTGGAGGCCATATCCATATTCCTTGGACTACAGCATCTACATCCATTCTCCCATAGATTGGGCTTCTAGAATATTCTTCTGGCTTGGCCTAAACAAGAACCCTTCGTCTGGGGAAGGTACTAGTGCAACATTTGGCTTCTGTGTTGAGAAACAGCCGGGTTCATTTTGTAATGGTAAATAAATTTGACCACATAGTTCTCTAACAGAAAACTTCCTATTATCTCAGGAAAATCTCACTATCTTTTGTGACTACCTTTTACATTCTACCATTTACCTCCACCTCACCAAATCCAAGTTCTAGAATTTACTAGCAGTACATGGATCCTGATCTATCATGCCTTATATCTCATTCTCTTCTCCCAACCCACTAATGTTCTCCAGCTGTACCCTCACATTTCAGACCAGCTTACTCACCCTCCTCTGAGCCACCTTCTCCCTTCCCTTTAATTGGATTTGCTGTTAGAAATAGGAAATGTACTCATTACCTTGCTCCTGTAACTATAACCACTCTGTGCAGTATTTTTACAATAAAAACATACTAAAAAGGAAATAGGTTTGTTTGTTAAAGTTTTTCCATATTTAGGTTGAAATGGCTCTATGTGGATAGCCTTGTAGGTATCTACCTATATCTTTCCTGCATCAGTCTCTTGGGAACATTCTGTAACTCTGTTCCTTCTCCCCAACATACTACAGAAGCTTAATACACCCCAGTTTAGAAATTTCAGCTCCTTTCAGCTAAACACAGGAGGTTGATTCAAGTCCCTCCTCATCATCATCAGTCTTCAGGTCATATGCTAAGCCATTAGGGAATTTGCGCAGAAGGGAAAAGAGTGTTCAAGGTGTAATCTGGCTAGCATGCAATATGAGAACCAACATGGAACCAGATGTACTGAATTGCATCTAGCATTCTTCCAGCTGCTTTATCAACATCATTTCCTTCCAATCCTCATTAAATAATGTAATGCTATTATCTCCAATTTGCCTATAAGGAAATTGAGGCTCAGAAAGATTAAAGGACTTTTTCAATGCTGGTAGGTCAAAGAGCAAGAGTCTAAATCTTTATGTGAACAACACCAGATCCATGTTCTTTCTACCTCATTATCAGGATTTCTCCTTTGAAATATGGGACTTAAATTAATTCATCTACTAAAGGGAGACAAATATAAAAGCCACAGTCTTTTTTGGGGGGTTGGGCAAATGTCGCATGATTATACTGAATTTTCTAGAATCCATATGCCTTTCTACTTTGTAAAGGTCAAAATTGTGATCGCAGTTTCTTTCTTCAAGAAAATTAAAATAATTGGTGTTTCCCATCTCATCTGCTCTTCTGAATCTCTGTTATTGTGCCAGTTGCTGAACAAACATGCCACCTAAAATAGTCACATCTTCCCCATTCTCCAGCTGCTTTATTGGTTCCTTTAAATAAAATATTGCTGTGATGAATAATGCCATCTAATTGTAAATGTGCACATCACAGCTCATTGCTTCAAGTGGCTTCTCAGAGTGCCCTGCTGGGACCCATAGACCTCATGGTTCTCAAAAGCACCATAAAGTCACTTGGACAAGGCCCACAGTCCCCCTCTCTGCTCTATAGAACACCACACTACAGATTATAGCTAACAATATCCAAGGATTCAAATACAAAGATATGGAGAGATCATATCCAGGTACTTTAGGCTATACCATAGCCATGTATCTAAAGATGAATGAGTGGAATGGTTAAATAAATGAGTGATTAAACGTAAGTATGAATAGATAGAAAAGGTAGACAAGTAAAACAGTGGATAGATGAATGAATGAATGAATGAATAGACAAATAGAAAGGTAAATAATAGTTTTGAAAGAAGACAGAGAAAGAGAAGGGAAAGATGAATAAAGATGCAGACTAATGGCATGATGTCCATAAAAACTTACCATCTCGACTATAGAACTTAAAATGGCCACTTGGCAATGTCAATAATAACAGGAATAGCCCCACAAAAAATGAAATACCTAGGAATTAACTTAACCAAAGAAGTGAAGGACCTCTATGATGAAAACTTTAAAAACCTGAAAAAGGAAATCAAAGCAGAACTTAGAAAGTAGCAAAAAACTCCCATGCTCCTGGATTGGAAAGATCAACATCGTGAAAATGGAAATACTTCCCAAGGCTATCTACAATTCAATGTGATACCTATCAATATTCCAACCTTATTCTTCAAGGAAATAGAAAAGGCAATCCAAAAATTCATATGGAATAATAAAAGACCCTGAATAGCAAAAACGATCCTTAACAGAAAGAACAGTGCTGGAGGAATATCAATACCAAATTTCAAACTCTACTACAAAGCCATGGTAATCAAAACAGCTTGGTACTGGCACAAGAACAGACCTCAGGACCAGTGGAATAGAATTGAAAACCCAGAAATGAACCTAAAGACCTATATCCATCTAATCTCCAATAAGGGAGTTAAAAAAAAATAGAATAGAAAAAAGACAGCCTCTTCAGTAAATGGTGCTGGCAAAATTGGTTAACTACTTGTAGAAAACTCAGGCTAGATCCTTATATATCACGCTGCACCAGAATCAAATCCAAATGGATCAAAGACCTCAGAGTCAAAGCAGACACTCTGAAAACATTACAGGATGGAATAGGAGAAACCTTAGGTCTCCTTGGCACAGGCCGAAATTTTCTTTTTTCTTTTTTTTTATTAGAAATATGGGCATTAGTAAAATATATTTTCTTTTTTTTCTTTCTTTTTTATTGTGAACATACTGTACAGAGGGGTTACAATTACATGGGCAAGATAATGAGTACATTTCCTATCAAGCATTATAGCCTCCTCCTTTGTTTACCCTTCACATCCCTTCCCAGCCTCTCCCCACCCCCCCACCCAATCCTCCCCCCCACACCACCAAAGTTGTAAAGTTCGTTTTCGACATGACAACTTGTACTTCTCATTGCTGCAACAGGTCCACCTGTATCCTTATTTAAACGACTTGTGTTTCCCCTTCCCCTCCACAAATTATACCGACATCAAATACAGTGAAAGCAGGGGTTATACGGTGGGGGAGGGGCATACAAAGCAACAAAGAAATAATCTTATAAATGCGTTAGAAACAAATGCATGAAAGAAAAAAAATTTAAATAGAGACCCAGAAACACAACGAATCAAAGAAAGGTTGGACAAATGGGATTGCATGAAATTTCAGAGCTTCTGCATGGCACAGGACATAGCTAGCAAGATCAATAGAAAGCCCATGGATTGGGAGAAGATTTTCACTGGCCATACAACAGACAAGGGTCTCATATCTAAAATATATCTGGAACTTAAAAATTAAATCCCCCAAAAACAAATCTTCAAAGAAACAGCTGCCTAATAAATAAGTGGGCTAAAGACTTAAAGAGAAACTTCTCTGAAGAGGAAATAAGGATGGCCAATAGACACATGAAGAAATGCTCAACCTCTCTAGCCATAAAAGAAATGCAAATCAAAACAACATTGAGATACCACCTCACCCCAGTTAGAATGGCTATAATCAAGAACTCTAATAACAACAGATGCTGGAGGGGATATGCACAGAAGGGAACCTTACTGCATTGTTGGTGGGAGTGTAAACTTGTTCAACCACTCTGGATAGCAGTATGGAGGTTCCTCAAAAGACTCCACATAGAGCTCCCCTATGACCCAGCAATCCCACTTTTGGGCATTTACCGAAATGATCACAAACAAGACCACACTAAAGCTACCAGCACAACTATGTTTATTGTAGCATTATTTACCATAGCTAAGATATGGAACCAACCCAGATGCCTCTCAGTAGATGAGTGGATCAAGAAAATGTGGTATATACACACAATGGAATTCTATGCCTCCATCAGAAAGAATGACATTGCCCCATTTGTTAGGAAATGGAAAGACTTGGAAAAAAATTATATTAAGTGAAGTAAGCCAGGTCCAAAGAAACATAGGTCCCATTGTTTCCCTTATTTGCAATAACTAGTATATGTCTGAGTCAAGCAGAAAAGGTCAGATAAGTTGATGTTAGGGGAATGAACCCCAAGATAAGTATTCAAATGTTTTTTTGTTTTTTTTTCCTTTCATGCAATTGTTTCTAACATATTTATGAGATAATTTCTATGTTGCTTTGTATGTCCCTCCCCCACAGTATAACCCATGCTTTCACTGTATTTGATGTTGGTATAATTTGTGGAGGGGAAGGGCAAAAACAAATCATTTAACTAGGGATACAGGTGGACCCATTGCAACAATGAGATGTACAAGTGGTTATGTCTAAAAATGAACTTTACAGCTTTGGTGGGGGGTGGGGGAGGATCGGGTGGGTTGTATGGGAAGGGATGGGAAGGGGAAACAAGGAGGAAGCAACAATGCTTGATAAGAAATGTACTCATTATCTTGCCCTTGTAATTGTAACTCCTCTGTGCGGTATTCTCACAATAAAAAAAGATAAATAAAAATGTAATAAAATAATAATAATAATAACAGGAAGGCTTGATGACTTAGTAGACTTCTAGATAATGTGTAAACATGTTCATTTCAAATATCACACAGCCACATGTACCATAATTAGTTTATAAGTGCAGAGATTCATAGGATAAGCCCTAATATGTTTCCTTCCACATGTCTAGTCTGAACCAATCCTACCTTCTGGGGTCACAAAGACCAAGTATGCCCTTCATCAAAAGATAGCATGCCAATATTTGAATTAATGTCAGTGAACATTTATTGAGTTCTCATCTTGTTAAAAGAATTATATTTGATAGTAGAAAGCTAGGGGTAAGAAGATTTCTTTTCATCCATCAAAAAATTCATGGTGAGAAAGAGAGAAACAAGTAAGCAAATTCATAGATGACATTCTTATGAGTTAAAGGGTGATGCACCAAAAATCATTAGAAGAGAAGGTATAAGGCTTGGTGATGTTAGCAGGTCACCATCCACCTAGTTTATAATCTTCTAAACCTCTTCCCCCTGTGGCCCGCGCCCCCCCCCCCCTCCCCCCGCCGCAACCAGCCTAGTCACCATCTTCTGGGTACCTCCAATTTATCTGCAGGTTTCTCAGAATGTGATTCTGGGAGAATCTGATTGAGCGGGAGAGCAGATAGTGTAGACCAATGATTCCTACCCCATTCCTTCACCATGGCTGGAGTATAGTGGTTAACCTAAGACCAAAAGGATCTGAAATTTTCCCAGGTCCTAAACTGATTTGTCAGCACATGAGCAATGAGCTCATCCACTTACTTTCTGCAGTCTCCTCTGCTGGGAAGCAGAGGGCAAACAAGATCATGGCCTTTTCATTCTACCCATTTCTATTTCAGATAAGATATTGTCTTATTTCTAACCCAAATATGACTTAGTGAAATGTGCGATATTCAAATCAATACCAAGTAAATTCGCACTACCTTGTAATGATATATTGTTAGCAATGACACCCTTGTAGAAAATGGAAAGATTGACCATGCATTCCCAATTAGTTGCTGAGAGCTCAAGTCTACATTGGTACCACTCCACATTATTAAATAAAATGGAATTAAAGGCACGAATGTCTCAACTCATACGTTATCAGATGTCATGTTTCTCCCACACTTACTTTATGGATCATGTACTCATAAAATGGTATAATGAGTCCTCCCTTGAAATGTGAGCTTTAAACAATATAGCAATACTACTCACTGCTTGTCTGGGTTCCCTGTGAATCCTGTAAGGCCTAGCCCGTGTTTTTTCTCTTCTATGGAGTTTCCCTAGACCAGTAGTTCTCAAAGTGTATTTCCCAGACCAGTAGCATCAGCATCTCCACAAAACAATAGAAATGCAAATTCTTGAGTTCTACTGAATCAGAAACTCTGCAGGTGGAGCCAGGAACCTGGGCTTTAATAAATCTTTCAGAAGATGCTGATGCTTGCTAATGTTTGAGAACCACTGCCCACAAGAATGATGAGCCCCAGGGCACTAATCAGTTCACTTCCAAACACAAATACTTATAAAGAACTTACTCTCACAACCATAGTGGAACTTACCTATAATCCTAGCACTGAGGGAGGTTGAGGCTATAGGATCATGAGTGGTAGCTGAGCCTGGCCTCATCAACAACAAAAACAAACACACAAATCAAAGAATGAATTCTGACTAAAGTCCTGACAATTCATTTTTTAAAATGAATAAAATGTACACAACTCTTTAAGAAACTAACAGTCTAGTAAGTTACAAATATATCTAACTATGCAAAGATGCATAATAGGGCAGTACATTGCTACTTGACCAGAGCAGGCCTGTAGAATCATCTTTAGAGTTGTTGTTTTTTTTTAAGTATGCATCTGGTGAATCAGAATCAGAAAGTCTCTCATGAGTTTGGGGAATCTTACCTTGCTTCAGAGCACTGTGCTGTAGTGAAGAGCATGAGTCATGAGTAGGATTGCTGTGTGTGTCCTCCCCAAGCTCCTAACCTCTTCCCTCCAAAACAGCCTTGACATGGCTGGTCCTCAGCACACCATTTGTCAGCTGCATGACCTTGGGAAAGTTGAAATTTGTACCAGTAAGCATAATGATTGCAAGCATGCACTCTGAAGCCTGGTTGCCTGGCCAGGAATCCCTGACTTCCCACATGCTTGTTATGTGACTTCAGGCAATTCTTGATGCCTCAGTCTTCCTATCTGCTAAGAGGAACTGTTCCATGAAATTTTCTTAGTGTTTTCAGATGTGCATATTAAGGATTTAGACAGTAATGCAAGATAGACAGGATTTGGAGGAATGGCGATGATGATGGTGATGATGATGATGGTGATGATGATGATGGTGATGATGATGATGACAATGATAACAATGATGACCTCAAATGGAAAGTAAAATTATAACACCTACATTACAAGGTTGTGTTGGGACAATAGAAATGATATAATGCAGAAACAAAGAATGATTTACATGGAATATACATTCTCCATTCTACCTTAGGGTTTACTTTGTTTTATTGTGTGTGTGTGTGTGTGTGTGTGTGTGTGTGTGTGTGTAAATGAGTGACTCTACATCTTCCTCTTAAAATTAACAATGAAGAGCAATGATTGGTCTAGGAAGAGTCAAGGCTCTGGATCTCCCATCCAAATATTATAGAGTGATGTCATGTTATCTCTCTAATATCATTTAGCCTCCCTGTGACTTGTGACTTGTGACTCAGATATGTGCAGTTTATGTCCTGAGCCTAGGAAATTCAACAGAAATCATCTCCACCTAGCTTCTCAAGGATCACTCGCTGTGCATGGGAATCACCAGGAGATCTTGCTTGAAAGCAGAATCTGATTTAGTAGATCCTGGATGCATCCTGAGAGTCTGCATTCACAATGAGATCCCTGGGGATGCTGATTCTCAGCTTTCACATTTCCAAGCAGGGCTATAGACAATTCTTACAAGGCCTTTCTACAAAAAGTGTCTACTGTTCTCAAAACTTCTATAAGGTACCCCCAAAGGTAGTGATGTCAGACTCTACTTTTCCAGTTATTCCTCTGTAGAGCCCTGGAAGATACCCTGGCCTGTGGAAAACAAAGCATGGTTTCAAGTTCTGCCTCTTCTTCTCATAAGCCATGTGAGGTTGAGGAAATGTAATCTTGCCTGAGAGTTTCAAAGGTTTCCCCACTATACCCCTTCATATCCTGCACAAGATATGAAGAGGGTATAGTTTCACACTATATGTGAAAACACTCTAAAGAATCAAGGAACAGCCAAGCAATGGTGGCTCAAGCCTGTAATCCTAGCTACTCAGCAGGCTGAGCTCTGAAGATCACAGTTCAAAGTTGGCCCAAGTAGAAAGTCACTGTGAGACTCTTATCTCCAATTAATGGCTCAAAATGGTAGAGCACTAGCCTTTAGCAAAAGAACTCAGGAAGAGCACCCAGACCCCTGAGTTCAAGCCCCATGACTGATTAAAAAAAAAAAGAATGAAGGAACAGTACAAAAAGAAGATTATTACCAAGTCTTCTCCTAGCTAAGAATATATGTGTTCTTGTTCCTTGGACCAAATACTAAGGATACAATTCCCTTTGTCTAATATCATATTCACTCTTGGATTTAGACATCTCTGTATCAGTTAGCATTCAATGGTAGAAATGAGAATTCACTCTAGCTAGAATTTTTTTAAGAAGGATATACTATAAAGAGTCAGCAAACCACTGCTCACAGGTGAAATCTGGCCCGCTGGCTGCTTTTATGATTGAAATTTTATTGAAATCAGTTACACTAATCCATTTATACATTGTCTGAAGTTGCTTTCAATCCACAATGTCAGAGTTGAAGAACTGTAACAGAAATGATTACAAGAGTTTAAGCCAAGAGATTCTAAGACCATATGGCCCACAAAAAAAAAAAAAAATCAAAAAGGGTATGCTATCTGGTCCCTTTCACTTTACCTGGATTACAGGACAATTGACAGAGTTGAAGAAACTGACTCCAGGAATAGATTTCAGGAATAACTACCAAAGCAATGCAGCAGGACCAAGCTTCATAGAGAGCTGCTGCCTCACTATAATTAGAAAAAATGTTGAAATGGGAAGTTTCCTAACAGAGTGGGAAGCCACCACTGCAGATGCTGGTTCAGAATGGTGTCTACTAGGGACTAAACGCACAGCCGCACACAAAATGTGACTGTCACTGCCAGTAAAAGAAACAGAAACTGTCCAGGTATCCACCATTCCACACTTGTGTGAATGTGTCTTGAGATACAATCCAAATGACTCTGACATAGCCATCTAGGAAATGTGGTTTTCAGCTCCCCATATAATATATGTTAGAATATCTAATGTGTATTATCATATGTAACAATGTATTGTATAGACCTTATAAGAAAGCATGATAAAGGAGACTGAAATGGATATTGAACAAACTATAGCCACTACAGTTTAAGGTATTATAACAAATTTCCATCAACCAGGAGGTTGATAATATATATGTGTGTATATATAATTGTAAAGATACTGTTCAGAGGGGTTAAAGTTATATGAGCAAGGTAATGAGTCCATTTCCTATCGAGCATTGTTACACACTCTTATTTTTCCCCTAACATTCCTTTCCTCCCAACCTTCCCAATTCCTCCCACCCCTGCCTCCTGTAAAGTTGTAAAGTTCGTTTTCAACATACTTTCTTGTACATCTCATTGTTACAATGGGTTATCCTGTATCCTATTTCAGCATTTTGTTATTTCCATTCCCCTTGTATATACAAGATTCAGGACTCTGGAATCAAATACAGTGACAACAGGGGTTGTACCATGGGGGAAAGAACATACCAAAAAAAAAAAAAAAAAAACAAAGACAATCACATAGTACATTATAAGTGTATTAAAAAGAACAGCAACAAAGATAAAACCTCTTGTGTTCCTATCTTGAGGTTCATTTCACTTAGCATCAGCTTATATGGTCATATGTACATAGCTTTTGACTCTTCTGCTTGTCCTAGATATGTATTACTTATTGCAGGAAAGGGAAACCATGGGACCTATGTTTCTTTGGGCCTGGCTTACTTCACTTAATATGATTTTTTCCAAGTCTTTCCATTTCCTAACAAATGTGGCAATGACATTCTTTCTAATGGAGGCATTTTCTTGATCCATTCATCTACTGAGGGGCAGCTGGGTTGGTTCCATATCTTAGCTATGGTGAATAAGGCTGCGATAAACATAGTTGTGCTCATAGCTTTAGGATGGCCTTGTTTGTGATCATTTGGGTAAATGCCCAAAAGTGGGATTGCTGGATCATAGGAGAGCTCTGTGTGGAATCTTTTGAGGAAACTCCATACTGCTTTCCAGAGTAGTTGAACAAGTTTACACTCCCACCAACAATGCAGTAGGGTTCCCTTTGGCCACATCCCCTCCAGCATCTGTTATTAGAGTTTTTGATTATAGCCCTTCTTACTGGGGTGAGGTGGAATCTCAATGTTGTTTTGATTTGCATTTCTTTTATGACTAGAGAGGTTGAGCATTGCTTCATGTGTCTGTATAACCTGATGCTAAGCGAAATGAACCCCAAGATAGGGACACAAGAGGTTTTATCTTTGTTGCTGTTCTTTTCATTGTATTTATAATGTACTATGTATATACATAGTATATACATTTTTCTAATTTGGGGACGGAAAGGGAAATAACAAAATGCTGAAATAAGGATACAGGATGACCCATTGTAACAATGAGATGTACAAGACAGTATGTTGAAAATGAACTTTACAGGGGGAGGGAGGAGGAGTTGGAGAGGTGGGGAGGAAAGGGATGGTAGGGGAAAATAAAGGAGGGTGTAACAATGAAAAAAAGTAATCACTTATTTCTCCCAGTTATGGCATCAGTCTGTGAGGCCCTAGCTCAAAGTTTCAGCAGATCCGATGACTGGTAAGAACATGATTTAATGGTTGATAGGAGCCATCTTCATTTTGTATCATTACACAGCAAAGAGAAGAAAGAGGAGGAAGTTCTTCCTGTCCCTCCTTACAAGGGCATTCAGAAGGTCCCAGCTCCCAGCCTTCCCACATTTGGGCTAGGATTTCAACATACAAATCTTAGAGATCCACTAATGTGATTCCACAACAGTTCTCAGTCAAGAATTAGTTCTATTTGGACCTCATTCCTTTGGAGGTGCTGGTTTTTCAAGGTCTTTCAAGTGGAACTGTAATGTAATGATTCCAGGGTTGTTGGGTCTTCTCACCAACAGTTCTTGCAAGGGGATCTAAAAGCTGAAGGCTCCATAAACTCAATGAATTATTGAAAAGCTGAACTCTCTGTATGGGGAGACCTATTCAGAACTCACCAATAAATCACTTAAGCACAAGCATATCTGTGCA
The DNA here is from genome assembly GCF_019054845.1 of Dipodomys spectabilis. Taxonomy (NCBI): domain Eukaryota; kingdom Metazoa; phylum Chordata; class Mammalia; order Rodentia; family Heteromyidae; genus Dipodomys; species Dipodomys spectabilis. The sequence continues at coordinate 10,134,067 of NW_024870680.1, forward strand.
ATTACAAATGCCTCAGGGTCAGCCCACCTCTGGAGTAAGAGACTCCAGAGTCCCTTATACCAGGAGCTGTGCTCTGGCATGAGTGACTTGGGAATGCTGCTTGTTTCTCCCCACCCTGACCCCATCCCCTCTCAAAGGAAGCATCTGAAACACCCACTCTGAAAACTCCATGATTCCCAGATGACTTGGCTCTCATTAAATGACAATAGTCTTCAATGTGCATACCTGAAAATGGAACTAGATTTGATGAGACAGTAGGAAAGGCACAAGCAGGAAATGGTGAGAAGGATGGAAAGGGTGACTATGATCAAAGTGCATTGTACACATAAATGGATGTGCTAAATTGAAAGAAAAAGAGAAATAAAATGGCAATAGGATTAAAAGGCATGTTGGATTGAAGCAGCTATTATTTTGTTTAATCCAGCATTTAATTATCCCAAGGCAGATGAAGAGGAGGGCTAGAGTTTTAGCATCGTGTGAGAGCTGGGCTTTGCGTAGCAGATTAGCAGAAGGACCTGTGTCCTATAGATTACATTTAATTCCCACATCCAAACAGCCTTTTCTGAGGTAGCAGTGACCCATCCCCTTGCCAGGGGGGGTTAGCTACCCCTTCCCAATGCTCCAGTCCCCTCTGTCTTCATGCAATTTCATTCTGACAACTGAAAAGATGACAGTGACAAGATGTGTAACAACCCAGGAAGATAAAAACAATGTGAAAGGCAGAGATTGGGAGCTTATCAGCCAAACAGGACATGGGATATAAAAAGTAATCAACCTAAAGCTCTTATCAAAATCTCTCCCAGGGAAAGGTTTTTAAATTCTGTCATTGCTCAAGGAAAAATTATCCGATTATTATAAGGGAATTTCATTTGCCATGTTTTCGGTATACAGGCAAGCACACTGACATGCTTCAGGCTACAGGTAGCTTGTCTAGAGAATTACATTTGAAAATTGTAGGCATTACATTCTTTGAAATTAAGACATAAATGATATATATCCAGAAGCCCACTGCCATCATGGTAATTATAATACTCTTTACGGTATTCTTAAAAATACTAGGCATGTTGTATGTGTTGTTTAATTTAGTGCCCTCAATTATTCTGCTATTCAAGAAATTACCTTGGCATCTCCATCTTTCAAATCAGAAGACAATTCAGAGAGATTGCTCAGGGTCATAGCAGGTAAAGGTCAGGCTCAAGATTCAAATCCAGATCAAGCTCCCTCCAAAGCCCGTAAGACATTTAGATAAATCAAAGGGAATCGGATTTTTTTATTCCATTCTAGTTTTGTAATAAAAAACCCAAGGAAACTGACTCAGTTGTCACAATCCAATATAAAAGAATCTTTGTGCTGACCTCTTGTTCTACCAGGGGAAGAAAGAGAGCCCAGGGTAAACTCTGAGAACCAAGGAAAAGGAAATGCCCAGCCAGGGGACTAAGCCAGAGAACTGTCACCTGTGGAAACTCCTAAGTGAGAATTATTTCCCAACATTCATTCTTCTACCTCCCCATCTGCAGAATCTTGCTACACTGCGGCATGGATTTAAGTATATAATACCTAATTCATACATTCAACTGTTTGCCCCTATGGGGGAATCTATCTCCGTTAATTGTTCAAAGCATTCCTGATAAGTGTGTTGAAGATGAATTTAAAAAAAAAAAAACTATTTTGAAAATGTTCTTAACTACCTGCCAGCAAACCTACCTAAGTACTTTACCAGGAAAAATAAAACAAAGCAAAACAAAACAGAAGCAAACAGCAACAACAATAACAACAAAAAAAAAACAATTAAAAACAAAACAAACCTTGAGTGGCAATCAGCAATTTGGCACCAGAAGATAACCTTGAAAGATAATCTAGCCATCTTGAATGATGAGAAAAAAAACTAAGGACCAGCCAGTGAAGAGGCAAAAACAGATCAGCTTCACCAAAAAGCAATGACAGGAACAGAACAAAGCGCCAGATCCTAGAATCCCCTTCCAAGGCCTGCTTCCTTCCTGTCGTGGCCCAAACCCTGCTACCAGACAACCCCAAGAATTAACAAAGGCTTCTTTGAGACTTGGGCATTTTTTGAGAGCAAGGGAACAAGCTTATAGAATTAAATGACAAAATTTCCAAATTATATAAAAACCCAGGACTCAATGATATTTTTAATTAGAAAAACCACTGTGTCCATAGTGGTTACTCCAGCTTTATAAGACCTTAGCTGAATTTATCTGTTTCTTCACAGTACTCCATACTTCCCAAATCGTCTGCCAGTACCCCTTATTGGCCATTTTCTTTCCATGTTTTTACTTCCTGATGGTCAGCCACACTCCAAATATATTAAGTGGAAAATTCTGGGAAATAGAAACACAAAACACAATGTGTAGGTTTTTAATCACACATCCTTCTGAGTAGAGGGATGAGATCTTATGCCATCCCACGCCATCCTGCTGAGCACATGAATCATGCCTTTGTCCAGCATAGTCACACTGTGTCCACTCTCGACTATTAGTCACTTAATAGTGGTGTCAATTATCAAATCAACTGCCATAGTCTAGTGTGCCTGCCTTCAAATAATCCTTACTTTACTGAAGAATTATAATCCTGGCAATTTGTAGATACCAAAGAAGAGCCATAAAGGGCTTTAAGTAGAAAGGCCATCTTGTGAACTAAAGCTACTAAGATCATCAGTAAAATGTGTGTGTGTGTGTGTGTGTATGTGTGTGTGTGTGTGTGTGTGTGTGTGTGTGTACATGCCAGTACTGAGGCTTGAACTCAAGGCATCATGCTCTCCCTTGGCTTTTCCAGTCAAGGCTGGCACTCAACCACTTGAAGCATAGCTCCACTTGGTGGCTTTGGGTGGTTAATTAGAGACAGAAGTCTCACAGACTTTAACCCACAATCCTCAGATCTCAGCATCTTGAGTAGCTAGGATTGTAGACATGAGTCACTGGCATCTGTCTTATAATAAGCTATTTTGAGAGAAAGAAAGACCATCCATCCATAACTTTTATTGTAGTATGTTGTTGTAGTTGGTCTACTTTATTGTTATTAGTTATTGGTAGTCTCTTCCAATGCCTAATTTATAAATTGTATTTACTAATTAAGGTTATAAGCTTATAAAGTGAATGAGTAAGCCTCGCATCAGTGGCTTAAGCCTGTAATCCTGGCTACTCTGGAGGCTGAGATCTGAAGATCACAGTCGAAGATAGCCTGGGAAGGAAAGTCCATAAGACTCTTATCTCCAATTAATCACACAAAACACTGAAATTGGAGCTGTGGCTCAAGTGGTAGAGTGCTAGCCTTGAGTAAAAGAAGCTTAGGGACAGTGCTCAAGCCCTAAATTCAAGACCCAGGACCCAGCATACACACACACACACACACACACACACACACACACACACACACACACACACACACACACACATACAGAGAGAGAGAGAGGATGAGTAAATATGTGTGGGAACAAATATGGTCAATCTAGGGTTTGGTACCATCTGTGGTTGTAAGCACCCACATGAGGTCTTGTGATGTGTCCTCATAGATAGTTAAAGAATACTATTTGTGCTGATTTTGTAAGCCAAAAGTATATAGTATCTCCTTTCCAAAAAAAGAAATGAGAGATATTAGAAAGAGCAATCTCTTACTATAACTGCACCTCCTACAGGTAACCCTACCAGAGGTCCAAAGAGACAACCTTGACCGCAGCCTAGGAGGAGAAAGTTTGCTGTCTGTTCTGACCCCTCACAACATGAAACTCAGACAAGCCAATACCTTGTCTAGGTCACACTGCCATGATCTGCAACATAAAGAGGACAAATACTCTGAGCTTCAAGGTCCTTCCCTACTCTGGGATACTTGGAAAAGGAAATGAGGCCTGAAAAATTTACATAGTTCCCTGTAAGAGTAACCCAAAGTCAGCATCCAGACACCCGGCCTTGGTGATCATAGGAATTTCTCAATGTGTTCCTTTGGGTGGAAGGCAGGTGGCTGGTTAGGAAGCAAAACCAAAGAATGCAAGAGCTGCAGGGGCTGCCATCCTGGGGTTACAGTGACCAGGCCAGTGTGTTACATCAGTGGGCTACAGAGTAAGGTAACCCAAGAAGAGATACCTGTGCCTCAGCCAGTACAGATCCTCAGTGAATGTTACATGAGTTGAGGAATCACAGTGCTGAACATATAATATAGGTTCCATCAATGTGTTTCCATCTCTTTGGTTTCAACAGTCATCAAAGGCTCATCCGAGCACAGGTGGCTGGTGCCTGTAATCCTAGCTACTCAGGAGGCTAAGATCTGAGAATCACGGTTCAGAGCCACCCTAGGCAAAAAAGTCCCTGAGACTTATCTCCAATTAACCACCAGAAAACCGGAAGTAGTGCTGTGGCTCAACAGGTAGAGTGCTTGCCTTGAGCTGAAGAGCTTAGGGACAGTGACCAGGAGCAGAATTCAAGCCCCATGACTCACAAAGAAAAAAGAAAAAAATTACAAAGGCCTGTGAAGGCCATAGCCACAGTAATAGCAATTACAAGCCTGCTTAGTTTAGCATCCTTCCAACCTTAATTCACTGGTTTCTGGAAAAGTCTTTTTTATACTCACAGTTGTATTCTTTCATAGTTTGGGGAATATATGTGTTGTACATCTTCCAATCAAAAAGTCCCATCTTACATTTTGAGTATTGACAACAGCCTTGTGGAAACTGAAAAGAAAAGGCACAAAGCCATAATAGAAATGTTATCTCAAGGGAGCGGTGCCCAGACACCAGCTTAAAGAGTGCGATGTGATTTTTACACATCTTCATTGTGAAATGTCACCCCCACAGGAAAATCAATTGCAACTCCTTCTTCTGATGGAGTCTTAAAGCACACATTTCCAAAGATTGACTAGAAGTGAGGCAATGGTTAGGGAATGATACCAGAATGAACCCCAGAATGAAATGCTCATAGAAAGGTGGCCCAACTAGCCATCAGCATCATCTTGGAGCTGGTGGTTTGGCTCCAAGATTCCTGGGTGTGCTGCCCAAGAGGTAGCAGAGTCTACCAGGTGCTTGTCAGAGATTCAAATGCTTGCTTCTCTTCTTAGTAGGAAATGTTGGCCACCTTGTTTAATCTAACAGGCCCCATCACGTTCTTCTCCTGCAAAGATCAAAGCCATTGTATATAAAACCAGAGCCCTAACTACTGGGAAGTTCTTGGTAAGTAGTCATTCCTTTCCTGTGGTTACCTGTGCTGCAATCTCATGTAATCTCAACTCTTACCTACAAGTATCTTTGCACTCTAAGCGACTCAACTTGGCTACTCCCCAGACACACCAGGACCTTTCCCTCTTCCAGACCTTTGTAGCAACAAGTCCTTTGCCTTGGGTTGTCCCAAAGACAAAAGTCTTTCAAATTCCAACTTAATGTCATCTCTGTGAAAGTGTTCTGGCCCTCTCCTCTCTTCAAATAGAGCCAATCCCTCTTTATTCTGTACTTCTATGCATTACATATTTCCAAGGCCTAGGACATTATGGAGCAAATGATTCTTGAGTAGATGACTCCGTGGTACTTTGGCATACCTTTGTTAGATTGACCAATATTTCTGTACATCAGGAATGCCAGTCCTTTTCTGCTAGAAAGTGATTTCAACAAGGGAGGAGGCTGGGGATTCTTCCATCTCCAGAACCTAGCACTGCATTGATAAATGTTGACTTTTCTCGACATTTCTAACCTGTAATTGGATGATAGATTCAAAAGGAATTGTGAGAGACAAGAGGTGCTTCTAGGCATTTAGTGTGTTCTCTTGAAAGGTGTAGATTGAAATTAATAACAGCATATGAAATTCATGGATTGCCTCCTTATAACCAGCCTGGGTATGTTTGTAAATGAGGTGCTGCTTCATCTTCACAGTGGCTCCATTGAATTTGGTGTCATGTTCTCCTCTGGAGGGTCATGTAGCTGAGTAACTAGGACCTGGGTCCTCATAATCCAGTCAATTGCCACGCTCCAGTTTCTTCATCTGTAAAATGGGAATAAAATGGGATCCAATAAAAGAACTGCTGTGTAAAACAAAGTATTTAAAAATGCAAGCCAATAAGTTGATACAGGATCCGAAGTGTAGTGTCCAATAACAGCTCAAGAAAGATGGTCACTATTGTAGTTATTGTTATTATGTATTTTATAAGTGGCTGAGCCAGATGTGGCTCTCTGTTTCTGACCCAATGGATCACCATGAACTCCTCCTTCAAATCTTTCTTCACAAATAGACAATCATCTCCAGATCTACTATAGGGAGCTCTTAATGCCACAAGAAATATCCCCAATTCTCCTAAAGGAATACTAGAAAACATAGTTCTTCATCTATCCCACTAGATAGCATAGATTTCTTTCCAGTAAAGAAAAATTCTGCAGTGAGTGCCACATTATTTTTTCCAAAGTTACCCTGTCTGACAGTGAATTTTTGGTTGCTTTGTATGTCCCTCCCCCACGGTATAACCACTGTTTTCACTGTATTTGATGTTGGTATAATTTGGGGAGAGGAAGGGAAAAACAAGTTGTTCAAATAGAGATACAGGTGGACCCATTGCAACAATGAGATGTACAAGACGCTATGTCGAAAAACGAACTTTACAACTTTGGTGGGGGGGAGGGGAGTGGAAAGGAGGAGGGGGGAGGGGAGGGAGGAGTGGGAGGGGGCCTGTAGCTGAGAGGTGGGAGGGAAGGGATGGTAGGGGAAAAACAAAGAAGGAGGCAATAATGCTGGATAAGAAATGTACTCATTACCTTGCTCATGTAACTATAACCCCTTTGTACAGGATTTTCACAATAAAAAACAATTGAAAAAGAGAGAGCAAGAGGAGATTTAGTTTAGCTTTCTACTTTAGACCAAGAGGCAAGGAGACAGTGAGATTTGTAATTCAAGTTATCTTATTATGGGACATCCCAGCTACCCTCAGTTATCCTAGTATAAGTATTAATAGCACTCTTTCATTTTCACAAGTGCTCTACTTACGGCAGTAAGTTTTATGGTCCCTATTTCTATTGGAGAAAGCAAGTATCTTGAAACATGAAGTATCTTTGAAACATGTTTCAAATCCTGACTCCACCCTAACTATCTGTATATCTAGGATAATTGGTACATGTTTTCTGATTTTATATTGTCTTTTAGTAAAATGAGTTCCATATTTCATGCTTTCTAGAAGCTTTGGAGAGTCCTTCGTTAATTCCTCTAAAATTACTAGTTGCATACATCTCAATAGAGCATCTTATAAAGCCTCCCATACTGGGCTGCCTGGGTGGTCCCAAGGAAGCAATAAAATGTGTCTGGCATGGGACCTACAGAAAGGTGTTAAACATTCCTAACTGCACAGGCTTTTTATACCCTGCATAAAACCAATCATCAAGGTAAGATGCTGAGCCAAGAGGACATTGGATCAAGGCACAACAGGTATCCGTATGTAAGCTTAGTCTAGAAACAGGTCACTTGACTCAATACAGGAGAGACTGCATTCTACCAAGAGTCACAGAGAAAGCCATTTTACTAACAACAGCTCCTGCACAATCCCCTTTGATGGCCAGAAATACCTAAAAGTGAAACTCTATATTTATATTAAAAAAATTTGAAAACTAGGTTCTGATTGATGACAAGCAATGACTAACTAGACCATGTCTTGAAATTTTATTGTTTTTTATTGTCAAGGTGATGTATAGAGGGGTTACAGTTATAGAAGTAAGGTTTTAAATACATTTCTTGTCAAACTTGTTACCCCAGTCCTCATTTTTCTACTACTTTCCTTACCCCAAAACCTCCATGGTTGCTGTTTTTTTTGAAGCTTTTTTTTTACAAGCGCATTTTAAGACACCCTAGTAAATTACAACTGCATATACCATTCATTTAAAGAGTACAATTCAATGGTTTTAGTTTACACACTTAAGTAATCATTGTAACCTAAGTATAGAGCATTTTAATCACCCTTCAACAGAACTTCAAACTTGTAGGGTATGGTGAAACCACTTAATAATTCTAATACTTGGGAGGCTGAAGCAGGATGGTAATTTTGAGGCCAACCTCGGCTATATATCAATGGCCTGCCTCAAAGTTCCGAGACAAACAAAAACATTCTAGACAAACAATGCCTCCAAACTCATTAGCAGTCACCACTCATCCCTTTTCTTTCCAACCTCTGGCAGTTAGCAACCTATGTGCTGCCCCTATACATATGCTTATTCTGCACATCTCATGGACAGGACCCATGCAATAAATACATATTTTTGCCCAACTGGCTGCTTTCACTTCACATATTTTCCAGGCTAATCCATATTGCAGCAAGTACCAGTACTTCACACCTTTTTTAAATTGTTGAATAACATTCAGTTATGTGTATATATCACATTTTGTGATGGACATTTGGGGGTTTTTTCCACTTTCAGAGAAATGAATAATGCTGCTATGCACATTCATGTAAAAATGTTTTATATACCAATGCCTTTCTCGAAAGCCTCAGTAAGCCTAGTGACCATGGCTCAATCCTTCCTGTGTTTACTCAAGATGCTGTTATTATCTTTGATACCAACATTCATAGCTCTCTCTTCTTTTTCCATATCAGATTGCTTATTATTTAATATCAACTAATTCCATCTTTCCACAGACTTTCAGGCTTCATAGTTTTTCATTCTTCCTTCAAGCACTCAAATGCAGGCCCTTAACTGTCCAATGAAATTTCCAGGAGATTTATTAATTTATTCTTTTCCCCTCAGTTTAGTTTCTTTATCTGTAAAATGGGGGGGGGGGGAATAAAAAGCATTTTATAGAAACTTTTCAAAGCTCAAATTAGATCTGTGAAATAATGTGTATGAAACACCTAGCTTGACACTTGGCATATTGAAGTTTTTGAGATTGGGTTTTGCTGCAAGTAACTAAAATCAGAAAAAAATTGCAGTATGAGGAAATGTATGGGTGGATATTTTTTGTTGTCTTTCTTTTGAGTGTAAGTTTAAACTCACTTCTAATTATAAAGTGATCACTCCTAATCTTCCCCCAAACAACTAGAAAGCTGGGCCAACTCTATAAAACAACTATTTTCAGATATTGCACAAAAGGTGTGTCATGACATGATCATTGAACTAAGGGGAAGATTAATAATTGTCTCATATTTCTTCCTGAAGTCTCTTTCCTGGATCAGAGAGGGGAAACCCATGCAGAATACTACTGTCTTGCAAAAATGAGATTCATTGCAACTGAGCAATTCAAATTTTCAAAGTACTATACAAGAAAAAGAGCACTGCAGAAAAATCTCAACGCAGAAATCTGCTTAAGTGTTGAGATATTTGTAGAATATGAGTCTACCACACTGGACTCACAACAATGGACGTAGAAGTTAGGAGAAAGCTAGGAACTGAAACACCTCCAGAGTTGAACCTCATCAAACAGAATATGCGGGAATGACTCTAAAAAGATCACATCTCAAAATTTTAACAAAATTTTTCAAAAACATTCAAAAGGATCAAGAAAATCTATAAGTAAATGCTTACCAAAAGAAAGCTCAACCCTCTTAACAGCAAAATTCAGACATTTAACAATGTAATATGTATAATGCTTAATATGTATTAAGTATTAATAAAAATTATTAGACATGTAAACAAACAGGGAAATGTAACCCATATGCTGACCCATAGTCAGCAGTAAAATTAATCAAAACAAAGAAATAGAGAATAGATATCTTGGAAATAGTAGAGAGGGTTTTGTTTTGTTTGAAGACAGGCTCACACTATGTGTCCTGGGACAGTCTCTAATTCATGATATCCCCCATATTCTCCTGAATAATGGAATTACAAGTGTGTACCATAACAGCCATCCCACAGAGGTAACTTAAACACAATTAGAAATATGTATTTAAGCAATGATTTATGTAATGATGTATATAATCAATGATTTCAGAATAAATACAAGCATAATGGAGAGAAATTAAAAATTTTCAAGAAAAAAATGAAACCCCTAGAACTTAAAACTATTATCAATATGTGAAATAAACTTTATTAGCTAGGCTTACCAGATGGCTGAATTCACCATCAAAGAAGTTGAAAGCCAGACAACTGAAACATGCCAGACTCAATCACTGAGAGAATGAAACCTACAAAAATATTTCGAGCCTCAGTAAACTTGGAAGACTATATTTAGTGGTTTAATATGCATGGAATTAAATCTTAGAAATGAGATTACATGAGGAAAGGGACACAAAACAGTGGTATTATAGTGGCTTAAATTTTTTTATATTTTTATTGTAAAGATACTGTACAGAGGGGTTACAGCTACATGAGTTAGTACATTTCCTATCAAGCATTGTTACCCCCTTCTTTGATTTTCCCCTACCATCCCTTCCCCCCTCCTCACCTCCCCAACATATCCCTTCTCCCCCCCATCCCCCACACCCCCACTTGAAGTTCAACATAGTGTCTTGTACATCTCATTGTTACAATGGGTCATCCTGTATCCTTATTTAAGCATTTTTAAGCCAAAAATATACATGCCCCAGGAAGAATCAATACAATAAAATCAGACCAGTAAACATTATAATCCAATTGCCAGAAAGAAAAGAAAAAAAGCTCAAAACCAGTGGAAGGTGGATGAAGAGAGGAAGGGGCTAGAGAACTCAATCGTAGTGTTCAATGACCATCCCAGGATACTAAGAAAATTGAGGGAAGGGTTGGATTGGGAGGAATGGAGATAATGATAAAAAGAGAGACATCAAATAAGATGCATTGTACTCATAAGCTGAGTTGTTAGATGGTAATTCCTTGGCACAACTACTTAAAGATAATAACAGTATAATTTTTTTAAAAAAAAGAACAGTGGGAGAAAACAGTATGTTACATAGAAAAGAAAATGGTACAAAGGCCTAACGATTTCTCATCAGAGGCAATCCATACAGCAACTGGTGAGATGAAAGCAGTCTGGGCTGAGTTTGGTCCATTCTGGGGGCAGTTTGGTGTAGTATGGGGGCAGTGTGGTCCAGAGCTGGCGCTCCACCGCATCAGTCTTTGAATCACCTGACTTGTCATCCACAATCCAGCACAGTTCATGTACTCAAGCTTCAGCCCCCACATAGACATTCCAGTCAGCAAAAAAGGAGAGAAAGGGAGGAAGAATGTCACCCATCCTTCCAATTTTCTTTCTTCTTTTTTTTTTTTTTTAATTCAGGTAAGGGGTAGGTTTATTCAGTAGACCTGCTGGGACCAGGCAAGGTTGGCACGGCTGGCAAAAGAGGGCCTCTGGCCCCTGGTTAGGCCTTATATAGGGTAGGGGGCTGGGATGCAATTTTTTTTTCTATCACACAAATTCTAATGGACTTAGTCACGTATCCACAAATACCAAGGCAAGGAAGCCTAGAAAACACACTCTTAATTCCAGAGGCCCCATATCCAGATAGAAGCCTAGGGTTCCATTGCTAAACAAGCTGGAAAAAGAGAACATTGGGGCAAGTAGCAATTTTTACCATAGGTATTAACATAGCCAGGAAATGTTAGTTCCTTTCTTTTCTTTTTCATGCTTTTAAAACTTGAATATGCGAACAAGTTGATAACTGTGTATTCTGAATGAGTAATTCCAGGCGGGATGGGGACCTAGCATGTGCATTTTTAACAAGCGCTAGATCATGTTAATGCTGTCTATCCACAATTCCACGGAGGAGCGAGGTGAGAGTTCAAGATGAAAGAATGTTTTGCATTCAATCCAGCAGTATATGTCTGGAGGTATCACTGCTTAGGTTTATATACATACTTTCACAAGTAGTAACTGCTTCCAATCAAGTAGGAAATCTTTTTAAATTATATTTTTATCTTTTAAATCATTGTGCTAGGTTAACAGGATGTGAAATCCTGAATAATCTGCAGATCCTCATAGATAAAATGAAGGCATTGGAACAGATGGTAGACAAGTGTCCTTCTAATTTTGACCACTTTCTGTCCACCTTGATGAAATATAAGCTGATGCTTATTCACTATTCTTCTATCAGCTGACACTTATTCACTATCCTTCTGTTAGACCATGAATAAGTGAATGATAGCTTGTAGGCCAAATCTGGTTTACCACCTGGTTAGGGAAATAAAAGATTTTCTGGAACACATATTCATTCATCTAGTTGCATATTGCTCCTGGTTGTCTTCACATAACAAGGGCAGGACTGGATAGTGGTGGAAGAGACTGTAGAGACACAAAATCTAAAATATTTATTTTCTGATCCTTTATGAGCCAAGTTTGCCCATCCCCACATTAGCAAAATAAATGAATTCACATGAGCAAGCAACTTAAGAAAACTTTACTTTCAGTAAAGCATATCTTTCTTCTTTTTTTTTTTATTGTGAAAATACCATACAGAGGGGTTACAATTACATTGGCAAGGTAATGAGTACTTCTTATCAAGCATTGTTGCCTCCTCCTTTGTTTCCCCTTCCCATCCCTTCCCATCCCCCCCCCCCCACAACCAGGCCAAAGTTGTAAAGTTCATTTTCTGTACCCCTATTTAAATGATTTGTTTGTTCTCTTCCCCTCCACAAATTATACCAACATCAAATACAATGAAAGCAGGGGTTATACCATGGGGGAGGGACATACAAAGCAACATAGAAATCATCTTATAAATATGTTAGAAACAATCACAAGAAAGAAAAAAACATTTGAATAATTATCTTGGGACTCATTTCAGCTAACATCAACTTATCTGACCTTTTCTTCTTGTCTCAGACATACACTAGTTATTGCAAATAAGGGAAACTATGGGACCTATGTTTCTTTGGGTCTGGCTTACTTCACTTAATATGATTTTTCCAAGTCTTTCCATTTCCTAACAAATGGGGAAATGTCATTCTTTCTGTTGGAAGCATAGAATTCCATTGTGTATATATACCACATTTTCTTGATCCATTCATCTACTGAGGGGCATCTGGGTTGGTTCTATATCTTAGCTATGGTGAATAATGCTGCAATAAACATAGTTGTGCTGGTAGCTTTAGTATGGTCTTGTTTGTGATCATTTGGGTAAATGCCCCAAAGTGGGATTGCTGGGTCATAGAGGAGCTCTATGTGGAGTCTTTTGAGTAACCTCCATACTACTTTCCAAAGTGGCTGAACAAGTTCACACTCCCACCAACAATGCAATAAGGTCCCTTCTGTCCATATCCCCTCCAGCATCTGTTGTTTTTAGAGTTCTTGATTATAGCCATTCTAACTGCGGTAAGGTGGTATCTCAATGTTGTTTTGATTTGCATTTCTTTTATGACTAGAGAGGTTGAGCATTTCTTCATGTGTCTATTGGCCATCCTTCTTTCCTCTTCAAAGAAGTTTCTCTTTAAGTCTTTACCCTACTTAATTATTCTTCAAGGAAATAGAAGAGGCAATCCAAAAATACATATGGAACAATAAAAGACCCTGAATAGCAAAAACGATCCTCAACAGAAAGAACAGTGCTGGAAGAATATCAATACCAAATTTCAAACTCTACTACAAAGCTATAGTAATCAAAACTGCTTAGTACTGGCACAAGAACAGACCTCAAGACCAATGGAATAGAATTGAAAACCCAGAAATGAACCTACAGATACATAGCTATCTAATCTTCGATAAGGGAGCTAAAAAATAAAATGGAAGAAAGCCTCTTCAGTAAATGGTGCTGGTAAAATTGGTTAATCACTTGTAGAAAACTAAAGCTAAATCCTCATATATTACCCTGCACCAGAATCAACTCCAAATTGATCAAAGACCTCGGAGTCAAAGGAGACACTCTGAAAACATTACAGGAGGGAATAGGAGAAACCCTTAGGAGTCCTTGGCTCAAGCCAAAATTTTCTTAATAGAGACCCAGAAACACAACAAATCAAAGAAAGGTTGGACAAATGGGATTGCATGAAATTGCAGAGCTTCTGCATGGCAAAGGACATAGCTAGCAAGATCAATAGAAAGCCCACAGATTGGGAGAAGATCTTCACTAGCCATACAACAGACAAGGGTCTCATATCTAAAATATACCTGGAACTCAAAAAATTAAATCCCCCAACAACAAATCCTCAAAACATGTCTTTCTTCTATTCACTTCTTCTTTTGCTTCTTTTCTATTGTTTGAAAACGAATATAGGATGGGCTTAACGTTTAAGACTTTCTGATAAACAAATTGCCAAAGAAATAAATGATAGAATATTTTCTTAATTCCAGAAAAAAAATCTTTCATCTACCCTTGAAATATCAGGTTTAAACACATTAAGCTTGCTCACCAGAAATTATACTGCAAAGAATACATATTTTGAATGTGTTCCAAAGAAATGAGTACAAAAAATCCTGGCAAAAATGCTCAAAACTTGTAGAATATGTCCTCTCTTCAAGGAAAGGAATCACAGACCCAGGGGAGCTCCAAAAAGGAAGGCAGGCAAAGTCTGTATGGGATTCAGGCTAAAGAAAATCATAAGCGAGAGGTTTGGTTCCTTAAACAGATGACAAGAAATTCCAACTATATGGAATTTAAAAGTATATGGCACATCTGAGCTTGACCCTTGGAGGTTAAGTCCCAATAGAAGAAACGCCTAGTAGTGCTGATGTCCAGCATTAGTAATGTAGCTGTTGTCCACATGGTTTCAACAGGAGGACATGTTTCAGTGGTTTCTCAGATGATTGTCAGAGGTCATTTTCCTGGGCGAGGTCCTGTGTCCTTCTCAACAGCAGTTAGAACATTCATCAGAAACTACAAAGAGGTCCTGTCCTTCAGTTGAGGCCAACAAAAAGGGTACGTTTGGTCAGATCTTACACTGGAGCCTGGATTGCCCTCCATTTCTGGAGATCAAACGTGGCCTCATTATTCCTGAAATATAAGGTTTAATATGTCATCTCTGGGCCTCAGTTTTCCCACTGACAGACCACAAATGATAGATGGCCTACAAAACTGATTTACAGTAAGTGCTTGACAAGTGATAGATACTGCCATTACCCACATGTACACACCTCCACCATTCCATCATCATCATCATTATTATACTGGACCAAATAGGCACGTTTAACCTCTATCTTCAGGTCAGTTCTTGCCTAAGACTAGCTTCAGCTGCTAAGCCAGCATCTGAAGACATCAGTGTCTATAGAGAAATGGTTCTGAAAACGGTAGCACTAAAATTTGGTAAGATTGCTGTTGTATCTGAGCTTTCCAGAAAGTCTCTGTCCCTGCTCTGGGAAACAGTGACTACAGAGATGATTGGCAGCAAAGCAAACAAGCACCTGAGAGAATTGAGATGACCAAAGCCTCTTGATCGGCGGAGGAAAGCAATTGCCGCTGGTGTTTTCCTCTTCCAGTGGAAATGCATACTGTGTGAGGCTCTACCTCCTACCATTCGCTGATGCGTCACAAAGGTGTCTCTGTTCAAATGTCCCTGTCTCTTGCTCCCTCACTGTATTCCAATCTCTGTTCAGGTATTATTTTTAAAGTCCTTTTCTGACTTAAAACAGGATCCTTCTCCTCCAGCCCTCACCACCTGCCTCTTCATTTGCCTTATTTTTTTTTTTTTACAGAAATCCTATCTTCTACATATTATACACTTATTTGTTTATTGTCTAGCTCAGACTATTGGAATGTAAACTCCTTGAGACTGGAAACTTTTCTCAGACCAGAGACTTGTCTTTGTTTTCTAAAGTGTCTGCAAATACAAATATTATCTGAAATATAGTAGACATGCCATAAGTGTTTATCAACTATTTACTAAATAAATATGATCCACTTGCCTCCAGAAAAAAAAAGAGAGAGAGTTATTTTATTTAGGAAAGGAATCTGAAGATAGAAGAAAAGTAAATATCCTTCAAATAAAAAAAAAAAAAAAAAGAATCAAGTAGTGGAGAATCTCAATGGGGGAAAAGGGAAATGATTACCCCAGAAAACTTAAACTAATGAACACTAATACAGAAATGTTTCATACTTCTGCACACACTCTCAGCAACCAAGGCCAAAAGTGGAAAAAAGCAATGATGATAAAAAGAGGGCTGCTTTTCCAGTGGGGGTAGAAGTAGTGGTGATAATATATATCTTACATCACCAATTGGGTTTTTTTGTTTTGTTTTGTTGGCACTAGTAAGGTTTAAGCTCCAGGCTTTGTGTTTGTTGGACAGGTACTCTCCTCATGAGCCAGGCTTTCAGCCCTTTCCTTTACTGATTATTTTGAGATAGAATGTCGCTTTTGGCTCATCCCTATGAGAGGACCATGATCCTCCTATGTACGCTTTTCCTGTAACTAGAATAACAGGTACCCACCACCATACCCAGTACCTAGTTATTAGTTGAGAAAGGATCTCAAAAATGTTTTGCCTAGGCTAGCTTCATACTACAATCCAGTTAGTTGAGTTGATTGAGTAACTGAGATTACAGGTGTGAGCCACTCACTACTCTCAGCTTTGAACATTTTAAAATAATAAAATAATAATAAATAATACATTTAATAATAATCTTACCAAGAGTCCTTCTAGTAGGATTGAAGATTTTGGATATTTATTTATTTATTTATTTATATTGTGAAAATACTATACAGAGGGGTTACAATTACATGGGCAATTCGACAAAGGAGCCAAAGACATACAATGGAAGAAACACAGCCTCTTCAACCGCTGGTGCTGGGAAAACTGGGCAGCCACATGCAGAAAACTAAAAGTGGACCCCAGCCTATCACCATGCACCAACATCAACTCAAAATGGATTAAAGACCTTAACATTAAACCTGAATCTCTGAAACTACTGCAGGACAGAGTAGGAGAGACACTTGAATTAATAGGCACAGGAAGGAACTTCCTGAACAGAGTCCCAGGGTCACAACAAGTTGGAGAGAGACTCGACAAATGGGACTACCTTAAAATAAAAAGCTTCTGCACAGCTAAATCTATCGCAACTAAGCTAGAAAGACAACCAACGAATTGGGAAAAAATATTTACCAGCAATATATCAGACAAGGGGTTAACATCCTGTATTTACAGGGAACTCAAGAAACTAATCCCTCCCAAACCTAACAAACCAATTACTAAATGGGCAAGGGAACTAAAGAGGGACTTCTCAAATGAAGAAATAAAAATGGCAAAGAAACACATGAGGAAATGTTCATCATCCCTGGTGGTGAAGGAAATGCAAATAAAGACAACCCTGAGATACCACCTTACCCCAGTCAGAATGTCCCACAAATCAGCCAACGACAAATGCTGGAGGGGATGTGGAGAAAGAGGAACACTATTACACTGCTGGTGGGAATGTACACTTATACAACCACTTTGGAAAGCAGTCTGGAGGGTCCTTAGAAAGCTAAAGATTGACCTCCCTTACGACCCAGTCATACCACTTCTAGGCATCTACTCTGAACAACAGGAACCAATATACAAGGACACGTGCACCTCCATGTTTATTGCAGCACTGTTCGCAATAGCTAGGATATGGAAACAACCTAGATGCCCCACCACAGATGAATGGATCCAAAAATTGTGGTATCTATACACAATGGAATATTATGCAGCCATTAGAAATGACAAAATAATGGCATTTGCAGGGAAATGGATGGAACTAGAAGGAATCATGTTGAGCGAGGTAAGCCAAGAACGAAGAGACAAAAGGTACATGGTCTCCCTGATAAGTGGATGCTAAATCCAAAATGTTAGGTGATACGACAAAACTAACAGGACTTAAGAAACAAAGAACTCCCACTCATCTGGTTGAACCACTACTAAATATCCCCATGCTGCTGATCACATATATGGTATATAACATGTGAACACCGTTATATGTTACAGACTGTGATAGACAATTTGCTCCAGGAAAGTTAGAATGAACTTGTGACTTTAAATGAGCATCATTATTCCACAATACTGTGATATTCCGGAAATTATGTAATCACTTAATCACAATCAAAAAAAGAACCTCGGGGAAGGGAGGGAGGGAGGGGATGGTAGGGGGAAAACAATGGAGGGGGTAACAATGTGCAAGAGGAAGTGTACTCATTACCTCACTCATGTAACTGTAACCCTCTGTATAGTATCTTTACAATAAAAAAAAAGGACTATACAAAGCTTAGCAGTGAAACTGGGAAGAGCTAGGAAAGGGATAACATTGTTGAAAAAATATACTCATTACCTGACTTACATAACTGTAGCCCCTCTGTACATCACCTTTATAAGAACAATAAAAATAATTTTCAAAAAAAAAAACAATTACATGGGCAAGATAATGAGTACATTTCTTATCAAGCATAGTAGCCTCCTCCTTTGTTTCCCCTTCCCATCCCTTCCCATCCTCCCCCCGCCCCCCCACCGAATCCTCCTCACCCTTCCCCGCCCTCACCAAAGTTGTAAAGTTAGTTGTTTCGACATAACAACTTGTACATCTCGTTGTTGCAATGGGTCCACTTGTATCCCTATTTAAATGATTTGTTTTTTCCCTTCCCCTCCACAGATTATACCAATATCAAATACAGTGAAAGCAGGGGTTATACCATGGGAGAGATTTTGGATTTTAGAGTTAGAGTCCCAGACAAGCCTCAAATTTGCTATTCTTTCACCTATACCTTCCAAGTAAATCGTGAGTCACCACATCCTGCTTCCAGTTTATTTTTTTTTAAAGTTGCAGATATAACAAGGACTTATAAAGTCAATGAGAACAATCAAGTTATGGAGTTACATCCTTAATCAACCTCAGTATTTATCTTATTTCTCTGTGTTGTAGGGTTTTGCCAGTCTCCTGGATATTCTTACTTGCACATACAAGTAGCTGTGGAAAGCACATTTTTAATAGCTTTCCTTGCAACCTCAGGATGCTCCTCAAATCAACTGATCTAGATGCTTCAAAGGAAAGGAGAAACAAATTTTCTTTTCAAAATTGAATCACTAATGACCTCCAACAACACCTTGAATTTCTTTCTTCTGTGAGTATACAGGACAGTTAAGGGGACATCCAAAAGTTACAATAAGCAACAAAACTGGTGCTAATTCAATAACACCACCTAACAAAACATCTCAAATGCAGCTGCTATTTTTCATTCGCTGTCCATATTGTTAGCACAGGAGAATGCCAAGAATAGAGGCCCCTGAGCATCGCTAGAAATAGATTACACCATTCTCTTCAGCATACCTCATGAAGTAGACTCACATGAGCCAGGCCCACAAGCTTGACTTTGAAAAACCAAACAAAAACTGCAAAACTACAACTTCTTGGTCAATGGGTCATATGCAGGAATTTCAAAATATGCACCAAAAAGCAAGCCATACAGACTACTCACCTCTGTCCTTCATCTCTCAGATGAGTCTATATGTGAGTGTGGATCCTGATATGTGCCTCTCATATTCATTTTTATGCCTACCATCTTTGATTAAACTGGAATTTATTTTCTGGTAAGAAATGGGAGTAGAGACCACCTTTGCTTTTGTCCTAATGACCAGCAATTTGTCTCTACATCACTTATGGAAGAATTTATATTTTTATTAAATGTTGCCTTTGGTCATTTTCCAAATTGCTTTAGGATAAGGCTCTCTTTCAAGGTATTTGATTTTTTTTTTTTCTTTTCTAACTCAGAAGAAAAGACAAAACTTGGCCAATTCAAATTCAAATCAAACGTTTGTAGGACCCTGTTCACCTCTGTGGAATCATGAGGTTTCCAAGTTAATCTTCACGTTAGTTCACATAATTAATCTGGGCTGTAGCAGAGCCCTCCATATGCTGTAACTTAACTGTATCGTGGAATCGAAGCTCTTTTCATTTGGTTCAACTCCACATCGAATGCAGGCATCCCAGCCATGGAGTCTTTCCTCCTTTCAGGCCCAACTAGACTCTGCTACATTTTTAAGTTAAAGAACTCACCACTTGGGCTGGGAAGGTGGCTCAGTGGTAGAGTGCTTGCCTTGCATGCCTGAGGCCCTGGGTTCAATTCCTCAGCACCACATTAGCAAAAAGAAAAAAACTGGAAGTGGCGCTGTGGCTCAAGAGCACTACCCTTGAGCTGAAGAGCTGAGGGACAGCACCCAGGCCCAGAGTTCAGGCCCCACGACCAGACCCCCCCCCCCAAAAAAAAAGAACTCACCACCTAATATTATCACCCATTTTATTGTTGGGTAGAAAATTCATTCTTCTAGCTGCTCATTGGTTTTTTAACCAATGGATGTAAGTCTTACACAAAACAGGCTTAATCCCTTGTCTATCTGCTTGAGGTCAGAGATAGGGATCATAGTATTCTGTTGACTTTCTCTGGTTCATCAGAGAATTCTGGGAAATCTCGAAGAATAGAGCTAGAACTTGCACATTTGTAGATGAACTTTAGGGCCACAATAGCGAAGTTTGAGTCTCAGCTCTGTACCGGGATTGATTATTCAAACTCCCTAAGCTTTGATTTCCTTATGTGTGTGATAATCATTATTTTGATTACTATCAACATATAAAAAATGGTATCAATAACTCGTGGCAAAAACCATAAGACTTGACTGAAACTGCAAATGTAAGAATAGGTCTTTTTACTTATGGTATAAAATCCACCTGTCCAATGTACTTCGATCTTACCCATATCACCACTACCAAATCCTCAACCAATTACTGCTATGACTTTGCTTCCATATCTGAGACTGGAAAGTAATGCACAACCAGAGTATTACCACTAAACCTGAAAGCCAGTTTTTTATTTCATTCTAAAAGGACAATATCTCCATGGAATAGTACTCATTACCTTGCTCATGTAACCATAACCCCTCTGTACAGTATTTTCACAATAAAAAACTTATTAAAAAAAAAAAAAAGAAGAAGAAAAGTGCTTTCTCCTCACTGCTGTCTGTCTTACTTAGCCACTTCATGTCAGAAAAAAAGATCAGGGGGAAAAAAAAAGAGTACAAATGTTGGTCAGGAAGGCAGCCCGATCTTTCCAGAGTCTGCCCTGCCAAAGGATCAGCCTGGTAGAACCAGTAGGCACAATGTTTGTCCTCTTTCTAGCTTCTTTCCAGGAAAGCAGGGTTATTCATGCATGTAAGGAAACAAACAGGACTGCTTTGTTCAGTTTAATGCCTTGTTTGCAAACAGGACGATTTAGAAACTTAGTGAGTGCTGTTGAGGCTTCCAAAGTGGAAGCTGGGCCATGAAGTTCCCTAGGTTCAAAAAACACTTGAAGTTGCCCCGTTCTGAAGTAATCAGTGGGCTTGAATAGTACAACGGGTGTTTCCCTGTGCTCAGTGGCTTATGAATATTTAAAGGTAATGAATGTCACAGTAAGTGTTTAACGATCCTGTTTACATGTAAAAGTCCTTGAGAAGGGTCTGCTGAAGATGAAGCCTGATGCCAATTTCAAACTGTCTTTATTCTTTCCTCCTCCCCCCACTTTGGGGACAAAAAGATGTCCTCTGATAGAATAGGGATTTGGGAGATGCTGAGTCCTGAATTTTGAAAGAGATCGAAGTTGGTGTTAGAATTTGTTCTTTAGAGTTTTTCCAAATGACATTTTTTTTCCCTTTACTAAAAAAGAGAAAACTTCAGGAAGAAACTCTGACACCCCAATTTCAAGACTTGCATGTTCTGGGGAGTTAATATAACTACAAGAAGAATCTAATCAAGACTGCTGATTTGTGATGAAGAAATCTCAGGCTTTTGCTTCAATAGATCTGGCTTTCAAACTGGGCTTCTGTATTTTATTTGTCAGCTAATCTTGAAAAAAATCCATTTCCTTGAGCCTCAGTCTTCCTTTTCTGTAACCTCCCTGTCTGGGCAGCTCTGAGGAAGTAAATTAAATGAGATAGATGTAAACATAACTGACACACCAATGTTCAGTATGTGCATGTGATAAAATTATCATTACTAAAATTCTACTTTGAAGGAGTTTAAAATTCCAATAAAATGGACGTTCAATAAAACAGCAATCAGCTGAATGCTGATAGCGTATGCCTCAAATCCTAGCTACTCGGGAGGCTGAGATCTAGGATCATGGTTTGAAATCAGCACAAGCAGGAAATTCCATGAGACTATTTCCAATTAAACAGCAAAAAGCTGGTAGTGGATCGGTGGCTCAAGTGTTAGAGCACTAGCCTAGAGCAAAAAAAAAAAAAAAAAAACAAGCACAGGGACAGCATCTAGGCCCTGAGATCAAACCTTGGGACCAGACCAAAAGATTTTAAAAAATCTAGCACTCCAGATATGCAATGAATAGATTTTTAGACTTGCAGTATGAGGATACAGGTGAAAGGTGTCAAGGTCTGTCAATCTAACTGGCTAATTAGCTGTCATGCAACAATGTTCATAGCCATTCTGAGCTAAGAATTTAGTGTTGTAAAGGGAAGATCACTGGATTTGGAAGCAGAGCCTGATTGCAAATTGTCTCCATGAGTTACCTCTACCATGACTCTGTTCTTTTAGAAGGTCCTGTTTGCCTTGCTATGTTCCAGGAGTGAGGATAACTTTTTGCTGTTAATGATGACCTACGAATTAAATGAGAGGCCTACATATACCATGACATGTTACTATTTTAGTTTTCCATTGTATTATTCCCAAACTCATTGGCTTGAATCAGCAAAGTTTATCATTTCACATTGCATATCTTGACAGAGTCCCCTGGTTCAGGGTCCCCATATGCTATAGTAAGATGGTAAACAACAGGAAGCTGGATCATGGAGAACCAATTTCACCCAGAACTGAAGGGTTATCATTTATATTGCATACGGAGCATGCCTGTTTGCCTCCAGTAGCCCAGTAGCCCTATTAATCTCTTTCTTTACTTCAGCTTGGTGCACAAGAATATTTGTTACACTATAATGTAAGATGAAATGTAAAAGTAATTTGGACTGGATACTGCTGGCTAGTAGCTATAATCCTATATAATCAGGAAGCTGAGATCTGAGGATGGAGATTCTGCCAGTCTGGGCAGAAAAGTCTATGAGATTCTATTTCCAATTCACTGATTAAA
Source organism: Dipodomys spectabilis (assembly GCF_019054845.1). Classification (NCBI taxonomy): domain Eukaryota; kingdom Metazoa; phylum Chordata; class Mammalia; order Rodentia; family Heteromyidae; genus Dipodomys; species Dipodomys spectabilis. Next base: position 10,156,946 of record NW_024870680.1, read on the forward strand.
AAGAAAAGCTGGGCTGGAGGTATGGCTCAAGAAGAAGTGCTCCAGCTGTGAGTAAAAAAGCTGACGGAACCACATCATAAGATCCTGAGTTTAAGCCCTGGTTTCAGCATGTACACACACACACACACACACACACACACACAATTTGGAACATCTATAAATGCTAAAAGAACACACATATAAATGCTAGGTGAAAAAAGATTTCTGATCTGGCCAGGTGCCAGTGGTTCATGCCTGTAATTCTAGCTACTCAGGAAACTGAGATCTGAGGATCATGGTTTGAAGCCAGCTCAGGCAGGAAAGTCTATGAGACTAATATCTCCAACAAACTATTCAGAAAAGGCTGGAAGTGGCACTGTGGCTCAAGTCGTACAGTGCTAGCCTTGAGCACAAAGAGGCTCAAGGACTGAGTTTAGGCCCTGAGTTCAAGCCCCAGGACTGGCAAGAAAACAAAAAAGAGAGATTTCTGATCGGCCTCTGGTTTTCTTGAAAACCAAAACCAAAAGGTAGGCCTGGTTTGCTATGTAGTCTTAGTAGTCAGAAGAAACAGAGCTGCTTTTCAAGCAAACATGTATCTGAGTATTTGCTAGCAGATAACACTTGTTTAAAATTTTCCTTGTGAGGTGCATAAAGTGATATAGTGATTAATGACTTTTAACAACTTTTCTACAGAAAACAGTTCTGTAAGGCAATTTTTGTATCATTTCTCAATAAAAGCTTAGAGCTAAGCTGACAAATACAATATATACATATATATGCATATATATACAAATATATATGTGTATATATACATATATATATTGCAAATGCAAATGCTTGATGGTTTGGCTTAATCCAGGAGCCACATCTAGAATGCCTGTGATGTCAGATAAAGGTTTATCTTAAACCCAAGAATACCTCATTGGGAATGACTACACAGGAGCTACAATGAGAAGGGCTGTGAGCCCTTATCTGAGTTCAACAGAAAAGAGTAAGGTGATCAATTAGTGATATCTGACATGGGCATAGGAATTTGGAGAAATGATAGACTGTATTCTAACCCTAGTCTGGGCAGAAATTTTCAGATTTCTTTTAACCAAAGCACACGCATGTGAATAAAAAACCACTGAAGCTCAACTCTATTACCTCTGTCTTCTTCCTGGTTTGGAAAAGGATTCAGAAATAACTAAGACTAATGAGGGCAAAAATAATGATCAAAATGAAGCAAACTATTACTTAGATTGTAACAGAATAATCAATAAAAATGAAATTTATCAGAGCTTCCACAAGCTGTATTTCATCAAATTGAAAATGTCATCAATGAAGCCTCATACTACATGTTTATATTTATTACTGATATATGAATTAATATGCAATATTAATTCATTTGATTGATTTCATATTAATAATTAATTATTGATTCATTATAATTAATTGATTTGTATGCATATGTCTTATAGTATTATATAGTTTTTGAAATATAGTATATATATTGTATGCTTTGGTTATATAAACCCTCACCAATAGGTTTTTTTAAAAATCTATTTTTTAAGAAACTCTTTAAAGTGAAGGACAAAATGTATAATTGCTTCAGGTACAACTTTTTAATTTGAAGTTAACACTAAAGAATTCATATTGCTTAGTCTACTGTAGATACTGCTTAAATGAAGGTACTTCTCATTCAGTCTTAGAATTCTCTGCTAGTTGTGATTAATCAAAGGTATATCCCTTCTGCTGAGAACTGTTAATTAGTTGGGCACTTAACATGGAGACCTACCAGCAAGGAAACTGCCTGCCCTGGGCCCCACTGAGCCCAGCTCAGGCCCACCTGGGGCTGTAGGGAATGAGCTCTCTTGTATGGTGAAGAATTCCCACTGATCCAAATAAGACTCCCTGATCAAGTAGTGCTTCCAATAAATGAGCTAGGATGCCAGGGCCTGCAAATGCTGATAAGATGAGCCAGTCCCTAGAGTCCCTAAAATACCCTTCCATCTGACATTCTCTCAGGTATATGCATTCTTCCCTTCTCATTATGTAAAAGTCCAGCCCAAGAAATTACAGACTCGGAAGGTGACATCCCAGAAAATGATTGCCTAGAGAAGCTATCCACCCCTACCAGCTGTCCTTCCTCCATGGTCAGCAGTACGACAGATCTTCAGGGGGACTCGGGGATAGTGTCACCCAGTCTTTCCTCTGAGAAAGCACGTGCTCTCACAGAAGAATCAGGAAAATGGCCAAGAAGAGAGGGCAAAAAAATTGTTGCAAATTATATCATAAATTAACAGTAGCTAGTTTTGCTTTCAAAGAGACTGGGGCCTGATGCAACTTACATCAGGACTATGTCATTTCTGAACTGCTTTCTTGCCCTTGCCAAGTCAGGCAGGGAGGGCAGAACCCAAATGCCAAAGTCTCTGCCAAATTTTTCCTTCTGCTAAATGCTAGGCCAAGAGCAGATAACCCATTGTTTAGCAGAACACATGACTGAGTGTTTGGGTGCAGAGAAGTGGCCGTCTCAGAAAGTAGATAGAGTCAAGAGACAAAGCCTTCCAGCACAATAAACACTGTCATCACTGAAACCTGCAAAAGCTTGCTACATTGCCAAATGCCTTGTAAGCAATGGTATAAGGGGAAAATCAAAGGACAAGGGATTCTGTCCTCCTTGTAGAGTTACTCAGAATAAAGGTGGAATAAAGAAATAGTGAGGTGGTCCATTGACTGAACATAGGAGGCCACAACTGAACTTTGGAGGCCAAGGGACTGAGCAAAACATTCCCACCATCATCAGGGAGAGGGAGGGCTTTTGGGGTTACCACTACCCACAACAGTGGTTCAAGCCAACTTCGTTTGAATGGCAAAGGACAGAGGTTCAGAACCGGCCTATAGATTTTGCAGAAACAGAACTAAACAAAAGCAGCTAGCTAGGAATGAGGAGCCAGTGGCTATGCTTGTAATCCTAGCTACTCAGATGGCTGAGCTCTGAAGATTGTAGTTTAAAGCCCTGGGCAGGAAGTCTGTGAGAGATTTGTATATCAATTAACTAGTAAAAAGCTGAAAATGAAGCCGTGGGTTCAAGTGGTAGAGCACCAGCCTTGAGTGAAAAGCTAAGAGACAGCGCCCAGGCCTGAAGTTCAAAACCCAACCCTCACACACACACACACACACACACACAAACACACAAACACACACACACTATATATATATAGAATATATATTGAATAAATACATATATTGAAATGTGCTCTAATGAAAGCAGACAACATACTTTCAACTTGCTACTTGCTAAATGCCAGCTTTGAATAACAGAAATTGTTCATGTGTCCTAAACAAGGAAATGTGTGTACAAAGGTAGTTTGTTGAGAATTTAACCATAAAACCTGCTAGCCAGTTTGGGAAGGCATTTTTTTCCCATTATTGTTGTTGCTGCTACTACTTCCATTCTCTACCTTATGACAAATGGAAAAGATTTGCCAAGTATGGAGCCATGATAAGAAATTCAGATCCAAGGTCAAAGTGTAAGGTTCTAGTCCCCTGCCCTGAAACAAGATGAGTGAGTTTTCTAAGCCTTGGGCTCATCCTCTGTGCGATATGGGTAGTTGCAGCTCTGAGCATGAAACAGGAAGATGTGACGTACACCACCAAGCATGCGCAGAGTGTCATCCCTAAGGGCTGGTTCATCTGCAGTACTAGCTGGCCTCCTTGGGGTGAGGCTGAAGGATCCTTAACCACAGTTAAATAAGTAATTCCCTGCTTCTGCTCATTGGAAAACAGGTGCACAAGATCACCCTTGTGAGAAGTGTTCCATCACCAGTCAGAATCTATGTGTGGGTGAAGTGTCTGCCCCTGGACATTTCTATTAAGCCCTGATATCATAAACACTGGCTTTGTTTGTTTTTCCCCTATTCACAGTGCCTGGAAATTTCTTTCATAACTCTCCTATATGGGAAACAAAAGTTGTTGTTTTCCTGGGGAGTGGCTGTCAATCATGTAAGAGGGCCTTCAAAAGTGGCCAAATTAAGTCCATGTCAAGACATTTATCTTAAGTCAGACCCATCCCAAACACACTAATCCAGGCTTGTTGATACATTTTCCAGCTATGCAATCATGCTTCACAGAAGGAAACTAGTTTCTGTTTTTTATGCATCATTACTAGCATTCTTACTATTCCCATCACCAAAGCCATCACCATCATCCAAGATCTGAATGCTTCCTAGGGTGGCCATAACAAAGTATTACAAATTAGGTGGCTTAGTACAAACAAAATTTCTCTCACAGTTCTGGAGTCTTGAAGTCCAAAGTCATGGTGTAACTAGGGGCTAGTTTTCTTTGGAGAAACTTTGAGGGACAATCTGTTTGATCCTTCCCTCCTACCTCAGGGGGCGCTAGCTCTCCTCTGTGTTCCCTGGCTTTTAGATGTGTCTCCCCAACCTCAGGCTCCATCTTCAACAGTGCTCTCTTATCTGAACTTAGATCTTTTTTTTTTTCCAACTACCATCTTCTTATAATGACTTCAATCATTGGATTAGGCAGGTTGAGTGAGCCCTTATTTTAGCAAGAGTGCATCTGTAAAGACTCCTACTCCAAATAAGGTCACATTCATAGCCTTTTTGTGGATATGAATTTGAGGGGGACACTGTTCAAGTTCTGAATTCAGACTGAAAATGGAAGTAATAGAACCCTATAAGTATCATTGAGATCCCATGACCTATGAAAATTACCTCTGTGTGATCATCTGTTTTATAGATGAAATAAACTAAGACCTTAAAAGCACAGAGTAAATAAGCACTTTATCTAAGACCCAAGTCCTCATCTCTAGTCCAGTACATTTGCTGCCTTCTGTTGCAACCCATAGTATTAGAACAGTCATTACCATTCAGGTTTCAACATGTGAATTATGTCACCTCGGTGACCTTATAAATGGAAATAAATAAATAGGAATAAAACAAACCTGTCATTTTAGCTACTAAGGAGACTTGAGTTCTGAAGATCATGGTTCAAAACGAGCCTGAGCAGACAAACATATAGGACTATCTCCAATTAACCACCAAAAAGCCAGAAGTTGAGATAGGAATCATTATGAAAAAGCACAAATGAGAGCACGTAGACCTGAATTCAAGCCTCACTACTGGAACAACAATAACAAAGAAACAAACAACAATTTAAAAAGTTATTTTGTAACTGATCTGTTTGGCATGAGGATTAAATGAGACACTCTTTTAATGCCTTCATGATGATCGAAGCTGGGCAACATTTTATGCAACTATCATTTACTAAAGAGTTCCTATGCATCAGGCACCAGTCAAGGCATTGAAGTATGGGACAAAGTGTTACAAAATGGAATAAGATACAATCCTGCTATCAAAGAACTAGAAGTCTTCTGGTATATATTAATGGTGAGCTGCCATTCAAATCACAGCATGATGGATGTTCTGGAAGAGGGTAAGTCTAGTGCTTTGACAGGAGAGACGATATGATGGATTCTGCCTAGAGTACAGAGAAGAGTTTTACAGAAATGCTATTAGAATCAGGCTTCCAAGAGAAATAGGAATCTAGGGAATAAAAACAGGATCCCAGATAGAGAAAAAGGAAGGGCAAAAGCGTTGTGATATGGAAGCCCATGTGAATTTGAGTGGATGGAGGAGCTGCCATGAAAACAACCATATGGCATGTTTTTCAAATGTCTTTTCAAAACCAAGCTGAGGCTGTTCGTAAAGGCTGCCATTCACTGGAGAGAGCTACGGATACATTTCACTAATCTGACCCCATCTGCATTTCACCACCCTCTATGTCTCCTACTTGCCTGTGAGGTTCTACCTACGAGTTTCCCAGCCTGTTCATGTCTCTATGACTTCTGTAAAGTGGACATATTAATGTCTTCCACTTGGTTGTTATGAAGATTAAATGAAGACAATGGAAAGTTTAAAGTCCAATACAGCAAATCTTGACCACTGATATTTTTTTTAATTGAACTTTTCCTTTTTTTTTTTGTCAATTGTGGGGCCTGAACTCTGGGCCTGGGCTCTGTCCCTCAGCTCTTGAACCCAGAGCCTCAGGCATGCAAGGCAAGCACTCTACCACTGAGCCACCTTCCCAGGCCCATGAACTTCCATTTTTTAATTAAAAAAATGATTTTTGGAATGAACAATTGCATCAGGCCATTGCTTCACCAGGCAATAGGGAATCCCTGGGGGATGGCTAAGCAAAGAATTACTATCAGGCCTGATGATAGCAGAACACTTCTAAAGCAAGAGGAGGCTTGACATCTGGCTACATCAGGGCACTGGCAGGAGGATGAGAGGCCTGGGGATGGATAGACTATATGACAATGAAGGAAACCCCAACACAATGACTGACAGGATAGAGGTAATAACTCTAGGAGGAGCTCTGTGTTTCTGAATTGGATCAATGAATGAACAAAAGTCAATATAAAAGGAAGTTCTGGACAATAACATGGTAAGTTTCCAGCATCTTGATGCTGAAGGTCTGTGGAAGAGCTGGGAATAAAAATGACAATGTTGGCTCTAGAGCCAGGAGTGGTGTCATCAATATGTGGGTGCCCACTTATACCCCATAGAGGCCCAGTAAGAGAAGATAAACAGAGAAGAGACACAGACTGAAGACATCTTGGGGAAACCCAGCATCTAGGAGGTGAGGAAAAGGACTAACAGAGCAAGCCCACCTCAGACTCTTCCACTTGAAACTGTGTCAGACCTGGGGCATCTCTCAGACATCCTGTAAGTCAACCTCTTTATGCCTGAATAAGAACAGGAAACAGACCTAGCCAAGGTAACAATCACAACAGAAGTTATAACAAAGTCTCCTGACACCTTCCACTGTCCCAGCTACTGTCCAGCCTGGATACAGCCATCCTCAAACTCCCTTTAAGGTGGTGTCAGCTCAGTAGGCTCACACTCCTCCCAAAACAAGCCCCATTTCTCTGTCTGAGGAAGGACTCGGTGACAGCTCCCAGTCAGCTAATGAACCAGTAGCAGTCATCTGCTGTGACTTCTTAATCCCCTCCAAACATCAGCTCCCAACACATGGCCACAGCTTCAGACAAAACACATTAAGCTCCCAGTGAGAGACCAGGAAACCACAGGGGGAGAGTGAACGGGGTGGGGGTGGGGTGGGGAAAGGGCTGGCATGCAATCTGTGGCTCCCATCTCAGTAAGTCTGGAGCTATGATTAGGAAGCAGAATGAATAGAATCATCAGTATTTGTCTGTAAAGGCATGGCTGTTGGGACACCTGCATCTCTCCAGACTCCTGTGGTCACAAGAAGCAGCTCAGTGGCTTCAGGAACTGAGAGGGACTTTGTAGGAATTTCATCACTCCAAGTCTAACTGTCCTTACTAAGAGGTTTGGTAGACCAAAAGACATGTGGCTAAACACTTCACTGTACCCAGTGCAAAGCAATATACTGTGCTACACAAGCATTAAAGAATTTAAAACAAGATCTGCCCGATAGACACACTGAAGACACTTAGTGAAGGCTTAGATGAACCTAGTCCCTCTGCTCTCTGTCTCTCTCTTGATGCCTATGTAACCGTGTCTGTGACACCTCCATTCTAGTATCCAAAGAAATTTACAAATTAATATCTCCCAGCGTGAATTTGTGACTTCTGTGTGCTGCCTCCTCTTCCTCCTGTCACCTCTCCCATGTCTTGCAGAACGGAAACTGTCTGTCTAATGGATCTGGCCAAAAACGCAGATGCTTCCATGGCTCTTCTTTTGGTTCTCTCTACAGCATGGAGGTGACTGTTTCTTGTCTCTTTCATCACTACTAGTCTAGTTTCTTAGAGCCACCATCAGCTTATTCTTCCTCTGTGTGTGTGTGTGTGTGTGTGTGTGTGTGTGTGTGTGTGTGTGTGTGTGTGTGTGTGTGTGTGTGTGTGTGTGTGTGTATAATAGGGTTTAAATTCAGGTTTAAACTCATACTGTTGTTTAGCTTTTTTCACTCAAGGATGATACTCTGCCACTTCGGGCACAACTCCACTTCCTCAGCTTGCTCTTGACCCCAGCCAGTACTTCACTATTGATCTGCCAGGTTCCATCCTCCAGTTACCCACAGTCTGTTCTCCATCAGGCAGCCAGCGGGAATCTACTGAAACCTCAACAGATAATGACACGTTCTCTTTCCATTTCCAAAGGCTATGTCCTGAGACAGAACTAGTATCAGATAGTGAGGTGGTACTTTCCTCTGTTCCTTCTGGTTTGTGCTTTGGGCCCATCCTCCAGAAACCTTCTTTGCCCATCCTATCCAAGTCCCCATCTCCTCATTCCACTCAAATTTTCCTGAACCTTCATCACCAGATACTGTGTTTTCATCTGCTCCTTGTCTCCTCTGGAAGTTGAACCTCCCTCCCCAAAGCAGAGATTCTTTCTTGTGTATGGTACTCTGTCTTCATTCTTTCTAGTTACACAAGTCCTCTGTAAACATCTGCTAGAAAGAAGAACAGGAAGAGAGAGCGAGCAGAAGAAAGGGAGGGAAGAAAATCTTTCCTTATTTTTTGCTGTTGTTGTTGGTCATGGGTCTTGAACTCTGGGCCTGGGTGTTGTCAGCTCTTCAGCTCAAGGCTAGCTCTCTACCACTTGAGCCACAGCATCATTTCTTGTTTTCTGGTGGTTAATTGGAGATAAGAGTCTCATGGACTTTCTTGCCTAGGCTGGCTTTGAACCATGATCCTCAGATCTCAGCTTCCTGAGTAGAATACAGACATGAGTCACTGGCACCCAACTAACTCTTCATATTTGAGGTCATTTCACCTTCATAACACCTGAGCTTCCTCCTCAAAGCAGGGTAAATTTTGTTCCTACTATGCATTCACCCAAATACCCTCATCCTGGCCGAGTAGGGCAAAGTACACACAGTAGGTGCTTTTTAACTACCCTTCGATTGAGCAGGTTTAAATATGTGATATCCCAGAGAGTTGTTATTGGGTGCTCCTTTTTCAGCAATATTATATTGACTGACTGTTAATCAGTTTACTTTAACCTCATCTGTGTAATACTTCAGAATTTTTAAATGTAATTTTACGCTGACCACCTGTAGCTAGCGCCTGTAATTCAGGCTACTCAGGAGACCAAGCCCTGAGGATGACAATTCAAAGCCATCCAGGGCAGAAAAGTCTATAAGACTCATATCTCCAATTAGTCACCAAAAATTCAGAAGTTGAGGTGTGCTTCAAATGAAAGATTGTCAGCCTTGAGCCAAAAACGCTAAGGGTCATCACCCTTAGCTTGAGTTCAAGACCTAATATAAACACAGAAAGTACAAAGTAATTTCACATCATTATTTTGTGATATTCAAAATAATCCTGGGTAGGAAAAGAAACAGAGGAAAGCTTGGTTCTCTTTGTGTTTCAGTTGAGGTCTCTAAGGTTCAGAAGGGTTAAGTACTTGGTATAAAGCTCCATAAAGAGTCACTAGGAAAAAAATCCTAAATCACAATCCAAGTTGCCTTCTTTCACATCACACTTCCATTATGCCAGAAGAACTGAATCATTGCCTCAGAGAGCAACTTGAGTTCCTATGACTCCAAATACCATCCAGTGATGGTTTGTTCAGAAAGGGAATTAAACCACACTTGACCTGCTCTGGCTAGATTAGGAAATAGCTATCCCTAACCATGATTTGACCAGAACAAGCACACCCATATGTCACTATGTACTGATTTTTAAAAAAAAAAAAGAAAAAGAAGAAAAAATATAGCAGGAATCATTGCCAAAGACACAACTTGAAACTTTTTAAAATTCCTATTAATCATGGCATGAACCCCCCCCCCCCCCACTCCGACACACATACACACACACACAACTGAAATAAAAAAGGACTATCCCTTTGAACTAACATGTACACTTGCATCTGTGAGCTAAGGGGAAAAAACTATAACAAGAAATTAATTAAAATAATGAAATGCCCTGCAATTAATGAGATTGTTACTATTTCTATGGGAGACACTCCCCCTCTTCTGAACATCCAGAGATTATTTAGCAATAGCTTTTATGCTAGAATCTTAAACAATGCATCGGAGGATTTTAATTGTCAGGAAGATTATCATAGTCATGTTCAGATTTACATAGCAATTTTTTAACTTGGCCAAAAAAATCTAGAAAAATACAGAATTGTCTGATATTTTTTAAAAGCCACATGATTATGCCATTGTGTTTGGAAATGCATCATTCTTATGTGGAGTGGCTCTTGTCCCATGACTTTCTTCTCTTTTCCTATCAGATGAATTAAATTCACGCTGTCTTAGCATCAGACATGTTGAGCTGAGAGAGCCCTAAGAGACCATCTGTTTGCAGCTTCTTAGTTTCCAGACATGAAAGCAGAGACTTGGAAGGTTAAAGGCCGCCTTAAGTTCCTCATTGTTAAAGGTAGATTTCTTCTCAATCTATCAGCAAAGTTGTCAAGGCCATGGGAAAGGACAGGTGCAGAAGAAAGCCTTTGGATGCATATCAAACAATACTCATAACCCCAGATATCGCTCTCCCTCTCCCCTCTCTCCCTCTCTGTCTCTCTCTACCTCTCTCCCTCTCTGTCTCTCTGTCTCTGTCTCTGTCTCTGTCTCTCTCTGTCTCTCTGTCTCTCTCTCTCTCTCTCTCTCTCTCTCTCTCTCACACACACACACACACACACACACACACACACACATACACACACACAAACACACACACACATTTTACCTTCCCTTCCTTGGCTGGGCATTATAAAGCACACAGTCCAAGGCCACAGCAACAAGTAAGACAGAGATAGACACTTCTCCCGAGAAGGGATAATGGTGAAATATTGATAACAACAGATTAAAAAAATACTCTTAGGGAAAAAAATCAATAAAAGGAAAGGCTGACAGCAAATGCATGTTGTTTACAATGTACCAGGCATTGTTCTGGAAACCCAAACACTTCCTACCTGTTATGAACAAACAATCCTATAAGGTAGGAAACACTACTATCTCCATTTTAAAGATGGGAAAATGGGAGCTCAGAGGGGCATCCTTATCCTAGGATGCTAAGCTAGATAGGACAGTCACAAGGATAGAACTTAAAGACACACAGCTCTACTTCATAGTCTTAGCTACTATGCCCATCTTACTGATTAATCAGAGCTTAAATTCACTGTTTAAATTCAGCTTAAATTCAGATTTTTATTGTTGAGATGGGTCTTACAAATTTTTTGCCTGGATGGCATTGAGCCACAATCTTCCTGATTTCAGCCTCTTAAATAGCTAAGATTACATATGTGAGCCACTGCACCTTGCTTTTTGTTTTGTTTTGTTTTAGAAGATCCATGTTCATTGGAGTGAGATCATTTGTCATTGTGGTTTTGATTCTTATTTGCTTGATGAATCATGATGTTAACCCTTCTTTTCATATAATCCTTGATCATTTGTGTGTCTTCTTTTTTTAATAAGTTTTTTATTGTGAAAATACTGTACAGAGGAGTTACAGTTACATGAGCAAGGTAAGAAGACACACAAGGCAACAATGCTTGATAAAAATGTACTCATTACCTTGTGTGTCTTCTTTTGAAAAAGATTTCTATTTAGGTCTATTGCCCAGTTTTTAATTGGATTCTTTGGGGGTTTTGTTATTGTTAACTTGAACACAAGTTCAAGTTGTTGGTACTGAGTTGAGTTCCTCATCTGTTACAGATATTAACCCCATGTCCAATACACACTTTGCAAATATCTTCTCCCATGTTGTATGATGTCTCTTCACCCTGCTGATTGTTTGTTTTGCACAAGCTTTTTAATATAATCTTATTTGTCTACTTTTGCTTTTATTTTCTGTGCTTTAGAATCTTATCCAAAACATCCTTGTCTATTCAAATAGCCTCAAGTATTTCCACTATGTTTTCTTCTAGCAGTTCATCTTTTTGTGTCTCACATTTAAGGCCATAATCCATTTTGAGTTTATTTTTTTTAGTGATAAGAGGTAAGGGTGTAGTTCCATTCTTCTGCAGGTTGCTATCCAATTCTCCCAGCACCATTTAGTAAAACGACAGTCCTTTGCCCAATGTGTGCTCCTTCACCCTTGTTGAAAATAATTCACTGTAGATATGTGGGTTACTTCTAAATTCTGTTCTACTCCCTTCATTTATATGTCTATTTCTCATGCTGGCACCATTTTAGTTGCTAAGTACTCTAGCCCTGTATTATGATTTGAACTCAGGTAATACAGTGTCCCCTACTTTGTTCTTTATGTTCAAAATAGCTTTCCAGGGTTTTGTTACATACATTTAAATATTTTTTAAAATTTTATTTTCTTGTAAAGATGCTGTACAGTTATGTCAGTAATGAGTACATTTCTTGTTGGACATTGTTACCCCCCTCCTTTGTTTTTCTCCCACTATCCCTTCCCTCCCCTACCTTCCCTACTCTTCTCCCCAAAGTTATAAGGTTCATTTCCAACATAGTGTCTTAAGAATTTTTTTGATAGTTCATTTTTTCTAGTTCTGTAAGAATTATTATTGGTATTTTGGTAAGTTTGCATAATGTACTTTGAATAGTATGGACACTTATTTTTGTGCTGGTCCTAGGGCTTGATCTCAGGGGCTAGGCACTAACCCTGGGCTTTTTCCACTCAAGGCTAGTGCTCTACCACTTGAGAGACAGCTCCATTTCTGGCTCTTTGGATGGTTAATGGGAGATGAGTCTCATTGACATTCCTACCTGGGCTGGCTTCAAAGACAATTCTCTCAGATCTCAGTCTCCTGAGTAGCTAGGATTACAGGCATGAGCCACCTGCACCCAGCCCAGACATTTTAATAATGTCAGGTTTTCCAAATCCATGAGCATGAAGTATCTCCATTTTTGTGTATTCTTTTAAGTTTCTTTCATCCATGTTTTATACTGTTTTGTTGTATATATCTTTTAATCTCCTCAATTAAATTTATTCTTAGGTTCATCCATATCTTAGCTATGTTGGTATAATTTGTGGAGGGGAAGGTAAAAAACAAATCGTTTAAATAGGGATACAGGTGGACCCATTGCAACAATGAGATGTACAAATCGTTATGTCAAAAAACAAACTTTACAACCTTGGTGGGGGGGGAGGGGAGGATTGGGGGGGCAGAAGGGGGATGGGAAGGGGAAACAAAGGAGGAGGCTACAATGCTTGATAAGAAATGTACTCATTACCTTGCCCATGTAATTGTAACCCCTCTGAACAGTATTTTCACAATAAAAAAATTTATTCTTAGGTATATTTTTCATAGCTATGCATTTTTATTTCTATTTCAGATATTTTGCTATTGGCATATAACAATATGGTTGATTTATCTGTGGTAATTTTATATTCTATAACATTGCTAAATTCATTTATTAGTTCTAGTAGGGATTTTTTTAGTGGAGTCTTCAGGGTTTTCTACATACACGTTCATATCATCAGCAAACAATGAGAATTTGACTTTTTCTTTTCCAATGTGGATGCCATTTATTTCTGATTCTTACCCAATTGCTCTGGCTAGGACTTCCAGGACTGTGCTGCATAAAAGTGGGAAAGTGCACTTCCCTGTCATGTTCCAGATCTTAGAAAGCTTTCAGCTTTTTCCTACTCAGTATGGTGCCAGCTGCTGGCTTATTATTTATAGCCTTATCATGTTGAAATATACTCCTATACCTAATTTGTTCCAAGTTTTATCATGAAGGGTAATTTGAATTTTTTCTAATGCCTTTTCTGCACAAATTGAGATGATCATACAATTTTTTTACCTTCATTCCCATTCTCTAGTTTTTCTTTTCTAAACTGAACATTCACCTTGTTTGGTAATAATAGAGAAAAAGAGGAAATAGCTTTAGAGCTTCTGCTGTGTTTCAACTACCTTATATATCCTTATCTAGCCACAGTCAATAGATGAGTAAACTAGACTCAAAAAAGTAAAATGCCTCTCACAAGCCCATGTTGCTCATAAGCTACCAGTTAATATTTGTCCCTTCATCTACTTTGCCTTTTAGTCCCTGCTCTTAATCATTATTCTCCACTGCCTCTCCACTGCCACTCAGTTTCTTTGTTAATTGTGTGTCCAATGTCTATTGCTCTGTGAAAAGCGCATGAGCAGACATGGAACAGGGCTTTACAAAGTCTTGTTATATTAGACAGGTTAGCTAGAATACCTGAAATATAGCCACCTGATGCCATATTTGTGGCCAACCCTCAGCAGGAGCCGTATCTGCTGCATGGAGTTCTTCTGAGTCTCAGGCAATACTGTGGTTGTCAGGTGAAGCCTCCTATGGCACCCATACCCCTCGTGAAGTAAACCATTCTTTTCCTATAACTCACCCCATTCTTCCCTCCACCACTGAGGAAATTACAATCATTAATCTCAATGAAGACAAATATCAGGCTGTGATTCATTTACCATTATTCATACTTGAAATATTTTGTAGAGCTAAGATGACAAGTGTACAAATAAGATACCAAGAAAGGGGCAGACCAGGACTGAGAGGCACTGTTTTCTCCTGGCTAGGAAGCTATACTTGAAATACTTATCTACCCATTGTCTTGCAGATTTAATTCTGTCCATTTCCAAAAACAGAGCTGATTCCTTGCCATGAACTTCTGGGTGGGGTACTCTTGTACATCCTTCTATCAAAACCAGCTTTTCCCACTTTCTCTCCTGGGGTGATTCCAGGCTCTTCAAGGACTAGCTCCAAATCAACTTCCTGAAACCTCCAACCAAAAGAACATTCTGGGAGCGGAGATTCTTCTGGAATCTTGGTTTGTCCAGGGCCTCCCCCCCACACCTGCAGTTCGAGACCTTTTAAAAAGTAAGAACTAGCTCTTCTACTCTGTATTGGTAGAGTTCTATTCTGAATGGTATGTAAACACTCTCTCAACCAATGACATTTAAGATACATTTTTTAAAAGAAAGCAAAATAAGATTTTTTTTAATGTCTTCTAGTTGATTTTAGATTGAAGGTCCAAGTCTCTCCAGTTAACTACAATATCTTGCATTCTTGGAGGAGGAACCTCTGACAAATACTGTACAAAAGATAGTTATTCCACCAGATTCTGTACAGCATAAACAGGGCAAAGGTTATCCAAGTTGACTTGTAGAAGGAGTAGCAATAGTAACTTGGCAATCACCAATAGCATCTAAGTGATCTAAGATGGTCCTCTATAGCCATGGTAGCTACATTTGTCAAATCAGGAGCTCATATCTTAGGGGATATCAGGTTATAACCATCCTCTGTGCCTCAATTTCCCCCATCATAAAACTGGACTAGCAGTCACACACAGGGATGGGTTTTGAACTTTAATTTCCAAAACTGAGGCTCCAGGAGACCCACTTCATCTTCACCCTTCATCTTGTACAGTTGGGTCATTGCCTAAATATTTCCACTTGGGAGTAGAAATAAATCTTGCAACATAATACCTTATCATTTAATGGTATATTACAATATCCTATTCCATTCCCCAGCAGATCTCAAGGGCCAGTTTGCTTTTGTTCTCCACCTTCCTGAAGTTGAATTGAGCCTTATTTTAAAAGCAGGAAAGCCAAAATTTTTAATCTGGATTTTCTATCTCCTCAGAAATTTCCCTTGACTCTACAATACTTCTAACAGTAGTATTCCATCCAGACTCTTTCCAAGAAATCGAGTGTGTATAAGGGTTTAATAGGATGGAGTCACTCATGAGAATTGAGTTAAAGGACCACAGTCCAAAGGGAGAAGTAGATACGTGTCTTGTAGGCCTTGGGACTTCAGGATCCCTGGACTCATTTCCACCTCCAACTAACTAGAAAGCTCCTCAAAACATCATTTAGCCAGTCCCCAAATCTGCTGCTCATGAATATATGTAGAAAGTAAGACTGTCCCCCTCTACGGTCTTAGGGGAGAACTCAAAAATAGTCAATAATAGTTTGTACATGATAAGTACTAATACCAAATCTCATTTAGTAGTATTAACTATCACTTGCTCGGGAAACAAAGCAGTCTGAGGAAAAGAAAGAGACTTATAGTATAAAATGGGAGACAAAGGGACAGGAATTAAGCAGGGTCTATTTTATTTGCTGCTCTGATTTTGTTTGACATACAGTATTTGGTTTGTCTTAGGGCTTCATTTGCCATCTGAAGTATTTTATTCAGTCAAAGTTGTTGATGCAGGTGGTGGATGTGATTAGAAGTCCCCAAAAGGAGCAATTAGAGAAAAATTAACCTAAGGGAATGTCTTTAAGTTTACATCCCACAATTATATCCAACAGTTAATTTGCCCCTCAAAGAATTGCATGGAGATAGGACAAAATAATTTCACACACAATTTGACATAACAGATGGAAAAACTGGTACACCAATGAGTAAGAATAAAAATAAAAAATTTTAAAAGAAGAGATGGAGTGATGATTAGGTCATGTGATTTATTTTAACAGATCTTATAGAAGTGTCTGCCTACAGTAGACACTAAATATATAGAACTAAGTAATTGTTCCTGTACTCAAGGAATCTGATTCAGTCTGTTGAGGAAACAACAGACCAAAAAGAAAGTAATACAAAGCAATATAAAGTACTAATCACTTTGATAAAGAGGTGTATAATCGTAGCCAAGTACGTAGTTCACACCTATAATCCTAGCTACTCAAGCTGCTGGATAGCTGAGGATCTTATTTTAAAGCCAACACAGACAGATAAAATCCAAAACTTTTATCTCCAATTAATCAGTAAAACATTGGAAGTGGACTTGTAATTGATAGAGTACCAGCCTTGAGTGAAAAAAAAAAACAAGTGAGGGTATAAGGCCTTGAGTTCTGAGTTCAAGCCCCAATTCTGTCACCAAAGAGAGGGAAAAATGGGGAGCACAATCAGACTTACAAAAGTCTTAGGCCTAGTGCTAGTGGCTCACACCTATAATCCTAGCTACTCAGGAGGCTGAGATCTGAGGATCTGAGGATTCAAAGCTAGCCCAGGCAGGAAGGTCTATGAGATTTTTATCTCCAGTTAACCACCAGAAAACTGAAAGTGGAGCTCAAAGTGGTAGAGCACTAGCCTTAAGCAAAAGAGCTTAGGGACATTGCTCAGGCCCTGAGTTCAAGTTCCACAACCAACCAAAAAAAAAAGGCTTCAGGAAGAAAGTGACAGATAAATTGTCATAAAGCTTTAATAAGAGTTAGCCAGGCAAGGAGCAAAGACAAAAAGCTTACCAGGCATTGGCAAAAGCACAAGCAAAGAGCAGGAGGTCAGGCACTGTGCTATGTGAAGATTAGAATGGGTTCAGGATACCTGTACTATAGGGCAAGAGGCAGGGCAAAGAGAGGGGGATCATGACATGGACAGATGGAAGGACTTATAGCTTTGCAGGTCATCCTAATAGGTGAGATGTGTTTACTGTGGGTGATGGGGCACATTAGATCATTCTGGCAGCTGTGTGGAGGACAGAAAAGGAATAAGGAAAAGACTTAGGGAGGAAGATAGAGTGACCATTCCGAGGTCCACAGAAAAGCCAATAACAGCCTGAATTGGGGCAGTAGCAGCAGAACTGGAGAGGGAGGGAGGGCTGGAGGAGGCTGAGTTGGCAGGACTTGATGATTGCGCAGACCTGGGCAGGGCGCCCCTCCCCCATCTCAAACTTCCCTCGGTGACTTTCAGACCACATTGCCTTGGAAAGGACCAATTAGAGGAAAGATTGAAAATATAATTGGTGGAGATTTCACAGATTAAATCCCTAAAGACTCGGAAGACAGAGGTTTGAGATGCTTAATGCTACTTATTTTTCAGATGTCAGTATTGAAAAGACTTGTTGGATGCTTTTAAGTGCCATGTAAAATATATATACTTAGATGGAGATGTACAGGCTCCATAAATGCCTAGTCTATTTCTTCAGACTTGGGACACATTTTTAAAATATGAGGGAGGAAAAAAAAAAGGAACAGGTGAGGAGAGGACGACATTTTATGCCAATCATTTTACAAACAGCCTGACTTTGCTGATAGGAAAATAGACCTTGAAAAAGTGCAATTCATCAATACAGCAGAGGTCAGACTTCAGTAAATAAAAGAAAATTGCTATAATTGCTGATAAAATACAGCTTTTGTCGTTTCATTTATGCATTTCAATTGCAATTAGATTAACAAGGATTTGAAGGGGGAGAAATTTCCATTGCAAACTACTGCTCAGATTGAACAAGCAAGGAGTTCAGAAATAGCTCAGAATCTACAAGCAAAGGCCCAGAGGGACAGACAGGGACAGGTCTTCTATTCTGTAATCTTCAAGTGCTATCTCTCATACACAGGAGTTTGGCAGTGAACTGTGGGGAAGAAGAAGAGGAGGGTAACAATCCAGTTGAGATATCAAAGGGACTTGGAAAGAGGGAAGAAAACCAATACAGACTGCTTTAATTATCTCCATTTTCTGGAACTTCTAAACGGTATCAATGAAATACTTCTCCCAGAGTCCTCTCACCCTACCACAATTGCCTCCTTGGAAAGCCATTTCCTAAGCCAAAGGATGTTTAGATAAATGCTGAGGCTACAGCATTTGGGAGATGCCATTCACTCATTTATCCACTCACCAATTCAGCAAACACTTGTGCATCATTATCCTATTCATCATCACCCTACTAGGTAGCTGTTTTGATTCCTGTATAATGAGAATGCTGAGGCACTGGGAAGTAAAGTGCCCCCAGAAAATCCAAATCACAGACAAAGATGTGAAATTTAAATCTTAAAACTGTCATTAACTACATAGTCCATGTTTCTCCCATATTCTGACAGTAATTGATGCTAGGTACTACCTGACACTGATCCGTGAGGTTTGTTTTTCTTTTTTCTTCTTTATTTTTTTTCTTTTTCGTGCTAGTCTTGGGGCTAGAACTCAGGGACTGGGCACTGTCCCTGAACTTTTGTGCTCAAGGCTATCATTCTACCACTTTGAACCACAGCACCTTGTCTGGCTTTTTGGTAGTTAATTGGAGATAAGAGTCTCGTGGGCTTTCCTATCCAGACAGGCTTTGAACTGGGATCCTCAGATTCAGCCTCCTGAGTAGCTAGGATTATAGGCATGTACCACCAGGGTCCAAAAAATCTGTAATTTTTAATGAAAAAGTCCTATTTCTCTCTCTCTCTCTCTCTCTCTCTCTCTCTCTCTCTCTCTCTCTCTCTCTCTCTCTCTCTCTCTCACACACACACACACACACACACACACACACACACACACACACACCTCTGACCTAGACCTTCTTCAAGAGGCATTAGTCTTGGAGAATTTGGTGGGAAGTGTTCAAATCACAAATACTTTTTTATTGTGAAAATACTGTACAGAGGGGTTACAATTACATGGGCAAAATAATGAGTACATTTCTTATCAAGCATTGTAGCCTCCTCCTTTGTTTCCCCTTCCTATCCCTTCACATCTTCCCCCCCGCCCCCCCTACCCCCCCACCCCCCGCACCAAAGTTGTAAAATTTGTTTTCGACATAACGACTTTACATCTCATTGTTGCAGTGGGTCCACCTGTATCCCTATTTAAATGATTTGTTTTTCCCCTTCCCCTCCACAAATTATACCGACATCAAATACAGTGAAAGCAGGGGTTATACTGTGGGGGAAGGACATACAAAGCAACAAAGAAATAATCTTATAAATGTGTTAGAAACAATCCCATGAAAGAAAAAAAACATTAGAATACATATCTTAGGGTTCATTTCCCTAACATCACCTTATCTGAACTTTTCTGCTTGACTCAGACATACACTAGATATTGCAAATAAAGGAAACCATGGGACCTATGTTTCTTTGAGCCTGGCTTACTTCACTTAATAAATTTTTTCCAAATCTTTCCTTTTCCTAACAAATGGGGCAATGTCATTCTTTCTGATGGAAGCATAGAATTCCATTGTGTATATATACCACATTTTCTTGATCCATTCATCTACTGAGGGGCATCTGGGTTGGTTCCATATCTTAGCTATAGTAAATAATGCTGCAATAAACATAGTCGTGGTGGTAGCTTTAGTGTGGTCCTGTTTGTGATCATTTGGGTAAATGCCCAAAAGTGGAATTGCTGGGTCATAGGGGAGCTCTATGTGGAGTCTTTTGAGGAACCTCCATACTACTTTCCAAAGTGGTTGAACAAGTTTACACTCCCACCAACAATGCAGTAGGGTTCCCTTCTGTCCATATCCTCTCCAGCATCTGTTATTAGAGTTCTTGATTTTAGTCATTCTAACTGCAGTGAGGTGGTGTCTCAATGTTGTTTTGATTTGCATTTCTCTTATGGCTAGGGAGGTTGACAAATATAATTTTTTAACCTGACATGCAATCCCTTCAAATAAATATTCTGTTTCAACATCTGTTCTGATGATTGACAAGGAACTATAGACTCCACTGGACCTCAAACTCATGGCCTCATGCTTGCTAGGCTGTTGTTCTACTAATTTGCCATGGCTTTAGTCCTCTTTCTGCTTATTCTTTTGGAGTTGGAATTTAGATAACTCTTTTTCCAGTGAGCTTCTAACCATACTTACTTACTTATTTACTTACTCACCTAAGTTGTTAAGATTGTAGTCATGACCCATTAGTGCTTAGCTGGTATATGTTTAAGTAAATTTTCCTCTGTATTGTCAGTTATTAAGGGATCTTTTCTCCTTTAATGGTCTTGGTTATAAGAAGTGGGTTCTATAAATAAAATGCATACATTAATAAAGTAAGCATGTTACTAGAATGAAATGATACAGTTCAAAGAAGGAAAGAAGAGGCCAGACACCCAAGACTCAGAAAGCTCTATGTCAGCAGAGCTACAAGCTTCCCAGAGGCAGAACTAAAGGGCAGTTGGTCTGCTCAAAGCCCCTTGGGTATTGCAGCAGCTCACCTCATTGCTCTTGAACCTGGTCCTCCTAAGAAAACTTCATTTTTCAAGGTCAGATGGTCTGATTCATCTGTCTGTCTTGGCCAGACCTGGGTGAATGGATAAGGAGTTCGTGGAGTATTTGATTTGTAGATTTCATGTGGTGTTGGGAAGTGCCTGGCTACCAAAAGAGTCAAGTTTGGAGTTGGGAAAAACAAGTGTGTGTGTGTGTGTGTGTGTGTGTGTGTGTGTGTGTGTGTGTGTGTCCTGGGAAATTTACACTATTATAAATAGAAGAGTTCTGTGTAAATTTAAAACACAATTCAGCATTTATCTGTCTTTGGGAGAATAAAAAGAGGCACAGAAATAGGACAAAGGGTGAACAAAAGCAGCAATGGTACTCACTAGACACTATGTTGAAAATGAACTATATAACTTACAGGTAGGAATGGGAGGGTAAAACTGGAAGAAGTAAGAAAAGAGATGACATTGTCCAAAAAGAAATATATTCTTTACCTGATTTATGTAACTGAAACCCCTCTGTATATCACCTTTATAATAACAATAAAAACTTAATAAATAAAACATAATTCAGTTGTCAAAATTCAATCTTAGTTGATACATTCTACCAGTGTATCTCTCAAAGTCCAATAATACTTAGATTTTTAGTATCTTATTCAACTCAGCAACAAAGATGACAACTGTTAAGATTTTGTTTACAAGTATTAATTCATTTATTCATTCGGTTGGTCAATTCATTTATTCAATATATTTATAAGAGACCTTCCAAAATCAGTATTCAGTTTATTGTACTAAATTGGCAACGAGAGGGGGAGAGGGAAAGAGAGATAAGCATAGTTTTGTGTGTGTGTGTGTGTGTGTGTGTGTGTGTGTGTGTGTGTGTGTGTGTGTGTGTGCATGTTTGGAGGTTTGTTTGTTTAGGGTTTTTTATCAAACATTCATTACATAGTAGATTGGATCTATAGCTTTTGAAGTGTACTCTAAAGTTGGCTAAAAGGCCCAGTGGCCTTTGTCAAAGAGTGAGTTGCACATCTGTTCTCCAATCCTCTGAGCTTTTACCCCTCCCTACATGCTGTTCCTTAATATTCACCCCATTCCCCCCACATACTTCAGCCAGAAGGACTTCAGTCTTTTTTGTTGGGCTTCTGAGCAGGATTTTCCTCATATGTAAAAAGGCTTTAAAATTTTAAACTAAACAATAGTATTATTTTAACCTTTAGCAATCTGTTAGATATAAAAAAAATCTTCTAATCCTTAAACCCAAATAATATGGGTCATACTTCTATAGGCATAAAGGTTTCATCTTCTTGATTAAAAACAAACATTTTAGACCAATTTAAATTAAATACATAGAGACTATTCACTGTGAAAAAAATAAATATGTGAAAATAGAACTTAGGCAACTCAGAGACATGCAGCTTTGGGATAGGGATAGGGAAGAGCAATGGAAGAGGCCAGGACTACTGATCAAGATGTATTGTCCTCATAAACTAACATGCTAAATTGAAACCCCTTTGTACAACTACTTAAAGGTTTTTAAGAAGTGTGTGGTTAAAATCAACGTTGTAGGATACAAGATCAATATACAAAAACCAATTGTATTTCCTTTAAACATATAATGAACAATCCCAAAATTAATTTAGGAAAATAATTTCATTTATAATGGAGTCAAAACGAATAAAATGTGTAGGAATACACTGGATGCAAATAGTATACTCTGACAATTGCAAAACAGTGTTTAAAATTAAAGAAAATCTAAATAGGAACATATTCCATATTCATGAATCAGAAGGTAATTGTGTTAAGATGATAATACTCCCCAAATTCACCTATGGTCTCCAGATATTCACCATCAAAATTACAACTTATTTTTTGTAAAAATTAATAAGCTGAATGCTAAACTTTTCTGCACAAGGTCAAGAATGGCCAAAGTAGTCTATTCAAAAAGGACGACTCACATTTCCCAGTTTCAAAACTTAATACATAGCAATAGCAATCAAGACAATGTGGCACTGGTAGAAGGATAGACATATAAATGCGTGGAATAAAATTGACTATCGAGGAATAAACTATGAGTCCACAGTTAACTAATTTTCAGCAAGAGTATCAAGACTCTTCAGTGGGGAAAGAATGATCTATTCAGTGGGAGGAAGGAAGGGAGGGAGAGAGGGAGAAAGGGAGGGAGAGAGAGAACTGAAAGATAAAAAAAAAAATCAAAAGAAGGAAACAAGCTTTGTACCCTTACTTCACAAGAAAATTTCCATAAAATATTCATGACCTCAGATTTTGACAATGGTCTGTTAGAAAGCATAAGCAAAAATAAATTTGACTTTAAAATTAAAAGCTTTTATGTATTAAAGGGGTCATGAAAATAAAAAGACAACCTACAGAATGAAAGGAACTACTTGTAAATCATATATAATATAAGGCTATAGTATCTAGAAAATATGCAAAAACTCAAAACTCAACAACAAAACACTGATAAAATAAGCAAAGCACTTGAATAGATATCAATCCATAGAAAGTATGCAATTGGAAATTACATGAAAAGATTTCAATATCATACATGTTTTAGGAAAATGTAAATCAAAACCACGGTGAAATGGCACTGCATTCTCTCTTCAACATTTATCACTGTCTAAAAATGGAAAATAAGTTTGGGGGAGGTGATGATGAACTTCATACCTGGATGGTGGGATGTAAAATGATTCAGGCTTGATGGTAAAAAGTTTGGTGGCTCCAAAAGATGTTTATCATAGAATTATCATGTGACCAAGCTGGGCACCAGTGGCTCATGCCTATAATCCTAGCTGCTCAGGAGTCTAATGCTAGAGCATCATGGTGCTGGCATTGGCCAGCTCAGGCAGAAAAGTCTGCAAATACTTCATCTCTAATTAACCAGTAAGATGCAGAAGTAAAGGCATGGCTCCAGTGATAGAGCACCAGAAGTGAGCAAGTACTAGTATACACATACATACACACACACACACACACACACACACACACACCACAAAAAATTATCATACAACTTAATGATTCTTTTCTTTGGCCTATTTTCAAGAGAATAAACAAGTATTCAAAATATGCATGTAAATTTTCATGGCTATTCCCTTATGGCTAATAATAGTCAAAATGTGAAAATAATTCATTTTTCCCACAACTGATGAATGTATAAACAAATGGGCCTACACCTGGGGAATGTAGTATTCAGCCATGAAAAAGGAATGAAGGCCTAACACATGCCACACCATAAATAAACTTTGAAAACTTTATGCTAAGTAAAAGAAAACAAACCAGAAGATAACATATTGCATGATTCCATTTATAAGACAAAAATGCAAATCCAGAAAACTGGAAATCAGATCATGGTTTACCAGGGGCTGTAGGGAAAATGATTATTAAATGAATATCTAGTCATTTTGTATAATATCAATTTTCTGGGTATAGTTAGAATTAGTGTTTGGACCTCTGAATATTATGTTTTAAAATGGTTCACTTAGTGAGGATAGAAAATGGCCTATAGCTAGGAGGAAAAACAGCCAGAGGGACCATTGGAAGATGGTGTATAGACACACAAAAGGATAAAACATGCAGAAAGTGATCAAAATCTTTGAGGGAAATGAGAGGAAAATAAAAAAGTAATCAACCAAAACCAGTAAGAGAAGGAAGGGAAAAATAAAATATCTGACCAAAACCTGAAATTTTGTGAACATTTCACAAGATTTTTTTTTAAAGCAAAGCATCAAGTAGTATCAGAATATTAGTAACAATTAGCCAGTTGGTTGTTGAGTGTACATAGAAGTACTTGCTCACATGTAAGAAAAATCAAACATAGAAAAGATATTAAACAGACTTAGAAATATGGGATAGCCCTAGATTTGCAAAAAATGAAAATGAAAAAAAAGTTCAATCTCTCTAGCTATAAAGAAAAACAAAGCAGGATTAAAACATTTTAGTTCATTAAAACATTTTAATAATGAGGCCATGTGCCAGTGGCTCACATCTATAATCCTAGCTACTCAGGAGGCTGAGATCTGAGGATTGCAGTTGGAAACCAGCTGAAGCAGAAAAGTTCATGAGACTCTTATCTCTAATGAACCACCGAAAAGAAAAAGGGGGAAAAAAAGCCAGTAGTGGAGTTGTGGCTCAAGTGGTAAAGCACAAGCCCACAGCTCAGGGACAGCACCCAGGCCAGAGTTCAAGCCCCAGGAACTGCACACAAAAATTAATAATGATAATAACAATAATATACAGTGTTATAATGATATAATAAGCATCACAGGAAGGTTTTGCAGGTATGACTATGAATTGTTATAAATCCAGAACAGAAATTAATCACTTCAGTGCAGAGCCTCTAAATATTCAGAGATTCTGTCATTTTTCAAAAAATCAGTTAGACATGAATGTGAATTTTTCCATTATAATATTGTTATTTTATTCTTTTTTATTGTGAAAATACCATACAGAGGGGTTACAATTACATGGGCAAGGTAATGAGTACATTTCTTAGCAAGTATTGTTGCCTCCTCCTTTGTTTCCCCTTCCCATCCCTAACCATTTCCCCCCCCCATTCCCCCCCCACCAAAGTTGTAAAGTTCATTTTTTGACATAATGGTTTGTATATCTCATTGTTGCAATGGGTCCATCTGCATCTCTATTTAAACAATTTGTTTTTTCCCTTCCCCTCCACAAATTATACCAACTTCAAATACAGTGAAAACAGGGGTTATACCATGGGGGAGGGACATACAAAGCAACAAAGAAATCATCTTATAAATATGTTAGAAACAACTGCATAAAAGCAAAAACATTTGAATCCTTATCTTGGGGTTCATTTCACCTAACATCAACTTATTTGACCTTTTCTGCTTGTTATTCTTATTCACTCAACTAATATTTATTAAGACCATACAATTTGTCAAATGCTATGCCAAATAATGAGTAGCATGCATGAATAGTATTTTTTTCCTTTTCAAAAGTTTATATTGTAGCCTAGTGTTGGTGGCTCACACCTGTAATCCTCGCTACTCAGGAGGCTGAGATCTGAGGATCACGGTTCAAAGCCAGCCGGGGCAAGAAAGTCCATGAGACTCTTAATCTCCAATTAACTACCAAAAACCTGGAAGTGGAGCTGTGGCTCAAGTAGTAGAGCCTTGAGCTGAAGGACAGTGTCCAGGCACAGAATTCAAGACCCACGACTGACAAAAAAAAAAAAGTTTATATTGTCACACTTCTAAACAAACACTATCTTGCAATTTCAATAAGCCCACAGTAGATACAAACAGTTTAGAGAAAGTTAGAAACAAGGTCACCTAAGCTGGACCATTGTGTATGGGTCATTTTTTAAATAGATACATTATTGTTATTGTAGAGGTGATATGCAGAGAGATTACAGCTACATAAGTCAAGTAATGATTACATTTATTATTTATTTATTATTTACTATTTATTACATTTATTATTTATTACATTTATTTTTGGACAATGTCACCCCTTCCCTCTCTCTCTCCCAGTTTTCTCATCCCATCCTCACCCATGGTTGTATAGTTCATTTTCCATATGGTGTTTAGTGAGCACCATTGCTGTATTTGTTCATCTTTTCTAATATTGTTATTTTAAAATAAAATATTCATACTCATTGAAAAATACTGCAAATAAGGTTTATTTTTTTTAAACGGGGGTGGGGAGGGGAGAGAGAGGGATAAACCATCAAGCTGAATCTTACCCAGTAATAACGGCCATTAAAGCAACGTGAGGGGATGAAGATATAGCTCAATTGTAGAGTACTTTCCTACCATATATAAAGACTGAGCTTTGATCCTTAGTACTGAAATGAAAAAAAGTGACACCTAAACTGTCCCTCATACTCAAATGCATCTGAAGAATGATGCATTTTCAAGCTTTTAGATTATAGCTAGAAACCTTTTTTTAAAAAAAAAAAAAGAAAAGAAAAGAAAGAAAAGTTTGTGATGAATATCAGCTGCCTTATGTCGTACTTCCTCACCTAAACCATGCAGACATGCCAATGTTTTTTTGCCTTTGACTGTTTGCATTCATTGCGTTTGACATGAGTAGTTTTCCCTGAACGTATTGGTGAATGTTACTCCCTTACATTCCATTTCTAGATGTTTCCTCTTTGCCTTTATGCTTCCAAAATAATTAGGTCAGACGTAACAATGTTTAGTGCCTTTGCTGTTCTCTTGAAATTCTTTTAAGCATTGCTCTATTATCTTCTGACCCCGAGCAGATCTAAGGAGGCTCTGAGGCAAGGTCAGCTTGACTTCTCTCCTTGAACTTGACTTGGCTTTTTTCTGCTTACATGCCAGGACAATTATTTCTTCATTATTGGAGTTGGTAGCAATAGGATATTATCTCTTGTTTGTTATCTTTCTAAATCTGATTTTCTCAGATGTGCTTTTCCCTTTCAATCGCAGAAACAGAATGAGATGTATTTCTATTCCACTTGTTTTTCTGGCATGGAGACACCAACAGTCCTTATTTTTTAATCAACTGTGTCCTTCACATGTGTTACCATCTTCCTAATGATTCTAATCTCCGTCCTTTTCTTACACTCTCATCATTATTAGCATGAACCTTTTCTCTTTGTCAGCATTCAAATTTTCAGCTGTCTAATTTGGTTCTTTGTGTTTATAATCTATTTCCATAATAGTGGAGTTTTCCTTCCATTTTCTTAGCGTTTTGTGAACTCTCTTTTAATCTCATTGTGTGGTCATCTCATTTCTCATTGTCAAGTTCCGTTTCATAGAATTCCGATTCTTATTAACTTCTATAGTGCAAAGACAAATTAGAAGTTTTCTTTTTGTCTTGAGTTTATCTTCTTTGAGGTTGGGTTTTTCATTTGTCTTGTGCAAGCAATAATCTTCCTTCTTTCTTCAGTTCTTTCTTTTTCTCTTTCTTCCTCCCAGTGCTGTGAAGACTGTGTGTTTCGCTATCGCATGGTTTAGTCTCATGTTTCTCGTGCCTCACATGGGCAGTTCTGACTGAACTTTTTATTTCTTTTTTGGTTTTTGTTGTGGGGGGGGTTGGTTTTTGGTTTTTGGTTTGTTGTTTTTGTTTTGGTCGGTCATAGGACTTGAACTCTGGGCCTGAGTGCTGTCCCTCAGCTCTTAAGCTCAAGGCTAGCACTCTACCACTTGAGCCACAGCACCACTTCCTGAACTTTTTATTTCTGTTTAGCATGGTTCATGGTTTGTTGACTATGGCATGGTTGACGGCATAGATGTAACAAAATGGTGAGCCAGGGAAGGCTTTCTGAATTAGCTCAGACGCTAAGATCCCAGAAACAGGGAATCTTGTAGTGGCTACAAGGCTTTTCCTGGATGGTTTGCCCATACCTTAAAAATACAGGGTCAGTTCTGAATCTGGCTTCTGGCTGATATGGTTGGGCTTAAAGCACACCAGCAGAGACTGGTCATTTCCCTCTACATGAAGTTATCTCTCTTCTTATTTGATTTGTGGGGAGAGAAGTTAAACAGATTTTTAATTCTCTACTGTTCATTTAGTCAAGAACTAGAAGAAAGCAATTTTGCAACTGGTTTCATTATGCCTCCTAGAAGTTCCATGAAATTATTCATGTAAGTGAAAGAGTCAAGAGAACCCAAGTGCTCAATAGCAGAAGATTGCACAAAGAAATTGTAATTGATCTTTATAGCTGAATATTAGTCATTAAACACATTTTAAAATTAAAAGAGCAAATGAAATATTCACAATGTAATCAACAGTAGATCAAACCATATGTACATTATGACCCAGTTGTATGCTGATTATTTATATAGATATAGATATAAAATCTAAACAGGAAGAATTAATCAGTATATACATTTTCGGGATCTAGATGGAAATGGAACGTTGATGGCGATTCTTCTGGTGGTTACTGAACCTCTTGAAGCTTTACTTTGAGCCAGAGGAAGAGAAATGGCTCTGAATACTTGAAACAGAAGCAGTGGATTGTTAAGTACTTGTTACACCATAACTAGAAAACTGAGAAGCCAAACAGGAAAGAATGAGGTAACTCAAAGATTCACAACAGCAAGAAACTGAAAGTTCCATCTATAAGGTTAACAACAACAACAACAACAAAGTCGATATTTCTCCAGCCTGGCGATCACAGTCCCAGTGGAAGCTGCCACTCAATGAAACACAGCTTCTACCCTATCACCTCCACACAGGGCCGCTTGGGGAAGGGAGTCCCCTGTCATAAGAGGGAAGAGAATGTGTCAGCAGATGAGCCTGAGGGCAAGCAGGTCTCCACCCAGCAGTTTTCTCTTCCAGAAAACCCTAATCCCAAGGGACCAGTGGAGAAATGATGTCTCTTACAGCAGGCGTCAAAATGGCTTCACCCAGACCAGCCCCATTCTTCAGAAATGGGAGGGTGTGAGGGATAATACAAGGGATCTAAGAGGCCAGTAGCTGATGGGGCCCAATAGCTAAGACAAACCAATTGTTCTGTGAGGAGGGAGGGATGCTGTTCTCAGGGCTGTGGAGGAAACAGGCTGATGGGCCTGCCAGCTCCAAAGCCTGTAGGTGTGCAATCAGCTACATCCTCTTGGTCTCCACCCAGGAGGAAGAACACTCCTTGCACACCCAGAAGCACCCTAAACAGAGGCTATGAGAGCCAACTTGTGAAGCCCCAGCAGACGTTAGCATCCCCCACGCACCCCCAAATCACGATGCCCCTTGTGTGTGGGATGTCTCTGTGATTTGCCTCATCCCTTTTTATTTCCCTCTTGTTCTTTACAACTGCAGCATGAAGTGTGGGATCATAGCCGCCAAACAGCCTCCTTATTAGCATCAGAACTATAGTCAAAACACATTATGCTTGGCTAATACATTTATTTTTTATGTAATGGAAATGCCATCAAAGCATAGTTAATCGGAATTGAATTAAATCATAATTGGAGCTCTTGTGCACAAGGAAGAGAAATTATTCTTTATTGTTGCAGACTGAACATGCACCGGTTGTAATTTACTTTTTTTTTTTAAGCAAATGGCCATTGTTGCCCAGAGGGGTGTGTCTCACCAGCAATGGCTCCTGGTGTACTGCTCAGTGGCAGAACACTGTGTGTATGCACAAATGTGACTGTGATGGGAAAATATATGGGACCAGGGTAACATTTTGCTCAGCTAGAAGGTCTACAGATGCCTCTGTTCCCCTCTGGGGTGGGGTGGCATGCAGGTTCATGCTTGTGATCAATGCAAATGAGATGACCTGTCAGAGCCAGTGGTCTCTACATCACTCATGGTAGAAAGGATTTCAAACTCAGATCTGAGTTTTATGCTGTGATCTCCCCGTTGTTCCAGTGGTTTCTAACCTGGCTACCCAACAGAAATAAAGATAACTGACTCCCTTCCAGCATCTCCCTAGCAAAATCTTTTGGGGCTCTTAGTTTCTTTGGAAGTACCACACATAACTACGCACAGCCAGGTTAGGTAGTACCAATGTCCTGGTCCTCAGAGCTCCTCATGGCAACCTAACCCACACAGGTCTCCAGTGGACCCTAGGTAAAATCAGAGCCACTCTGCTTTTTAACAAACCTAGGGATTTTTCATATAAATACAGCATAGCTCCAACCAGGATCAAGCAAACATGGGCATACATACACCTGGGCATAAAAGCATCAATCAACAAACCACATATATCTTAGTTACAGCCTCTATCTCAGTGGCTGTCTGCAGGTAGCTGATGGCTAACACTTTAGGGGACTTCTGTCTGTCAAGGCAAATAAAGTTGTGGCAGAAGTTGAGCTGAGATTTACATGTTCCTTCTAGTTTGCAGTTCTGTATCCTTCCAAAGTACAGCCATGAGTCACCTAACTATGGAGATATGCTTTGATAGTGAATCATTAAGCAATTTTGTCATTGTGAGAATACTATAGAATATCCTTAAACAAAGATGGCTGTGATATCCCTTAACAAAATAATCTTATAGGATCCGTCATATGTGTTAACTAAATGTCATTACAACAGCCAGGTACCAGAAGCTCATGCTTGGAATCCAAGTTACTCTGAAGGCTGAGACCTGGAGGATCATGGTTTGAAGCCAGCCCAGGCAGGAACATCTGCAAGGTTTCATGTTCACTTAACCAATAAAATGCCAGGCTGGAGGCATGACTCAAGTAGTAGAGCACATGCTATGAGCAAGCGGAGTGAGAGTATAAGACCAAATTAAACAAGTACATACATACATACATACATACATATACACATACACACATACACACATACATACATGCCATTACATAGCATATGACTGTAAGTAAGATGAACGGTAGAGAGAGAAGAAAAGAACACATCTCAGAGGGAGATATTTTTTAACCACAATCAGCAACCACAGAACTTTGCAAAGGCTGGGCAGTGGAATGAGAGCCCTTCCTGGGGTATAAGATAGGGATTCAGGAAAGCACCTGGCTTTAGACTCACATACCTCTGCATTCTTTTTTTTTCCAGTTCCCGAATTCCCTAGTTCTGTGTCTGTGGGTCACTCAGTCAGCTGTTGATTATTGATTGTACAGATGGGAGTCATGTCAGAAGAAAGTGGTTCACACCTGTGGTCCTAGCTACTCAGGATGTTAAGATCTAAGGACTGTGGTGCAAAGCCAACAATGGCAGAAAAGTCTGTGAGACTCTTATCTCCAGTTAACCAAGAGTGGATGTGTAGCTTAGATGGTAGACACCAGCCTTGAGCAGAAAAAAGAAAAAGCAAGAACACAAGGCTCCGAGCTCAAGATGAAGCACAAGCACAAACACAATGCTGTGACAATACTGTCTCCTGGGCTATCTGTGTAATGGGCAAAATGCATATGAGTACATGGCATAGTGTCTAGTATGGAGTAAGAATTCAATAATAAATTGGTGGTAATTATATTAAAAGGGTGTGATAGTAGTAGAATACCAAAGAGGTCAAGCTATATGTTTTTATTGCCAAAGTGCTCTAGCATATAACTGGATACCTAGAGATCAGTAAGATCTTACCTGCAGACTTAGGCAAGATTCTGCATGCACAGAAAAGCATACAGGGGGTTTGTGCTCAATTTCATGTGTCAGGGCCCAGATAGGGTAGGAATTCCATTTACAGACTGCTGACACCAACAGGATTATAGCCATAAAGTCAAGCTCTAACTCTCCATGCTTGGAGAGTAACCTACATCTTTAACCATGGTGGAGCAGTAACCTGAGGTGGAAGCTGATCTAAATTAACTATGAGCCAAGCACTACTGGCTCATGCTTGTCATCCTAGCTCCTCAGGACGTGGAGATCTGACTATCACAGTTCAAAGCTAGCCTGGGAGGAAAGTCCATGAGACCTATCTCCAATTAACTATCAAGAAGCTGGAAGTAGATCTGTGGCTCATGTAACTGAGTGCTCCTCTTAAGCATTAAAGTTAAGGGACAGCACCCAGGCCCTGAGTTCAAGTCCCTATCCTGGCACAAAAAGTAAATAAAAAAGAACTATGATTCATTTATACATGCATGCGCACACACACAGACATACACACATAAACGTGTGCACACTTGTAAAAAAATACTTATTTCATGACAGTTTGAAGATAGGCAGAGAAACATTTAAAAAATAAAGATTTTTTTTTAAAAAAAAAGGAACTGGGCATTGGTGGCTCACACTTATAATCCTAACTACTCAGGAGGCTGAGCTCTGAGGATTACGCTTCAAAGCCAGCCTGGGCACAAAAGTCCATGAGACTCTCATCTCCAATAAACTACTAGAAAACCAGAAGTGGCATTGTGGCTCAAGTGGTAGAGCACTAGCCTTGAGCTGAAGAGCTGAGGGACAGTGCCCAGACCCAGAGTTCAAGCCTCACAACTGACCAAAACAACAACAAAACATAGTATATATTAAAATTGTGTCAGTTAGCAAGTGGAATGTTTGTCCTAAGTCCTTTTAAATGTTCGATGGTAGACAATTCAGTTTCCTGACCCCTTCTTTCAATGGCTTTGTTTAAAACAAACTTTCTAGTATTGTAAGTTTTTTTTTCTTAATCTAACATAACAGAGGAAAAAGAGGCGTATTTTTCTCAACCCACTTAAAAGTAGAAACACAAGCTCCTCAGTCAGCTTGGGCTCCTCCAGCTCACTTGGCTACTCTCTCAGCAATTCCTTGCCTTAACCTGTCTTGTCCTTCTGCCCAGGGCCAGCTTCCCTTCAAACACCCCCAAAGTCCACTCTCTTCATCGCTTCCCCTCACCTACTACATGTCATTCATTTCTCTTTTCCCTATCTTTTGGCCTTTTTCCTTCCTTCCTTCCTTCCTTCCTTCCTTCCTTCCTTCCTTCCTTCCTTCCTTCCCTCCCTCCCTCCCTCCCTCCCTCCGTCCCTCCCTCCCTCCTTTCTTTCTTTCTCTTCCTTCCTTCCTTCCTTTCTTTTTTCTTTCTTCCTTCTGTGTGTGTGTGTATGTGCATGCGTGTGTGTGCGTGTGCACGTGTGCACACACATGCGCACACCACTAGGGCTTCAACTCAAGGCCTGGGCACCTTTAGTTTTGCTCAAGGTGGCCACTGTATGATTTGAGCCACCGATCTACTTTCAATTGGAGATAACAGTCCCTCAGACTTTCCTGTCCTGTCTGCTTTCCAACTGTGATCCTCAAATCTCAGTCTCCTGAGTAGCTAGGATGACAGGAGTGAGCCACTGGTACCTGGCACCTTTTCTACCTTACCATAAATCCTCTTCCGAAATGTCTTTCCATTTGTAGGTGTCTGTCCTCCTTGCTCGGTACAATCTCAATGGCAGTCAGAAGTTGAAGCCGATGTTCTAGGAGAACTTGGAATATCTTTTTGTTCTGGGTCCTTGTACTTTGTCACTCTGCCAAGAAGCTTTTCCAGGGTAATAAAGATAGAGAGTCAGCCAGGCACCAGTGGCTCACGTCTCTAATCCTAGCTACTCAGGAGGCTGAGATCTGAGGATCATGGTTCAAATCTAGCCAGGGCAAGAAAGCTCATGAGACTATTATCTCCAATTAACCATCAGAAAACTGGAAGTGGCACTGTGGCTCAAAGTGGTAGAGTACTAGCCTTGAAGCTTAGGGACAGCACTCAGGCCCTGAATTCAAGCCCCACCACCACAAATATATATATATATATATATATATATATATATATATATATATATATATATATATATATGAACAGGGGCAATTTTGGCAAAGTTTGAAGACCATGCACTAGCAGCAATAATACAGGTGGAAGAAGTAGGAAAGAGTGGCACAAAGAAAACAAAACATGCCATATGGCCCACTTAGAATTTAACAAGGCTGGTCTCTTAGGCATTATGTAATTTCTTGAATTGATTTACATACTGCCTCACCTTACAAAGGGTTTGAGGAAAGTTACCAAAAGAGAAGGCATTTGCAATGAGCTGATAAAAATAAGAAGATGGACAGCTGAGCAGAAGGGGAAGTAATGTGCATTTAATTGAAAGTGGAGAAAACAAATAGGTATAAAGCCAGGCGGCAGGAGTCTCAAGCTGCCAAAGCAAAGCCAAGAATTTAGGTTAAGCTTCTTTTGAAACGGGACAGCAAATGGCCACTCCTAGGGAAAATGGGTGCAAATCAGAGAGGAAACTTCCCACTTCAGTTTAATTGAATTAGGAAGTAAGGTACAAATACAAAAAAGATAATATGAATGGCCACTCCTGGGGTGTTGCAGTTAAAGCCAAAGTCTTGACCTCTGAGGGCAACTCAAGGGATCCCTTTGGGGCCGGGGGAAAGGGGCAGAAGTGGCTACAAAGGAGCCAGGCAAGCTGGTGACTTCAATCATACCCCAGGGTCATGTCTTTCACTCAAGCATATACAAATTTTCTACTTCCAAAGTTTATTAGTTTGGAGAGTAAGGGAGATATTTGAGCTTAGATGATATGGGGGGGGGGGGGTCTACCAGTTATTCTATTCCTTCTGTATGTGTCGCATCAGATGCTTTATTTCATATTTCATTCAGATGCTTTATTTCTATATCTTTTTTTTCTTTTTTTTTTTTCTGTCAGTCGTGGGGCTTGAACTCTGGGCCTGGGCGCTGTCCCTCAGCTCTTCAGCTCAAGGCTAGTGCTCTACCACTTGAGCCACAGTGCCAGTTTCAGTTTTCTGGTGGTTTATTGGAGATAAGGGTCTCATAGACTTTTCCTGCCCAGGCTGGCTTTGAACCACAATCCTCAGATCTCAGCCTCCTGAGTAGCTAGGATTACAGGCGTGAGCCACCAGCACCCAGCTATTTCTATATCTTGATAACAAAATTGTGCCACATTTACTCATGTTCTTCCTGGCTTGTCACTGACAATCTCTAGATGCTTGAGAAGCACTGAATGGAAGGTATGAGTGCTCACTGCTAAGTCTTCTTCCACATTCTGTATTTTGGGACTCAAAGTTCAGATGCAACCTACAGGCAGAGAGACACTTCACTACGCAACCAGGTTGGCTCCCTGTCTATCACACACGGGGAAACTAATGAATTACTTGCAAATCAAGATGATTCCAAAAGTGATATGGATACTGAAGAGAGTGCCTTGCATCCTTCCCCACAGGGCTACAGTTTCTGGGGGTGGAGGGGGGTTCCTAATAGTCAGCTTATGCTGACACAGGAAAAGATGTTCAATCTATAAGGCTGACACCAAATAATTTTTTTCCAAGAACTTGGGATACTAAAATCATAAAAGTCTCCCAAGGATAACCACAAAAGTCTCATAAAGGACACTCCAAATTTTTATTGTTAACATCATCATCATCATCATTATCATTATTAATGTTACATATGTGATTCAAAAAACCAAAAATGCTATAAAAATCATTGATTATTAGGTGAATTGTGGCAGTAGCTATAACAGATAAATCGCAAAGTATCAGTGACTTATCATGGTGAAAGTTGATTTTTTTTATTTTACGGAAATCTGAGTTGGTAAGAAAACTCAGCCATCTTTCTGGGACCCAGGCTCCCTCTATCTTGGTGGGCTCCATCAAGTCTTCTAGCAGGTAATCAAAATTCCAAGGAGGAAGTTTCTACAGAACCAGTGGGAAGCAGTACACACCTCATCCCTCACATTTTATTTGATATGTTGAGTCACATAGGCACTCTTCACTGCAAGGAAGGCTGGGAAGTTGGTATCATTGTGATATCAATGTATGCTCGCAGTCCTATGCTCCAAGTGTCTCCTTGGCCCAGCTCTCTCTTTTCCTTCCTAGTAACCCTACAGGTCTCTGAGATCCTTTTCCCATCTTGCATGCAACCTATTCTGCAAGGTTTTTTGGAGGCATCCAATATAAATGGTGTGAAGGTATATATGCCAAGGCCCTGCACATCAGAGGGTTGCCATGTCCTTCAGCTCCATGTGTCAAATTCTGAAGCTTAATCATTGCTTGCATTCTCATGAATCTCAGTGCCTTGTGCTCACATTGCTCTCATTAATAATATGGACACACCCCCAGGAGGCAGGCCTGTGTGGACAATGAGGAAGTAGAGGTACAGACAGAGGTTAAGCAGCCCTTCTCCCCCACACAATGTGTCAACCAGAGTGACTGCCCCAACTTTACAGCAATTAATTCTCACTCTTGCTGGAGAGGATGACAGAAGACTGCGGGAACAGGACTCCACCAGGAGTGGCAGCCATCCCTACTGCAGCCTCTTGGGAGGTAAAATCCAGTTCTCAAACAGGCTAGCTCTGCAACGCTGCACAAATCAGGTAACCCCTGTCAGCTGTCTAGCTTGCCTATTTTCTTCTCTAAATGGGGGAGACAGAAATGCCTGCTCATAGAGATTATGTGAGGATACAGTGGAATATCCCATCTGTATCAAACGCCTTTGTAGCTAGACTATGCCAAGTGCCCAAGACATGATAGAGGGCAATGATGAAGAAGATAATAGCTATAGCATCTCCAAGTGCCTTATTCAACTCATATGTTGTTGTTTCAATATAGCTTTAATAGAGGTGTGGGGAGGTACCTTCTAACTCTAGTACACATCTACAATGTCTATCCCAGGCTAGACTAATGTCAGAAACTATATAAATACTTGGTGATCTACTAAAGACTGTCTGGTGATATAAAATCCACATAGCATGTTGTTATAGGTTATACTATAAACCTGACTTAAATCTAGTACCTTCTAATCTATCTTTGGATGCAAACCTCCTCTCAGCTATACCAACATCATAAGTGACCAGCTATGTACTTTTTGGTTAGGTTCTTGCAAAAGTTACATACCTTTCTGTATCTCAGTTTCCTCATCTACAAAACCGAGGTGAAGCCAGGCATCAATGGCTCATACATGTAATTCTAGCTACTCAGGAGGCTGAGATCTAAGGATTACAGTTTGAAGCCTGCCTGGAAAGAAAATTCCATAGAATTCTTATCTCTAATTATCCACCCAAAAAAGCCAAAAATGGAGGTATGGCTCAGTAGTAGAATGTCAGCCTTCGACAAAAAGGCTAAGGGACAGTAACCAGGCTCTGAGTTTAAGCCCAGTACTGGCACAATATGCAGATAGATAGATAGATAGATAGATAGATAGATAGATAGATAGATAGATAGATAGATAGATAGATAGATAATCATTCTCAAATCATGGGATGGTTGTGAGGATGAAAGAAAGAAGGCTGCTAGAAAATGACATCCATTGTGTATCTAGAATATCTACAAGAGTTAGTATTTATAGTCAAACTAATTGCCACTCTCCTGCACATGAACAAGCCCACTCTTGGGAGAAACTGATGGCGGAGACATAGAGCATTCATGTAGAAACAGCTACCAGATCCCTCAGAGGGCAGGTCCATACTCAAGGCCAGGACACATCCCCCCAGCAGCATACATGACATGCACTTGGCATTGTTCATTGGAAATGTGGAGACAGAAATTAGCCAAATGACACAACACCTACATATGACCAACTTGTGATAGAGAAATGTCTAGTATTTAGTGGCATTATCCTAAAATACCTTTATATCTGGAATAATAAAAGTGCCTACAAGATGGTTGATCACAATGGTGATGGTGATGATGGTGATGATGATGGTGGTGGTAATATATCAGTGTAACCATAGGGAAAGCAAGATGTCACGTACAACTCCTGTAATACCCACAGTACCTAACATAATCTAGGCCAGTAGCAAGAATTGTACAAATGACTGGTTGTAGAGGTGATAGTGATAATGGT
The DNA here is from genome assembly GCF_019054845.1 of Dipodomys spectabilis. Lineage (NCBI taxonomy): Eukaryota > Metazoa > Chordata > Mammalia > Rodentia > Heteromyidae > Dipodomys > Dipodomys spectabilis. The sequence continues at coordinate 10,194,891 of NW_024870680.1, forward strand.
AATGATGATGACCAGCAACTCCATGCACCCTACCTGTTTCAAATGTTTCTCCATATATTTTTGAACCATACTAAGGACTACACAAGTATAAATTCATCTGTGTTCACTCTCATAACCCCACAGCCAATATATTGTGTCTGTTCTCTAAATGAGGGAATTGGAGTGCAGAGAGCTAAAGTCACTTGCCAAAAGTTTTACCCAGCCATAGTGGTAGTCTGTAAACTGCAAAGCTCCAACTTGTCACCACCTTCCTGCACTGCCCGCCAAGGCAAATCAGCTTCTTGCCTTAGAGCTTCCCAAGGGACATGGCCCTTGGAGTCTGCGAGTTGTTCAAAAATAACTGAGGGCTGATGAATCCAATCCTGCTCAAAACCTTGCTCTCTCAATAGCCTCAGGCCAAGAGTTTAATCACCTCGGGTTTCACTTTCTTCATCTATAAGCAGAAACTTACGCTTACCAATGCTCACAAGGGTCCTGGGAAGATTAATCGGATGCTCCAGAAGCGCTTTTAAGATGAGAAATATGGATTATTTGCATTATTATTTTAATAGCCTTGGACTTTGTTGTCCCCAGTTTATATGCTGGTAGAGAGCAGGGAACAGAGAGATTGGTGAGATTCATTTTCTCCAACCTCGTCCTAGGAGCCAAGCAGGGAAAATACATATACCCCCTGACCTGAGATTTAGGGTAGCTCTCCCCCAGCACAGCCTGGGTGTGCCAGACCAAATGGCTGCTCACAATTGTTTGGTATCTAATGAACCAAAGAATAACAACCTGTCTCTACAGCTGTATTGCAAACAGACCAAACACAAGAACCTTTCTCTCACTATCCACATACCTGCAGCACTTACAACAGGGACTCTGTCGAACGTAGTGGTGCTAATGTGTTGATTGAGTGAATGAATGAATCCCTCTCCCCCCTCCAAAATAAAACAGAAACAAACCCAGAAAAACAGAGAAGAGAGAGACTCTTCTAGAAAGGAGATGCAGAGGTATCTTCCAGTGACCATTTCTATTGGGGAATGACCTGCCCTGATCTAGCAATGGACTGAGTGCTGAGATAGACAGAGAATTTCACCATCTCCAACCCCAAGAGAGTCACAGCCTAAGAGCAGGAGCGTTAAGTTCAATAGCTGCTAGAGTCTGGGCTCTGAGAGACGGGGCAGCAGCAGCATTTATGCTTGAGGTACACAGGAGTGGGGACATGAGTTGGATCCATAGGAATAACTCAGTCCCTAAGGGATGGCTAAGGAAGGCTCCCGTGACAAAAGTGGAGTGTCCAGGGCCTTGTGATCTTGCTTCATCCACTCTTGTCCACTATCTGAGGCCCACTAGTAAGTCCTATGAGTGTGAGTAAATGGATCAGGGCTGAAGTTTGAAGGCGTAGGGATGACTATTGCGCATGTGCATTACCGATAGCTTCGGGAATGATTGCTGCGCATGTGTGTTACAGACCAGTTGGCCAGAAAAAAAACAAAATTGCCAACTTGTAGGGATGGGCAGCCATTGTTTGTTGCTTTGTTCCACAGTGAGGCAGATACACACACACACACACACACACACACACACACACACACACACACACACACACACACACACACACACACACACACACACTGGTACTAAGGCTTAAACTCAGAGCCAGAGCAAGGATGTTGTCCTTCAACATTTTTGCTCAAGGATGGTACTCTACCATTTTGAGCCACAGCTCCGCTTCTGGCTTGTTGGTGGTTAGTTGGAGATAAGAGAAGTACTTTTCTGCTGGAGTTGGCTTCAGACTGCAGTCTTCAGATCCCAGCCTCCTGAGTAGCTAGGGTTATAGGGGTGAGCCACTGGGGATCCCAGCAGAAACCTGCTCTTTGCAAAGACTTCAGTGATGATGCTGCTACCATGGGGCAAGGTTGGAAGGGTCTTGAATCACGTGCACACTCAGGAAGGTTTCCTGTACACTGTCCTTGTATATTTCAAAGTTTATTTTCTCCCTAAACTCTTTCCTCAGCCAGACAGATCATAAAATGTATAATCTGTTTAAATAATTAAACCCATGGGCCAAAAGCAGTGGTCAGGGTGGAGAACGCCAGCCTATTGACACTGTAAATCACTGCCAGGGATGGGACTTGGCACGATCCAGCCATGTGTGGGAGCAACGTGTGCACTGCCAGCATCGACCCTGCGGCAGAAACACCGAGTCAGCACTATGCTCTGGCTTTGGGATGAATTATGGAGCAGAGGCAGAGACACTGCCACCAGCCCCTAGCAGAGAGTCCAAGGCAGGGACGACCCCTTTGCTTCTGTACCAAGTTGGCTTGCACAAAGCCCAGCGGGACAAGGTGTGAGGCAGGGACCAATGTAGAAGGGCTCCTCTCAGAGAACCCCCCCAACACACATACCTCCCCCAAGTTCCCAGCTGGGCTCAAGCTCTCCTGCCACCGAGGAGTGCAAAGTTCCAAGAGTCTGTAGAAATGGAGTTTAAATAGGGAGAAATTAGGGAAGAGGAAGGAGCAGAGCCAATCAGCCCACAAGACTTTATCCAGGAACTCTAATGCACTCCCTGTCTTGGAATTAAGCACGATGTGCTTGCTTCTTCACGCATATCATTCCAAATAGTGACAAAGAATAAATACAAGAGCCCCAAACCAAATCTACCGTTTAATCACTGAGTGAATCTGGGAAAGTTATTTAACCTCAGTTTCCTCATCTTTAAAACTGGATGGATAAAAGTAGTGCTGTGAGGGTTTCATGAAGATTTCATACATGGTCATCACTTGGAATACTGTTTGGCTCACAGTCATAACTTATAAAACTTTCACTTACAGTGAAAACATATAAATCTAATTTCTGGTGCTCATCTAAATAATAAGTACTCATAGAACCCCCTGTCCATGTGCCAAGATCTGGCATATTACATGGCACATTCATTATCATTCATAATTTCATTCATTCATCCATTCACTCCAAAAATGCCTAGTACATGCTAAATGATATTCATTCTAGAAGCGTTCATTGAGATTGTATTTCATGCCAAGTCAGAGCTGGGAATTTCATAACATGTGACTTTTCATTAATCTGAGCTCAGTTCCCAGGGCTGCTCTGAGCCAGGAGGCTCTCACCCCAGAAGTGTGTTGTCTCTTATTTCTGTAGGCTGGAAATCCAATCTCAAAGGTGTCCTTAGGATTGGGTTCCTCAGAGAGCTGAGGAAGAATCTGTACCTTGCCTCTCCCAGCTGCTGTGGTTTGCTGCCCCATCCTTGATATTCTTTAGGTTACAGATGCTTCCCCCTGACCTCTGCCTTCATTTCCACATGAAGTCTCTGTGTGTCTTTGTTCAAATCTGTCTTTCTTGTAGGGAAAATGCACATCAAATTGGAGCCTACCCTAATGCCCTTATTTCAACTTGATTACCTGCATGAAAACCCTGTCTCCAAATAAATCCACACTCCAAGGGTCTAGAGTTTCAGAGTCCAACATTTCCTTTGAGAGGAGGGGACCCAGTTCAACCCCCCAAAAAATTCCCCAACAACAATCTCTGCTAAGAATGCCACACACACCATCTCACACATTCAACAGACATTTGCTCTGATGGGAACCACATGAGCATCATTTTGTTTCTTCTATCAATGTCCAGCCTCAACTGGGAACACTTAATAGGCAATCCATACAGTCCTGAGTACATCCTTCCACATATTTGACAGCCAATGAGTCTATATCTCTGGAATTCACGTCTACTTCAAACCCTGCCTTGCCACCAACGTACCTCTGCCAGTCAGCAATCTTTACTATTTCCTGGGGTCCAACTCAAGAGAACCTCAGTTCCCTCATCCTGCGTATCTAAGAGTTGCAGAGTTAATACTCTGTTTGTACTTCAGAGCAGCTTAAACGGCCAATAAAAAAAGACCCACAGCAGGAAAATGGACAACAATCCCATTAGTTATTTGAAAAAGCTAACAATAACTTGGCGCTGACTAGCTAACGGGGGCATTTGGTGACACAACCAGCTCCAGCATGCAGAACAAGGGGGGGGGGTGGAAGGGGGGGGGGAGGGGGGAGTCACTGTCTTGGATGGAGGCTCCAGTAGGATAAAGCCAGAAAAGGAAAGAACAGAAAAGTTTACCCTTAATGAGAAATGACCTTCATAACTCCCTGGGTCTCCCCAGAGTTTCCTTTGCAGAATATTACATTTTTCCATATCTAATTCCTTTCCATCTATCTTATCACTTGTGTGGAAATATTAATAAAGATACTTTTGTTTAGGCCCTATTTTACAGTTGTGGGTATGTGTGTGTTATAGTATCAAAATACATCAAAATATTTTCTACTCTTTTCCTCCTTTATATTCTTTGATCTTATTTTGTTTGGAAGGATACTTTCTATTTATCTGAATGTTTTTAATATCCCATGAGTTAGTCTGACACCCTGAGCCCTTGCCTGGAGTTAGGGGGCTGGGGACATTGCCTCTTTGCCTACCAGTCTTATGAGCACGACTAGCATTAACCAGCACCTCCTCCTGATTGGGCCTAAAGTCTCCATTCATAGCTCTAGATCTCCAGGAGTAGGCTACAGTTCATCCCACCCACTCTCCTAGCCCACTCTTTTTCACCTTTGGGAGACACCTTGTTCTCAGTTGGCTGAGAATCACTGGTTTCACATTGTCTTTGGCACCCTTTCCACCCTGTCTGTAACCTTAGATTTGGTCATGGCCTTGATTCTCTGTTCAGCTGAACTCAGCTCAAGCTGCTACACGTCCTGGGCTTAGAGTTCCTGGAGCTCCTCTCAGTAGTTTGCTGTGCTCAGCCAAGTGTGGCGCAGTTTCCTCAACTGTACAATAGAGCTAGTAATGCCCAGTCTACTGTGTGACCTTGGGAATGAACAGGAAGGAATGCCTAAATGTGATTATTAACCTAGGGTGATAGAGCTTCTGTGAAAACTAGCCTGAGCCAGGTTTGGGCTCCTCGGCTGTGTGTGTGTGTGTGTGCACACGCGTGCACACGCGCGCACACACACACACACACACACACACACGCACACACACGGGCACATATACTAGAATTTAATATCAGGGCCTTGTACTCTTGCTTGGCTTTTTAACTCAAGGCTGACACTCTGCCATTTGGGTCATCCCTCCACTTCCAGCTTTTTGCTAGCTAATAGGAGATAAAAGTATCACAAACAATTTTTGCCCAGGCTGGTTTTGATCTATAGTCCTCAGATACCAGCCTCTTCAGAAGCTAGGACTACAGTAGCCATCTCTACCCTGCTATAAATAAATGTTCTTAAAGATGTGACCACAAGGGCTACAGAGAGAACTTATCCAGAGAATGGTCTTTAAGAAGCCATCATGCTTGTGAGGCCTAGTCTCTTTACTTGTAAGATGGGGACCACATGAGCGCTGAGCCCTTCTTGCGCCATCCTCCCAGGCTGAGAATTGCCTTTGAGTTATCAAACACTGAGGATTTTTGTTGTTAGTGATGGCAGCGTGTGTGTGTGTGTGTGTGTGTGTGTGTGTGTGTGTGTGTGTGTGTGTGTATGCCAGTCCTAGGGCTTGAACTCAGGGCCTAGGCTCTGTCCCTGATCTTTGGTGCTTAAAGCTATTGTTCTACCACTTGAGCAAGAGTCACATGACTTTTCTTCCCAAGCTGGCTTTGAATCACAATCCTGGGATCTCAGCTTCTCAAGTAGCTATTATTACAGGTGTCCTAATAGCCAGTGTTGATAACCACACCAGGCACCACTGACTCTCAGCCTCTTAGCCCTCTTTGGCTCCAACAAAGGGACAGGCACCACCATCAGCAAAGCCTGGAGCCTTGCCGTGGAAGGAAAAAAAAAACCCTGAAAGTTCCTGAATGAGAGTCACAGGCAGGGACCTTATTGCCTAGACCCTCCATAGGCAGACTGCCTTCCAACTTGGCATTTTCTCCTGGCACCTTGGTGGCAAAGCAGCAAAAATAACCTGTGTCGCTCTACAGCCAGATCAACTCCCTGGTGAAAAGCTGACCCTTTATGGGCAGTGAGCATTGATTTCATTTGGATGGCTGTTGGCAATTAAAGCACTAGATGATCTTGGCAGACCCTGTTCCAGAACCCAGTTGGACCTGTGAGGCTGAAGGAGGTCCCTGATCCAGGCTTGCAGTGGTAGACTGGTCTCCAGGCCAGCTGAATAGGCAGAGGGTTGCCAAGATCCTCTCTGCACTGGGGCTGGCGATGAGAGGAGGAAGGTGGTGTACAGAAACTAGGTCACAAGGAGAGCAGCTGGAGACAGGAGGGAGAAAATTAAGAAATACTTTAGCACTTTTCTTGTCACCTGGAACAGTCTTCAGCCATGAAAAAGCAAGTCCAAGGCAAGGAATACCAATTAGCACAGTCATAACTGCTTCCCTTTTATTGGCAAATATGTCCTACATATGCACAAGCTGGTTTGCTGCACAAAGATACCCAGCGAGGCTGTAACTTGTAGGCTATGTAAACCAAAGGGAGAATCACATATGTATGAGTTTTTCATGACTGCAACAAAATACTTTATGTAACAACCAAAAAGGAGACTTTTATTTTGGCTCAAGATTTTAGAAGTTACAGTCCATTGCTTGGCCAGGAGGTCTTGGGGCCTCTATTGAGGAAAAGCATCATGTCAGGGAGGATGTAGAAGAAGAAAGTGCTCACCTCACACCAGTAAAGAAAGAAATGGAGGGGGGAAGGGAAGAAAGGTGTTGAGTCCCAATATTTCCTTCAAGAGCATGCCCAGAGACTTACTTCTTCCAACCAGTCCATACCCCATAATGTCCCCACCACCTCCCAGTAGTGCAATAACTGGAGACCAATCCTTCAACAGAAGAACTCTAGCAGCCTTCCAGATCCAAACCTTAATTCACAGAAGACACCAAGGATTCGATTTGCCTTGATCATGGCAAATAGGTGCTTCTCTTAATTAGATACCATCTACTCTTATTTAGTCCTCACCATGGAATTTTCTTTTTTTTATTGTGAAAATACCGTACAGAGGGGTTACAATTACATGGGCAAGATAATGAGTACATTTCTTATCAAGCATTGTTGCCTCCTCCTATGTTTCCCCTTCCCATCCCTTCCCATCTCTCCCCCTCACTCCCCCCACCCTACCCCCAGCCAAAGTTGTAAAGTTCATTTTTCTACATAACAACTTGTACATCTCATTGTTGCAATGGGTCCACCTGTATCCCTATTTAAATGATTTGTTTTTTCCCTTCCCCTCTACAAATTATACCAACATCAAATACAAGCAGGCGTTACCGTGGGGGAGGGACATACAAAGCAGCAAAGAAATCATCTTATAAAAATGTTAGAAACAATCGCAAGAAAGAAAAAAAAAATTTGAATCCTTATATTAGGGTTCATTTCCCTAACATCAACTTATCTGACCTTTTCTGCTTGACTCAGACATATTGGGAAACCATGGGACCTATGTTTCTTTGGGCCTGGCTTACTTCACTTAATATATTTTTTTCCAAATCTTTCCATTTCCTAACAAATGTGGAAATGTCATTCTTTCTGATGGAGGCATAGAATTCCATTGTGTATATACACCACATTTTCTTGAATCCATTCATCTACTGAGGGGCATCTGGGTTGGTTCCATATGTTAGCTATGGTAACTAATGATGCAATAAACATGGTTGTGCTGGTAGCTTTAGTATAGTCTTGTTTGTGATCATTTGGGTAAATGCCCAAAAGCGGGATTGCTGGGTCATAAGGGAGCTCTATGTGGAGTCTTTTGAGGAACCTCCGTACTAGTTTCCAGAGTGGTTGAACAAGTTTACACTCCTACCAACAATGCAGTAGAGTTCCCTTCTGTCCACATCCCCTCCAGCATCTGTTGTTATTATCTTGATTATAGCCATTCTAACTAGGATGCAGTGGTATCTCAATGTTGTTTTGATTTGCATTTCTTTTATGGCTAGAGAGGTTGATCATTTCTTCATGTCTATTGGCCATCCTTCTTTCCTCTCCAGAGAAGTTTCTCTTTAAGTCTTTAGCCCACTTATTTATTGGGCAGTTGTTTCTTTGAGGATTTCTCTTGGGGGATTTAATTTTTTGAGTTCCAGATATATTTTAGATATGAGACCCTTGTCCATTGTATGGCTAGTGAAGATCTTCTCCCAATCCATGGGCTTTCTATTGATCTTGCTTGCTATGTCCTTTGCCATGCAGAAGCTCATGCAGTCTCATTTGTCCAGCCTTTGATTTGTTGCTCACCACAGAATTTTCTAGGTAGGTCTTCTTTCCCCATTTTGCTAAGAGCCAGAGAAGCTCAAGACATATCATCAGGCAAACAAAGCTAGACTTGAAACTTATTCCAAATAAAAACCATGTATACACCCTTCCAGTTAGCTGTAACAAGCACCACTGATGGATTGATGGATAACATTGTGCTCCATATTTCACATCCATTCAATTATCAAAATAGTCCCATAAGAGCTAGGCATTGGTGGCTTATGCCTATAACCCTGGCTACTCTAGAGGTTGAGATCTGAGGATCATTGCTTGAAGCTAGCCCAGACAGAAAAGTCTATGAGATTCTTATCTTCATTCAACCACCAAAAATCCAGAAGTAGATCTATGGCTCCATCGGTAGAGTGCCAGTGGGCACAAAAAAACTAAAGAACAGCATCCAGATCCTGAGTTCAAGCCCTCATGCTTTCACAAAAAAAGAACGTTAATGTTGATACCACAAGATTTGTGTTGTAGCCATGCCATTGGTGAAGAATGCAAAGGCACTAGCTGATTGAGCAGATTGCTTATCGTCACTCAATAACTAGCCAAACTAGAATTCTCACCAATTTCCTGATTTGAGATCCCTTGCTTATTTAAAATGTAACACAAGAGCCATCTGAGCCATCTTTGGAGAATATCCCTTATCTATACGTAGGCCCTTACCAGATATCAGCAAACTCCCCAAAACTCATGGGAATTTCTCATGCATGGCTAGTTCTCATCTACCCTTCCCTCCAACACTGCCTCTGACATCTGTTGTCTGGTCAAGGATGATTGGGGCTGCTCTTGGCTATAATCCCATAGTCATGACCTGGTGTATTCAACTCCAGTTCCTACTGGAAACACAGCCCCTGAGTTCTGAACTTCCCACCATGTGCCACTGACTTTTTGGCCGTGATGTTAGGGTTTATATCAGCAAATCAAGCAATGCCAAAGAAAGCAATGTCAAAGGTTTCTCCAGCTTAAAAGCTTACAGCCACCTCATCATGGTACCTCCTTACTAGCCACTATTCCCCCAAAGAACACATGGAGAGTTCAGTACTCTCCTATCCTCTGCTGCTTTGCACAATTCCCTACTAAACCCTGTGTCAAAAGATGTAAGTTGGTGTCCTTTAAGATTTTCCCTCCCTCTGTACCCTAAAGGAATTTTATTTTCTCACCCTACAATGAAGTGACAGCTGTTAAAATATATTAATTCATCCTTGATGGAGTACCAAAGTGCCACACGCTGCTCCCCATCCTTCTCTGAGGAGGAGAAGGAAATGTATGCCTCACTGTTGCTGGCCAGCAAACAGAAGCGTGTAGCCAGATGTCGAGAGCAGATCCAAAAACACAAGCTAAAGCTGGGTGCTGGTGGCTCACCCCTGTAATCCTAGTTACTCAGGGGGCTGAGATCTGAGGATCGTGGTTCCAAGCCAGCCCAGGCAGAAAAGACTGTGAGACTCTTATCTCCAGTTAATCAGCACAAATTTGGACAGAGAGCTGTGGCTCATGTGGTAGAGCACTAGCCTTGAGTGGAAAGAGCTAAGGGACCATGCCCAGTCCCTGAGTTCAAGCCCCTGTAGCCACAAAAAATAAAAATAATAAGAGCACAGCTAGAATCAGACTCCTAGGTCTAAATTCTGCCTCAACTACTTACCTGCTAAGCCTCAGTATTTTCATCAAGAAAGTGAAAAGGACAGTAATACCTGCCTAGCATATTGGAATACCTACCAATTACCAGTAGGTTACTGAAATGATTGAGTAAAATGAATGTTGAAAGTACTGGTCAAAGTCAGGCACCAATGATTCATGCCTATAATCGTAGCTATTTAGGAGGTTGAGACCTGGAGGGTTGCAGTTCAAAACTAGCTTAGGAAAGAAAAATCCATCTCTAAAATAGAAGCAGCAAAAAGCCAGGCTGCAGTTGTGGTGGTTCAGACGTTAGTGAGCCAGCTAAGCAAGCCAAGGGAGAGCAAGACCCAAGGCCCTGGGTACCAGATTCAGGGGGAGGGGCAGGCAGGAAGGGCAGGAGGCTGTGGGAAGCCTATAATAAAGACCAAACATCATTATTTTTGTTTCTACATTATTTCCTTCCAACTATTGTACTTTTTTCTTTAATTTTCTTCTCTTTCTTTCCTTACTTCTTTCTTTCTTTCTTTCTTTCTTTCTTTTTTAACTTTTCTGAGACAGGATCTCACTGTGAATCCCAGCCTGGCCTCTTCTGCCTCAGCACCCTGAGAATTAAAATTACACCCTGCTGCACACCTAGTCTTCTCTAAGGCTCTACTTTTGTTGGGTGCAGTATCATCAGGGCTTGAATCAAGATCTAATACCCAGTAGGCATTTGACCAAGATTTTCCCAGACAGTGAATGGATGGAAGGATGGATGAAAAACTGAATAAATAATTGGTGGATTTCCTCCACTCCAGAAGGACATCATGAATCATGCTTAGTGCTCAGTGGTCTGATTTTTATGTCTCACTGATCACTGTGTATTTTCTTGTTTTCTGGGTGTTGCCGACAGAAGAAAGTACAGTCAGTTCTGCTATGGAGCCCCATATGTGTTCTGAAAAATCTCTGTGCTATGCAAATGTACCCACAAAAGAAAAAAAACCAAACACAGAATTAAGGGAGAAAAATAGAGTTAGGGGTATAACACAAAAACTTAACTAATGACACATTCTTTAGAAAAAAAAACTAACAAAATTAGCAATAATGTTATACGCATATTAAAATAGATGCTGTTATATGAATTAGGCTTAGCAACTGACTTTGAGGAAGACATGCTGCTTGCTGGTGGAAGAACCAGATGCATTTGAAACCCACAGAAAGCTGGATAGCCAGATGTGGACAGGTGTGGTGCATCACACACATTGAGACAAGGTGTTGGTTAATATGTGTGCATGCATGCACACACTATGTGTATTCCTCTACAAGAAAAAGTTCAGCTGGGTTCTGGCATTACCCTAAGGCTTCTAATGTGGGGAGAAAAGCCTTGTGGTCATATTGTTTCTTAGTCCAGATTACATGAGGAAAATGTATATCTCCAAAATAATAATTGTAGAAAACCCAAGTATAAGGTTTTTGTTACTGTTTTATTTTGTTTTGTTCATTCCAGCACCAGGACTTGAACTCAGGGCCTGCACACCATGCCTTAGCTTATTCACTCAAGGATGGTGTTCTACCACTTGAGCAACTCCTCCACTTGCATATTTTGGTGGTTAATTGGAGATAAGAGCCGCATGGACTTTGTTGCCCAGGCTGGCCTTGAATAGCAATTGTGAGAGCTCACCCTCCTGAGTAATTAGGATTATGGGTGTGAGCCACCAACACCCTACCAGTGCAAGTTGTTTTGATGCTTGCATGCCACTACTTGTTAATCCTCACACACACACACACACACACACACACACACAAACAAAGGCTGAGAGTGGGATACTAAGCTCTTAGTGTCCTTTCCTTCCATCTACTTTCAACAAGTACTTATTAAGCTCCTCCTAGAAATCAGACAGCCCTGATATCACTGAATTATATTTCATCTAAAGATGAAAGAAATCATGTGCAAAACATTTAGGAAACTTCACATGATGGTTTCTTCCCCAAGACTAGGGGCATTTCTAAGTTCCGTAATGTTGAGTCCCCTCTGCACTTCAAGTCAATTAACTCTCACTGAAACAAACTATACAAAGGTTCTAGTGCTTTTTCCACCACAGACACAGGAGCACCCACCTGTGATAGAGTGGAGTGCTGGGTTGGCAGACAGAGAAAGCTGTGCTTCCTCCTAGGAACCCAGCATGTTCTAAGGACCCGGTAGAGAACAGGAAAGCCAATGTGGAGACTGCATTGTTCTTGATTGGGTCTAAGTTTTTTCCTGCCCCAAGGAAAATTCTTCCTTGTACTGGAATTTAGGGACAATATAATGATAAATTACCTCTCTCCCTGCTTAATATTCTTCTAGAGCTTCTCGTTTCCTTCAGTAAAATTCCAGACCCTTCACCATGACCTAAAAGGCCCAGCAGGATCTGACTCTGGCCTCATTTCACACCACCCTCCTCTCTTCCACAAAAGTCTGGCCACACTGACTCTGAATAACAAGTTCTTCCTCAGCCGTTCCCTCTGACTGGAATCCTCTCTACACAGAGAGTTTCTCCACTTGTTATCTCAGCATGTCTCTTATTCAAAACTTTGACCGTAATTTGTGATTGCAGTATGTATGTGTTTCCTGTTGCAGCTGTAACAAATTACTACAAATGGTGCCTTGAAGCAACAGATTCATTCCCTAATAATTCTGGAAACTGGAAGTCTAAAGTGGGTGGCACCGCTCACGGCATTTTTTTTCTGAGACTCTGGGAGCAGTTTATATTTCCTGGGTCTTTCCCACTATGTTCCTGGTCCCTTCCAACTTCAAACCTGTCAGTCATATCTGTTTGACCTCTGTTTCCATCTTCATAGCTTTTCCTCTGATTTTGATCCTTCTGCCTTCCCTTTCTAAGGATTATTTTTATTAGAGTAGGCTCGCCTGGATAATCTAGGTGATTTCCAGAACTAAGTTCTTTCACATGTTCCAGGGATAAAGGTGTAAATACCTTGGAGGGGAAGGCTACAAAAATTATTTAACTTCCCACATTTGGTTTATTTACCTGCCTTCTTGTTTACTATCTATCTCCAATCTAAACTCTATGAGACCAGGACCTTGTTTATCTTCCTCACTGCTGTCTACCCCTAGACCCAGCAGGACTCCTGTCATATAATGTGATCAATAAATAGTTTGAGAATAAAGGAATTGATAGCTAGAGGAGTTGAATAAATTTGTAACCAATTTCCATTGTTAAGATGGCAAAAGAACTCTCAACAAGATGCTATGGCTTATATCTATAATCCTAGCTACTCAGGAGGCTGAGATCTAAGAATCATGGTGGAAAGCCAGTCCAGGCAGGAAAGACTGTGAGACTCATATTTCCAATTAACCTCCAAAAGCTAGAAGTGGAGCTATGCAGCAGCTTTGAATGAAAAAGCTAAGGGACAGGATCCAGGCCCTGAGTTCAAGTGCCAATACTGACCATAAACAAAATTTTTCTACCTCAGTAAGAAGGCAAGAGCACCAAATTTGCTCTAAACCTTGCATCTAGCTATGTGACTTGAGGCAACTTGCTTTACCTCTCTGGGTCTCTGTGGTCATATCCATAAAACTGAATACAACAAAAATACTTCAGAGATATTGTATGTATTAAATAAGATTATGACTAGGAAAAGCACTTGGAAACTGTACAGCATCCACAGTTAAGATAATTACTGTTACATAGATTATAGATGAGCAAGGCTGAGTCTACTGTGGAAATTACAACATAAATAACTAATGTGAGGCATATGCATGCCTTAACTTCTGTGGCTGTGTGCTGGGGTGAGTATGGGCTACAGAAGGAGAGGGTTACACAAGTGGAGATGGAAGGGTTACACAGGTGGAGATGGAGAAGATGTAGCTACAGGTACTGGAAAGTGACCCAAATGGTGGCAGGGAAAGGCAGAGAATAGGATTATGTAAGTCACTGCCAGAAGCCACATCCAAATAAATCCCTGAGAGTAGCAGAAAGCAGAAAAGGGAGATGCTAGAGGACCCATTTTCAATGACTATCTAGCTTGTTAAAATTGATTAAAGATAAAAAAAAGAAATAGAGATCTATGTCTGTGACATTAAATTACTCCTTAGACAAGCAAGTCTGAGAACCATGGACTTTCCTTGATACAATATCTGAAATATCCAAAGACATGATTTCAATTTATAAAGAAAATTCTTTTTAAAACTCCACTAAAAGCCACTTTCATTGAGAAATATTCAACATTGCTCCATGGCTTTATTAAATCCCTCTTATTTATGTGTTATGAAGGGCAGCATGCACTCTGCAAAAATAAATCAGGCCCAGCTTTATTTCCTATCTGGGAAGTGGGTGTGGCACACACTGTGTGCATCTTCAACATTCTTAAATGTTTGAACATTTTGTAATTAACTTAGAAGAAAGAAAAACAGCCTCTGGAAGATGCAAACATGAATAGGAACATTATTTCCTGGCTGTATGATCCTCAGCAAGTCATATAAACCTACGAGTCTGAAGGTCACATTCAGGACTATCTCACTATCAGACATGGCATGAGCAGGCTAGTATACCGTCCATGAACAGGGAGGCCAAACCTCAATTGTATTGGTGAAACTAAGGAGGAGTTGGCTATCATGATGGAAGGAGCTTCCACCTTGATTCTCCTCTGGCTTCACTTTGATTCTCCTCTAGTTCTATTATCCCAACAGCCTCTATCTCAGGCAAATCATTTAACTTCCTGGACTTCATTTGCCAATTTGTAAAATGCCATGATGGTTCTTCCTGGAGTCATCCTAGAAGACAACTTGGGTTTGGAGTTGAGAGACCAGATGAAAGGCTACCTCAAGGTTCATGGTGGAGAGAAGCAAGACAGGGCAAGACACACAGGAACCAGGATCCTGGGACAGATCCAGGGCCAATTACTGGAGGTGAATAAAACACAAGGTTCTTCCCTCATTTAACTCTTAGGAGTATATGTCTGATCCAAGTTGGGGATTGTTAAGAATGCTGATTCAGAATGGAATAGGTTGTGATAGGAAAGCCGGAGCCAAGCCATTCAACAAGTGGTCAATTGGACGGAGCTACAAGGAGCCTCCATTTCTCCTTGTAGCTACAGCCAGCAAGGATAGAGAAGCCTGAAGTCAAAGGATCCATGGTTTCCTAAATAGGCATTTTGTCCTTTTTACTTCCTGGGTTGTAGAAATTCTTCCAGGGTCATTGGGTTAGACTTAGTTATGACCAGCCAGCAGGGGGAGCCCAAGAGGCTCCTTTTTTTTTTCTTTCCTTTTTTTAATTGTAAAAATGTTGTACAGAGGGGTTACAGTTACATGAGTAGGGTAATGAGTATATTTTATAGCGAGCATTGTTACCTCCTCCTTTATTTTCCCCCTACCATCACTCCTTCTCCCCCCCCACCCTGATATTGTCAATATAGTGTCCTGTACATCTCGTTGTCACAATGGGTCAGCCTGCCTTAAGCATTTAAGCATTCTGCAATATCCCTTCCCCTCCCCAAATTACAAAAAAATATATACAAAGTGCAGAGCACCAGCATCAAATCCAGTGAAAACAGGGGTTATACCATGGGTGAAGAACATACAACAGAAACAAAAGATCACATAGTATATTGTGAGCACATTAAAGCAAGAAAGAGGAAAAAAAACACCTCTTGTGTCTCTGTCTTGGGGTACATTTTGCTTAACATTATCTCATACGGTCGTATGTACATAGCCTTTGACCTCCGCTGCTTGTCCTAGATATGTACTAGGCCCTGCAAACGAGGGAAACCATGGGACCTATATTTCTTTGGGGCTGGCTTACTTCACTTAATATGATTTTTTCCAAGTCTTTCTATTTCCTAACAAAAGAGGCAATGTCATTTTTTCTGACAGAGGCATAGAATTTTATATATATATATAATCACATTTTCTTTATCCATGCATCTACTGAGGGGCATCTGGGATGGTTCCATATCTTAGTTATGGTAAATAATGCTGCGATAAACATGGTTGTGCTGGTAGCTTTGGTATGACCTTGTTTGTGATCCTTTAGGTAAATGCCCAAAAGTGGGATTGCTGGGTCATAAGGGAGCTCTATGTGGAGTCTTTTGAGGAACCTCCATACTGCTTTCCAGAGTGGTTGAACAAGTTTACACTCCCAACAACAGTGCAGTAGGGTTCCCTTTTGGCCACAGCCCCTCCAGCATATATTGTTATTAGCTTTCTTGATTATAGCCATTCTAGCTGGAGTGAGGTGGAATCTCAGCGTAGTCTTGATTTGCATTTCTTTTATGGCTAGAGAGGTTGAGCATTTCTTCATGTGTCTATTGGCCATTCTCTTCAGAGAAGTCTCCTTTAAGTTTTTAGCCCATTTGTTAATCGTGCAGTTGTTTCTTTGAGGATTTGTTGTTGGGGGATTTAATTTTTTGAGTTCCAGATACATTTTAGATATGAGATCTTTGTCCATTGTATGGCTAGTGAAGGTCTTCTCCCAATCCGTGGGCTTTCTATTGATCTTGCTAGCTATGTTCTTTGCCATGCAGAAGCTCTGCAATTTCATGCAATCCCATTTGTCCAACCTTTCTTTGTTGTGTTTCTGGGTCTCTTTTAAGAAAATTTCGGCCTGTGCCAAGGAGACCTAGGGTTTCTCCTATTCCGTCCTGTAACGTTTTCATGGAGTCTGCTTTTATTTCGAGGTATTTGATCCATTTGGAGTTGATTCTGGTGTGGGGTGATATATAAGGATCTAGCTTTTGTTTTCTACAAGTGTTTAACCAATTTTGACAGCACCATTTACTGAAAAGGCTGTCTTTCTTCCATTCTATTTCTTTAGTTCCCTTGTCAAAGATTAGTTGATTATAGGCCTGTGGGTTCATTTCTTGGTCTTCAGTCCTATTACATTGGTCCTGAGGTCTGTTCTTGTGCCAGTACCAAGCTGTTTTGATTACTATGGCTTTGTAGTTGAGTTTGAAGTTTGGAATTGATGTTCCTCCAGCACTGTGCTTTCTACTAAGGATTGTTTTTGCTATTCAGGGTCTTTTATTGTTCTATATGAATTTTTGGATTGCTTCTTCTATTTCATTGAAGAATGAGGTTGGAATGTTGATAGGTATCTCATTGAATTTGTAGATAGCCTTTGGCAGTATTGTCATTTTCATGATGTTAATCCTCCCAATCCAGGAGCATGGGAGGTTTTTCCACTTGCTTAGTTCTCCTTTAATTTCTTTTTTCAGGTTTTTAAAGTTTTCATCATACAGGTCCTTCACCTCTTTTGTAAACTCCTAAGTATTTTATTTTTTGTGGGGCTATTACAAAAGGGGTTGCTTTCCTAATTTCAGCCGTGCTCTTCTCATTATTGGCACACAGGAAAACCATTGATTTCTCAGGGTTAATTTTGTACCCTGCTACTTTGCCAAATTTTCTGATCAGCTCAAATAACTTGGGAGGACTTCTTGAGGACAGGGTTCACAGAACCAGGAGAGCAAGGACCTGATGGACTGCACTGTAGCTCAGAGAAACCACCTGTCTCAGACACAGACAAGACTGGGCTTGCACCACAGTGAGCAGATCCAGGGGCCAGCTGCAAGGATAAAGAGTGGGTAAAAGGGGTACATCTTAACAAGGCCAACTCTGGCTTTTCTAGTCCCCTTGTAGGGATGGTTAGCCAAGCTAACTGGAGTAGAGTAGGACAGAAGAAAAGAGTTGGATAAAGAACCCTCACAGCAGTGATTCATTCTCCACAAGTACGCCTTAAATTCATGCATGAGGGAAAAAAAGATTTCATTTCACTTAGAGCTTGTTCTTCTTAATAGTGATGAGTTGTTAGATGAGCATTAGCAAGACATAAAAATTATGATCATGTGTAACAACAATAATAAAAAGGGTTTAAATGTGTATAGCACTTTATACTTTACAAAATGCTTACTCATTCATTAGCTTGTGGGATTGTCATAATAGGCCCCCTGAGAAAGTCAAGATGAAGGCTGTTATCCCATATTATAGGTAAAGAACTGGCTCAGAGAAGAAAAGTGATAGGCCCAAGATCACATGGCTAATCAAAGATGAGCTCTTCAGCCTAAGTCCAGGGCTCTTCCCAAAAACTCCCAAGAGATCAGATCTGATCTCTGCTTGGCTCCTTGCCCTGAAATTGTCCCCAAAGGACAGTATTTGGGATATCCCCAGTGAGGCCCAATGGATGGGCCATCAAATCTAAAGTGGCTTCTACCAAATCCTATTCTAAGGAAGGAAAATTGTGTTTATTACATTTGAAACACATTGATGGGGACATTCTGCACCAAAAATACCCACAATACAAGCAAAACCAAAAGCAGGAGTTCCAGAATTCCAGCCTCCTTCTGTGACAATTTGGGGACCAGCCTGATAACATAGTCAAATGTGTGTGTGTGTGTCTGTGTGTGTGTCTGTGTGTGTGTCTGTGTGTGTCTGTGTGGGTCTGTGTGTGTCTGTGTGTGTCTGTGTGTCTGTGTGTGCATCCATTCAGCAACAAAGGTGCTGCAAAGCAACAGATACCAAAGCTAGAAGGAGTAACTCAGAGAAAGACCAATGGAGAGATGGAGGGGAATGGGAGAGAATAGAGGAGATAGAATGTGAGGGAGAATGGGTAAGACGAAAAAACCAAAAGAGTAAAGGTGGAAAGAGAAAGGAAGAGACAAAAAAAAAAAAAGATTGAGAGCAAAAGAAGTGGAGGGAGGGGGGAGAGAATGTGTCTGTCTTTGAGTAACAAGATGGAAAGCATTTATTTTTAAGAGCTGCTTACATATCTTCTTCTCTAGTTACCCAAATGTAAATTCTTCCTTTTCCTCCGGAGTTAATCAGGCTTAAACCAATTCTAAGCCCTGAAGGGCTTGGCTTAACTGCAACAAAGAATGTGTCCCATGAAGCTGACCTCTGTCCAGTCAGTATGTAAAGGCTCCCAACAGAGGACAGGAGATTAACGAGCTGTCCTCACCCAGGCGAGACGGACAGTCTTAAACAAAAGCAACTCAGAGCTCACTCCTCTCAGCCGGGCAGAAAGCTGCACCCAAACAAGGAAGAAAGGCCCCCTAATACCTTACAGGCGACTCAGCATCCCTTGTACTGCTACTATCCCATAGCCCAGGAAGGGGGGGGGGGGGGGGGAAAGGCACACAGACTGGATCTCCATTGGCTGAGGGGCCAATGAAGGGTGGGGCAAGAGCCTGAGGGGAGGAGCCTAGCCTTAAGGCAGCTGCTTTGTCCACTGTGGACTCTGCTACAGGCCATGTAATCCCTTCAAACAGAATTCTAATACTTGCTCTAACAACGAATACTGCTACGTGCTCTCATTTGGTTTTCACTCTGCACTAATTCTGTATTTGAACCCTGTTCCAATGAGTACTGCCTCCTAATAAAACACTTGCAAATTTTGTAGCTTAAAAGGACTCGAAGATCAAGAATTTGGAAAGAGCAAAGAAAAGTACTGGTCTATGTTTCACAGTGTCTGGGGCTTCCTCTGGGAAAACATAAGGACTGATGGATAGAAGCATCCTCATTCACATATCTCTGTACTTGATGCTGGGTGTTGGCTGGGGCCTCAGGTGAGACCACTATGAGACTTCTACCTGTGGTCTACACCTTCTCACCCCATCATAGATGTCTTAACATGCCCTCCCTGAGATTCTAAAGGCCACAAGCAACTAACATGGAAGCCACATGGTGCCTGGCCAAGAAAGTCACTCCTGTCACAACTGATGCGCTCTGCTGATTACAAGTGACCCAAAACCCACCCAGATTCAAATCCAGCTCTTGATGAAAGAGTGGCAAGTTTCTAGAAGAGCATGTGTATCTTTAGTAAAGACAAGCCATCACATAACTTTCTCTCCTAAATCACCACAACAATTCTTTTTTTTTTGGGGGGGGGGGGGGGAATCCGGTCGTGGGGCCTGAACTCTGGGCCTGGGCACTGTCCCTCAGCTCTTCAGCTCAAGGCTAGCGCTCTACCACTTGAGCCACAGCACCACTTCCGGCTTTTTTTCTTTTTGCTTATATGGTGCTGGGGAATCGAACCCAGGGCCTCATGCATGCAAGGCAAGCGCTCTACCACTGAGCCGCCTTCCCAGCCCCACAACAATTCTTTTACATAGCATTGCTCCTCATTTTTAAGATGAGGAATCTGATCTCACAAAGAATAAGTAACACATGCAAGACATATCAGCTAGTGATGAGCAGAGCAGCAATTTGGACCTCAAAAAATATTCTGAAGTCTTGGCTTGTAGCTCATACCCATAATCCTAACTACTCAGGAGGCTGAGATTTGAGGATTGTGGTTCAAAGCCAGCCCCATCAGGAAAGTCTGTGATATGCATATCTCCAATTAACCTCTAGAAAATGAGAAGTGGCACTGCAGCTCAAAGTGATAGAGCACTAGCCTTGAGTGAAAAAGCTCAGAGGTAGTGCCCAGGCCCCATGACTGATATTTAAAAACAAAACAAAACTGAAGCCCTTGCTCTCTCATTA
The DNA here is from genome assembly GCF_019054845.1 of Dipodomys spectabilis. Classification (NCBI taxonomy): domain Eukaryota; kingdom Metazoa; phylum Chordata; class Mammalia; order Rodentia; family Heteromyidae; genus Dipodomys; species Dipodomys spectabilis. Next base: position 10,215,198 of record NW_024870680.1, read on the forward strand.
CTACATTTATTTGTTTTCTTAAAACAAAAAAATTAAAACTACAGCTTATGCACAAGCCCATACAGCCTTACTACATGTGGGACACTGTCATCTCACCTCTAATCCTTTACAGTTTTGGCCTCAGAGAGCTGTCTCTTTAAAGAGTACTTGATCAGAGCAGTATATAGAATGACTGATTGCTTCATAAGATAAGTTCATCAGAGAATATAGAGCAATCCAGGGGTTGTTCTTGCATAAGGGATATGAGCCGTTCTGGGTGAGGGGAGGTGGGCAGGGGAAATGCCTAATGAGAATTTGTAACCTCTAATCAACTTCCAAAGTGCTATAATTTAGACCCCCAAAGTAAAGTAAGATAAGGCCTTTATTCTCCAATCACAGCAATCAACAGAGACACATAACCAGGAGCAGAGTCCAGACATACAAGCACCCTACCTCCTGCATCCCACATTCATGGGTATCTTTTTTTTATTTTTTTCTCAGTTGTGAGGCTTGAACTCTGGGCCTGGGTGCTATTCCTGAGCTCTTCAGCTGAAGGCGAGTGCTCTACTGCTTGAGCCACAGTACCACTTCCAGTTTTCTACTGATTTATTGGAGATAGGAGTCTCACTGACTTTCCTGCCCTGGCTGGCTTTGAACCACGTTCCTCAGATCTCAGCGTTCTGAGTAGCCAGGATGACAGGCGTGAGCCACCGGCACCCGGCTATTCATGGGTATCTTGAGTAGCTCCATGAAGCCAGGAGTTACTGCAAACTAAGGATATAGTCTTATTTTCCACACCATTTTTTAATCCTTTAGCCCATGGACACTGGGTAGCTGGCAGTCCTGGACTACCAAGTTTAATTGCGGATTGTGCTGATGGAGGCAAAGGCACTGTGTGGTTGTCCTAATTTTGTAGACAAAAGGTTTGTTGTTTCCATAAGAAAGAATACTCCAAGAAACCAGCCATTGGTATCTGAGTCAAGAGGCAGGGTTAAAACGCTCAGGCTGCATTTCTTTTTTTAACAAAGTGAGCCTGGCAGGTCATCTAGCCTCTCTGATCCTTCCTCTCTGCATAAGGGAAAAGAAACTATGGTGAGGGCCAACTGGTGTCATGGTGTAAAAATATATAGGCCTCAATTGTTTTGTGGATTAAGGGATGCTTTTATGTAGTCTGTCAAGAACAGGTTTATAATCATTTTCCTTAGTCCAGGAGGTTGACACAAGGTTACACTGCTCTCTCTTGCAAGCAGGATTGGGAAAGTGCCTGGGAACTGGGTATGGGCCAGTGACTGGTTCTCCTATGGGAGGTTGTGAAATAGAGTTGGCCTGGAGATGTTGGACCAAGGGTGAGATGGCTCTATGAGAGGGGGCTGGTTCCAGGTAGCTGCCAAAATCTTACAGATGATCAGACTTCCCATCTCCCATCTCAACATGCAATTACAGTGCCCCTTCATTCATCCCAGCTATCACCACAATCCAGGCTGTGATCTGGAGCCAGTCATGGTGGCATAGGACTATAACTCGAGCCCTCAGGAAATGGAGGCAAAGGATCAGGCCTTCAAGGCCAGAATAAATGAATGAATGAATGAATGAATGAATACCAATATCTACACAGACCATTGTGCAAGGATTCAGTTATTGCCAATTCTCAGGCCTCAGGTGGAAAAGAAGGGTTAAATGTGCATTTATTGTCTGTGTGTATTTTTTAATTTATTTGACTAAGTAGTTATACAAAGGGGTTTCAATTCCAGAAGTCATATTATGAGTACAATGCATCATTTTTTAATTGTTCTTATTAAACAGTTGGACAAAAGGGTGGCAATCCCATGTCAGATTATGAGTTCAATGCTTCTTAGTTAATGTCACCCCTTCCTTCATTCTGCATTCTGCATTCTTTCGATACCCATTTTCTCCCTCCCATCCTTACCCTCATTACATAGTTTGTTTTTTTACAAAATGTACCTTGAATATAGTAATTTCATTTGCTCAGCCTTCCTTCCTCTATTACTATGTCCTTTCCCTTTGCTGACCCCCTAAAACACATTTCCACTTCCTAGAGTTCATTTTGATAAACAGTACTTTAGTTGTTCAGAAGAGGTGTGCCTTTGGATTCCTCCCCTAAGTATACCCTTCTCTAGACTGTTTGTAAATGCAGTAATCCTTGTGTATGTTATCACATGTAGCTATATTTTGTGCTTTTTGTTTCTCTGAGCCCGGCTTACTTCACTTACCATGATTTGCTCTAGATCCATTCATTTCCATGCAAATGGCATAATATTATTCTTTCTAATGGGTGACTAGAATTCCATTTTCTTGATCCGCACATCCACTGTAGGGCATCTGGGCTGTTTCTATAACTTATTCAATTGTCCTCAGTTCTCAGAGGAGTCAAGTGGGAAAATAAAGTTCAATGTGCATTTTAAGGGCAGTCACAACATTAGGTCACAGGCAATTTTTAAACATCTTAAAATCTTATATTTAAATATTCAAAATTTTGGCTTTTCTTAGCAAAATGAGAAGATTTGGCGACTCCCCACAACATCGCACACCTCCCACCAGTGATCACATGAGCTAAGGAGTAGCCACCATTTAACTGGAGCAAAATGATCCAGTTTGCTTCAGTCACACAGCTGTACCTGGGGCATCCCCTGCCTGCCTGCCTGTGGGAATGATTTGAAATCTCAGTGACCGGGCTTATAGGCTACGAAATCAGGAGATCTGGGTTTTAACACTATTGCTATCAGGTCTTGACTTTGGGGCCTTGCGTAAATTTCTTAACCTCTCTGATCATCAGTTTCTTCATTTGAAAACTGACATATGGGGGGGGGGGGGTGACACTGTTCTAAAGGAAACGTACTCATTACCTGACTTACATAACTGAAACCCCTCTGTACATTACCTTGAAAATAAAGTTTTTAAAGTTAAGAAAAGAAAATAAATGTAAATGTGTTCCAACCCTGTGAGTTGTTGTGAAGATTGAGACAGTACATTGTGTATGATGGAGAGCACATATAGTAGTCACTCAATAAACATTAACTGGCGTTATTACTATGGCCACTATGACTATAATCATGACTCTCCCATTCCCTAGGGAGTGTGTGTGTGTGTGTGTGTGTGTGTGTGTGTGTGTGTGTGTGTGTGTGTGTGTGTGTGTGTGTGATTGGAAAAGATTGAACACTACAGGACTAGTAGTCTCCTTCAATCAAACTGGGCCCCAGGTAGAGTATTCCTATTACTACAAGCAGGAAGGCACAGGTCAAATCCACATTTAATAGATTAGAAAGGAGTTTGCTACATTAGCTAGATAAACAGATGGACCACAGGTTTCCTTTCAACATGAAAATCAACATATTCATATTGTCATAGCTGGCATTTTTCATATCTCAATTTTATCACATCTTCACATCTGTTCCATGGAATGGGTATCGTTATTATTGTCCCCATGGTACAAATGAAAAAAAAAATATTGAAATGGGGGAGGTAAGTAACTTTCCAACGGTCCCAGAAAAGCAAATGCAGGAAAGTAAAGGCAGAAATAAAAGACAAGATTTCTTTCCATCCCTTCTCAATAAAGCTTTTTTTTTCCTTGATGATTGAAGAAGCTTCTAGAAGTAGTCTCCCAAAGTGGCATTAAAACACAGCTATCCATGGTAGAAGTCAATTGTTAAATAAGACAAATGTATGCTCCTTAATGGACAGAGTCCTATTCATAAGCACAAGGGATCCAACACCATCCAACTAACCTGATCTGAACTGGACTGGATTATTTTGAGGAAGCCAATGCATTGGTCTTTGTATCCTTGGCAGCCACCTCAGTACTAGCACAACACTTTGCCTTCCTTTATCTGTTGAAGGGAAACAGTAATTATACTGCCTAATATACCTGTTAGAAAACTAAATGAGTTCCCACGTGTGAATTCGTCATCTTGAGCCACTATAGCATAGACTAAGTGACCTCAATAATAAACATTTATTTTCACACACTTCTGGAAATGAGAGATCTAACATTAAGAGATTAACCTCTTCATTGCTTAAGGAGAGCTCACTTCCTGGCTGGCAGATGGCTGCTTTCTTGCTCTATGTTTACATGGAAGAGTGAGAACCATCTCTGTTCCTCTCTTCCTCTTATAGAGCTACTAATCCCATCATGAGGATCCCACCCTCATGACCTTGTCTAAACCCTAAATTCTTCCCAATGTGTCCATTTCCAGACACCATCACACTGAAGCTTGGGCTTTAGCATATGAGTTTGGAGTTTGACTGGGAGAACACAGCTCAGTCCATCACGGTATGTGTCTGGCACATGGCAGTGCTGTACATGTGTGGGCTGTTTTGCTATGTACTGCTATACTCTATTTTCCTTGAACTTCACATTCACTGAGAAGTTCATACCCTCTATGATCCTATCCTAAAACCTGTATTGGACTGCTGATTGGTTCACCTAATACAAAAAAGAAACAATGGAAAGGTAAGAAAGGGAGAGAAATGTAAAATGAAAGCATGAGATTATGGTCTGGATGCCCATTCAGACATCTGTTGCCATTAGACAATCCACACAGGCAGGCTGGCAGGGGATGGAGGAGAGAAGCAGATGGCACTCACATACACCCACTCTGTGAAGCCAGAGCACCTCCCACCTCCTCTGAGGAGTGATGTGGCTTCATCCTGGCACACAGGATGAAGAGAACACTTTCCAGAGAACCAGCAGACCTGGGCCTGACGGTCACTTGCTGTGCAACCTTGGAAAAAGCACTTGTCCCTACCAACCTGTTTTCTCACTCAAAAAAGGGGTCAGTTTCTTTATTCTGGAAGTTCCCTTCCAATCCTATGAGGAGCAGGAATAGGTTATGAGGGAAAACTGCAGACAACCTTCAGACAGACCTGGGTCTGAGTGCTGGGTCTGCCACTTTCTAGCCCTGTGAGTTTGCCCTACTGAAACCCTTTCTGGGACTTGTGAATCTCAAGGAACAGACTTCACCCTTTCAGAGTCTCCTCTGGTCTGTCAGTCAATTTCATTCCCTGGTTTCTGCAACCAGAGGTGCAGCCCCTGTGCCTTGGAGAAAGACTTTGTCCCTAGAGAAGGCAGTGAACTCATGAACTCACCTTACTTTTCCTTCAGTTACTCAGGCCCTTTCATCTTCTAGGTGTTTGAAAACAGCCATGCAGCTTTGAGGCTAATGCTTAGTCACTGCTGTTTCGAAAGTGCAGGAATGACATGACAAGTACTCTCAAGGCATTTCCAAAGCCATCAGAATCCAACCAGGAAAACCGTGGCTCTGCGCCTCTTTCCCTTATCTGCCTTCATGCCCACATATTGATGGACCTTTAGACAGAGTGAAAGAAAGCAGAGATAGTTAGATCTAACACCAAATGAAGGCTGCCAATGAGACAGAGACAGAGAGAGACAGAGACAGAGTCAGAGACAGAGACAGAGAATCAGCAAAACATCACTTGGGGTATCCTTTGAAAACACAGGCAGGATGGAGATGCTTAAAGAAAATCTAAAACAATTTTGTCCATCTTGTTTTATGTGCCAAGATCTATCCCCCCCCCCACTTCACTACAAAAACAAACAAACAAAAAAAAAAAACTAAGGCCAGTCCCGTTTAGGAACAAAAATCCCACATAAAGAGGTCCATATCATCATTAGAAGGTCCTCATTTGTTTATAGCGTAAGATCCTTCCATTTCCAGGCTTACACCTACCTGAAGGAGATCTTACAGTAGGAGCTGGAATTGAGGAAAGTGAAAGAATCAAGGGCAATAGAGTTCTTGCCTCACTAGACTTTTGCAGGCTCAGCAGATGCACTAGTTGGCCAGCCAGTTCTTGGCTGTTTCTGAGATCTCGTTCCTAAGAGGGTCATCTGTAATTCTCATAACTCAAAGACCTCCTCCCCTGGTCAATCACTCACAGTCACCTCCACCTTCCTTCTGCCTGCCTTTCAGTACTCAAACTATCAGCGAATAGAGTCACCTGGGCCTGTCTTCTTTCTCAGGTAGCCCTACTTGGTACAAAAGAATTCTGGAAGACAGACCAGCCCCAGACTGGCTTGGTTCTCTACCTGTGATATACACAACTGCGAGCTCTGGCTCTTTCCATTTCTCAAAGTTGAATTGGATACCACAGCAAAGGGTCTTCCATGCTTCAGTGTGATGTAGCATTCCCAGAAAAGCCCTGTTCCTAAGCACAATGCACAAGAGTATCACCCCTTGGAGAAAGACTGTAGCCCAAAGCCCACTGATGGCTTCATCCAAATTCTTCTTCGATCTCACCTTGGAATTCAGTGTTTTGGACATCCCTTGCCAAATAGTTTTAACAGAAAGAAGGACAGGATATAGCTGGATGTGGCAGTATAAGATTTTAATTCTAGCACTAGGGAGGCTGAGATAAAAGGAGTGTGAGTTATTTTGGGCCTTATCTTGGTAGAACTGGGGTTTGCACTCAGGGCCTCAAAGCAGGTGCTTTACTAGTGAGCCATACTTGTAGTCCTGTGTTTCACTGTTTTTGTTTGTTTGTTTGTTTGTTTGTTTTGGTTGGTCATGGGGCCTGAACGCTAGGCCTGGGTGTTATACCTCAGCTCTTCAGCTCAAGGCTAGTGCTCTACTACTTGAGCCATAGTGCCACTTCTGGCTTTTTCTGCTTATGTAGTGCTGAGGAATTGAACCCAGAGCCTCATGCCTGCAAGGGAAGCACTCTACCACTGAGCACCTTCCCAGTCCCTCACTGGTTATTTTTGAGATAGGGTTTTGCTTCCTGCCTAAGCATGTACCTGAACCATGATCTACCTCTTTTAGATTTCTATACTAACCAGATGGTAGGCATAGGCTGCCATTTCTCTCTGTTGAGATGGAATTTTTTTTCTGCCCTGGCTAGCCTGGAGCAGAAATCCTCCCATTCTTAACTAGGATTTCAAGTTTGAGCCATTTCTCCCTGGCAGGGCTTCTGAGTCTGAGGTCAGTTTGGACTACTGGAAGAGTTCAAAGTTAGCCTGGGCTATAGAGTGAGATACTGTCTCAAAATAATTAAACAAACAAAAAACATGCAAAAGACAGAATGATTCCTTGGTAAACCTGTTACACAAAAACCCAGAACTGAGAAGAGTAGAGTCAAATGGGTCAATACACTCTTATAAGAAATATTTCATTTGCTAAAGGAAAAAAGATAGATAGATAGATAGATAGATAGATAGATAGATAGATAGATAGATAGATAGATAGATAGATAGATAGATAATGAAAACGGGTTAACAATAGTGAATACTGGGTAGTTTATCAACAGGCATTTTCTATATAGTTCTCTATAGTTCTGAGATTTATTGAGAAGTCCACATCAAATGAGAGAAGAAGATGGTCCATTCATTCCTTTATTCATGCATTTCATGCATGCAACCAACACTTATTGAACACCTAACTTTAAACACAGTATAGGTGTGAGCCACCAGTGCCCAACAGTTTGGAAGCTTTTATATGGTCCATTATTTTTAGTACCATGGCACTCAAGTTTGATGCATTTAACTTAAGCAGCATACTAAGCAGAATAGAGCACCCCAAAACATGCACATCCTAATATCTGAGCCTTTCCTGACAAAAGATACATTGCAGGTATGACCAGAATTTAGCATATATCCTACAAAATTAATATGAGTGAGGGAAAGTATGGGTAGAGGAGGGGTGGGTGAGAATGTAGAAAGGGGTGACATTGATCAAGATATATTGTATTCATTAATGCTTTGTTAACTGGAAATTCCTTTATACAACCATGTAAAAATAATAATTTTTTAAAAAATAAAAGAATCTTAGAATGGGAAGACTCACCCTGCATTATTTATGTTGCCTGATGTCATCTGGAGGTCAGAGTTGGAAGTCTTAGGAGGTAGAAGCAGAGGTCTCTGAGTCATGGGTTTACTGATCTTGATATAGAAAGATCCATAGCCACGGAATGTCAGCAACCTGTGCAAGCTAAAAACAAAAACAAACAAAAACAACACACAGAGAATGGATTTTCCCTTAGAGATTCCCAAGTATCACAGCCTTTGCCAACTGCTCGATTTTAGCCCAGTGAGACCTATTTTGTTGGCCTTATGATCTCCAAAACTGTAAGATGATGAATTTATTTTTCTTGGCATCTTTAAATATGTGGTGATTTGTCACAGCAGCATAAGAAATTAGTTAAATGATTTCAACTAAAATTGTTCAGTAAAGAAGAAGGGAACAAGTGGAGAGGGAAAAGTAGAAAAGAAATAATATACAATATAAAGATTTTTAAACAAGGCAGAAATTCTGTCCTCCACTCCCCCCTACCCCCCATCCCCCCCACCCCCAACCCGCCACTTGCTGGCAAGGTGTATGTAGCTTAGAGCAGATCTGAAGTGATGCTTTTTCTAAACTTGCTTTGGGGTGTAGTGTGAGCATATTGTGGCACAACTTGGGGGAAGTTTTGAGGATAATAACAACTCTACAGCTTCCCATATCTTTCCTGATTTCTTAAGTCCTAAGAGACACTTTTCTCCTCCTTTTTCCTTCTTTTACACTGTGCTTGGATTGAACCTTGGGGCTTGTACATGTTTTAGGCAATGCTCTATCACTGTACATCTCTACTCCATGACATTATTCTCTTAGGACTGAGAGGTGCTTAAGGCTAGAGGTTAAGAGCTTGAGCAAGCCAGGCGCTGGTGGCTCACACCTGTGACTCTAAGAGACTAAGAGCTAAGGTTCAAAGTCCAAAGCCAGCCTGGACACAGAAAAGACTGTTAGACTTGTGTGTGTGTGTGTGTGTGTGTGTGTGTGTGTGTGTGTGTGTGTGTGTGTGTGTGTGTGTGTGTGTGTGTGTGTGTATGTGTGTGCTGGTCCTAGGGCTTGAACTCAGAACCTGGATGGATACTGTCCCTGAGATTTTGCTGAAGGCTAGAAGTGGCTCTACCACTTGAGCCACAACTTCACTTCTGGCTTTTTGGAAGCTAATTGGAGACAAGAGTCTCACAGATTTTCCTGCCCAGGCTGGTTCAACCCACACTCCTCAGATCTCAGACTCAAAGTAGCTATGATTATAGGCATGAGCCACAGGCTTCTAGCTCATGAGAGTCTTATACTCAATCAACCTGGGGTAAAAAAAATCAGGAAGTCGAGGTGTGGCTCAAATGATAGAGTACCAGCCTTGAGTGAAAACACCAATTGAGAGATTTGAATCCAAGCCCCAGTTGGTACTAAATAAATAAATAAAGCTTGAGCTATGAAGACAGATGAACCTAAGTTGATACTCTTCTCTGACCTTTACTAGCCTTCAATAAGCTACTGAACTCTTCCAGCCTCAGTTTCCTGATCTGTGAAGTGGAGAATAATGATAATGTCCTAGTACTTCACAATAATGTTTAAATTAGATCATGCATGCAGAGTGTGTCTGGCATGTAGTAAGCTTCTAATAAATGATGGTAGTTAGTAGCATTTGAATTATTGTTGGGATTATCTTCACTATTGGGAGAGAATTACCCTCCAACAGCTCCCAGATAATATGCATGCCTCCAGTGCCCATGGCACAAGTTTGTTAATAAGCTTCCCAATTTGGTCTGTCAAGTAGGCAAAGCCTTGTAAAAATTAAGATTCTGTGAGGGAAAATAAAGAAAACGCAATCCTTGGCAGTAAAAAAGATGTCTGAGGCTCTCATTACTATACAACTGTGATATAACTGACCTTGCCCATGTAATTGTATGGTATTCTCACAATATAAAAAAAGAAAGAAAGAAAAGGGAGAATTCATAGGCCCAAAGACAACGCCATAGGGAAGAGGAGTGAGTAGAGAAGACAAAAGCCTGAATTGTCTTTCACACCAATTTTAGCTTTCTTCCCAGTACACCATACACCTGCAGGCCATGTCTAATTACATGTAATATCAGGATAAGATCCCCAGTGATCCTGTTTCAAATTGGGGTAAAGGGGTATTTCTTATTCTCTTATCTAGACTTGTATATTCCGATTCTCCCAAATCTGACTTCTGAGATAGGAATACAAAGCTTTAAATATGGAAGTGTGTCTTTTCCATGTGTCCAGCCTTTCAACATCCTAAACTACCATTGGTTTTTTTTGTTCTTGATTTTTTTTTACCCTGCAGAAAGATATTACAGAAACAGACAAAATAAAAGACATGTAAAAGAATTATCTTTTCTAAGCAGACACAGGATTAAATTAAAGGAGCAGCCCCTTTAGCCTGGCTAAGGATAGCTCCCTTTTGGAAAATACTCCTTTTCCAAGTTGTCAATGAATAAAATATTGGCTCTAGGTTTCTCAATGGGGATACAGCTTTAGCCTTTCCAGTTGAATTGTAGCAATAATTCTGAGTCACTTGGGTCCAATTCTAACGAACTTTCTGAGTGACCAACTGGGAAAGAGTGAATCTCCTCCAGACCAATAGCAAAGGTTTGGGAATTTGCTTGGGGTTTATAGAAATATAAAAGAAGTGATATTCATATTTGATGAAGATTTGATACCCAAAGGAAGTCTGTTGATCACACTCTATAGAAGTATAATCCTCCTCTTCATCCTCTCAAGCAGAGATTATTATTGTTATTGTTCTCATTTTGTAACTTAGAAAACTAGTTAGGAGTTCAGTAACTTGTTCAAGGTGATATAGTTAGGAAAATGGGAAGTCAGAACTTGAACCCAGGTCTTGAGCTACAAAGTTCAGTCTCTTATCTTCACCCTATTTTGTATGTGAAATATCCATAAACCCTCATCAGAAGGACACCCTGAGATGAAAGGAGAGAGAAGGATACTTCTTGAAAGTTCATAGTTGTGTTGTGGTATCACTCAAATATCCACTCATTTAACAAAGTTCCCACTTTGCCTGAAATGTGTTGGTTAGCATGAAATAGAGGTGAGCAGAAGGAGCCAGGTTCTGCTCTCTTACAATAAAGAATCTAATTGGGGGCCCTGTTACCAACACTTACACATTTTAAGGAGAAGAGTCACAGGGTCCTTTATAAAGATCTCTCTGTCTGTAATTAGGGTTAGATGTGACTTCCATTCAAAACCAAGTTCAAATGTTTAAAAAGGAAAAGCAAAAAAAAAAGAACTTAGATCTAAGAAAGTCTACTTCTTTCTTCCTCTGGGCTTCCTCGAATTTTGTTTTGTTCTTCCTTTTCAAAAAAATATCAAACCTAGTTGTGTTCCTTTGATTTCCACATCTGTTCTCACATTCTCACTATTAACACTGTGCTCACCTTGAGTTCAGAGTTAATCCTCTTTTGTGTACCCAGCATCAAGCAGATTCCTGGCACCTTGTGCATTCCCCAACAGCTTTTGTTAAATGAGTGACTCCTCATTGCTCATAGAGTTAAATTATATCCATTGCCACTTAATAGACCAACACTGTAGGCAGTCCATTAAAGGCTGTATATATGATAAAAATGTACATACACATATGTGTGCACATGCACACACATGTGCAACGTCATGATCCCATACTTCTCTGCTTATAGCTTCTACCAACCATCCAGAGCAGCATTATGCTTAGCCTTTAGGCCTTGGGGATATATTTCCACTGTCTGCTAGATGGTGACTACTGTCAATCAGATGTAAAGGTCATCAGTGACTTATAGTGCAGAAGGAAGCCCTGTTATTAGTCACTCCATATTTGTGTATATTATTAATGATAGCTTATTTCTTTTTATGTGATTTCAAAAAAGAGATTATTTAAGTTTAGTAATGTGGAAAATTGTATTCATGTTTATTGTTTAACTTGTGAGGCTAATTCTTAGGCTTTCTTCCCATTTTAAAAGAAATACATAAACTGTAGGACTCAGGTCATAACTCAAAATGTTGAGCACCTACCTAGCATCCTGAGTTCAAATCCCAGTACCTTCCTACACAAATACACACACACACACACACACACACACACACACACCACACACCACACACACACACACACACACAAAACCTTTCATGAAACGAGAATGATAATGACAAAATATAATTTAATTAAAAATTTTGGTTAGAACTAAAATACCAAAACAGACACAAGCTTCTTATCTGCTTATTGTTGATCATAATTAAACATATGTTCATATTTAAAAATTACATACACATTCTAGTCTATTCTGTCCCCAGTTTACAAAATTCCAGTTTTTTATGCTGGCAACTTCCTCTCTTGGATTTATCACATTGCAAGTACCCAGGCTCCCTGATCTTCGTGAACTCAATTCCCTCCCTACAGGCCTCCATTCTCTTTCATTCACTTGTTCAATCAATTAGTTAATCAGTGAACATTTACTCTTTTCCAGGTGTAAGATCAGTCTCTAGGACATTGAACTGAGCAAGGCACAATCTTTGTTATCAGCTCATCATCTACTAAAGAGAAAAAAAAAATAAAACCTACTCATGTTTCAGTGTCAAAATATAGAACATTTCTTCAATGAAAAAATTCACACTGAAATAGCTCAAACCATTCCTGGGAGATTCAAAATGCCAATGATATTCAGTTGACACCATACTTTACTCTTTCCACTGGCATTGTCCCAAAATGCCAGAAAAGTTCTAACCTTAGACTACCTCCCTGCAATGCTAAGAGGATGAAATTATAGCATGTATTTGAAATGCTTCAAAACCTAGAAAGTGCTATTCCAAGAATGAATTCAGCAGGAATCCTTATAACACACTTAGAGTTCATTCAGGGCTGGGTGTAACCCCTAATGCAAAGAATTGTAAAAATGGAGGCAAGGTTGAAGGACCTCTCCATGATGCCCAGTTTAACAACAACTATGGTTCATAATAATTTTGGTTTTCTCATCTCTCTGATTTAATCAAATAGAGCATTATAAAGCCTACCGATCAATGCCTGTTACATAGCAGGTGTGCAATGAACGTTTCTCAAAATTGATTTCGACTAGTAGTTCTGAATCTCTCTCTAGAACCTTTAAGAGACAGATATCTTTCTGGGTACTCCTGAAATGGGAGAATAAGACAAGAAATATTTGGCCTCCTCTACTCAAAATAAGTCATATTGAAAACAAGATCTCATGGTCAGCAACAAAGTGTGTATACATAATGTTTACTAATAATAGTTCACAATGCTTTCTGATTGGTTTTTCCTAGTCACCGTACAAAAATTGTATTCCATTATTTCATCTATAATAAATGTCACTGTTTGTCTCTAGTGTTCCAAAGTGCTTTAGGGACAGCAAAAGGTGAAGGTATGATCAGGCAATGGTATACTGAGTCTCTCCTGATTTTCAAACTGAAAAGAAGACAACAGCAATACCAGACAGTCATGGTATTCTCTGTGCCAAGAAGCTCTGGCATGAACTATCTCAGGCTACTTTATTGCCTTTTCACCTGCTTTTTGACACCTGGGACCCATGGGTGAAAAAGCAGGCCTGAACAATGCAGCATAGGAACTAGGGAAAGATCTATCCGAGATAATCCTGAATAGAAAATGCTCAGCTTAGTTTGCACTAACCAAAGAGGAACAACCTGAGGATATCAGCTAGATGGGCCCCTCCTTGGTCAGTAGATGAATGTGCCAAGCAGCAACATTATAGTCCCCAGTGAATTACCATGCAGGGCTGGGAGACCAGCAAGCAGATGGCTTCCAGCCCATCCTGGGAAAAATGATTGGCAACAACTGAAGGCATGGCCCCTAGGAAATGTGTGGGCCCTAGGGCAACAAGGAGCTAGAATGCTAGAGGGAAACCAAATCAGATCAATAAAAAGGGAATAGTAAAGAGAGAGAAATACTCAATAAGCTTACCTATGTAGGTCCAAACTCACCCTAAACAGCAGTTGCCTGTATCGTTTGTAACAAGAATGCCTCTAAACTCTAGTGATAGAAGTAGACTTGTTATGTCCCTGGCCCTATGGGGCCAAGAGCAGGATGCAAACACTCTCCTCATCCTCTCTGGCCTTCACGTGGACTGACACCCTCCTGGTCAGCAGAACCACACTGCCTTCCTGTGATTCCACCTGGCTCCCTATTGCATCCCTGTGTCCCTTTTCTTGGTTTACTTCCTTATTTGAGAGGAAGACATCTTCCAATAACTTCCTAAAAGCAAATTTGTTGAAGCTTTGGTTAAAAAAAAAAAAAAAGATTTTATCTCACTCTTCCCACAGAGATTGCTGAGCTGGAATTAATCCTTTGGAATTTTGAAGGTATACTCTCCACTGTTTTCTACTTTCCAGTGTCACCAATAAGCAGTCTGAAGATATTTCAGTACCTCCTCTTTTGCCTAAAACTTATTTCTCCTCATCTCCTAAGTTATAAAATTTCACAGGAATCTGCCTTGGAAAAGTATATTTTTAGTGATCAGTGGGCTACCTCCTTTCTACCCCCAGAGTCTCAAATTCTGGGGAATAACCCTGAATTATTTTATTCATGATTTACTTACTCATATTCTGTGTTTTACTTTCTGAAACTAACAATTAGATACAGAACCTCCTGAGTCAAACTTCTGATTTACTTATTTTCTCCCCCTTGGTTAATTTTGAGTCTCTTGGTTTTGTATTTATTGATTTCCTAAGGGAGAAAAAAATCATGTTTCATTTTCCAACCCTTCTAATCTATATCATTTTCCTGGATGTTTTCCTTTTCATATTTTCTACTTCCTACACGGATACCACCAACTCTTCTTTCTCTGTTTTGGTCTCTGTCTTCCTGCTAGTAGCCCTCCTTGGGTGTCAGTCAATACTGAAGTCCTGGAGATGAAAAGCTAGTAGGGTATGCAGGTATGTTGGCTCTTTCTTTATTCCTTCTTTCCTTCCTTCTTGGCACTAGCTCGATAAATGGACTACCAAAGAAGATCAGAATGATGGTCCTCCCATGATTAAACATCAATCTAAACATTCACACAGTGAGAACACAGGAGGATATTCTTAGGAGAGGATCCACAAGGGCTCCGTAGCCATTTGCATAAGATCATATTAAACAATGGTTATCAAAATGAACTCCCAGAAATGTTTTTTTTTTATTATATTGTTTGTGGTTCTTTTTTTTACTTTTCCTCTTTCCTTTTTGCTTTTGTTTATTCCATTTTGTCCTTGTTTGTTTGTTTGTTTTTATTTCTGTACCCTCTGTCTTGTATATAAGTTTATCTGATTTGAGGAGGGGAAGGGGAAGCATGAAACTGGTTGGACAAAGGGTGAATCAATTCAGCAGTGACCCACTAGACACTAGGTTGGAAATGAACTATACAACTTTGGGGAGAGGGGTGTCAGGAGGGGAATAAACTGGTAGAGAATGAGGGAAGGGATGACACTGTTCAAAAGGAACTATCTCATTACCTGACTCATGTAGCTGTAACCCCTCTATAGATCACTTTTACAATAACTTTTTTTAAAGAAGGAGAATGGCCTCAATGGTGATTAGGTTGACTTACATGTCACAGGAGACTCTGCAAACATCTTCAAGTTAAAGCTCTTGAGATGGTGCCTACTTTGGAGCATCCAGTGGGTTCTCTGCCATCAGAAATCCTAATAAGAAAGAACAAGAGATTCAAGAAAGGGAATGTAATTACAGAAACAGATTGAGCCAGGGAACATGGACAGCCTAGAAAAGCTGGAGAAGACAAGGAAACAGTCTCCCTACACCTTCCAGAGCGATGTAGCACTGTGAGCACCTTGATGTTAGCCCATTGAGATGGACCTCTGATCTCCATAACTGTAATTGATTGAAGTTGTGTTGGTTTAAGCCACTAAATTGGTAGTAAGTCAGAGACTGCCTGGGGCTGGGAGCTGAGAGTAGAGCTGCTTTGAAGTTTTGTTGTAGTTGTTGTTTTTAATGCTGGTAGTGGATCTTGAACTCAGGGTGTGGGCACTGCCCCTTGGCTCTAGCTTTTTTTTTAAGCTGGTTAATTGACCTTAAGAGTCTCTTGGATTTGACTGCCTGGCTTCAACCTGGGACCCTCAGATATCAGCCTCCTGAGTAGTCAATTGGCCACTCTTACAAGGAAGTCTTCTGTATGCTTCCTCCTATATAAAATGTGAGCCCTGGAGACTCCCTTGGGGGAGCTGAAGGTCATATCCCCAATTCCTATCTTCCTCTTGGTGCCTCTCTTGGTCTCTGACTACTTTGGAATGTCTCTTCTGAACAGGGGCTCCATCTTTTCCTTCCCCCTTATGCATTTACACTTGCATGAGGCCCAAGTAGATTGCTTGTTGATGATTGTTTGTTGACATTTTAAACTCCTTCCTTGCTGACTATGTATGCATGGCCACTGTTCCCACAGCCCCAGACCTACTCCATTACCACTCCTACCACTCCCAGTCCTCCAGCCCTACAGGTGTTCCCTGGCTGAATTAACCAGCTAGGACTGATAAGCAAACTCCAGAGACTTATGCAGCTCACAGAACTGACATCTTTCTCACAGCTCTGAAGCCTGTGAGTCCAAAATCATGGTGCCAGCAGGACTGGTTTCCTTTAAGGCCTTTCTCTTTGATTTGCAGATGACTCTTCTCTGTTGACTCTTTGCTGTCATCTCCTCCTAGAGCTCTTATCTCCTGTTCTGATAAGGACCCCAGTCACATTAGATTTCAGTGCATTCGAAGACATTTATTTTCATGTAAGTAAGGTCCTGTCTCCAAATACAACCACATTCTGGAGTATATGGGTTAGGGTTTTCATCAGCAGAATCTGATGGTAGAGGCAAAGAACAAGTAACTGTTGCAAGTGACTCATAAAAATGGCATGCATACTTAATCACCGGGCACTCATCACATCTGGCCTAGCATTCTGGGCATTTGTGTCCCTGTCATATCTATGGTCATATATCTGGAATACCCCTACTAAGTCTAAACCATTCTTAATTTCCTACTGTAAGCCTAGACTATAAAACTATTCCTGCCTGGACCACCACAGTCCCCAGCTCTGGCCTTACAGCACAAAGGAAGCCATGGAGCTATTTGGATTTGGTGTCATCTTTTTGTTGTTTTGTGTTTTGGTTTTTGTGGGGTTTGAACTCAGTGCCTCATGCTTGTTAGTCTGTCACTCTGCCACCTGAGCCACACCCCCAGCCCGATCTTTTGCTAATTATTTTAGAGATGGAGCTACCAGAGGTTGGCTTTGAACAGTGATCCCAGAGATCTCAGTCTCCTGAGTAACTAGGATTACAAGCAGGAGCCACCAGAGCCCAGCTGGTGTCATCCTTTTATGTGTCCATTACTCAAAATAATTTAAAATCGAAAGAGTATATGCTGTATACATACATTGTATATGTATATATATATATATAGTATATATATATATATATATATAATCTCCCTAAAATAAACATTTTGTGCATGCGTGTATTCTCTTGAACATTGGCCCACGTCTGCTTACATTTTAAATGTCAGCTAGAAAGGATAGTAAGAAATTTTTGGACAATGACCTTCCCTTTCCCCCAATTAATTGACCTTGGAAAAAAATGTCTACAGAGAATGGAAAGCCTTCATGAGCAGAGCTAGCATGTGTGATGGCGGATCAAAGCAGAGGCTTTGAATTCAGACAGGCCTGCATTTCAATTCTGCTCCTACCACTTATTAATGGTGTGACCTTGAGTGAAGTGCTGAACCTCTTAGTTTTTGAGTTTGTAATAATATCGCATTCATGAGGCCACTGCAAGAAACAAGTGATATGATGTACATGTGTAGGCTGGCAGACCCCCGTGAGATCTGGGGCAAACTGATCAAGGAATGGGGCTCTCTCCCCTCTCCCTGAAGACCACAGATCTGCTGAGCTAGCAGGCCGCATGCCAGGCAGTTCCCCTTTCTCCCCTCCCACCTGCTACCCCGTCCCAAAGTGACTCCCAAGCCCTGATCTCTGCTCAGTGCTTAATAAAATCCTCCATCCCTTTCACCAGGAAAGAGGGCTTTTGCAAATCTTATGGTAATAGATTCTTTTGGCCAATTCACTTGGCAGGTTTTACATCTGAAAGAGTATTTGACAGTTTCCCGAGGCCTTTCTCTAGGGGCCCTCCAAGGTCCAGAAAGCTCTGGGTGATTAACTTCTGACTCTCCCAGCCCTGGAACAGCTCCCAGGGTACAGTGCCTTCAGCATCTCCCCAGCCCCTCTGGAAAAAGTAAAGGTAAACTTGCTGACAGAGGTTTGGAAAAGAAACTTAAAGGGGAAGGAAGAAGAAAATGAACATTAACTGAGCATTGTTTTAATCTTTGAGGCTCTTGACATCAGTGCTTTTAGTTTTCCCAGTGGAAGACTCTCCTGTTACTGAGGAGGAAGTTAAGATTCAAGGAGGTTCATTCACTAAGGCAAAACTACACTGGTGGAAAACAAAGTTCAAGGCCATAGGTCTTTGAGTCTAAATCTTACTCTTGAACAATAAAACATTAAATAAATGAAGGTGTAAATATAAGAACATTTAAATGATGGAATTGCCAAGCACAGGTAGCTCACACCTGTAATCCTAGCTATTTAGAAGGTGGAGATCTGAAGACCATGGTTTGAAGCCAGCCTGGGAAGGAAGGTCTGTGAAACTTATTTCCAATGAACAAGCAAAAAGCCAGAAGTGGAGTTATAGTTCAAGTGTTAAAACAGCACCCTTGAGTGAAAAAGCAACAAGTATGCCCCGGTCTGTGAGAATGAATCTGACTCCAGAGCTCTTTCCTTGGGGATACCACAGCTCCAGTACCAGCACCAAAAAAAAATATATATATATATATATATATATGTATAGGTCTTTATAAATGTTGTAAGATAACATAGCTATGAATACATGATTTTGGAAAGGATTGAATGAATGGATACAATAACACAAGTAAGAAAAGAATGAGGATTGCACATATGCAAAAGTGTGTGGGTCTATGTTTATTAAGTGTATGGATGGCATGAATAGATTTACCACATGAAGAAATGAATGATAATGCCAGTGAAGTGGGAACTAATGGGTGAGTAAATACATGCACAAATGAAGGCTATGGAACTGACATGTGAGAGTGAATAAAGATATTGATGCCATAACAAATTAATGCAAAGATGAATGACTAATACATGAATAGACTGGTGAGTGCAGGAATGAATGAGTAAGTGAGTGAACGTGTCCACAAGTGGATGCATGAATGTCCTCTCTATTTCCTCTGGGCTTCCTCACTCTCTCAGTGTGCCCTGTGATCGGAGGATTCAGAGGGCCGGGTGAAATTCCAGGAGCTGAAGAAGTAGCTATAGGACCAACTATACATAGAGAAAGGATTTGCTGGGAGTTCCCTACAATATCTGCCACATCTCCTCAGAACCATATACCAGAAGGCCCTTAGAGGCCCACTGTTTCCTGGCTACTCTGGCGGCTGAGAGCTGAAGATCATAATTTGAAGCCTGAGCAGCTTGAGAGAGACTCTTGTCTCCGATTAGCCACCAAAAAGCCAGAATTGGAAAGAGTACTAGCCTTAAGCACTAAAGGTCAGGGACAGTTCCCAGGCCCTGAATTCAAGCTCCAGGACTGGCACACACACACACACACACACACACACACACACACACACACACACACACACACACACACACACACACACACACACAGCCCATTGTCCTCCATAACTGGAAACCTATAGTCCCTGCTCCCAGGGAACACAAGGTACAGTGAGGGCTTATCTTTTCAGAATTCCTTTGTCCTACTCTCCATTTGCTCACTACCCCCTATCACCCACATCCCACTCCTTCCTGTATCCCAAGTGCCTCCCCCCAACCCAACCACACAACAGACCTGAACACAAGCAGGCACCCACAGACAAGAAAATTAATTCTCAGCTTCCAAGAAGAGCCTCCTGTAAGAAACAGGCTGCTGCAATATCTTTGCAACAAGCAGCAACTCACATGTAGGATTACAACAGGTTGAGCCAATCCACACTCCCCAGTGCCGGGGCTCAGGGAAACAAGGAGGAAAAACAACAGCAACTACACTGGAAAGGATAAGGCAGACGTCCTGATACAACCAGTGCCAGTGTCAGGCCCTGGCTCTGTCCAGATGGTAAGAGCTGTCGCTTCTTGTACAGAGTCCAGTGTCTAAACTCCTCTGCATTGCTGAGCTTTCCTTGTGCTTCCTTTTCCCACTTCAGACTCGGAGCCACCACGGGTTTTGAATGACTGACACCTCCTCTTTCACCTCTGGGAGCCAATTCCTGCAGGATTGGGGCAAACTAGCATTTCAGATCTCCTTGGCAACCCTCAGTACCCTGTCTCCAGAGGATTGCACTTCTCCCAACCAGCGGAGACCCTGGACAGCTGGGTAAGCTCCACACCTTTCTCTTTTGTTTCTTTGCTGCCACAGGCAGCCTGGTTTCAGCTTTCACAGAAGAGAGAGATGGGTTGGGAGGAAAGGCTGTCCTGGAGGTTAGGAATGGCTGGTAAGAAAGAGGACAGGGGCGTGTGCCTGGTACCAGGGGAGCAAATATGGCTGCATACAGATTCCTAGCAAAAGGGATTGCTCCCGTTCAGTTTTCACTCTTGTCCTTGCTGGTCCTGTGATGCAACTTGGGAGTAATAGCTGCCACTAAGGACTGGGTGCCCATTTCGCCCCAGGCATTTGTCAGTCATTGAATTAATCATCTTAGTTTGGCACACACCCGGAGGAGTTGTTCTGGGTGAGTGGGTGAAGAGGAGATTGGAGTCGTCTGTGGGCTCCCAGAGCTGTGGGGAAGGGCTGGGTTTGTGACTGTTCTTCTTTATTCATGGACCATTGCTAGAAAAGTAAGTATGCTTCCACATGTGTCTGGAAAGTTCTTAGACCACCACCATCACTACCACCACCCCCATCAACTTTATGGTTTGTTTTGGAAAGGAGAGGGAGGCCTATGAAGGAAGAGATAGACCCTGGCCTTGGTGACTAACTTCAAACAACTACTAAAGAAGACAGTGATGTGCAAATTACTGATTTTTATTGGATGCTTTGGGGAATAGAGCTGTTTGTCAGGAAATGAAAGAGAATGTTTGTGCTTATAAAATTATATGGAAAATCAATGCAGTGTTAAGTATATTTTTTCAGTTCTTGGAGTCCAGGATTGTTCTCTAGCCAATTCTAGCAAACTCTAAGGGAGACAGAGACATCCCAAAGCACAACGGAGAGATTGAACAGAAAGGTCAAGCTGCCATTGACTGCCACATTTCTTCCCTTGTGGGATATGCCTGAGTGGCTTGAAGTGACCTGTGCCATGCCAAGTTAAAATGTGGTTGTTACATTCTATCGTTAGCAGCAGCTCGCAGGGCTATGCTATAGACAGAGCATGCTAATGTTTAGACCTCTTCCCAGATTTCCTCTTCCTGTATTCTGAACCCACCATCCATCACAAATAGGATAACCCTATAGGAACTGCAAATTCAAGAAAGCAGGTCACCTCAGAGGAGCAGATAAGAGTTATCCAAAGCTTGAGGGAGAATGGGAGCTCCACCTTGTCTCACTTCTGCATGAAGTAGAAATGCTTGGTAGTCCTAAATGGTATCTCTGCAGTTCTGAGTCTAGCACAGGATATGAATATAGGTTGTAGGATTGATACCCCTAAGGGTCTTTGGTATGAAGGAATGATAAGATATCAAGCAGATTAGACAGAACTCAAAGACAGAAAATCAAAGACTGACAGTTAAGCAGGAACCAACAAATCTCCCACCTGTAATTCTAAGCCCTATACCAGATAACATTAGGTTTTTAAGACACTGAATTGAGAACAAATAGTCTATTCCTCCATTGCTTTCCTCTTGTAATGCATGGCAAATCACTGGCCTCTCTGGGCTTGGCATTCCATTATGCATATACTTTGTTCTAAGAAGCTTTTTAAGCCTGGTGCCAAGGGCTCATGCCTGTAATCCTGGCTACTCAGGAAGCTGAGATCTGAGGATTAAGGTTCAAAGCCAGCCCTGGCAGGAAAGTCCATGAGACTTACCTCTAATTAATCACCAGAAAATTGGCTTAAAGGGGTAGAGTGGTAGAGTGCTAACCTTGCACAAAAAAGCTCAGGGACAGTGCCCATGCCCTGAGTTCAAGCCCCACTACCAACAACAACAAAAAGAAGAAGCTTCTGAAGACATGTTGCTACTCTATTGTGTGGTTTTTATGAGACAGAATCTTACTGACTACTGGAGACATTTCAGTGGATAAAGATATGGCTTTTACTAGCCATGTCTTAGGGAGGTCACTTAGCTTTATGCTTCAGTTTTCTTATCTGAATGCTAGGGTTTTATTTATTTGGTTGTTTGGTTGATTCATGAGTTGCTTCCCCCGCTTTTTGTTTTGTTTCCCCACCACCACTAGATTTGTGGTGAGAATTAAATGCTATAAGGCATCCTCAAAGTTGAACCCAGTGCCTATCAACACAGCTCCATGATTTCTACCAAGGTCACAAAAGGGAGTAAAGAAAATAGCATCCTTACTCTTTAATTTTGTATTTTTTTTTTTTACATTTTTGCTGGTCCTACAGCTGGAACTCTGGGTCTGGGTACTGTCCCTGAGCTCTTTTGCTCAAAGCTATAGTGCCACTTCTGGCTTTTTCAGTGATTAACTGGAAATAAGAGTCTCACCAACCTTCCTACCTGGGCTGGCTTTGAACCTCAATTCTAACATCTCAGCCTCCTAAGTAGTTAAGATTATAGTCAGGAGCCACTGTTTTATTTTTTCATCTATTTTTCTCCTATTGTTATTACCATCAACTAGTTGTACACAGGAGTTTCCGTTTGGCATGTCATATGTGTACACTGTTTACCTTACTCACACCTGGTCACTCTCCCTCCTTCCCAATTCACCCTTTTCAAACATATAACTTCATTGTTCCATTGTCACATATGTATATACAATATTTGAACTCTACTCACCCTGCTTCGTCTTTCTTCCTCCCACTACTAGCCACACCCTGGACAAGACATGTTTTACATTCCTGCCATTCACTTCCTTTTAGTGTGTGCTAATTATTCAAAGGGGATCACCTGGCATTTCACGCGTGCGTATAAACAGCACTTCAATCAGATTGACTCCCTAGCTCACTCTCACTTTCCCTATCCTTCCACCCCTATTACTCAACAGCTTCCAGTGAACTTCCTTTTGCCATCTTCCTTCACGGTTGCGATGTATTTCCATACTCTTCACCCTCTCCCATTCTCTCCCCACCTCATTCCTTCAAGTCACCCACAGTTACAAACAAGGAAAATACATTCTAGCAGTGTTCATACCTATGGGAGTGGTGGTAAAACTGATCGAGTCCAATTAATTCTTATCCAAAAGCAAACTATCTTTGTACCACACAGGAAACAGATATGTAGCAGAACAACACAAACTACAACCCAGGACCAAAATTCTTTCTTTCCCCAAACACATCAGTTTCATCATCTGTGAGATGGAAATAAAGACCAAAGGCTGCTGAAGAATTAAATATAACATCACACTGTGTTTCAGTGATTGGATAAATGCTATCAGTTACTGTTTATTACCAGAAATCCATAATTTAACAAAACGAAAACAAGCTAATCAAAACATATATCTATCATCATCATGACCATTATCACTATTGCTATTATTATATATTATTATATTATTATTGGAAGTACTGGAGTATGGACTCAGGGCTTCACACTTATTAGGCAAGTGTACTATGGAGCCATATTTCCAACTCTGTTTTTTTGCTGGTGAATTTTAGAATAGGTTCTGCTTCCTGCTTGAATACCCTCCTGGGTATGACCCACCCATGTAAACTTTCCCATGTGAGCTAAGCTGACAGACTCATACCACTAGGCCCAGTACTGCACAGACTGGCCTTGAGTTTGTTCCTCCCAATCCATCTAGTCTCTCAAGTAGCTAGGATAGTTGAAAGCCACTGGTGCTAGTCACTTACCTTTATTAACACAACTTGGGAAGTGCATTTTCCTCAAAAAAAGTACTCAGTGTGTCTTCTTTCATTTACTCGTTTGTTCATTGCTTCTTAACATAATGAGTGGAGATGATCAAAACTATCTGAAGTTTACTCAAATAATAGAAGGTCAGTGGTGTTACATACACATTCAAATATCTCTTTTTTGTTAGTGACAGGATCTCCTTGCCAAAGAACACTGAAACTTGGGGATGAAATATCTTTGGCAAATCATCACACTGTATCCCCAAATCAATACACTGTAAATTATTATGTGTCTATTTAAAATTAAAATGATCATTTTCCTTTAAAAAAAAAGGGTACAACTTTGGGCAGACATAACACTATGAGTCTTATCTGTGACTAACAGAGATCTTAGATCCAAAAAAGTCCCACAAAGTGTTTATGGGTATGGTCAGAGAACCATAGGTCCAGTAGAAGTACAGACATAATTAACCTCAATCTCATTTCTATGGGATAAAATATCTTCAAGTTAGATTTCCTTCAGTTAGATTTTCAGTCTTATGTTAAGAGTTTGAGGATGTAAGTTTGTCTATGTAGAGGTTAAATTTCTGTTTCTAAAATGAGAGTTTAAAAAGTGACTAAGTCTTTTAAAATATAACAATCAAAATTAGGTGATGAAATACCTGTAATGTGTATTTTTAACTTTAGTTGCAATCATATAAGTGTCAATGTTTTCCTGTGAATTTCTCTATGACTCTGTGATATTGGACTTTTCTTTTGCTTTGGGCATGGATAATGTCTCTTCTTTCTACCTTTCCCTTTCACACACACACACACACACACACACACACACACACACACACACACATTCACTGAATTACAATTCATTTAAGCTGTAATGATCTCCAAGGCAAGTGAGGAAGGGGAAAAGGAAGAGACAGAAAGGGAAGGAAGAGAAGGGAAAAGAATGAGGGAAAGGAGGAAAAAAGGGAATGATAAATTAATTTACCATTTATTTCTTTAGTAAACAAAACAGTCTATGACTTCAACTATGAAGACACAAGAAAAGAGCAAACCATGGGGCTGGGAAGGTGGCTCAGTGGTAGAGCGCTTGCCTTGCATGCATGAGGCCCTGGGTTCGATTCCCCAGCACCACATAAGCAAAAAGAAAAAAAAGAAAAGAGCAAACCAAACAAATTAAAATTAAATATCATCCTCAAAAGTAGAAATACTAAAAGAAAATTTGAATCATGGTTGAATCATAGAACTATAATTTTCTCTTTTCTATCTTTCATCAATTTTCTATGATATGTATATATTATTTTTTAGTAAAACTTTTGCCTATTTTTGGAGCTGTTAAAAGTAGATTTTTTTCAGAATAGCATGTATCTACTTGAATCAAAAATAGTTATACTTCACCTTTGTGGTAACAAATGTTTCTCATGCACTGGATTCTATTCTTAAATAATTTCTCAGGGTGCATTTTACTGGAGTTGGGAATATAGTTCAATGGTGAAGCACTTGCCTAGCATGCAAGGAAACCTGCATGCTAGGCAATATGAAAAGAAAAGGAACAACATGTATTTTACAGCTTATTGCTCCCAGACTGTGTTTAAGATAACCAAGCATCTTCTGATTGGCTGCAGATTAAAACCCACATCTTTCTGTAACTCACTGTCTTCAGGGCCTGAGGCAGCAAGTTCTCTCTCTGTGTGATAGATTCAGTGTGTGGAGTTATTGAGGTCCTGACTCAATGCAGGTATGCAATGCGGGCTACCTACATATCTTTTCTTATTTGTTAATAACATTTATTAGAATTTTAATTATAAAGGCAATAAATATATTGTCCTTATAAAAAACATTGAAGTTAAGTTTCAAGAAGTAAACATCCAAGGTGTTGTATTTCCTCTACGCAGAAATAATCACTGTTTCAAGCTTGTAAATTTCCTTCATCATTTTGTATGCATGTGTAATGGGCACTTTTTAAACAAGTGGGAATATACATATATATATATATACATATATATATATATATATAGTGTGTGTGTGTGTGTATGTGTGTGTGTGCCTGTGTACATCAGAAACATTTTCTAATGTCATTACAAGTTTTTTCATTAACATTTTTGTGTCTGTTTAATAATAGACATACCATAATTTATTTAGCTAATTTTCTTTCTGGGTGTGTGGTTTCCTCTCAAGCTAATTTTTGTTAATGTAAATAATGTTCTAATAACCATATATAATTCATGCCCCCATCTTTAATTCTTTAGCATAGATTGCTAGCATTGGAATGAGTGGGTCAAAGAACATCAACATTTTAAAAGCTTTTTAGACTCAGAGAAATGCAAGTAATGACAGACTAGTTTGCATCTATCAAACTAAAAAATAGGAAGGAATTTCCCATATGTTTACACTAGAAATTATCTTTTTCACCCTTGACATATTAATATGCAGTTAGTTCTTTAATATTTTTTAATTTACATTCCTTTGATTATTTGTGAGATGAAACTTGTTTTCATATTTATTAGCCATTTGTCTATATCCTTTGAATTTCCGTTCTTGGCCTTTGTCCATTTTTCTGCTCTTCTTTATCAATTCATGAAAGATCCATCCCTATTAAAGATAGTGGGCCTTTCTTACTTCTATAGAAAATATTTCTTCAGTGCTATTTGCCTTTTATTTCTTAATGACTATTTTTCCCATATGGCAAAATTTGTCTTCTGTAGTCCATCTACTGATATCTTACAAAAATGATTTCTGTCTTCTGTGATCCTCAGAAGTACTTTCTCATTCAGAGATCAAATACTCAGACTATCAAAATTTTTGAGTTTTTTAAAAATATGTTTTTAATCTGAAAATAGAGTGTGCTCTGGGGCAAAGGCTGAGGCCAATGAATTTTACCAAGAGGCTCTTTCTGCCGCCTGCATCACTGGGACCCAGCGAGCCCAGTGATGCTGGAGATAAAGGCACCCATCAAATAACCCTGGAGAGTAAGCAAGCCTGGATCTGTAACAACTCTGGAACCAAGAACTTTGAAAACAGATATGGATGTTCTAACTGTTACATGGTCTTAAATGTTAGTAACTGGGAAGTCATTTGTAGTAGGGCCTCCACAAATACTGATCCTAAACTGTATGTCTGTGAAAGGAAGTCTGTGTGTCTTTCTCCAGCAAGTCCCAGCCTGCTGGACAAATGTGGCTGTGGTCTCAGGTGGCTTTGGGGCATATCTGATCAATTCCATTTTCCTCTGTCATTGCTTGGTAATGGTTTCTGTCTTGGAACTGTGTACACCAGTGAGTTCTGCAGAGAAAGAGTTCAGGGTCTCCAAGCAGCAGGGCAGCAGTGATAGAAAGCATAGACCAACTCCCAGTTCCCAGTTCCTACCATACAGCTTGGAGTTTCCATGCTCCAAAACAGGATGGTAAGAGTCAGCCTGCATAGCCCCCGTGAATGTTGTAATGCACCATGGAAAATTCGCAATGCATGAGAACACTGAAAACAAGTTGATTTTCAGTATTTCTTTGAGGTATCGGATTCTGAGGAGGAGAGGGCTGTCCTGGGGGAGGATAGAGGCACTCAAGGCTTTGCACTTGCTAGACAGGGATTCGTTATTTTTATTTTATTTTGCTCTAGTTATTTTATTTATTTATTTATTTATCCTTTACTGAGATTTTTCCCCTTATTTTTAAAATACATTTTTATTGTAAAAATACTGTTACAGTTACATGAGCAAGGTAATGAGTACATTTCTTATCAAGCATTGTTGCCTCCTCCTTTGTTTTTCTCCTACCATCCCTTTCCTCCCACCTCCACAACTACACTCCCTTCCCTCCCCCATCCCCACGCCCCCCTCCACCTAAATTGTAAAGTTCATATTTCAACATAGTGTCCTGTGCATTTCATTGTTACAATGTGTCAACCTGTATCCCTATTTAAGCATCTTGTGTTTTCCCTTCCCCTCCCCAAATTAGAGAAGTGTATATACAAGATGCAGGGCATCAAATACAGTGAGAACAGGGGTTATACCGTGGGGGAGGAACATACAAAGAAACAAAAAGGTTACATGGTACATTATAAATACGTTAGAAACAATAGCAAGAAAAAAAACACTGTGTCCCTATCTTGGGGTTCATTTCACTAAACATCATCTTATCTAGTCATATGTACATAGCTTTTGACCTTTTCTACTTGTCCCAGACATATACTAATTATTTATGCTGAGATTTGAACTTAACCTCAACCTCATGCTTTCCCTTGGCTTTTTGCTCACAGATGGTATTCTCTCATTTGAGCCACACCTCCACGTTCAGCTTCTTGCTGGTTATTTGGACAAAAGTGTCTCTCACATTTTGTCTGCTTGGGCCGACTTCAAACTTCATTCTCAGATCTCAACCCCCTGAGTAGCTAGGATTGTAGACATGACCCACTGGCACCCATCTACTCTGGTTATTTTTAAGACAGGGCTTTGTTCTTTGTCCAGCCTGCCCTGGACAGCAACCCTCTTATTTACATGTGTGATATAGCTGGGATGACAGGTGCACACCACTGCACCCAGATACTAGTTGAGATGGGACCACAACTTGTTGCCC
The DNA here is from genome assembly GCF_019054845.1 of Dipodomys spectabilis. Classification (NCBI taxonomy): domain Eukaryota; kingdom Metazoa; phylum Chordata; class Mammalia; order Rodentia; family Heteromyidae; genus Dipodomys; species Dipodomys spectabilis. The sequence continues at coordinate 10,243,528 of NW_024870680.1, forward strand.
TGGCTGGCCTGGAACTACAACCCGCCAAGTTCAGCCTCAGGAGTAGTTGACAGATGTTAGCCACAAGCTGGAAAGGGTGGCTTAGGTCTCAGAATCTAAAGACAGAGGACTGTGTGCTCTCTAGCTCACCTAACAGGTTTCCCTGGTGCCAGCAAGCTACAAATTCAATGGCTTCAAATAAAAATCAGATCTACATTTTCTCCTGAAAAAAAATGATTTATTTTCTTCTAATTGATTACCTTGAAGTATATGAAAAAAATCAAACAGTGATCTAAAAGTAGAATCATGTCCCATGACATGCTTTTATAGTGTACACTCTTAATTTGCCATAATTTAGAAAGTCAAATCGCAGGAAATTCTTCATGGTTGTATACACCACGTTCCCTGCTCTTCACATTGCGAACTCTTCAGATCTTCCAAGGAGGTGACCATTTTCCACTGATATACATGTTATCTGAGTATAGCCTGCACGTGTGACAATGCCAGTTTGATATGTCACTGTAGTTATTTGGTTGTGAAGACATAAGATATTAATACTTCTTTGAACCCATGTTTAAAAACTGTTGTGGCTTTACGTATGCAGAAGAATTAAGTAAGGATAAAACAATAGCAAAGCAAATGGGTAGTTCTTTATTGAGCAACTGCCTGGCACTGTACTAGTCCCTGAGGAAGAAGAAGAAGGAGACAGGGACATTGCATGGAGGGGGCAGCATGGCACCAAGTCCATCCACTTTGCCATTAGGAATCCAGCTGTATTGGGAAACAGATATCCAAATATTAATATTACAATGTCAGACTTGAGTAAAAATTCAATCCCCTCCCCCAACTGCCCCCTTCTGAGTGTTTCAGGAAATAGAGTTATAATTTTTTTTTTGTCTGTCCTGGGGTTTGAACTCTGGGCCTGGGAGCTGTCCCTGAGCTCTTCAGCTCAAAGCAAGCACTCTACCACTTGAGCCACAGTGCCACTTCCCATTTTCTGGTGGCTAATTGTAAAGAAGAGTCTCGAAGACTTTCCTGAACAGTCTGGTTTTGAACTGCGATTCTCAGATCTCAGCCTCCTGAGTAGCTAGGATTACAGGTATGAGTCACCTGCCCCTGCATAGTTATAATTCTTAAGTATTATGAATTTGATTTCTGTGACACATGATAGGCAGTAAGTCAAATTTGAAAACCAAATGGAGAGACTGTTTGGGTCCCTGCTGATTGGTGTGGAGCTGTGAATGCACAGGATCCATAGGGATCAGAAGAGGAGACCTTAGGGAACAGCATGTCTCCCACTCATTTCCTGGGAAGAGCATCCACGCCTGTAGCTCCAGCTGGTGGTCAAAAAGTGCCATATAAGAGTCAGAGCTGAACTGCAATTGCTCAATGTTTTCTCTTCTGCAAAGCAGGGTTCATAACAGCCTTGGTGGCACATCCCAGAGACTTCGGAAGGAGTAAAGAAGAGGAGAGCTGGGGGCCCTTTGGTGATGGAGCCCCAAAAGAGAACCAAGCATCTGGCCCTTAAACTGCAGAAGGAGGAGCTAGAGCACTTAGTGAACTTTAACCCTCTGGTTTAGACCTCTGGTTTCTTCATATCTCTCTGTTTCTGAGTAGCAAATGAGTAAGGAAGTACCGGAGTGTTTGACAGGTCTTTTTACCCAAGGTCATTGACCAGTGCCTTAAAAATGACAGAATGCACATAAAAAGGGGGATTGCCATGTGTGAAAGAGAAAAATGGGTGTTTCTGTGTCATATTGATTGTCATGTACTTGGTTTGAGCAGCCCTTTGTTTGCTTGAAGTCAGAATAATGCATTACGTATATGTTTACTCATGAAACTATTATGTGGCTGTCCTAAGTTTAAATGGACCACGTATGTAGCCAGTGCTTACACATTTAGTCATTTAATTTCATTTACTTTGGAAAACTTTGAGAATGGCCACAAACATGTGAAAGAAGCCCTTAGCCCCCTGTCTGTGGATCAGCAGCAGAAACCTGAGCTCAAGCAGAGAAAATCAGTAGGATAAGGGAAAAAAAGACAAAAGAGGGCAATGTGCAGTACTTCTCACCTGTAATCTCAGCTACTGGCGAGGCTGAGATAGGAGGATCCAAGTACAGGGCAAAAGCTTGAGACCTTATCTGAAAAGCAAACTAAATGTAAAAAGACTGGCAAGTCCTTGATGTGGCAAATACAACATCCTGAATTCACTCTCTAGTATGGGAAAGGAAAAGGGAGAGAGGAAAGGAGGAAGGAGGAGGGGAACGGGATCAGGGAGGGGGGAAGGAAAAAAGAGGAATGGAGAAGGCCTGTATTTTTTGGAGTTCGCTTCACAAGTGTGAAACTGACTGAGAAAGCACTTATTTTCACAAATGGGCTAAAGTGGAAGAAAAAAAATTGATTCTTGGAGACAAATTTTGCAATGTGGAACATGGTCCAATCAGCCTCACTCAGAAACATATATTTCTTCTGACACATAGCTGCCAATTAGGTTTCTACCATCCCACCCAACCCTCATCAAAAAATCTAGCAATGGAGAAACACTTCCATATGCTAGAAGCTGCTTTCTCCATTCTTGCTGAGGAGGAAGAAAGAAAGATGTAGTGAGGAGCCAACTTGCATATACTTTGTAAACACTTAGCTGCAGCACATACAGATTGAGTAATAGCAGTCCTTGGAGCTGGCCGTAAATAACTCTCCAAGCCTACAGCCCTCTGCTCAGTGCTTCTTGAGATTTTTGCCATGAAATGGCTTATTAACAAAAATTTAGTTATAATTTACATAGGCTATGGAAATAACTTAAGATCATTAAAACCACGCTCAAAGATTCCGAGTTTGAAACTCAGGAAGAATTATGGCATTGCCTACCAATGTACTTTTAATTTGTTTTGTTTTGTGCTGGTCCTGGGGATTGAACTCAGGGCCTTCTGTTCTGACTCACCTTTTTCAGTCAAGACTGGCACACTACCACTGAAGCCATGCTTCTACTTCTGGCTTTTTGCTAGCTAATTGGAAACAGACTCTCATGGATTTTTATTCCTCAGGCTAGCTTTGAACTATGGTCTTTAGATCTCAGCCTCCTGAATAGATAAGATACTGTCTATCAATGTATTATGGTAGGGATCCCAAAATCCAATCTTTGATCTGTTCTTAACTCATTGGCAGGATCTTAGATAAATCACAGAGGAAAAAAAATCTAAAAAACAGAGAACATGAATATATGGAGTAAGAAAGAGTGCCTTTGCCACCTAATGCTCCACAGATATCTGTGGTGGAATATAGGGAGAGGAACACTGCAGAGTGCTGGGTGTTGGAGTCAGTATGTCTAAGAATCACTCCTGTTTTGACTTTCTGGTGTTAAACTCAGATCTTCTGGTTCTTGGTTTCACTTGGCTCATGTATAGCATGGGGTCACCAGTACTACCTATAACCATTACTGAGGGAATGCCAATGTAAGCATCTAGTCAACCATAAACCACTCCAAAAGGAACTGTATTTATATTTGCTTCTCACAGTATCCTCAAAGTTTAACACAATGGTTGGCATGTTGTAAATAGATCCTAAATATTCGCTGAATGAAGCAGGAGGGCCCGAGGAGGTGTGTGTGTAGGGGGGGAATTTTCATATTTCACATTGTCTCAGACCTTAGAGTATGTCCAGATAATATAGTTTCCAACTAGAAATCTCTGTTCGATTCAAAGTTAGGCAAGGTGTTGCTTCTTTTGTCTCTAACGGGACATGTGGCTGTGTCTATTCTTTCTCTTGCACTTGGATTTGGAAATAGAATCAGAGCGGGGAGTCCCTGCTTCTCATCAATATCACGATTTGTCCCAAAACACATGGCTACTAAGTAGGAAGCGAGAAGTAGAACTCAAGTCAGGAGAATAAAAGGCTCACTTCATTTGTACTATGTGAATCCAACAGCCTGAAGATCAGCTGTTTATCAGAGGAAGCTCCCCAGAAACTGTTGTTTTCTCTTGTATAGGGCACTGGAAGTAGAACGACACTGCAGGTAGATTTTAGGTCTCCACTACTTACTCTAAATGGGCAGGAATTATAATCATGCATTCATTATTCTGCATGGTAGTAGGTTAAAAAGCCATCTGTGGGCCCAAATTGTGAAATTATTCCAGAAGATTATCAAATGCCTGTCTTTTTTTTTTAATTTTTATTTTTTAAATTTAATTTAATTTTATTTGTGAACATACTGTACAGAGGAGTTACAGTTACATGGGCAGGATAATGCGTACATTTCTTACCAAGCATTGCAGCCTCCTCCTTTGTTTACCCTTCACATCCCTTCCCAGCCTCCCCCCTCCCCCCCAATCCCAATCCTTCTCCTTCTCCCCCTTCCCCTCCCCCCCCCCCCCCCCCCCCCCCGCACCAACGTTGTAAAGCTCGTTTTGGACATGACAACTTGTACTTCTCATTGTTGCAACAGGTCCACCTGTATCCTTAAACAACTGGTTTTTCCCCATCTCCTCCACAAGTTATACTGACATCAAATATAGTGAAAGCAGGGGTTATACTGTGGGGGAGGGACATACAAAGCAACAAAGAGATAATCTTATAAATGTGTTAGAAACACATGCATGAAAGAAAAAAAAAAAACATTAAAATACACATCTAAGGGTTCATTTTCCTGACATCACATTATCTGACCTTTTCCGCTTGACTCATACATATACTAGATATTACAAATAAGGGAAACCATGGGACCTACGTTTCTTTGGGCCTGGCTTACTTCACTTAATATAATTTTTTCCAAGTTTTTCCATTTCCTAACAAATGGGGCGATGTCATTCTTTCTGATGGAGGCATAGAATTCCATTGTGTATATATACCACATTTTCTTGATCCATTCATCTACTGAGGGGCATCTGGGTTGGTTCCATATCTTAGCTATGGTAAATAATGCTGCAATAAACATAGTTGTGCTGGTAGCTTTAGTGTGGTCTTGTTTGTAAACATTAGGGTAAATGCCCAAAAGTGGGATTGCTGGGTCATAGGGGAGCTCTATGTGAAGTCTTTTGAGGAACCTCCATACTGCTTTCCAAAGTGGTTGAACAAGTTTACATTCCCACCAACAATGAAGTAAGGTTCCTTTCTGTCCACATCCCCTCCAGCATCTGTTGTTGTTAGAGTTCTTGATTTTTGCCGTTCTAACTGGAGTGAGGTGATATCTCAATGTTGTTTTGATTTGCATTTCTTTTATGGCTAGGGATGTTGAACATTTCTTCATGTGTCTATTGGCCATCCTTCTTTCTTCTTCAGAGAAGTTTCTCTTTAAGTCTTTAGCCCACTTATTTATTGGGCAGTTGTTTCTTTGAGGATTTGTTGTTGGGGGGTTTAATTTTTTGAGTTCCAAGTATATTTTAGATATGAGACCCTTGTCCGTTGTATGGCTAGTAAAGATCTTCTCCCAATCCGTGGGCTTTCTATTGATCTTGCTAGCTATGTCATTTGCCCTGCAGAAGCTCTGCAACTTTATGCAATCCCATTTGTCCAACCTTTCTTTGATTTGTTGTTTCCGGGTCTCTATTCAGAAAATTTCGGCCTGAGCCAAGGAGACCTAGGGTTTCTCCTATTCCATCCTGTAATGTTTTCAGAGTGTCTGCTTTGAGTTCAAGGTCTTTGATCCATTTGGAGTTGATTCTGGTGCAGGGTGATATATAAGGATCTAGCTTAAGTTTTCAAATGCCTGTCTTAAACATCTAAATCATACAATAATTTCCCAAACAAACATTTTTATCAGCACAAAAGGTTTACCAAGTCCTGACTCTACAATTTTAACATCTAGAAAAGCTGGAGGAACCTTCTAGACAGATGCTTTACTCAGTTTGATGTCTGCAAAGTTATCTGTGTCTGTGTGTGTGTGTGGATGTGCACACATGCACACTAGTACTAGGGTTTGAATTCAGGACCTCACACTCTCCCTTAGCTTATTTGCTTAGAGCTGGGTCTCTACCATTTGAGCTACCCCTCCACTTCCAGATGTTAGCTATTTAATTGGAGTTAAGGGTCTTTCAGATTTCCCTGCCCAAGCTGACTTTAAACTTAGATCCACAGACCTCAGTTTCCTGAGTAACAAGATTACAGGTGGGAGCCACTAGGGTGCCTGGCTTGTAAAGACATTTTAAACAGGAGTAACCAAAGCAGCAAAGCTCCTCCAGTTTGATACAAGAGTCCTTGCTTGGCAAATGGATGCCATCTTTTCCCTCTTACCCTCCACCTTAGACAGCTCTGTTAATCTGACTAGCAAAGCAAAAACATTTCTTTTCTTAGACAGTCCTGCCAGCTTCCCTAAGAATGCCTTCTGCATTGGGCATCAGTACACTTTTCTTCTGCAAGAGAAAGGAAGAAAGTTCATCTTGTTTTCACACACAGGTTTGCACTTTAAAATGAGCTGCATGCAATAGTGACATCACTTTGTTTTATCTAATTAATGGCTACCGAGGGGAAAGTACTGTGTGATGCTTAGAATTCTTTGCACAGAATAATTGCTCCAGATATATGTGCAGAATGTTACAGAAACATGCAGTTATGGGAGCTTTGACAATACTGTGCTTTTAAAGCCTTTTAAGAATACCATGGGCATGTCTAAAAGAGAGCAGCATGAAATGAGAATTTTAAAATGCTAATATGGTTATAAAATGAAGCTGAGAATTAACCCTTGTCCATAGTGGATGATAGTGGCTTAATAGTCCTCCTGCTGTTCTGCCTTGACTAGAATTTTTCATTCATCTCAAAACTTATTCTGTAAGCACATGCTGGAGATCAGGCAAATAGTAGTCAGGAAGACAGGCACCTGTCCTGTAGAAGTTTCCAGAATCCCAGGGAAAACTAATAAATAAACAACTAAAGGTAATGAATAAACAATTATAGGTAATGCTGAGTTTTACTCAAAAAAGTAAAGAGGACCAGTGCTGTTGGCTCATATCTGTAATCCTAGCTACTGAAGAGGCTGAGACCCAAGGATCATAGTTCAAAGTTAGACTAGAAAGACAGGTTAAATAGACTCTTCTCTCCAGTAAACTAGCAAAAAACCAGAAGTGGAAGTCTGTCAAGTGATAGAGTGTCAGCCTTCCTCTTACTAGCGATAAGATACCCCCTCCCCCAGCCCAGTAAGTATGAACATCTGGCCCATGGGCCCTATAAAAATGTCAAAATTATTTAGTGCATGACAGGACAGACATGGATGCTTCTCTTACAGTTCTCAGTGGCTAGCCGCCCATGGGCCACATGCCTGTAGTAATAATTTTGCATTGTCTGTGAATAATGCTACAAATATCCACATGGCCCTTGGCAGAAAAAAAATGTTTTTCACCCCTGCAGGAATCAAATTAGCGTCTGGCCTCAGTATTCTCACCTGTGAAATGGAGAATTGTAATAGTCTGTAATTTAGGATTGTTAAGAGGAATAAATGTACTCATCATAAAAAAGGCATTCAAAGCAATATCCAACTTTTTGTTATGTCCCTTCCTTTCCCCAAATATAAGATGCAGGGCACTGGAATCAAATACAGTAAAAATAGGGGTTATTCCATGAGGGAAGAATATACAAAAGAAACAAAAATCACATAGTACATTATAAATACATTAAAAACAACAGCAAGAAAGATAAAACCACTTGTATCCCTATCTTGGGGTTCAATTCGCTTAGCATCATCTTATATGGTCATAGGTGCATAGCTTTTGACCTTTTCTGCTTGTCCTAGAGAGGGAAGAGATGGTAGGGGAAAAACAAAGGAGGAGGTAACAATACTCGATAGGAAATGTACTCATTACCTTACTCATGTAACTGTAACCCCTCTGTACAGTATTTTTGCAATAAAAAATATATAAGCAATATCCAGCAGTCAGTAAGCTCTTGATATGTACTGATTGTTGTTCTCATGGTACTAATGAATACTTTTGTTGGAATTATGTGTTTGAGTAGTGTTTGCTAAATGAACACAGGAGTGGTGACTCCCCATAAACACAAAATACCTTTTGTGTACCTGGATCAAGAAAAGCTTAGTCAAAATAGTCGAGGGGCTGGGAAGGTGGCTCAGTAGTAGAGTGCTTGCCTTACATGCATGAGGCCCTGGGTTTGATTCTTCAGCACCACGAAAGCAGAAAAAAAAGCCAGAAGTGGCGCTGTGGCTCAAGTGGTAGAGCACTAGCCTTGAGCTGAAGAGCTGAGGGACAGCGCCCAGGCCCAGAGTTCAGGCCCACGACCGGACCATATTCAAGGAACTTTGCACTCACATTCTATGTGATTTTTGTCCCATTTTTTGGTGAATGACAAATAAGAGAGTAGAGGAAGAACATGTATGTTTTGGACAATTGCCTGATGTGCTTGTTGGCTCTTGGATTTAAATGTATACTCTCCTTGGGTATTTTGGACACCATAGAACAGAACTCAGATTTCTTTAGATGGAGTCACTGCGTTCTTTGCGTGAGGAAACAACACTGTGTCTCTCTTTAATTATGCTGAGCCAACTATGTGAGACTCATACAGATACAATGCAATTTTATTTTGCCAAGGGCCTTTCATCTCAAGCTGCATCCCTGGAATTCAAGTTAAATAATAAATAATACAGCACAAGGTGGATGGGAGTGGAGAGGAGGGGACCTGAGCCACCAAAACAAAGGAGGAAAGCTCTGACAATGGAGAACCTAGAATCAGATTGCAGGGAACCTCCAACTCTGCCTCCAGCGGTGACTGCTAGGGGACATTTCAGAAAGAAGGACTGGAATGGGGATGTGGTTCAACCAATGGCTTCAACAATGCTTCTGATTTCATGGTGATGGCATTATTGTGTTTGTCCTGCCACTCTGGAGCAGGCTTTCCACTTAGAAGGACATGTCTCAACAGACAACACCCCGTGGCAATAAGGGAGTTCTGATGGGCACTAAAGAGTATAGCATGTGGCAGAGCGAGAGAGGAAGGGAGACGCTTAAAGTTGCAATACTGAGAATAAACATTTTCTGGTAGAGGGAAGTATTTGAGACTATTTATTTGCTTGTTTATTCACTTATTGTGCTGATACTGGAGTTTGAACTCAGGGCCTCACATTCTCCCTTGGATTTTTTGATCAAGGCTGGCACTCTACCACTTCATCCACAACCTCCACTTCTGGAGGTTTGGTGGTTCATTGGAAATGAGTCTCTCGGATTTGTCTGCCCAGACTGGCTTCGAACCTTGACCCTCAGATCTCAGCCTCCTGAGCAGTTAGGATTACAAGTGTGAGCCATCAGAGCCTGACTGAACATTTATTGATACTTGCTTTGTACAGGGCATTACCATAAGTCCATCGTGGGCTCTACTTCAGGGAGTTAGCAATATATGACCGAAGGGCCAAATCTACCAGAAATCTATGTTTATAGAACACAAGGACCAAGAAAATTGAAAATGCTTTCTGTTATCGGATTCTGCTGAGCCCTGCTCTGGTTTAATCATGGAACACATGCAATAGGTTATATGATTATTTATAGTCTCAATTTGATCATTTAGACACTGGGTCTTGGGCGGAATAAGTGCTGATATGACATAGCCCATCAGTTGCCTTCTATCTGGAGACAGAAACTCACATGCTTCAGGACTTGAGAGTAGAAGTCAGGATTTTTGACCCAGGAGATCAGAACTAAAACAGAGGGCAGGTGTTCTCAGCAAGGTGAAACACATTGCTTTGTCGCCAGTGCAGCAGTAACCATGGGAGTGTAGATGTCTCTTTGGTGCACCAATTTCCTTTCCTTTGGATGTATAAGAAGTATAAGAAGTGGTAAATGGGGCCAGGCTCAGTGGCTCACACCTGTAATCCCAGCTACTCAGAAAGATTGTGATTCAAGGTCAGGCTAGGCAAAAAGTTAGCAAGACTCTTTGTCAGTCAACAACTGGCCATGGTAGTATGCTAATGATTCCAGTTTATATCAGAGAAATAGGGCAGGAGGACCCAGGTCAGAGGTGGGTCCTAATTGGGGAAAACCCAAACCACAAGACCCTATTCAAAAATGACTAAAGCCAATATGCTCAAGTAATAGAGCACTAGCAATTGCAAGACTTTGAGTTCAAGCCTCATTACTGTCAAAAAGATGAAAGAAACAGAGAGATGAGAGAAGGAGAGGAGAGAGGGAAGGAAGAGAAAGAGGGAGGGAGGGAGGGAGGAAGGAAGGAAGGAAGGAAGGAAGGAAGGAAGGAAGGAAGGAAGGAAGGAAGGAAGGAAGGAAGGAAGGAAGGAAGGAAAGAAGGAAGGAAGGAAGGAAGGGAAGGGAAGGAAGGAAAGGAGGGAGGGAGGGAGGAAGGAAGGAAGGAAGGAAGGAAGGAAGGAAGGAAGGAAGGGAGGGAGGAAGGGAGGGAGGAAAGGAGGGAGGGAGGGAGGGAGAGAGGGAGGGAGGGAAGGGATATGAGACTTGTATGTAAAATCTTATAATTTTTAAATGTGGGCAACTAATGAATAGCTTTTAAATGTTCTATAAATTAAAGCTTTGTAGTCTCGATGCAGTCCTAGAACCTATAGCTTAAAAACTGCCTATTAGGAATTTACTTGGTCCAACTCTTTAACTTCACAGTGAGAAAATCACAGAGCTACTAAGGGGGAAATCTAAGTCATTCACATTGTATTGATCTCTTTCTACGGAGCACTGCCCTGATTTCTATTTGGTAGAATAGTAGTTGGTAAGTAGGAGTAATTCTTTATAGACTTAGCTAGACCACTTAGTACCACTGGAAGATAACAGAATGAGGCAGAACTGGAAGGTACAACTTAAAGAGACCTGTGCATCTCCCACTCCTTTATAGTTTTGTAGGCAATCAGAGAGGATTGCTGAAATGTCCAAAGTCACATAGGTTAAGTAGGGGAATAGGTAGGTCTTTAACCTCAGACACTATCCTTATTCTGAGGCTTTCTTTTGCCTTGTGAGGAACTCTGAATCTTGGATGTACTTCTTCAAAACCTTCCCAAGTATGCTTTGCATTATACCCAGTTGATGAGTACAATTGAGATTCACACATAGCTGCAATTCATTGGTGAGCTCCTGGGCCATCACTTGCTTTAGCCAATTGGATATTGGCTATCGTTGACCTGCTTCCAGGACAGTGAATGGTAGGAAAATGTTCTCGAGACCAGTGAGGTGGAAAAGCTCTATTCTATGAGGATGAGAGCTCTATTCCTCTCACTCAGCAAGGCCTGTAGGCCTGACAGACTTGTTTTGATTAGGGAACCTCTTAGATCTAGAGCTCAAGCAGGGCTGTGAGGGTTCAAGTGACCTGAGTGGAAGAGAGTAGGAAATACCTGCCTGTTTCTCCAGGCCAAGGTCTGCTATGGGAAGGAACCCAGGATCTTTCTACACTCTAAAGGTCTTACATGTTACAGAACACCTAAAGTTAGAGCTCCAGTGGTGTGTTGAGAGAAGGCACTAAACACAGATAACATTAAGTTATAAATTCACTTTGGACTCACTCTAAATGTGGCAGCAAATCTTAAGGCTCTTGTCCTCAGAGCAGTAGACAGGACTGACTGTGAGTATGTGAGTTATGCCAAAGGCTCCCAGAAAATTTCAGGGTGAAGACCAGAGTGTCTGAAGTTCTAGTTGTATACACAAGAAGGAAAACAGACGAATATGCCACTACTGTACTCATGTGGTCCCATCATGTCATGATAGAACCCTGCTTGTATACAATATGATCATCTCAAAGACTTCAGTCCAGCATCTCAACACTCCCTGCACTAGGGAGATGTCGGATGTGCAGACTGTAACCTGTACTAGGATAGCAGAGCAAGCCGCAGCTCTGTGACACCACGTGGGAGTTTTTGAAGCTCTAGGCTTGGTAGTAGGAGTCACAGCTCTGCAGCAATCTAGGCATTCTAATCTGCAACCTGCTAAGACTTTGTGTGTCCTATGGGCCAAGGGAGTCAACACCTCTATACCTCAATTTGCTCATAGCTAGAACGAAGATAGTAATGGGGGCTATTCACAGAGAGGTTGTAATATTTGACTGAATTGCCCAGGAAACAAGTTCATAGACCTAATAAGCTCTTAATATGTATTAACTATGGCTACCATCATAATTCAGGACTCATCATCCAAGCATTTGTAAAGGAGAGTTTTCTCATTCCCTGCTGCCTTATCATCTTCCTCACTAACCCACTGAGTTCCTACTAACACAGCTGGAAGTCATCTTATGAATTTGTGTGATATTTATAGAGATTCTTCAAAGGATTAAGAATTAAAACAGCAGACCAAATGTCACCCCTTTACCCTCCCAACAACAAGAAGGCAGACATGGTTATCTGCATTTAGAAGCCAAGGACATTCACGCTCCCCAAGTCACCCACAGCTTGGAAATACACACAGTAGAACCACAGGGCTTTTCAGACAAGAAACTCAACACCCTGGTGGTGGCCCAGCCTATTAATGTGCCAGACTTGAAAAAGAGTATGGTCTTTCTTTACACACTCTTTAACTCCTGCTCCTTCTCTAACACAAGAGGGGAATAAAAAGAAGGCACAAAACCATAAAGGGAGAAAAAGCTAAAGAGGAGACAACAGCATTTGGGAACGATAAAGCTGATAGATTGACTTAGGCAGAATTGAAAATGCATAAGGTAAGCTGTCAGTAGGGAAAGTAGATACATGACACTTGCCACTAAGCTTTAGGAGAGCTGAGAAACGGGAAGCTTGAAGCAATGCGAAGTGTTTGATGAATGCCTCAAACATCCCTCCTTCATGATCATTCTCTTCTGGGTGCTTGCCCTCCTCCTCCGCCGCCGCCTACAATCTCTCATGAACTGGCCTGAAAAACTCTGGACTTGTGGGAGACAACACAGCTAGGTACAACATACTGAGAAAACAAGCTGGAAAAGTAAACGAAATCCCTAAGAAGAATGAGGTCACCTCCCATTCCATCCTCCACTAGGATTCTAGAAAACCTTAGCAGCTGCACTTGTCTTCTTGGGGAAGAAGCAGAAATATTCTTCCTGGTGAAACCAAGTGGCCACTGAGAACAGACGTAAAGATATTAATAAATCATCAGTGAAATGACCCAGCTAAACCATCCACTGGTCAACAAGTCCTGCTTCGATAGCCTAAAATTTCCAACTAGATTTTATAGATCTCAGATTTTAAAAAATGTATCATTAAATAGTTGCACAAAAGAGTTTCAATTCAATGTGTCAGTTTGTAAGTAAAATGCGTCTTAATCAATGTCACACCCTCCATCTTTCTCCTCCATCTCTCCTAACCCCAATCAGTGTATACTTGAATGGTATATGCATGGCCATAGACTGTTCATGAGCAAGTAGCAATTTAAAAAAAAAAGCCTCAGAGTTGGGAAGGTGGCTCAGTGGTAGACTGCTTGCCTTGCATGCACGAGGCCCTGGGTTTTATTCCTCAGCACCACATAAGCAGAAAAAGCCAGAAGTAGTGCTGTGGCTCAAGTGGTAGAGTGCTAGCCTTGAGCTGAAGAGCTGAGGGACAGAAATCAGGCCCAGAGTTCAGGCCCCACAACCGACCAAAAAAAAAAAAAAAGAAAGAAAGAAAGCCTTAAGCTAGGTACAGTGGCTGAAGCTAGTTATCCTAGCTAATCAGGAGGTTGGGATTGGAAGGCTAGATTTGAGTGCACCCCAGGGAAAAAGGTCAGGAGACTCCATTTCAACCAGTATAAGCTGGGTATGGTGGTGTGTGGCTATCATCCCAGCAATGCAGTAAGCACAAATAAGAAAATCATGGTACAGGCTAGCCCAGACATAAAATGCTAAATCTTATTCAAAAATAATAGCAACAATTAAAACATAAAAGCAAAAGCATCTACCTAGCAAGCACAAGGCCCTGTGTTCAAATCCTATTACCTCCAAAATACCTAACAAACAACCCCCAACCCTGCCCGACACTTTGAGGAGAAAAAGTCCATAGAGATAATGAGGGAAACAGTGGAATGATTCATAAAATATGCCATTAGAATCCTTAGAGATATTGCACACATAAAATAAGGAGATTATTTAAAAAGAAACATGCACAACTAAAAACAGGATCCTGACACTTAAAAATATAACCGAAGAAATAAAAATATCAACAGAAGGATTAGTAGGCAAATCTAACTCCCCAAAGTAGAACAAGTTAAAAATATGAAAAATAAGAAAGAAGAGATTGACAAAACAAGCAACAGTCTATGAGACCTCCAATTTGAATGTGAGGAATGTTGAAAATAGAGAGCAAGAGAATAACTGTAACAAAGCTTGGACACAGCCGAACATATGGGTGATAGAAGACACCAATCACCAGACAATGTCTGAACTTGAGGTAAAGGAAACATTCTTAAACACTTGCAGAGGTGGGGGTAAAATGGTAAGGATCACAGCTAAGCATGATGGAAAGTGTCTGTAATTCTTGCTATTCAGAAGGTAGAGGTAGCAATATTGTGAGCTTAAGACCAGTCAGTACAAAGTTAACAAGACTCCCATCTCAAATGTAAAATTCAAACAAAAGGACTTCAGTGTGACTCAAGCAGTAGAGTACTTGGCCTAGTGTACTCAAAACCCAGAGTTCAATAACCAGAAATAATTAATTAACGAGTCACAGAAATAGGAAAAAGAGACGAAAGACAAGAAAGACAAATTTGGAAAATTCTAGATTGGAAATAAATCTCAAAAATTCTATGTTGGAGATGTAGAAATTTGATTTTTTACGTTTCATATATTTGTGTTCTGTATGAAAAATAAAGAAAGAGAAAGACATGGTTTCCTAGAAATGGAAGATTAATACACAAGAAAGAGAAATTCAGTAAATTCCCAGGAATATGATGGAGGCAGATGCCAGAACCAGGACTCTGCAGCAGGCCTCAAATACCAATAGTCCATACTGGCTGTCAGGGGTGGGAGAGTCTCTGGCCCTTGAGCCACAGGCAGCCCACAAAGTCATTTGGTACTTGACAAGACTGACACATATACATCTCCAGTACTTCCTGTTGCCTGACCTTGGCTGTCTGCCTGTATTGATAAGTTTCTGTGGGCTGAAAATTATATTTTCAATATTCAAATAGCCTTTGGCAGAGGCAAGTTTCCCTACCCATGGAACTTGAGATGAAGGGAAATGAAACTTTGTAAGAAGGAAAGGAAAATAAACATAGAAAGGAAAGAAAGGAAGCTAACAGATTACTTGGTAAATTGGAATAGACTGAAAGATTTATAATTTGGTAGTTTGGGGGATAAAGTAAGATTAGCACCTAAAATAATCAGCAACTATTTAAAAACAAAGTGCCAATGATTGACTCAACACATAATTTAATGCAGAGAAATATGTTGTAATACTTTACGTGGCTTAGATGAGAATATGCTTATGCAACCACGATGGAATCATTAAGCCAGGCACTGATGGCTCACACCTGCAATTCTAGCAACTTAGGGGGCTGAGATCTGGGGATCATAGTTTGGAGCTAGCCTGAGCAGAAGAGTCTATGAGACTCTTAATGACCAATTAACCACCAAAAAGCCATAAGTAGAGCTGTGGCTCACGTGGTAAAGCACAGTGCCCAGGTCCTGAGTTCAAGCCTAGTACACCCACATGCATGCACACATGTGAGCCCATGGGCGTGCATGCACACACACACATGCATGCACACACACACACACACGCATACACACACATAGAACTAAACTGGTTGGAGCCTCACTAATGAGCTTCAAGTTAACAGAAAACAGAAGGCATAAAAGAACATGTTAAACCCCACCAGAAGGGTACAATCATTAATTGAATTGTAAGCAGCTCTCAAACGATAAACAAGTAACAAACACACAGAAAACTTGTAGATCAAAAGCAACTTAAGCAATTTATCAGCGAAGGCAGGCTACAGAGTTTATTAGGGGGTAATAACACAAATGAACTGGGAAAAAAATGATTCATGAAACGAGACAATTTCAACAGTATCTGGACACTTGATGATATTGAGAATTTACTGTTGTTTTTAAATTTTAAATAAATTCTGTTTCTCTGTGATTATTTTAAAGTCCATATGTTATAGTGATAGCTTCTAGTGAAAGAATTATGGGAAAAATGAAATAGTACCTGATATTGCCTTCAAAATAACATAGGAGAAGATGAGTGGGGACAAATTGAAAAATGTTGGCCATGAATCAGGAACTGGAGGCTCCCGCTTGTAAGGCTAGCTACTCAGGATGCTGAGATTTGAGGAACCTGGTTTGAAGCTAGCCTAGGCAGAGATTTTTATCTTCAATAATCCACCATACGGCTGAAAGTGGAGATGTGGGATAACACTAGCTATTATACTGCTGAAATTAGACAATGTGCAATCTATTCGCCCAGTTATTACATCTGTTTGGAATTTTCTGTAATACATTAAAAATGTCACAAAATTACTTATTGTGAATCCTTTCCAAATTCATTAAACATTCTTCTTATAGCATGATCTATAATGGCTGTATAATATATCATACTATTGTTTACTAGAATCCATTTCATCAAATACTAGTTGGTTGATATTTACATTGTTCCCAATTTGCCTCTACTGCTAATAACACTCTTAAATCCCTTTCATGTCAATCTTAGGATTTTATGATTATATCGTTTTTATTTAAGTAGTTGTATAAAGGGGTAACCATTCAGTTTAAGAGTACAATGCATCTTGAATGATCTTACCCCTTTTGATTATTTTATTATACTCCAGCAATTATCAGTTTATAGATGTACCATATGAAAGAAGCCTATTCATAAATATTAAATTTTCTCTCTGTGTGTGTGTGTGTGTGTGTGTGTGTGTGTGTGTGTGTGTGTGTTTGTCTGTCTGTCTGTCTGTGTCTGTGTATGCAGGGATTGGGGCTTGAACTCAAGACCTGGCAGTTTTGCTTGGTCAAGATTTTTGTCTTGGTTTTGCTGTTCAAGACTGGAGCTCTACAATTTGAGCCACACTTCCAACTCCAGTTTTGTTTTGTTTTGTTTTGTTGGTTTTGTTTTTATTTTTTTTGGCTAGTTAACTGGAGACAAGAATCTTTTGAATACTTCTACCTGGACTGGCTTCAAACCATGATCTCAGCCTCCTGAGTAGCTAGGATTTCAAGCATGAGCCAAAAGCACCTACTTAAATTCTCTTTAAAATGTTGTATCAATATATTCCAATATAGTCAATATACAGAGAGTAACTGTTTTCTGGGTATTTATTTGATAAACAAAATAAAATAAAATTTCAGAACCATTGTATCTTACATTTCTTGGGGTAATTAGTATATTCAATATATATACTATACTGCTAGCTTTGTACTTGTGGTAAATTAGCATCTTGTGTCCTTTTCTAATGTGATATTATTTTAATCTTATTATATATGAATGGTACTAACATACTTTTTCAAATGAGTTTCACATACACCATCAATATTTTGTTGGTAGCATCTTTTGTTTGTGTGTGTGTGTGGTGCCAGTCCTGGGGTTTGAACTCAGGGCCTGGACACTGTTTCTAAGCTTTTGTGATCAAGGTTAGAGCAACAACACAATTTCTGGCTTTTTGGGTAGACTTTCCTTCCCAGACTGGCTTGGAATCAAGATCCTCATATCTTGAGTAGCTGGATTACAGGTGTGATCCCTCGGCACCTCGGTTTTTGACTTGATTTTAAGTATATAAATATTTCTGATTTTTACATAGTCAAATATGTTGACATTTTCCTTTATTTCTTGCTGGTCATTTTTAAGGTTTATCTTCACCTCAAAAATGAAAATCATGTAGATTGTCACCTGTGACATCTAGGGTTTTCAGCTTTGTTTTTTACATTGTGTAAATACATACATCTTTTTTTTGAGGGGAGGTCTTTATTGGGTTTGAACTCAGGAGTTTGAACTCGGGGTCTTGCATTTGTTAGGCAGGAGTTCTATCATTTGCGTCATACCTCCAGCTCTTTGGTATTTTAGTTATTTTTCAGATAAAGCCTCATGTTTTTGCCCCTATAATCCTCCAACCCATGCCTCCCTTCACAGCTGGGATTATACCCATCTGAATTTTTGGTTGAGATGAGGGTTTTGTTAACTCTTTCATTGGGCTAGTCTCAAATGGTGATATTCCAAATCTCTGCCTCCCACATAGCTACAATTATAGGCATGAGCTACTGTACCCAGCCTCATAGTGAAAAATTTTAAGATATAAAGAACAAGACTTTCACTGCTCTCTGCTTCCCAATTACTTCAGCACATAACTTGAAATGTTCTACTTTTCCAAGCTGATCTGAAAACTTTACCTACCTTCTTCTGGGATGCTTTTAAGAGTCAACAGATTTCAGAATGATATACTTATTTAATATTTATAAACAGGCACTATGCAATTTATCTTTTATCATTTGTTGGAGATTTATTTAAGTGCATAGTAAAATCCTTGTGATTCCCATGGTTAAATTTGTATAGTGTCATATGACATATCTATATAATGAAATAGTATACAGCTATAAAAATGACTGTGTATTATATATGCATATAAATATACATATATGTCCATGTAATATATGTACATATATACATATGTATATACACATATATAAGGGTTAAACATGGATATTTGTAAGATGTTTGTCTGCTACACAGTTGACATTGCAAGGCTTTGATAATCTTGTGGAAGTTCTTGTAGCTTTTCATTGGATATTTGTTTCATTCTTGATTGTCTCCACTGTGGCACTCTGGACCATTGAATATATCAGTCTCATACAGGTTGCACCCTTGTAAGACTAGGAGATAGAACTAGCATAGCTTTACAGAGGGCTGGCACCTGCTATACCCAGTGTGGAAAACACAAACGCAAATTCGCGTGAGTGGCAAGTAACTCTGTTGGAAAAAAATGCTGAGAGGGGCTAGGACAGCAAATGGCAGAAGGTAGGCCTTGCTGAGATGCAGCCCATTTGCAGTGTCATGGGGCCTGGGGCAGGTGGGAAAGAGGCTCAGGAGAGCTCCTTTCTAGGAGAGGCTGTCCACCATCCTGGAAAGAAAACGGACTGTAGCCACAGCAGCTGCTCTGGCACTTCTGCCTTGGGAAAGTATGGCTGACCGCCTGTGACAGGATGCTTCTACCACAGGATTTTACCAACTTCTCACCTTTGACCACAGCAGATGCTGCTGCTTTTCTGATCAGTGTTTTCATGCTCTCTGGGAGCAGATGTCAGTGGAAGGACATAATCTGACATCGGAACCATTACATGCTCCTCTGAGTCTTAGCCCCACTGCCCAAACCTCATGCCCTCTGGGGCAGGTAGTACAATGCTAGCATAGAAATGGAGTGTATGAATGCAAAATATCCAGCTTCCACATACATGTGTATGCAGGCATGCTTGTGGGCCCTTTATGGCTTAGGACTAGTGGGAGCAGACATTTATTCATTCATTCATTCATTTCACAATGCTTCAGAGATGCATTCATAGATGTCAGGAATATTTACTGAACACCGACTTTGTGCCCAACACTGTGTTATAGGGCTGGGATCATCTTGGTGATCAGTTGATCACTCTATTCATGGATTTTTTTTTTGTCAGTCGTGGGGCTTGAACTTAGGGCCTGAGCGCTGCCCCTGAGCTCTTCAGCTCAAGGAGAGCTCTCTACCACTTGAGCCAAGTGACACTTCCAGTTTTCTGGTGGTTACTTGGAGATAAGAGTCTCAAAGACTTTCCTGCCCCAGCTGGCTTTGAACTATGATCCTCAGATCTCAGTCTCTTAAGTAGCTAGGATTATAGGCATGAGCCACCAGACACCTGGCTCCTGTAAATTTTATATTGGAGTGAGGGAGATGTTTCTAACAGATAAAACAAGGAAGCTAGGTGCAAGTAGCTAACACCTGCAATCCTAGCTACTCAGGAGGCTGAGATAAATGAAAGCCTGGGCAGAAAATTCTGAGTCTCTAAAATAAGCTAGAGGTGTGACTCAAGTGGTAGAACCCCAGCCAAGCAAGCAAACCAATGTCAGCACAATGTTCTGAATTCAAACTCTTGTACCACCAAAACATTAAAAAATAATGTAAAAAACACTACAGGCAGAAACACATAACTGCAGCTTATGAAACATGCAGTGAAGGAAATAAACAGGATAAAATCATGAAATAAACCATAAAATTTGCTGCAGTAAACAGGAAGCTCACTCTGCTATTAATATTATTCATTCCATCTAAACATCTGTCCATCTATGCATCTATCCTTCTGTCCATCCATCCATCTATATATCCATCAGTCCATCCATCTATATAAACATCCATCTATCTGATACAATATGGTGGTTTAGGAGTAATCCAAGCTGAGATCTAGCTTTGGCATTTATTGGGTAAGTGACTCTCAATAATTTTTTAATTGTGAAAATACTGTGCAGAGGGGTTACAATTACATGGGTAAGGTAATGAGTACAATTCTTATCAAACATTGTTGCCTCCTCCTTTGTTTTCCCTTCCCATCCCTTCCTGTCTCCCACCCCTACACCTCCCCCCGCAAAGTTATAAAGTTCGTTTGTCGACATAATGACTTAAATTTAATCATACTTACAGTTTAAATGAGATGATACCTTGTGCTCAGATTGCAGCCCAGTGCTTACCAATACTAAGTATCTTTGTTATTATCACTTATATCTTCCAATATTTAATAAGAACCTGTAAGTTCAAGGTACTCTGCTGGCTTTTTAGGGGAGAGAAATAGGGGGAGTACAAGATCCAACCATTTCTCTTACAGGGAGAATATTAATGGAGTAATCAAAGCAGAGGTGTTTCCCTTATTTGCTAGCAGACAATTCAAAAGTCATTGTTTGCCTTCCAAATTGCAGCTTCTAATTCCCAAGAGACAGAAAGACAAGTCACAAGGTAGACAAAAAGCTCAGAGCCAGACAGCTCAGGTTAGACTGAGTCAGTCTGCCATAGACAGAGTAATCATTTTACCTCTGGGCTTGTTAAATTCAGGGTTGTACTGGGAAAGGCAAAGGGCCTGGAAATTCTGGGATTTCTGGGGAGTCAAGTTCTGTTTCAGGTCCTGGTTCTGCTGAGCCAGCAGCACACTGGCCTCGGTTTCCTCAGCCTCCCTCCTTAGTTATCCTAAGGATTTTGCCTATAATGCAGACACCATCTGTATTATGGAAGGCCAGGACTCACAGCAGGCTCTCCTGGAATGTCTCCTGTTTTTCCCTGCATGCTGGCCCTGATCGGCCTGTTTGACCTTACTGGTTCCCCCTTGTTCATGCACCAAAGTCCTAGATGAAAGCCAGAGTAGAGGGAGGATTGAATGAACCAACAGATGTTGTAGGCCCTATGAAAAGGTGAAAGGGCTTTGCTGGAACCCCCATTATGACGACTTAGGTTGAGGAACCTAGACACGTGGTAAACAGCTTTCCAAAGTCTGAGAATATCCTCTGGCACTAATTGCAACCGTCTGATGGCATTTATCTGTGGGTGTCTAAATCCTGTGCAACTAGCTTTTATATTTGCTGTGAGATCAGACAGCAGACGGGAAGCATTGTCTCTTGCCCCTCTGTGGTTTCTTGCTAGAAATACTTAGACTTCCCAAACCAATTCTGTCCTATCTAACCACTGAACTCCGTGCAGAAAGTCGTTTTTGCAAATGAGTATGATTCCTAATTAAAACTTGCCCTTTAAAGACTCACATTTGCTTGGCCCCTCTCGGTGTTTTCTTTTCCTTGTAACATAAAACAGAATCAATAAAGGCAACACAAACATCTCTTATGTATACAGTTTCAACTCTAATCGTGGAAATGGGCAAGATTGCCCTCTCCCCTCTCCAGCCCAGCTGATAATGTCCTCTGATTTGTGAAATGCCTTGGTATTTTGCTCTGGAAGATAAAGCTTGGAAGGTAGTCACTCTTGAAAGGGGGTGGGAAGAGCTCTTGTAAAATGCCAAAGTAGAAGGGAATATATATATATATATATATCACAAGGCCAGGGCATATATATTATATATATATATATATATATATATATATATATATATATATATTTTTAGCATAGGACAGGCAACCACTGTTCAAATTTGATGTGTTTTGTTTTTCAGATTTTTCTTCTAAGAGGATTTTAATATAAAATTATCAATGTTAAGTTATGTCCGTGAATTTTACATAAAAATACTGACATTTTTCTGTGGCATTAAAAACTAGGCAAAAACATAATTTTGAATGGCTGTATAATATTCCATCAAGAGCTACTCCCCAGTTTATGTCTGTTTGGTCTTTTAGGTCATTTCATTTTCTTGTTTTAAATTGGATTCCTACGCAGACTGTCCAATCTGACTTATTTATTATTTTAATTTTGTTCTTTTATTTTTATTGTTTTAAAAAATTCTTCAAATAGTCATACTAGCAGATCAAGCTATTTCAAGGTTGTACCCATTACTATAAATAATGGAACATCACCAATTCCAGATTCTGGGTGATCCATGGAGCTGATCTGTAGAGGATCTCAGGTTGAATTTTACAGCTGTTTCTTGTGACCCAGAGCACAGAGGCACAGTTCTCTCTTAAGTTCACTTACATATGGAAACAGGACTTTATTGTCCTCCCCTCCCTCCTGAATTCTCTGCATATTACAACGAATAGAGCCATCCTCCCTCAAGATACCCAGGTGGGTGTATTTGGGGCTTCTCCTTGCCTACCCCAATCCAGTTAGCCTCCCAAATCTATCCATTGCACATCCTCAAGCTTTCTCAAATAGCTCCTTCTCCTCCGTCTTCATGGCCACTGCCTTAGTTTACCTAATGACTGACGTGTTCCTAACTCTGGTTTTCTGAAGCAACCCCCATTCACCATTCACTCCTCACTCCTCCCTCCCTTCCTCCATCTTCACCCCTTCCTGCCTTCCCTCCTTCCTGCTATCCCCACCTTGGTGCTTGAACTCAGGGTCACATACTCTCACTGGGCTTTTTCATTCAAGGCTGGTGCTCTACCACTTGAGCCATACCTCCACTTCCAGCTTTTTGTTAATTAACTGGAAATAAAAGTCTGCCCAGACTGGCTTGAACCAGGATCCTCAGATCTCAGCTTCCTGAGTAGTTATGATTACATACTTCTCAAGATCACATACCTCCTCTGCTGTGAGCTTCCAGTTGCTCCCTCCTCCACCCCATCCCTGACCATTGAGCTTTCTGGATGCTTGCTGTAACTGCATTTAGAGCTTTTCCCATGCCCAGCTCTGCTGCTGTGACTGCCTCATGCTTTTGACCATGTGATGTACTGTTCTCTTCCTTTCATAGTTTAGCTAACTTCCTTGCTTTCAGGAAGAACACACCTCCTCCGGGAAATTGTTCCTAACCCCCATGTATCTAGCTTCACAGGTCTCTGTGTTTATACTGTGTCTATTTCTTAGACAAATGCTGTACACATGTCTCTCCTTCAGGACAAGGTTTGTGCATTTTTTGTTTTTCTTGAATTTCTTGAAATACTACAACTGCATCTTTCGGAATGATGAGAAAGACTCCTATATAACTACCTAAACTAGGAAATTTACATGGACACCTACTGTTGTATAATATACAGACTTAATATTTGGCAACCCAGGATTACATACTGTATTTATTGTCATAGAAACTCAATTATTTATTTAATCTGAAAATCATCTTTCATGACTTTGATTTTTTGGGGGTGTGGCAGGGTGTTGTGGCTACTGCTTGCTTATTGAGCAGGCATTCTACCACTTGCCATTCCTCCATCCCTTATTCTATTTATTTTTGGAATTAAGTACTTTGCTTTTGCCCAGGATTGGCCTTAGACTGTGATCTTCACCATGCCTGATTTCTCTGTTGAGATGAGATGAAATCTCACTAACTTTTTGCCCAGGCTAGCCTGTAACTACAATGAGTTATTCTGTCTCCTGAGTAGCTGGGATTATAAACATATAAAGCACCTGGCCCTTGACTTTGATTCTCTCTCTCTCTCTCTCTCTCTCTCTCTCTCTCTCTCTCTCTCTCTCTCTCTCTCTCTCTCTCTCTTCCTCTCCTCCTCTTTATGTTGGTCTTAGGGCTTAAACTCAGGGCTTGGGTGCTGCCCTTGAGCTTTTCTTTCTTTCTTTCTTTCTTTTTTCTTTTTATTTGTTCAAAGCTAGCACTCTACCATTTTGAGCCACAGCGCAACTTCCAGTTTACTGGTAGTTAATTGGAGTTAAGCGTCTCATGGACTTTTCTGCCTGGGCTGGCTTCAAACTGTGATCCTTAGATCTCAGCCACAGGAGTGTGAGCCACCAGCACCCTGCTGACTTCGATATTCTTGGGTGACATGCACAGAATGGCTCTCATTTTAATTTTTTCTGATGTGTCTTGATTAAAATCATGTTATTCATTTCTGGAAGAGATGCCACAAAAATGACATGTCCTTCCCCTTTTCAGCATATTAGGGAGCAAAAGATGTCTGTCACATTTCATGTGATGCTGACTTTAGCCTTTAACAAAAACTATGTGTGTGTGTATGTGTGTGTGTGTGTGTCTTATCTTTGAATATTTGTGGAGTTACTATTGAACAAACCAGTTTATAAATACGTCTTTATTGATCAGCAACACCCCCTTCATCATTTAGTCTTTTGTTTAAGGTAGAGTTGGTCAGATTTTTCTACTCTGAAACTCTTAGAAATGATTAGGGTCTGGTGGGAAGAAACCTTGAGACTATATAAACATCTTGTTTTTCACATTATATATTACCTTTTACTTTCAAGACTCAGGTCTCAGGTTTCTCATCTGTGAAAGTGAGTCTCCACTCTCAAGAGTTTCCACTCTCAAGAAGCCCATCATACTTTTTATAAGCTTGTTTTCCCCACTGAGACAATGGTGCATCTCAGGGTGCAGGTGTCTCTTTTTCTCTTTTTCTCATGCTATATTTGTCTAGGGCACTGTAAATTCAGAAGGCAGAGTCATTAGCCTCACTCCTAAGTGTCTAGACCCATCACACACCTGCCACCTACTCAGTGGTCAGATAGTACCTGTTGATGGACTGAAGTTATCAACGATGTTGATAAATGCTATCCAAAGGCAGAGACATGACATTTTAGTTAGTATCAAAGGGTTTGTCACAAGTCAGTGCCCACTGACTTTAAAAATTTTAAGATATGGAAAAGATTTTAAACATACTTCAGAATAAGTGCAAAGAAATTTCCTACCTATTTCTGCTTTTCTACAGGCCTCAGTAAGGAGTTACCAAAGGAGTAGGCAGTAGCCCAAGCTGGTAATCCTTGATGGCTCTGTAACCAGCCAGCCAATTTCCAGAACACATGGCAGAGTTATCAAAACAGCCTGCCTCTCCCTTCATGTTTGTGCAAAATTAAGCATTGCCCTATTTCCTTCCAAAAGTACATTATAGAGACATGGAGTAGACAAAATTCATGCAGGTAGTTTCAAAACAGGCAGGTAAGATGAAACGATCACTGATTAATACAGCATCTCCTATATGCCCAGTGCTCCCACTTTTAATGCTCAGCATATTCCGGAGTTAAGACAATCCATTCTATAGATGGCAAAACTGAGGGTGGATGAGGGCAAATGGTTTGCACCTGAGTCCTACAGCTAGCCTGCACCAGGCTTTGGGTGAGAATTTCGTTTTCTCTCCAGAGCTTTGTAAAGTTCCAATGTGCCAAGCTGTTTCTCCCATCTTACAAAAACGCCCTTCCTTTTGTAATGTGCCAGCGATCACTATCCAGACTCGGAGAGCCAGAAATCTCTTGGTCCACCTTAATGCTATCACTCCCGTCCCCCATGATTGTCAGGACTCAGCTGTTACCGTGGTTTGGAGGAAGTTGTCCAAAGGAGGACAGAAGGAGGGTTTAAATTTGGACGCCTAGCTTAACTGAGGATTGAACTCAGGTGCTTTAGCTGTTAATTACATCTGGCTATCCCAGGGACGTGTATCAGGGGGTGCAGAACAATACTCCGAGGAGAGAGCTCCCCCTCCCCCACCCCCCAACCCAGGGATGTGGATTGAGAGAGGAGGCCAGGCCACACTACAGAGGAAACCAAGGAGAAAGCCAAAGGGGAAACGACAGGGAACAAAAGACAGGCAGGAAGTGGAGAAAAGTAGGGACCAAGGAGGAGAAAGTTTTAGAAAGCCGGAAGATGAAAAGAGACGACCCACAAAGATACTGAATTGAGAGAGCTTAGAGACAGAGAGAGACAGAGAGAAACAGAGAGAGGGGGGAGGGGGAGAGAGGGGGGGAGGGGAGACGGAGAGAAGGACAGAAGGCGAGGAGGAGAGAGAGAGAGAGAGGGATTAAAAGAGAGATGGAGAGAAGGGGAGGCCACGGACAGGGAAGACATTGCAGACAACCGAGAGACTTGGGTGGGTGAGCGAGCAAGCGAGCGAGCGAAAGCGCGGCGTGGCCCGGGGAGAGACGCAGCAGCCTCACCTGCGTGGCGCCCCCCCGCGCCGTGGTGCGGCGCTGCCTCCCGCGCCCGTGCGCCCGGGGCTTGCGGGCCTCGTAGGATTGGCTCCCGCCTCCCATTCATGTAACCTGCGTGTGCGCGTGAGTGCGTGTGTGGCTCGCTCGCCCTCTCCGTGTGTAAGAGAGCGAGGGTGGGGGACGGGAGGCAGGCGGGCGAGCAGGCAGGGAGGGGAAGAGGAGGGAAGCTATTAAACACACACCCTCACACACTCGCGCGCGCACACACACACACACGCGCAGGCACACACCCTCCCCCCCCTCCCCAAGCCTCGGGATTGCAGCTGTTTCATGTGGGGCAGCAGTGCTGGCAGGGACGCCGGCCGGGAGCGGCCGGGAGCGGGAGCGGGAGCCGGGCGTGCGCGCGCGGCTGGAGGCTCGCTGGGGCTGCGCTCCCCGCGGGAGCTATTGTTGGTCTCGCTGGAGCGGAGCGCAGCGCCCGGGACCTGCTCCTTCCCGGACGCCCCGTTCCGGCTCCCGAAGAAGAACCGCGCCGCCGACAGCCACAGCCGAAGAAGCCACCGGAGCGGTGCCTGAGCTTCCCTGGCCGCCCTCCTCCCCGCTTCCCCGGCGGTGGTAGCCTGCAGCCAGCCACACGGTAAGACGGCGGGATCTGCTCCACCGAGAAGCGCCTTGGGGACCGCGGCGCCGGCGCCGCGCGAGCTCCCGTCGCCCCTTGGCGCTCGCGGGTCCGGGGAAGCTCACGCGGCTGCCCAGGGCTCCTCTGGGCCGCCCTGGGAGAGGGATGGAAAGGAAGAAGGAGATCGGGGTGTGGGTGGCCCGTAAGGGGGGGCCAGCCAACCAAGCCTTGGAGCACCCAGCCGCCGCCGCCGCCGCCGCAGCCCCAGGAGCCCGCCGTGGACTGGAGCCTGGAAGCGAGCGCTGGGGCGTGGGGGGGGGGGGAGCGGAGAGGTGGGCGCCGCCGGCCCGGGACTCGGGACGCCGTGTCGGGGGAGAGACGGCGTGCCCTAGGTTCATCTGCCGCGCCCGGCTCCCCATTCCCCGCCACGGCCCAGTCGCCGCCCGCAAACCCCTTCTGCAGACCCGCCCGCCCCAGACTCGCGGCGGGCTCTGGAGAAGCCCACGAGGCGGCGCCGGGCGCCCGCCGCAGCAGCCGGTGCCCTGCGGGGTGAGCGTCGGGCTGCGGCGGCCCCGTGCGCGCTTCTGCGGTGGGAGCCCAGAACCTGGGGACGCGACCCCCAACTCCGCGCCCTCTGCAGCACCCCCCCCCCAGACTCCCGCTCCTCCTCGCCTTCCACCGGGCCGCGGTTTTCACCTTCGCCCAAGAGCGAGCTGAGGCTGCAGCCTCCGGCTGGTCGACACCCCGGGGGTTCCCAGGATGTGTATGTGTGTGTGTTTATGTGTGTGTGTGCGCGCACCCCCAGCTTCAGGGAATGTGCTCTGGGTTGAGATGTGATCACTGGGTTCCTTAGTCATTTTCCTCGCGATTCAAAAATGCAGTCCACATTCGGAGGGGGTGCAGTGTGTGTGTGTGTGTGATGTGTGTGCACGTAACCGAGGAATATGCACAAGTACTTTGGGGGAAGGGTGTGTAGGGGTTCGTAGATGCTGAGTCCTTCTCGGTGAGTCTGTAGGGTGGGCTTCGCGGGCAGCTGCCCGCCTCTTCTCTGCCTTGCCCCCCCCTCGCCCAGGCGAGGTTGGAAAGTACTGGAAATTCAACTGCGTGGGCTCTAACTTTGGAAACTGGCTCCCCTTTCAGGGCGAGACGTACAGGCGATTTCTGCACCCAGATCCTTGAGGACGAGTGTATAACTGCTCAGTTAGGTGCGAACCCCTTAGGAGAACCGCACCAAATCCTCGACCCAGGTCCCAGTCTCTGCCACCCCACCCTCCCCCTTCCAATCCTGGCGAGAAGGTTTGGAGAGATGCAGTTAACCCTCAGCTACCAACGCAGCAAAGGGGGCGCAGGGAGACAGCCACGGCTTGGCCGTAATCTGCACGCACACTTAGCGTAGGACTAGCCCTGGAGATCGGCCTGACTGCCTGGTAGAAGGTGCCGGTTTGGGGGGTAGGGAGGGTACGTTTTGGCGATCCCCGAGCGCTGGTGCTCAAGTGCTGAGCTGTGCGGCCACGCGCCGGGGAGAGAGCTGCCGAGCGAACGGCCTCGCGGGCAATTATATAAGCTACCTCGCTCATTACCAGACCTGTGATTCAAGCACCCGGATCTTGAAAGAGGAGCGGTGAAACTTTTCCTGCTTTGGGGAGTGTGAGTACCCCCCTCCCCCTTCTCCACTTCGGGAGTGGCGAGCTGGGGGCCACCTTTTCTTTTTTAACCATAGCTCCCCACTCGGATGGGACGTTGGGTGCTCTGCCTAACCCCCCTCCCCACCAAATTTTTTTTTTTAAAAAAGCAAATGAACTGAAGACTCAAGCCAAGAGACTGGATGGGTGTGGGTCCAGGTTTGATTTAGAAAAGGAGCAGCCCCTCAGAACGCTGGTTTCTTTGGAGTCCTAGGCGCCCTGAACCTCTCCTTTTGGGGGGTGGGGGAGGGAGGTTAGAAGCTGTTGGAAGGCCTTCCTTCCAGGGAAACAGCGTTTTACGGAAAATTCTCCCCGCTTGGTTTTTCCTGGAGCTCCCCTTTCGTCTTTCCCACCCAGCTCCCTTTCACGTATTTGAAAACCTTGCCACCCCCCTTCCCAGCCCCCGGGTTGCAAGGTCCCTTTGGAAATCCAGGCTTTCCGGTGGTCATCCAGGCCCGGATTGGCGGGGAGGGCACGGGCTGCTGGTGATGGTGTCCTCCGAAGTGGAGTGCTGGCCTCTGCGGGGGAGCGGTCACCATCCTGTGCTTCCCCGGGGGCTTCCTGGGCTAGCCTGACGTCCGGGCAACGGGTGCCAGGGATGGCTTCGATCCTGTGGCCTCCGTCCTCCGAGGCCCGCAGTTAGCTTCCATCGCGTTTATTTCCCGGATCTGGCTGCCTGGCTTCGCCGCTGCAGGCTGTCGCCGGTGGATCAGCTTGGATAGGGAAAGCTCTGTAGTAGAGTGTTTTGTTGTTGTTGTTGTTTAAATCTTGTTTTTCGCCTGTAGAGGGATACACCCCCCCCCCCCCCACTCCCCAGCCTTAGGCAGAGCTCTGCCGAAGGCACAAGTCTGGGGCTCGGTGGTCCTGAACTTCCTCTCTGCGCCCCCCCCCCCTTCCCTGAGTCAGAGGATGGGAGTGGGCATGGGTGGGGAGTGGTTGTTTTGTGTGTGTGTTTGTTTGGGGTGTTGTTTTTCCCCCCCGTTCTTCCTTGCCCCATTGCACCGTGTTTAAAACCCTGCATCCCTTTTCCCCCGGAAACCTCGCGTCTGTCTGAGTATGCTCGGCGAGGTAAAAATCCATCCTCCCTCGCTCGCTCGCGCAGACCTGTGGGGCCCTTCGGCTTTCCTGCCGCTGCCATGATCCGAACGCCGCGATTGCGAAGCCGGGGCTCGGCAGGGAAAAAAAAATCCCCAGGTGCCAGCCGGCCGCGCCTTGACCTTGCTGAAGGCGGCTTTAACCAGGGCTAGCAGCGGGGCTAGGGGGCCAGGACCTGGGGCTCTGGGCAGGGAGAGGACGCCCCGGAGGTGACTGGATGCCATCCCTGGGCAGGGCGGGAATAGAGTTACCCCCATCCTCCACCCCCGATGGAGGGAATGGGGGAGGACATGGGTTCGGCGACAACCTGTTTCCCGGTGCCCTGGGCCCGCACCCGCAGCTCCCAGCCTCAGCCCCAGCGCTGGCCCCACGTGGCCTGCTTCCTCGCCGGACTTGTAGTCTGAGCGGAGGGAGGTCTGGTGTGGGGTGCGCTCGGTCTGCTGGGTCCCGGGGTCCCCTGCCTTGGGCTGCCGACTAGGCGGGGCCTGGGCACAAAATCTGAGCTGAGACCCGCGGTGTTACAACCCAGTTGCAGCCCCCGACGCAGCAGGGTTGAGGTTTCTTCGATCCCCACCTTCTCCGTGATGCCCCTGCGCGCTCAGGGCTCCCTGCCGGAGCTCTTCTTGCCAAAGTTAGGAGGGGTGTTTTTACAGGTGATAGCAGAGGAAGCAAGTTTCTCTCTCTCTCTCTCTCTCTCTCTCTCTCTCTCTCTCTCTCTCTCTCTCTCTCTCTCTCTCTCCCTCTCTCTCTCTCCCTCTCTCCCTCTCTCTCTTTCCCTCCCTCCCTTCCTCCCCTACCCCTTCTCCCCCTCCCTCCTTCTCTCTCTCTCTCTCTCTCTCTCTCTCTCTCTCTCTCTCTATTGGAGAGGAGTAGGGATGCTTGTGGCAAGACGAGAAAGCGTGCAAAAGGGAGTCCCCCTTTTCTAGGCGCTACAAAGGAACAATGAGAAGCAATCTGTTTTGTCTGGTGAGCACGGGGATATGCACGAAGCCCTTCCTTCCAGTCTGAGCCGACTACATGAATGCCTGGCTATTTGCTCTAAGTCCTGCCCTCCTACTGTAGGTCCTCCTGAATGTTTGCAGGGGTTGAATGTCCCTGGGCTCTTCAGGCAGGGTGTAAAGATATGGGTGTTCTTGTGGCTTCAGAGAACTAATTCGGAGAAGCGTTTATTCCCAGACTGTATCTTTAAAGGAGGAAGAGGCAGAGTGGCCTGGAAATCTCCTTCTAGGGACAGGGAAGGTCTCAGACCCTGAGCGACTTCTTTTTTTTTCTGGGATTCTTTTGTGGCCCCTGTCCGGTTCTGGACCTGTCCTCTCTGAGAAAGGAGGTAAAATGAGGCCATTAAGCCAATAAACCATCTTTGATGGGTTCTGGGTAGTGAAGGGCCAGCCCTTGCCTCAGGGGGTCAGAACCCAGCTCAGCCTGAAGAGGAACCTCAGGGGACAGTTTGGCTGTCAATGGAAAGATCTGGAATGTGAGGTAGTGAGCTTCCCAGTGCAAAGAAATCCAAGCACCAGGGCGGGTACTGTATAGTGGACTGTTTTAGTTTCCCAGCACTCTCCTCCAATAGAAGCTGATTCTATTTGGGATCATGTCCTGCATCTTTGGTTGTTTTGGGGGAGTAAGTTGATGGGATGTGACTTTATCCCCTTAATTTATTGGATCGGAATCATGGTAACATGGCCTTAGGCAAATGATTTTTGGAGGCTCAGATGTCTCCCCTGTAAAATAGGACACTAGTGTGTAGTGTACTTCAATGTAAACACTAATTCCTATAAAACCCTCTGGCCACTGTTGGCAAGTCACAGATGACGGTTCTCTTCCCACTTTCATGCCTTTCCTATCCTGTACATTTGTTGGGTGAGGTTGGACAGGGAAATCAACAGCCCCAAAGAGCCAGCAACATTGCATCCAAAGTCTATTTAAAACCAGCTTCAAATGCTTGAAACAAAAATATCTTCTCTTTTCTTAGAAAAGTCATATCCAGTTTTGTTAGAATTTGTGCTTCATCAGGTCCCTTTTTCTGACAGAATTACATTTGTGCAGATTGGCATGTTATATAACCTGATATTTCCAGATCAAACATTACAACTACAAGAAAGAAGGTGATCAGGAATTTAAGCTTAAGATTGTTGGGTGACATAAGCAAAGGCCCTAATTTAAGATGCCAATTCTCACTCTTTAACTATCATGGAGGCTGAAGGAAAATGAGATTTGATAACCATACAGTGGTACAAATTCTTACCCGCGTACTCAATCCTTGTCCTGTAGTAACAAACAGCTCCTTTGCCCAAGACCTAAGCCTTTAGTTGTTCCAGTCCCAATACATTCTCCCACATCCATAAATCTAAAATGTGAAACAAAAGAACAATGGGATTTAAATCACCTCCTTGCAGATTTGATTCCGAGAGCCTAGCTGGGTAAATCAACGTCAATTTTAGATCTAAAGGGCCAATTTTTACCTGCCTTCTTACATGCTCTATCAGCCTGGCTTATTGTGACTGAAAGCTGAATCACTCCATCTTTGCTTTGCACTGGCAGACAGCTGTGGGAGCCACTTTAAAAAGAACATGCCCCAGATTCCCCTGAGCCAAGAAAACATGGGACCCTGAACTTACAATTCTCCATATGGAAAGTGCTTATTCAAACAATGCAAATACACACACATGTAATTTTTACTTACTGATGAAATGTGTGCAAATCTACCCTTGTTATAACTTTACCTCTCTGACAACACTTTTAATGATTGCATAGAACCCTGATGTTTTCATATGCCATAATTTATTCAACCAGAACATGCTTATCATATATATATATATATATATATTCTTGTTTAATTTTTAGATTTTTAAATGTGTGTGTGTGTGTGTGTCTGTCTGTCTGTCTGTCTGTCTCTGTGTGTGCTGGTACCAAGGTTGTCTTGAACTCAGAATTTCTGAGGCACTCTACCACTTGAGCTACACCTCCAATCTAGCTTAAAACATTTTTAATTGGAGATGGAGTCCCCAAGACTTTACTGGCCTGACTAGCTTCGAACCTTGGTCCTCAGATCTCAGCCTAGGGTAGCTAGGATCACTGACTTGAGTCCCTGGCATCTGGCCATTTTTAGATTTTGATTATAACAAAACTGCAGTAATCATCCTTGTACTTTCCCTGCTATTTTAGCATTTCCTTAAGACAAATTCCTAGAAAGCAGGATTACAGAGTCAAAAGCACATATTGCCCATCAAAGCTGTGTCACACAGAAAAAAACAGTAAGATAAATCATGTTGTCTAATTTTTTGAAGTGAAATCTGGCTCTGGACCCTGCTGGGGTGGTAGAGGAAGGTAGGGGTGACAAGGAAATCTCAAGCAGGGAATTTATATAACTTTGAGCTGTTATGCTGAACTGATAAGGCAAATTCTTTTTCCAAGAATATTTTTCTTCCCTGACTGCCTTGGAATCATCACTCTTTGTGGTGCTTGAGCCAGCCATGGAGCTGAAATATGTAAATACGTTCCTCAGCCCTGTAAGCTGGGGCTTGCTCTATGATAAATGACAAACAGTTCCTCAGAGAAGCAAGAGGAGTTCTCCAACATTTGCTAAGAGGGTGGACTCCTTCGAGCACCCCCCTCCCTTTTTCTTTTGGTTCAGTGGCGATTAAGCTGGTCTAGAAGACCTCACAAAGGAAATGGGTGACTTGACCCTCCAGCAAACTTAGTTCCACACGCTGTATGGTATTTCACTGGAAAAATCAACCCTGTTGTTTCTTCTCCACCCCAGGGTACAGCCTGGTACTGGTGGCTGATCCTTATAATCCTAGCTACTCAGGAAACTGAGATTTTTAGAATGGGGGTTCAAAGCCAACCCCCCGCAGGCAAAGTCCTTCCAAAAAGCTGGAAGTGGAGCTAACTATGGCTCAAGTGGTAGAGAGCTTCAGCCCTGAGCAAGGGGGATTGAGGAGTGGAGAGGTGGGGTGGGAAATCAAGAGACAGAGCCCATGGGACTGAGTTCAAGACCCAGCACCGACACAAAACGAAACAGAAGACAAAAGTATAGTTGGGCATCTTATCCCTTCCTTGCAAGATCTGCTTTAATCAGAGGGTATATTTGTCAGTGTGTCTCCTTCCCGTGTTAGGTTCCAATGACCCAGAAAAGATTTGCTCCCTGCCATTAAAGGAATCGGCATCTAAGAAAGAGTTCCAAAGGGCTGGTAGAAGAAGTCTGCCTCCCCCCCCCCCCCCATTTCCAAGGTGTCCCCATGCTCAGCAAGAGACCTCAGGCATTCCTTTAGATCTGGTGAAGCGGTCTCTGTGAATGAATGGCCTGTCAGGGTAGAGGGAGCCTGCTCTGCTGGTCACCAAGTCTGACTTCAGAGGAGGTTTAGATGCTGTCTTTGATACTTACACTACTGGAGTTTCACTGTGGAAGATGAGGGAATGTTACTGTCCTTTTGTCATGTTATGGACATCAAATCAGGCTTTTCTTTCATTGGGAACACAGGTGGAAATGAGCCCTAGTGATGCAAGTTCTTCCAGAGCCCCTGTTTCCTTTCCCTCCTGCATCCCCATGTTGTCTCTTCAAGATGGGACCTCTGTACCACAAAGGGTTATCAGGTGCCTCAGAAATTAAGTTTCTGTTGTGGTTCTTCCTCCTCCTCCCCTCACCCCCACACATACTGAAAAAGTTCATTTTCTTGGTGTGAGATGACTGTGAATGTCTTGAATCTTTTGAAAGTCAAATAGAAGGGGTACAGCTTTGGTTAAACCTTGCTGATTCTTGGAGTCCGTTTCCCTTTCTGTGAAACTGAGTTGGAAACAGAGTAGATTTGCTATTTTGTAAATTAGTGTGTCTCCCCTAGTTTAACATGGATATCCCTTGCTGAAATTTTTGTTTAGAGACAGATTCTGAGCCCATGGGTCTGTGGGGAAGAGGGGAGAAGCCAAAATTCTAGTCAGGTAGATGCCGTTGTCTTTATTTAGAGAAGCAATGTTTCAAAGCTGCCCTCTGCTCTGACATTATTTCAGAGAAGTTATTCTCTGAATTAGGGCTCCTGAACATCACAGGAGCTATAGCTGCATTAGAAAGAGATGCCCTCCATTCTTTATTCTTGGCACTTGAGACTTGGCATTTTTATTTCCACAGACAGAATTGGGAAGGTGTAGTTAGGCCCCTTGTCCTGTGGTTGTGGAGTTGTGGAAGACTGGGACGAGTCCCCCAAACAATACTGAAGGCCCCCTTTTGTGTGTCAGATAGCCCTGTCTGCCTGATAAGACACTTAACAGTTGTAGATGAAAAAATAAGCCCAGACTGAGTGAGGCCATATGCCTAGGACTCACATTTGATCCTAGGACTCTCTGACTCCCAAACTCTAATTTCTCATAGAATGACAAATTTGTAACTTTCTATAATGTCTTGTAATTAAAACTGTTTCTCTTTAAAAGGGTTTATCTCCTCCCCTCCCTGCCCCCCAAGTTTGTGAGTTACTAGACATTTAAAAATTTGCATCATTATCATGCAAGCAATTAAAGTGCTTAAGAGCTTAAAAGCAATTTGTTCAAGTTGGTTAAATACCCACCCTCCCCAATCTTGTTTGCATTATTAATTTACTTATCAAACTGTGCCATCAAAACCATTTTGAAGGTAACTTTCAGCATTTTCTGATTGGTAGAGCTTTTCCAATGGGAAAGGGTTTGTTTTGATAGGTTGCTTTAGTGAAAGGATCCAGTTCAGCATGAGTCAGAGAAACCATTATTTTACTAAATAAACCCAGCCCTTCTTTGGCCTCTGGATAAGAACTGGTTGTTTAAACGTTTTATTAAGGTACAATTATTCTGAGAACCAGTCAGTAATGTAGCTCTTTGCAAACATTAATTAGCTGAACCCTACATCACCCTACATGACAGATAAATAGCATTAACCCTCCATTTGAGAGAACAAATAGAAACTAGAGAGGAAGAGGCCAGCCCTTGCCCTGATCAAAGTATGGTAGAGTCAGGAATTAGGAGGCGAAAGGATTCTTCACTCAATAATTTATTTGTGAGGCGCTTTCTATTTTAAAGAACTTTGCTATGCAACACAGTCATTGGTCACACTTTGAAATACAATTAGCAAATACACACAATGAAATACAATTAACAGTTAATTTCCTCTATTGTGCTAGCCACATGTTCTAGATTGTTAGTGGTGGCTACCATATTGGATATTTCACTTATAGAACCTTTCTAGCATTGCAGATAGTTCTCAATATGCAGCACTGATCTAGAAGATTGGGATTATTGAAGTCTAACACATAGATCATTGTCCTCGTGTAACTCTAATGTAGAATTTCTCCAAAGAATGGCTGCCACATGAGAAACATGGAGTAACCCAAACTGTGGCAAAACACTTTAGGAGTAGCAGTTAGAAGCCCAGCTCCAGGAGTCAAATGGCTTAAGTTGAAATCCTGGGTATGCCAGTAGGCCTTGTATGACTAGAGGTAGGTTCTTTAAACACTGTGTGCCTCTTTGCAGATTTATGCTACTCTTTGCCGTTTTTTTCTCATTAGCCAAGATTATTTTTAAGACAACACTGGATCCTGAAGAGGGTGCTGGGAGACAGGTACTCTCTTGCTGCTGGTGGAAATGCAAATTAATAAACCCTTTTAGGAAAGCACTTTGGCAGTAACTGTCAGTAGTCTTAGAAACACTTCTTCTCTTTGGTCCAGTATTCCAATTCTAGGAATCTAGCCAAAGGAAATAATCAGAGATGGGCAGGGAAGTTTTAAGAATAAAAGTGTTCACTGCAGTGTTATTTTATTGGTGAGGAAAAGAAGGTAAGCAGTTGGTTTTGATAAGAAAAGCATGGCAGACAGTAGGATATTATTCACAGAATAAATATTGTTTTTGAAAACATGATTTGTGACATTAAAAATATTCTCATAATACTAAATACCCTATGATTAGGTCTGACATTATATATATTTAAACTAAATATTTATTAAAGCAAGACTAAAAAGAAATAGTCTTAAGAGCAACCTATTAATACAAATTTGACTTATGGTTTTGTTTTTTAACAGATGCTGTGTTTTACTTTGTTTCAGCTTGTGTGTGTTGTGTGTGTGTGTGTGTGTGTGTGTGAATGTATCTGTATCTGTGTGTGTCCTATTTCTAGGTGATCATTACTGTGGTGGCAGTTTTTTTCACTTGCAACTATCTTAACTACTTTTGAATCTGTCTTTTCTAGCAGGTTTGGAATTTCTGGCTTATGCATTCTGGTGTTTCTCTGTCTTTAAGACCAGAACAATCCTCTTAATGTTCAATCATAATTCCTCTTTATGACCACATAAGTCTGTTTTCTGCAGGTAGTCTGAGGTGATTCTGATCAGGGTGGATAAGGTTTGGGAAACATGGGGGGTGAGGAGAACAACATCAGCTCTGGAGTCTGGGCTAAGGGAAAGTATTGGGTTCAGACTCAGCATTACTTTCTTGCCTTGAGGCCTTGAACAACCTCTTCTGTACCTCCATGTCCTCCTCTATAAGTAACTAGAGAAGTAATAGGATCTGTCTCACACCGTATGATGGCAAAGATTCAGTGTTCACTCTCATAGAACATCTGGCACATACAGGTAAATAAAGATGCAAATGACTTGACACCTGGCATACATACCACCTCCTCTAATGCCCACAAGGGCTCTGGAGACTGCATCCTTGCTGTTCAAGGAAGGCATGGAAGCATCATTTGGTCCTTGATGTGGCCCCCGGCTGCAAGGGCTTGTGAATGGCCAAGCAGGGACCACGACTGATCTGGCTCACTCTGGACTTACATTGTCCCCAAGAATCTCTATGTTACTTAGGCAATTGTATTTATTGGTTTCTGATTTCCTTTGGCTATACTTCAATGTAATGCTGTTTGAAACCCTCATATTTCCCAGTCTGCTGTCCCTCCTTCTCAAGATAAATAACCAGACATACCTTATTTTCAGACTGACTGATTAAAAAGAAAAAAAAAAAAACTGGCCACCAGTGATTCAGTTCTGTACTCCTGGTTACTTAGGAGGCTGAGATCTGAGGATCAAGGTTCCAAGCCCATTTGGAAGGAAAGTCCATGAGACCATCATCTCCAGTTAAAGCAAAATGCTGAAGATAGAGCTGTGTTTTAAGTGATAGACCATCATCCTTGAGCAAAAAAGCTAGAGGACAGCACCCAGGCCCAGAGTTCAAATCCTAGTATTGTCACATGTGCGTGCGTGCATACATGCATGTGGCACGCGCACACACACACACACACACACACACACACACACACACAAAACATCAAGCCTAACAAAAAAGTAGCCTTGAACTAAAAAATGACAGTGGCTGTGAGGGTCACATTCAGGAAGAATATATGCAGGAGTCTGTGATTCTGTGGTCCAGTTTACACATTACGTCCAGAAGAATGTAGCAAGCTACTTAATGCCACTATACCTTTCCTGATCCATAGATGCGGATACTAATGAGAATTTGGCAGGGTTACATGGTAGGATTTTCATGGGAGAATGTTTGTGTCACTTCAGCAAGTCCTAGTTATTCTTGAGTCAACACTGTTATTTCCAGAACCCTAAAAGTAATTTATTGCCTGAGAATGTAGCTCAGTGGTAGAGTACTTGCTTTAGCGTGTGTGAGACCTTGAGTTTGATCTCTAGCACGAGCACTGCAATCAATCAACCAATCAACAATAGATAAACAATCAACAAACAAACTTAAAATAGTGATTTATGGAGGTGCAGCTAAATTTTGAGTATTTTTTTTTCTCTCTAACTGACGACGGTTCCATGTATTACAGTGCAAAGTGCTTTCGAGGGCTGTGCAAATCAGTAGGAAAATACCAGCATAGTGAAGGCTGAAATCTCTGCTTTGGCACCTGGTAACTGCACATAAGTTAGATTCTCTGGGCTTACATCATTTAGTCATAAAATGGAAAATGGGAGACATTAGTGCAGTACTTTCTTAGTGCTTATTGTTCAGTGGCCCTTGTACAGGTGGTGGTTCTTAGTGATGCCATTTTATTTTTTCTGTTATTGCCTTAGTTCTCTGACCTTGTTCTAGAGCTATCAGTGTTG
Organism: Dipodomys spectabilis; assembly: GCF_019054845.1. Taxonomy (NCBI): domain Eukaryota; kingdom Metazoa; phylum Chordata; class Mammalia; order Rodentia; family Heteromyidae; genus Dipodomys; species Dipodomys spectabilis. The sequence goes on from NW_024870680.1 coordinate 10,282,280, forward strand.
AGTGGTTGGTGTTGGTGAGATCAAGAAATGGTAGATGGGTGGGAAATCTGAAGGACTCTGTTTCTGGGCTGGGTGGGAATGATTCTGGGAGGATCTAGGTAGCCTTGCCCTCTCACAATGGGGTGTCATGGCAAGTGGGAAACCAGAGATCTCTGGATGGAGGTTGGCAGATGTAAGTGCCAATGATAGATGTCTCTTGCCACCCTACACCAACATAGTCCTCTAAAAAACTAGAATAAAGATTGTCTACATGTTTCTCGGAGCTATTACTGAATACTAGATTTAGTTCTTGAGTCTGATGGAGAATCTCTACCTTGGCTCTGTATTGAGATTACCTGGGATGCTTTTCCCAAAGACCATCCCTCCTGCCCTATCCCACCTCACCCCACTCCTCACCTTAGTGAGTGCTCTACCACTCCATTCATTACTACCACTTCATTACTCAGGAAAGCCAACCACGTGACTCCAAGGGACAGCCAGAGTGGTTGAGAAATGTGCCCTGGGTACAGCTCTATTAAATGTTAGTTCCTTCCCCTTTTATGGAGACTCATAAAGGGATTCCCATATTGGGTAATTTATGTATGAGGTGAGTGACCTAATTTACTTGAGCCAAGGGACTACAGATATGGTAATCAAGGCTTCTTTCCCTGCCCTCCTTCTTCCCCCTTCTGGTAAACTGGGGCATCTCCATCAGGCAGGAAAATCAGCCTTCTAACTCAGTCTGTTCTCGGTACCCTCCAATACAGCTGCATTTTGAGAGCTGGAAAAGGCCTGGCCTTGGCAGGAGCTGTCAGGGTGGAGTAGTCCTCTGGCCTACTTTTGCTCCTTTTATGTTCAATCTGGGCCCTGTCCCATTAACCATTCCTGGAGTCAGCCTAGCCTCAGGATCCCCCAGAAGAGAAAATGCTTCATCTCCTTACTCAGTATCCATCAAATGCTTGTCCCTTTCCAGGGTGGGTACCAGAGACTGATATCGCCCAAGGGCCTGGAAGCTCTGATCTTCTGGGTGGTTTTAGATGCTTTGACATCTTTTAGCTAACCTCTCCTTCCTTTGAGTTGGATTTGGATTGTATTATAGCATTTTAAAGCTGGATTCAGCGGCAAGCATCTATCATCCTTGCTACTCAGAGGAAGACAGAGGCAGGAAGATGGCTTGAACCCAGGAGTTCAAGGTTAGCCTGAGCAATATAGTAAGATCTGTCTCAATAAAACCCCAAAAGCAAACAAATATCTTCACATAATTAGTTACTGCCTGAGGACTTGTAAAAATGCAGGCTCTGGTCCAGTGGGTGGGAGGGTGGGCCTAGGATTCTGTGTTTCCACTAAAACTCCTGAGAGGAGCAGATGTGTCTGATTAAAGCCCTCCCTTCCTTACTTTGCTTAGAAAAACTCTTAAGACCTTGTTCTTCTCTTCTGATACATTTCTCTCCTCCTCATCTCTCCAAGCCCACGTAGCAGATGAGGACTGCCATAGAGCAAGTGGAATCTGTCAGCTGTGTACATCTGGCTGTCAGTATGGTTGGGGCATCGGTGGTGGCCGCTGTAGTGTGACAGGATGTAAATAGTGGCCATTATCATCATGTCATGGAATAATTCCAGTTCCAGCTATTGCATTACACTCTCCAGTCTGCTTTTATATTTTTAAAATGCAGTATGCCTTGTGACATATTGTGGAATAGGTTATAATCTTTACTACCAAGGCAAGTATTGCTTTGGAAATTTTAGAATATTTTGGGTAGAGGATGTATGTAGCTCAGTGGTAGAGCACTTGCTTAGCATGCAAGAAGCCCTGTGTTTGATTCCCCAGCTTACTATGTTTGTATTTCATGTATCTTTTTTTTTCTGACTATGGCAATAATTCATGTAAACAGCAGAAAATTTAGAAAACCTAGGATAAGCCAGGTAATAAGTAAAAACAGACCATAATCCTGCTATACAAAAATAATTCCTTTCAACATGTTGGTTTTATTTCCAGTATTGTTTCTTAATCCTCCTCCCTTCCCACTTCCTCCCACCACCATTGAAAGCAAATTGTACATATTGTTCTGTAACTTTACTATGTTATGATCATTTCCTCATGCCATTAAATTGTGTCTCCAACCTGATATTCAATAGCTATTTTATTAGTATTTTATCACATGGATGTACCATTATCTTGCCATCAATTTCCTACTGTTGATTGCAGTTTTCTGCCACTGTAAATAATGTGGAGAGTCATATTTTCATATGCTTATCTATTTGTTCCCTTTACCTACCCTTTCTTTTCTTTCTGGTGGTTCTGGGATTTGAACTCAGGACCCTTCACTTACAAGCAGACACTCTTAGAAGTCATACCTCCAGCCCTTTTCAGTGCCAGTTGTCTTCAAGATAGGATCTTTCTCTCTGTCCAGGTGCCCTCCTGACCTGTGACTTACCTATATTATGCTTCCCATTGTAGGGAATGCCACTGTATCCCACTTTTGGTTGGGAAGGGTTTTTGTTTTTGTTTTTTGGGTCCGGTCGTGGGGCCTGAACTCTGGGCCTGGGAGCTGTCCCTCAGCTCTTCAGCTCAAGGCTAGCGCTTTACCACTTGAGCCACAGCGCCACTTCCAGCTTTTTTCTTTTTGCTTATATGGTGCTGAGGAATCAAACCCAGGGCCTCAGGCATGCAAGGCAAGCGCTCTACCACTGAGCCACCTTGGGAAGGGGTTTTGTGGCTGAGATCTGAGGTCCAGATTTGAAGCCAGCCCAGGCAGGAAAGTCTTATCTCCAATTAATCAGCAAAAAGACTAAAATGGAGCTGTGGCCCAAGTGATAAGAGTGCCAGCCTTGAGCATAAAAGCTAAGAGACAGGGGCCAAGCCCCAGCTCTGGCACATAAACAAAAACAACTCAAGACTTCACTGCCTGCCTGTTATTCCTTCCCATCCACGATTTGTGGGAGCATAGGCCCACTCTTGCCTCAAGGCTGTTCCCTCTGCCTGGGGTACTTTTCCTGTGGCTGTCTACAGGAGCAAGAGCTCACCTCCTAGTCCCTGCTTCAATATCAGCCTCTCAGTATGGCCCAAGTTGATAACCTTGCTGCAAGTAGAATCCTCTGCTCCTGCTCCACACTCTAGACCTCCCTGCCTTACCCTTCTGATAGGTTCTCCTTTCCACAGTGTTAAATATCATGTTCTATTATTTTTTCTTAACAAGATCACTGGCTGCTGTGTTAAGAATAATCTGAAAGGAGGGGGTGGGTCAAGGGCAGAACATGCTATATAATTTACTTATTTCTTGTGCTTATTGACTGGAAATGAATAAAGACTCCAAATAGTCACAAGCAGAGACTGTGTGTTTAGCACTTGTTATAACAAGGGAGTCAGCCACCATCATTTGCCTTTTCAGAGATGTGAAGGCATGCAGGAGAGTGGGCCAGCCTTCCGCCAAATAGAGGGAAAGTTTCAGATCAGCTCTGATTGGAGAGTGTTGCAGGGATCCTACGGGACTGGCTTAAGAAATGCATTTGGCTTTCTCTGGTTGGAAATGGGAGTGAAAGGGAAGGTGGCAGGTTATTGACCATCTAGGGCCAGTTGCTACAGAGGAAATGAGTCAGAGATCTGTTTCCATATCTAGTCTGATCATGGTCCATTTTTATATGCAAACCTTCCATACTGTTGCTAATCTCCATGAAGGTATAGATCTTGTTTATTGTTCATTGAGGAAATCCCAGTGCCTAGAAGTCTCTGGTGATGGAAAGCGCTCACTCAGTGTATACTGAATTGTGCAAGGCATTGGCCTACATCATCTAACTTAGTCCTCACAACAGGCCACATTCCCAAAGGGAATAAAGGAGTTCATAGAAGTCAGACATCTTGCCCAAGGTCTTGCTCCACCAGGGAGTCAGGGAACTTGGTTGCTACACAAATCTACCTACTATAAAACAAATGTTCTTCCCCTGGGGAGTTCCAAGTTAGTTAGTTAGTTAGTTGGAAACGAAGGAGGTGAACACTCATTCAATGGCAGAAGCAATACATACCATTTTCAAAAATCTCTACATTTTCAGACAAAACTGTCAACGGAAGATATTTCCTTTCTCCTGACACCAACCTGATGAATTAAACCTTGTCTCCAGAATTAATTTGGATGCTTAGAAGGAGACATTCCCTTAATAACTTCTTCCTAATAATGGGAAAGAATGTAGGCAAATTCATTTCAGTGTTTGAGTATGGGTCATGGTCATACAGCAACAGAGTAAATTTCAAAGAATTCTGTGTGTGTGTGTGTGTGTATGCGCGCGCGCGCGCATGCATACCTATAATTTATAGTTCATCCTAGGAACTTTTCAACCATTGCCATGGAAACTAACTCATGGCTGCCAACTTCTTGGTCTGTTGTTGTCACCCATCTCAGTTTTCCACGTTCTTAATTATTATATGTGACGTTGGTCCATTTGTTTCTACATGGACCCCAGAGGCAGTTCATCAGAGGCCAATGAGAGGAGTGTGATGGGGAAAAGGCCAGTGGGTATTACAGAGGGTGTGACCCAGTTTTCTGGGAGCAGACCCTGCTAGCTAAGATAGTGCTGAGCCTATAACTGTGTGTCACACTTAGCCACTCCACCAGCAGGATGTGTTATGCAATACCATCAGCCCTGTGGACAGTTGAGCCAGGATTCAAGTATGGATCAGGTGGCTCAAAATATTGGACTTAGCAGAACATGGCTAGAACTTTGGGGCTCAGTGGCCACTGACTCCCCCAGGGCTGAAGAGTCTTAGATAGATCAGGAGTGGGTGAACAGCTGGCTCCAGTTAGGTGCCTTAGAAAATAGCCATCAACTCTTAGACTGCCTGTGTAGGAAGGGAGTTCCTCATCTCTGGACAAGGCCATCAGAGGCTGTCCAGGCTACTAAGGGATAGCCACCGGCAAGAAATTGGACTCAATGTTCTTTTTCCAAGATTCAGTGACAGAATGGCTGGCTCCCTTTCATGGGGCACCTTACAAGGATCCTAGACATCACCAGTGCTGATTAGTGAAGCGTAAGCTTGCTGAGTGGACAGGGAAGTCTGCTCAGACCTCACAGTGCCCAGGATCTAGAGGAAAGGATTTCATGATACTATGAGTTTAAGAGACAGACTAATCATGGTTTAAGCTCCCTGTGGCCCAGGCTTTTTTTAACTTCAATGCCAGAGACCAGATGATTCTGGCACCTATCTTGTGCCTTGTAAGAGCTTTAGTCGAGTCTCTGGATCACTAGGTTCTAACATTTCATCCCTCAGTGGTGACAACCAAAAATCTTTCCCAGTTTTTGTCAAAAGTTCATTGGGTGGGGAGGCCCAAATAGTACCTGGTTGAGAACCATCAGGCTAGCTTGTGTGACCTTTGGTAGGTGAAACTTTTGGACTTAGCTCTGACTTCTTTACTGTAATACCTGCATCAGTGTTAAATGACAGGGTAACAGCACAGTCCCTGTAAACACAGAGTCTGGCACAAAGAAGATGGATTTGAAAAAGAGCTCTTGTTCCCATGTGACTGGCAGAGGCAGGAGGAAAGCTTCAAAAGGAGTATTTGTGTCACACTGGAAGGAGGAGGAAGGATGAATTGGTAGGATGAACACAGTTTTCGTAATTTGAACAAGGGATATATGGTTGTGATTTGTTCTCTCTCTTTCTGCCCTCACAGGCATGGCTTACATGCTTTTCTTCTATAAAATAGGCTCGGGAGACTTTTAAGAGTCCCTCTGCTCCTAGATGGAGGAGATTTGGTTCTAGTTTCACATTTAATCCTCTTCTCTGAGTAAATCTTCTGTTCCAGGGCATAGATTTGATCCTGGGTCCACAGCAGCCCAAGAATAGGCCTCTTTCCCCATTTTGTTAAGTATAAGTTGGGAATTTGTTTTCCTGCAGCTCTCTTGCAAACACAAATGCCCTTAGTAAGCATTCTGACCTGGCTCGGACAAGACAGGAGCTACAAATGCAGTTGAATATTTCATGAGGACCCTTTCAAACCTACACGCTCTTGTGTAAAGTGTGGAGGAGGGCCCTGGCTATAAGTCAGACCATCTTAGCTCCTTCCGCCACTGTTTGGTGGGACTTTATAGGGGAAGTCTCTTCACTCCCCTGAGCCTGGGTTTCTTCACCTGTAAAATATGGAAGTGTACAACCAGTTTGGGGTTTGTTGGGAAGGGATCTGGTAGGATCCCGGCCACTTAATAGCTATTTGATAAATAGCTTGCCAGCTGGAAGCTTACAATTAACTTCTAAGAATGTGTGGTTTCAGCAGCAGCATTATCCTTATGGATGACACAGGTCAGTGTCATCCTTCCTCTCCTTGCAGGGCTGTGTTTAGGACAACCTATTAGTCGTCTTCTCCCTGGAGCTTAAGCTCTGAGATTGTGCTCAGAATTCATGGAGGGCTCCCCAGTTGTCTCCTTCAGAAGACAAGATGTAGAGCTTTCCTTCAGCTTTCAACTGTCCGACTGAACATGCTTTCAATTAAAAAAAATAAGCCAGGCCATCAAAAGGGAGTTTGGAAACATAAAGGTGGCAACTAATTGCCTGCCTTGCCTTTAGATGGGTCAGAATCGAAGCCGCCCCCCTCCACCCCAAGCCCTTGGTCAGACTTTTCCTCCTCCTTTTCCTACTAGGTTGGAGCTGAGGTTGTAATGAAAACAAGAGGAGTGTGGTGTTTCGTAACTATTTTTATACCAACATCAGACTTGATGTTAGTGCTTCTGAATTATTTAACGTTTTTCTTTCTCAGCTGGCCTCTCCAGTGAGTTTCTCTCCCAGGGAGGAGAGAGTTGTTTTATAGGAAACCATAGAGGCAGACACACACTGACTGCAGGCTTCCACCTTCTCTTGGGAGAAGGACAACAGTAGATGTCCTATGAGGAGCCAGGGACCCTTATTAAACTGTGGGGCAGGTCTCCTGTCTTCTTTCTAAAGTTAGAGGCTCAGTAACATGCCTAAGGCCACTCAGCAGTAGGAGTCAGGATTCCAAAGCTTTTTTCTTTTTTCTTCTATTTTTTTATGCCAGTCCTGGGGCTTGAACTCAGGGCCTGGTTATTGTCACTTAGCTTTTTTTTTTTTTTTTCTTCTCAAGGCTAGCATTCTCCCTCTCGAGCCACAGCTCCATTTCCAGTTTTTGGCGGTTCATTGGAGATAAGAGTCTCATGAATTTTCCTGCCTGGACTGGCTTTGAGCTGTGATCCTCAGATCTCAGCCTCCTGAGTAACTAGTTTACTAGCTTCCTATCTTCTGTTAGCTCACAAGGTACCAGGTCAAATCGCATCCAAACTTGGGGGTGAGTGAAAGTGAGAAGGTCGAAGATGTGCCTCAGAAGGAATGGGAAACAGGGTAGAGGCTTCTTTACTGAATATTAGAGATGCAGAGGGATTTGGGTAGCCTTACTAGAAGACCCATTTGGTGCAGTGGTACACTTTTGCTGTTCCCCCAAGGCCTTTTGATTAACAACCTGTCAGCAATATGTGTATGTGTGTGTGTGTGTGTCTGTCTGTCTGTCTGTGTGTCTGTGTGTCTGTGTCTGTGTGTCTGTGTGTGTGTCTGTGTCTGTTGGCAGGTGGCGGGTGTCAGATGAAGCCCCTCCCAACCAATCCAGTCATCCTCTGTAAAGGGATATTTGTACCTTGGGCCTCTTTAAGGGGTGGTGATTGGCAGCTCCTAACCACCCCTAACATGGGAAGGCAATGAACTGGACTCTTATCAGCTGCCTCTCATAATTAAAGTCCCTCATAGACTTCTAATGGTCGTTTTTGAAATAGACATCCTGGGTTGAAAGGAATCTGGCTGCAGATAGAGATGGTCTCGCTACCACTGTCTTGCTGATAGCAGTTTTTATTTCAGAGCTGGAAAAGATTACATATTTCCCTCATTCTCTTCTTTTTTGCTCCTATTTAATTATCAGTGACCCCAAGATGACTCTTTCCGGCATTTAGAAAATCTTCATTCCACCACACGGGAAAGCACCCTTAGAATTATTATATGAACTCTGTGGGAGATGGGACTCTGAAATTAGCTTGGAACAGTTATTTCAACAGTGCCATCTTTATAGGCTTCCCTAAAATTTGCTGGGGATAAATCAGTTGTTACAATTTTAATAGCAGCTGTCTTTTGATAAGGATGCACTTTATAACTATCAGGTGACATGGCATGCCACGATGTTAAATAAAGTATTATTTGTCACAGGCAGATTCCTTATATTAAATTTTGGATAGCTGCATGAAACACTTGCTTCTCCTTCACATAGATTTGTATTAGGTCAGTCCCCAATAATCTCTTTCTTTCTAAAAGACTTTTATTTATAAAAACATGAAGACTAAGTACTAGAATGACATTCCAAGATGACTTATGTGAAATAATTTGATTTAAAGTGTTAAAGAGTAGAGCTGGGTACTGGTAGGTCATACCTGTAATCCTAGCTCCTGAGGATTGCAGTTCAAAGTCAACCCAAGTAGGAGACTCTGTGAGACTCTTCTCCAATTAACTACCAAAAAGCCTGAAGTGGAAGTGTCACTCTCAAGTGGTAAAGTGCACGTCTTGAGCAAAAAAGTGCAGGGACAGTGTTTAGGCCAATAGCCAATAGTCCAAACAGTACACACACACACACACACACACACACACACACACACACACACACACACACACACACACACACACACACACACACACACACACACACACACACACACACACACACAGTGTTTTAAGAGCATTAAAAAGAAAGAAAAATCTACCAACAGTGTTTAGGCCAATAGTCCAAACAGTACACACACACACACACACACACACACACACACACACACACAGAGTGTTTTAAGAGCATTAAAAAGAAAGAAAAATCTACCAATATGTGGCCATACAATGAGGACAGAAAAGGGAGGGTCATGTTTTAAAAGTCCTTTCTACATGCCAGATGCTTCCCTGCAAGCCTCTGCTCACCCAAGAAGGTACTCACTAGAGCACCAGGCTTTCACGTAGGGCCCAGCTAAAGCTCTGGCTGGTTAGGTAATCTCTCTAAGGCTACACTGCTGGCAGAATTCACACTGCATCTAGGTTTCTCTGACTGGTGCATGTGCAGTTACCTCCACCCCCTCCTACCTCTAGAGATCAGGTTTCAAACATACTTTATCATATTGCATGGTAAAGGGATAATAGCTCCCCCCCCACCCCTTCAGAAAAACTGTCCAAATGAGTTTGAGGAATGCCACATTTGACAGGTTAGACATGTTCTTACATGGCTGGAAGATTCAGAGCTGTTCCTATTTGATACATATAAGACATCCCAAATTTCAACATCACAGTTAAAAACAAAATTGCCACTTGTGAGGATAGGTGGGGTTGGCTGAAAGGGGGGAGAATGATGGGAGGGGTGACTATTCAAAATGCAGTGTACCCCAAAATTGATTGGTATGTTGAATTGACACTCCTTTGTACAGCTACATTAAAAAAAAACTGTCTTAGCCTAAAAAGTATTTCTTTAAATTACAAAACATCTCATAAGAGGAGGATTCCTTCAGAAATTCTTTGAGAAATTACTCTGAAGATTCCCAACTATACGAGGTCATGGCTACTATGTGTATCTCACTGATGTGGTCAAACTGAAGCTTCAAGAGTCCTATAGGGTCTTATTGCTGCCTACTCTTCTTGGGAGGCCCTAGCCTGTCTTTCTAACATATTACTCTTTCAGATAAATGGAGTCAGTTTTTATTTCAACCATTCCCAACCTATTCAATAGATAACATCAATGAATTTAAATATAAAGGATAAGAGTTTAGCATTTCTTTCCCTCCCTCCCTCCCTCCCTTCTTCCCTTCTTTCCTTCCTTCTTTTCCTTCCTTCCCTTCCTTCCTTCCTTCCTTCCTTCCCTCTTTTCTTTTCTTTTTTCTCTATCTCTGGTTTTCAGGAGGAATAAAACCTTTATCATATATTTAGGATTTGAATTGTTGAAAAAGCTAAAAGACCAAAATAAACTTAAAAAATATTTGGAGCAAAGAGAACACAACAGATTAGAATAACAATATTTAAATGTCTTAATTGGTTAAGGAAATTTTAAAGGTAATTTATCTTTCTCTTTCTGTCTCTTTGTGTCTGTAGCTCTGTCTCTGTCTGTGTCTATCTCTTGCTGTCCACACACACACACACACACACACACACACATACACACACACTATCACACAGGAAGTTTCACATTCAAAACCCTTGTAATTGAAAGTGAAGATCATTTTTTCTTATTCACACTTCTGAGGAAGCTGAGGGCCCAGAGAAAGGAAAGGCCTTGTCTCAACCCAAGTCAGTCCACATGATACCAAGGAAATTATGGAGACAGTCTGACATGTTTAAATTCCAGGACTGACCCTAATCTCTCTACTGCTTCAAGACTCACCACAGAGGTAGGAAGTAGATTGATACTGTCTTCTCCTAAAGCTCCTGAAGAAGTGAGGCTTGGAAATGTTAAGCAGTGTAACCTCTGGGGGAGGGGGGGGAGTCACATGGTGGTTTGGGAACCCACTATGAAGGCCACACCACAGTGTGAATTTCTTGCTGCTGATCTGATTTGACCACCACACCCTCTCCTTGTCCCTGACTGAGAGGAAAGAGCAAGGGCTGTCCCAGCTGCAGCCTAGCAAGCAGGGTGGGAATATCCTTGGGCTGTGATTTCTGTGAAGTTCTGATCAGACCAGGGAATGAGAAGCAGACATCCTACCTGTGGGCGTGAGCAGCTGGGCCCTCTTATTCTCAGCTGTGCAGGTGGTTTATCTGCTAGGAGTGAGTCACAGAGCACACAAAGGCCACTGACTCAGCATGCAGGGGGAGGGGCCCTTGGCTCTTCATCTCCATGATTTGCCAGAGTGGCTTGGAATTCCTTCCGGTGTGTTTTTGAAAAGCCAGGTAGGGCCTTTTGGTGTGTGTATGTGTGTGTGTTTGTCTTTAATCTCCTTGACCACATCCGTCTGCTGTGAGTTTGTCCTAGAGGCAAGGAAATGGCTTCTAACCATCCTGTGCTTCCAGCTCTGATGCTCTGAACCTATTGTAGCTATGAACTGGGATGGAAATAACCCCGTAACTGTGACTTCCTCCAAAGGGGGTGCCTTGAGGGGCCAGGCCTAAGCTCACTGATGCTGCCATTGGTATGAGGTTGCTGTTCCATGAGGTTGAATTCCTTTGGGGAACTACTAAGTTCAGTCATTCCTTTTTCTTTCAGTCGTGAGGCTTGAACTCTGGACCTGGGTGTTGTCCCTCAGCTCTTCAGCTCAAGGCTAGCACTCTACCACTTTAGCCACAGCGCCCACTTCTGGCTTTTTCTGTGTATGGGGTGCTGAGGAATCAAATCCAGGGCTTCATCCATGTGAGGCAAACACTGAGCCACCTTCCTAGCCCCTTAGATTTGCAATCATTCCTTTACTCTCTGCCTTTCAACTAATTATTTGTCTGGAGTATCTGATTTCCCAGACACAGTGGTGTGCAAAGTCAGAAGGCAGATAAGCCCTGTGTTCAAGGAGGTCCACAGCCTGTTGGAAGAGATGGTCTGTGAAGCAGTATGGAAAGTATGTAAATGTACAGGGTCATATAAGTGCCATCCCCTTGAGTGAGAGGTAGTTGGGGGGGGGGGGGCGGGGGTGAGGACTCCCAGGAGAGGTGAAGCTTGACTGCATTGAAGTCTGATCAGAATTAACCCAGGGAGACGGGAGTAGATGGCCATTCAGGTTCAGAGAATAGCATAGCCGACACATGGGAAGTGGCAAATCAAGTTGTTTAGTTGGATATACACAGAGGATGTCACCTTGGTTGGTGGAGCTATTGTAAGAGGGGGTCATAAGAGACATGCCTGACCTTCACAGCCTGCTTTTTCAAAAGCCACATGGTTCCCCATGACTCCACAGAAGTGACATCTTTCATCTAATAATATCAGCATTTCTGGCATTCTCCATAGTCCTCACACAGTAGTCTCTACCTTTGTCTTATTGGAGGACACCCGTTACACCCTAAAGAAGCAAATTTCCCAAAGAAATATTTTAGAATAGCACAATAATGGGCCTGCCCAATCCCCATGTTTTCTAATATCCCAGCCATAGTTCACAAGCAGCTATCAAGCCTTTATTTGATGTGTTTTTGAAAGTACAGTCTTGTTGTGTAGTCCATGCTCGTCTTGAGCTCCTGGTCTTCCTGCTTCCACAGACGTGAACCACCATGCTTGGCTGCTATTATGTTCTCAAGATACAACTAAGTTAGAACTTTAAATTTTATTTATATTTACTGCCTTATATTTCTGTTATTTATTCATATTATTTATTATGCATGTGGAATGAGCATAATTTAAATTTTCATTCACGCTGGGTGCCAGTGACTCATCCCTGTAATCCTAGCTACTCAGGAGGCTGAGATCTAGGACAGTTTTTCAAAGCCAGCCTGGGCAAGAGAGTCCAGGAGACTCTCATCTCCAAGTAACCAGCAAAATCCAGAAGTAGAAGTATGGCTCAAGTGTAGAGCTCCAGCCCTGAGCATAAAAGCTGAGGGACAGTGCCTAGGCTTTGAGTTCAAATGCCACTACCACAAAAAGTGAAAAAAAATATTCTATGAGGCTGTGCTGATCTAAGGAAGGAAGCACATAAGCCCATTGCCACTGATGTACACAGCACATCACGTGAAGGCTGATGGGACAGAGCACTACTATAGAGGGTCCTCACATCTACCAGAGGTCAGCTCAGAAAACTTTAAAGAGGAAGGATGCCTACAAGTGTATAAAGACTCCAGGTGAGGAAATGCGGCGGGGGGGGGGGGGGGGCTTCCTGGCAGAGAGTAGAGCTTGAGGAAAGATGTGGAGGGTCTGGAAGAACTTAGGACAGGAAGTGGGGTAAGATGAAGTGACCCCAAGAAGAAGGATAGCCACTGAGGATCTTGGGCTTTATTTTGATGGAACAAGAAAGCTATCTATAGATAGCTATGTATGGATGATGTCATGTTCTAAGTATCAACAAGGAAATAAAGAATATCACCAGGATTGTAGGAAACATTTACTCCATTCTTCATAGGATCATGCAAATCCATGAGATTAAACCCAAGGTTCAGAGTCAAAATGGCAAGCTGGAATTTCTCCTACTTAAGTAGTTCAGGCCTGCCATTCTAGCCACTTAGTAGGCTGAGATTCAAAGAATTGGGATTCAAAGCTATCCAGGGTAGAAAAGACCAGCAAAAAGCAAGGCTGGAGATGTGGCTCCAATGTAGAATATCAGCCATGTGCAAGCAAGCTGAGCAAGTACAAGGCCCTGAGTTCAAATCCCAGCACTGGCAAAAACAAAATGAAAAAGAAATGTCTTCCACATAGATATAGCTTTCCTTATTGCATGGTTCTGTTTACTACCACCCTTGTGATTGGAGTTAAATGTAAACCTTTGGGTGCTCACCTAGGGTAAGAAGGAGTAATCTTGTATCATCTAGCTACATCCTCTAATAAGAAACTGACATCCAGAGAGGCTGGATGGCAGCTCAAAGGTGCTCCCCTATTTCCCTCTGGCTGTTTTATGATGAATCCATCTCTGAGTTCCAGAAACTCTAGACACGTATCCAGTGTTGACTTGGAGTCAGCAGCTTGAGTTATACCTGTCTTTAAGGAGTAAAAAGTAAAGTCTTTTTAAGCAATTTGTCCAATAGAGCAGCAATGTGCTAAACATTGACATTTTATGCCAGTCCTTAGATTTGAGACTCTCAGTTAACTGCTTTCCAGATATCTGCTTTGCCTTTAATGTTATCCTGTATTGATCTATTGATGGGGACCTCAGCCACAGTGGATCTTGGCTAACCTGGTCTGTGTTCCTAGCAAACAAGGAATGACTGGGTGAGTGGCAAGAAAGCGTCGATCTTAGGTTTGTCTGTCTTTTCTGCCTGTCTGGTTCTCAAACAACCTCCTGGCTGTGCCTCAGACCATGCAAGCTGAGCCACTATCACATACTAGAGGGCATAGAGAAAACACCCACAAAGAAGCCCCGGGCCTGCACTACATTGTTTGGCTTCACTAATTGTTCATTTTCCCATCAATGAAGCACAATCTCTACACCATCCTCAGCAGGTTGTTAGAAAGGTGGGATGATGCCACCATACAATTCTTAGCATCATACCTTACACAATTGGATGACTTCTTTAGTTAACGGCAACTAATCATGTTTTTGTTTTTTTTTTTAAATCAACTTCTCATGTCATAACTGAGCAGGTTGTATTTTTGTTTTAGATAAGCAGTTGCAAGAATATTCATCATCATTAGTCATTAGGGAAGTGAAAATTAAAACCTGAATGAGCTAGCACTTCACATCCATGTCCAGGTGTGAAATTGAAAAAAAAAAAACACTGATTGTACTATTGGCAAGGATGTAGAACAACGTAAATGTAAAATAGTAGAACTACTTTTGAGAGCAATCTTTCTCCTCTTACCTTTTTTTGGTGGTGCTGGAGATTGAACCCAGGGACTTGTACATGCTAGGCATAGTAGCTTCTTGAAGACAGGAAGATATACCTACCTACCTTCTAATCTAGCTTGTGTTTATCAAAGAGAAATGGAAGTGTATATCTATATCTATCTATCTATATATAAAGACCCATACAGGAAATGTTCACAGAAGCTTTATTTGTAATAGCTAAGAATTACAAGTGACCGAAGTGTTTATCAATAGGTGAATAAACAAATCATGGTATAGCCATACAACAAATTATTAATGAGCCAAAAAAAACACAAATTTTTGATAAGTCCATCAGCATGGATCAGTCACAGATTAGTTGTAATAAATAGAAATGCCAACCCTCCCCCTAATGTATATATGATTCCATTTATTCCAATTTGTACAAAATACAGAATAATCTCATTACGTCAGAAAGCAAACCAGTATTTGCTTAGAGAGGATGGAAGGATTACAGAGGAGGGCAGAGAGACTTTGGGAGGTGATTATTATTGTCACACTTTTGATTGCTGCCATGCGTTTACAGTTATATGCTGATGTCGAAAGTCAAAAAATCATGTAATTTAAGCACACATAGTTTCTTGTATATCAAGTGTAATTTATGAAGAAGAACAATGGATCATCCCAGAGCCTTCTGCATGGAAATGTCTGCACTGCCAGCCCAGGACTCACTGGCACCTTGGGCTAGCTCTCTGAACTCTGAGCTGCAGATTTTCCATATAATAGTAAAGATGGTTCATGCACATCATCCCACTGCTGTGGTCTTTGGAGGAGCTCATGTACACAAAGCTCTCGGCACAGAACCTAGCATACAGTTGAGTTTCCCTCTGGCTATTGCAATGGGGTTCATTGTTATTTTGAGGTCTTTGGAGTGCTTAAGATAACCAAAACACCTGCAAGCAAATGACTCGCCCTAAGTGAAAACTGCAGTGCTTTGTAGCCACTTGGGGCACAGATACAGGAGCTCCCAAAGGGCTCTGGAGCCGTTTGTTCTCTTCAATTGGTTAAGTGTGCTTCAGCATCACAGATACCACTTCCCTCCTGCCAATGTTCTTTCCAGATTGGGAGGGCTTCCCAAACAAGTGATTCATCATAGAATCTCAGAATCTGACCAGACGGAGTCAGCTCAAATCCATCTTTTTTGTGTTTCTCCTTTCGACTAGGGTCTCACTTTGTAGACATAGCTGGCCTTGAACTCGTTATGTTGCCCAGATTGGCCTTGAATTCCCCATCTCCATCTCAGCCTCCTCCTGAATGCTGGGATTTCAGGGGTGTGCCAACCTGCCTGGCCAAAATTGTCATTTTACAGAGATGAGGAACTGGTCAAAGTGCCTTGTGCAAAGTTACAAAGTGATAAGGTCAGGAGTAAGACAGGTTCCCTCCCACCCCTCCCCCAGCACCCTAGCCCATTTTGGGAAACCTTCCCTCTAAGCCAAGCTGTGTGTCAAAGATAGGACAGAGGCAAGATCAGCTGAGGCCCTGTCAGAATGCTCAGCATGCGTGGATTCTGAGTGGAAGAATGACGTTTTCTGCTCCCTGCCCTGGCCCCTCTCCATTTAGGGTTCAAGAGCTGAAAAGGCATCAAGCCAAGGGTTTAACATTCTTTGTCAGTGAGCCAGGCCCAGCTGTGTGGTAGGGCTCCCCTCCCTACTCAGCTCCTGTGTCTTGGCTAGATGTTTTAGATCCATTTATCTAAGATAGCTTTAGAAATGCTTGCTTAAAAAATAATTGATCAGGGCACAGTGGCCTGTAACCTCACCTACTTGTGAGGTAGAGATTCAGAGGATTGTAGTTCCTGGCCAGTCTGGGCAGAAAGTTCCTAAGACCTCATTTCAAGCAGTAGTGGGCATGGTAGCATGCATCTGTCATCCCAGCTGTTGAGGGGAACATACTAGGATGTTCACAGTTCAAGCTGGCCCAGGTGAAAAACAAGACCCTATCGGAAAAAGAATCAGATCCAAAAGGATCTGGAGGGGTGACCAAATGATGGAGACTTACCTAGCATTGCCCCCAACCTCAAAACAAACCCCAAAACAAAACCAGAACGCAAGCTGTGTTTTTAATGTTTCAGCCATACTTGTAGAGTGAAGTTGTTTTATTTTGAGGTCGGGGGAGAGGGGGGGCAGAACATTCTAACAGTTAACAGTTGAGAATGATACACTCTTGGAGAATCCCTGCAGTGGCATCTTTAGCAAACAGAACTAGGAAGTTTGAATGGTGCCTTGATCACTTTTCTTTTCCCTGGTCTTCGTATTAACCCTGTGGGAGTAAGCAGAAGAGTGGTTACACTCCCTGCTAAAAGTATGGAAAGGAAGACTTTGGTAAATATGGTGGCTTCTCTAGATGCCTAGCTACTGTGCAGGGGAGAGTAAACCCAAGACCTCCAACATGGCTTCCGTTCTGAGCTCTTTGTGTCATAGGGAAGCTATTCTGGGCTTTCTCTGAAGGCATTCAGCTTGAAGGAAGTGCCTTCCAATGTGGAAGGGTGTATACATGTGTGGGTATTTATGCGTACATATGTGTGAATGGAGCTGCTAAAGCATTTTTCCTCTTTGAAGGCCAAGTTAAGTTCCATTTTCAGATGTAGAGATAAATGGATCTTTTACTTCAATTCTTTATATAGGGTTCACAAAAAGACTATCGGAGCCATGAGAAATTGATCTTGCTTGTGTTTTTGGTAGTACTAAATTCAGGGCCTCTGCTTGCTATCCAGGTGCTCTACCACTTGAACCATAACCTAGTTATTTTGCTTCTTCTTGAGCTTTTGCCTGGAGCCTATCTCTATCTCCTGAGTAGCTTGGATTACAGATATGCACCAATATGCCCAGCTTGATCTTTCTTTTCCCTAAAATTCCAGCCATATATGCTTTTTCCATAACCATGTTTACATAAATAGTTTCTCCTGTTTGGGGGGGATCATTTTTTATATGTACATAAAAAGAAAAGACATTCTTCAATGTCACCATGTTATAGGCAAGTAATAATGTATAATTATCATCTGATTTCTATTCTAGTCCATATTACACTGTCCCAATTGTCCAAAAATGTCTTCATGACTGTTTTTTTTTTTCTTCCCTAAAGTAGGATCCAAACATGATTTATGCATTACATTTGGTTACTGTGTTGAACCAACAGTTCTAATAAGCAGTTTACAGGAGCTAGAATCATGTCCAAATTAGAGTGAAGTAGCCTTCTCCAGCAGAGGCAGCTGTTTAGGAGCTGGCTGGGAAGGTCTCATGGGAGCATTTGTGCTTCTCTCTCATGTCTGCCGGCCAATCAGTAGGAGGAGCTGGAATCACCATGCCAGGATGAAGAGGCTCAGCTAGTCAGGGAAGGGCCATGCCAGCTAGCTTCTTGTCTGAAAGACTGGATTCTAAGAAGCTGAAATTAGAGCCTGGACTCTATAGCCAGTTTTTCTGGATAAGAGTCACTAGAGGAGGCATAAACAGCCTGGAATGTGAGCCCATGGGCTTCATGGGAATGGGGGTGGGAGGGAGATGGCAATTGCCAGAAGGTTCTGGAATGCTATGTGAAATATCAGAGGCCTAGAATGTGTTTTTACCCTCTTTTTTTTTTCTTCTGCATCTCATTCCATTTTCCAGTTATAGCCCTTTGAGGTGAACTTGCCCTTCCTCCTAGGTCTAGAGAGATTTTGTTTTGCAAAATTCGCTGTAACCTGATTAGATGGCCCGAAATTATCACAATATCAGGAAATGCTGTGAGCGGTATTTGGCTAAGGTGCCCACCACGGGGGGCTCCAGCCTGTGCTGTGAGCTTTGTTCTAGTGCAACCCTGCCTGGCTCTGCCTCTTTTTCTGTAATATGCGTAGTCTCTGTGAGGCCTGAGTGCTAACCCTGTGGCTGGCTGAGGTGCTTCAAAGATGCCCTTAAAATGGACTACAGTGATTCTGAGCTGTAAGTGCTATCATCGGGCAGAGAGCCCTGGAAGCACAAATATGGTTGCATGTATGAAGACATGATAATGAGTGTGTTTTCCAAGAGTTTAGTGCTAGGAAGTTATTAGACATGGTGGAATTTACTTGATAAACATTGACAGCACAGTTATTAGACCACATGGTCTAAAACTGTTTTGCAAATAAGTCATTTAACTTTGTTATAAGTCTAGGAGGTAAGGACTATTACTTTTCCTCTGTCACATTTGTGGGAATGGAAGTGTAGGTGAGGTGACTTGTCCAAAGTCATATAGGTAAAATGTAGTAGAGCTAGGACTCAAATTCTAGAGTATTCTGCTCTAGAAAATTCTGGCAGACACCTCACTTTTGTTGAAAGGTCTTTGTTTTCCAAGAAAGTCCCCAGGAACTGGTGGACCCAGAACTTCTTCCCAGGACCTCACTGAGGCTGCTGTGGGCTCTCAGCTCACAAAGTACTCATCTTCCAGCTTACTGTCTGTCTGGTTCATTTGCCCTTTACCTGCAGACTTTCATTGAGTGGACACTTCTAGAGACTACTAAGGTGCTACCAGAGCTAGGAGAGCTGTGTCTTGTCAGGATGTTCAGGAGGGCCGCCGAGTTGTCATGGTGGCTGTACCTAGGGCATCTGTCCTTGTGACCTGACCTGGTTACCAGGGCCTCAGCTCAGTGAGAAGGCTGAGCCAGTGGTGTTCCCTTAGGTGGTAGTAAAACCAAGCATCAGTGCTCTGCTGGGCTGCTCTGCAGAGCTGGAGCCTGGACCTTTGACCTCCACTGTCATGGAATTGTCTCGGGAAGAGCGGCACTTGTTGGTATTTAATAATGTTGTTCAGTGGTTTGAACTGCTGCCCAACATGTCTGTACATATTGACGGAGCTGAAATGGGACCATCACTAGAGCTTCCTGCAGGAGTGGGGAGGGAGTTGAAGTATCTAGCCAACCCCTACAATAGTTTTGATCCCTTCAGTCGAACAAGAGTTAACTAGCTTGTAGCTAAAACTACACGGGCTCTAGGGACTCCCACTCTAGATAAGAGGTCCTCATTTCCAGCTGTGGTGAAAGAAAACTAGGAGGGAGAAGGATTGCTATGACAAGTGTCAGGAGGACAGAACTCACCAAGGGAGAGGAGAGGTGGGTCCCAGAGGCAGGCCCCGGAAGGACCCATGTGGTAGTCTAAGTATTGTTTAGGATCTGAGTCAATAAATGCTGATTTGGTTCTGTGATGGAGAGAAAATTGCTTCACTTCTATTGAATCTTAGTTTCCCCAATGATAAAATGGGCTAATGGTACCTACCTGGAAGGTTTGCTCAAGCTAAGTAGTGTCTGGGCAGTGCATTGATTATCATCAATTAAAGCATGTTTGTAGGGCTGTATTTTTCTCCAAACACTAGTAGGCCTCAGTGCATTAATCACTTATGGCCACTACAGGCCCTGGCTTTCACTGGAAGCCTAATGGTGACAGTGGGCCAGTCAAGGGACAGTTAAGGACCTTAGAGCCAGGCAGGCAGGCTGTGAGTTTCTAGGATTCATACTTTGAGCCTATTCTTTCTCATTTTTACCTGCCCAAGCAGCCAGGCCAGAAGAGTGAGGATCTGCCTTGAAGTCCCTACTGCATGGAAGCAGGAAGTAGAAGACATCACAAACCATGCACATTGACTCTGTGTGTGTATGTGTGTGTGTGTGTGTGTGTGTGTGTGCCTATGTGAGCACATGTGTGTGCATGCACACATGCATAGAAGGATGAATGGTCAGGGGCCAAATAACATGGAGAAATACTCAAAGAATCTCTCTCCTTACAGGTTATGGGAGTTAATTGTGGAGATTTAGAGAGAAGGTAAGAGAAAGAACCTGTGAATGAAAGGAATCTACATTTGTTAAGTGTCTACCATATATCAGAAACTTTGTATCTCTCAGCCCACAGCCTTTGTTTTAAACCCAATATGCAAGTGACTTTATTCTTAGCTAGTGATCTCAAGAGAAGCTCAGAGAAGGTCAATTATTTCCCCAAAGTCACACAATCTTTTGAGTTCAACAACCCACTAAACAGGTACTTGTTCACAGTTGTGTGACTGGACAGGACTACATGTTGGGGAACAGACGGAGTTGACAACCGGAGGTAGTAGTGCAATCCCGTGTTTCTTGGTTTGCTTAGTTGACTCATATTTAGTGAGCTCCAGCCAGACACATTTCTAAGTGGTGGGAGCGCAGCAGATCCAGGCAAGCAGAGTGTACATGCAGCAAGGACAACCGTGGTCATAGAGGAAATCAAACCTCGTGAGAGGATGAGAGGGGGACTGACTGGTGATGGAACTTAGCATCTTAGTTTGGATTCTCCTCAAACAGATCCCAAGAAAAGGCCTGGGATGTCAGTAATTTATGGGTGAGGTGATTGCAGAAAGGCTGATAAAAGTGTAGGGAAGAGAGAGACAAGGGAGGAGACAGTAGAAGGTGAATCGGAGATGGGTTCATCCACATGGGCAGTTGTGTCTCAGCCTTCTGGGACCCTCTGAGAGACACTGAATCACTTGCTGAACATTTGTTCCACCCAGGGACAAAAAACAATCTGGAGTATTTAGCCACCAATTTGCCTTCATCATTGGCTGATGCAGTGGGCCTCAACTGCCAGAGTCCCTGAGTAGGTGGGAAGGAAGTCTGGATGGTGTAGAAACTGTCTGAGGAAGGCACATGGGTCTGGGTTGTCTGTTAGAGATGGTGGAGTCAGAGGACAGCCCTTGATTTGAGACCCCAGTGAGAGGGGACATTAATGGAGCATCCAGGGTGTTTCGTTCCCAGGAGCCTCTTTCATTCCTCCCTTATGGGAACCTGAAGCCTCCAGAGTGAAGCTTCTGTGTGAACAGCTGGGACAATTCCAGCCAAGCTGGGTCACTGGCCTTCCTGTGCCCTCTGACCTCTCTTTGCTGGGTCACACAACTATACCACACTTTCCTTTAGCTAAAGGGTGTACACATACATAGCTTTGGAAATACACGTCTTATCAGATGATGTCAGTCCTTCTCATTTACCCCAGGATCTACTTTGAGATACAGTCCTTCAAACATCCTCAAATAGCTCTACAATGTCTCTAAGTCCACCCTCTACCACACAGCTATGTTTAGTCCCAGTGCCAGTTTCCAGCCTTCAATACACATTCTTTTTTTTTGAAGGTGGGCGGTAAGCTTATAAATGATGTTTCTCTGTGGCTAATTTGTAAACCACCACCACTGACAGAAACAACACACATACATTTAGCTTCCAATGCACACACCCTAGTGTGTCCACAGTCCACTCTTTGTAAATCCAGCAAAGGAAGAGCAAAGGCACTGCTTAATCTTTCCCCCTTCAGCAACGAAGTGCTTTAAAAGGCCTATGCAATTATATTGTTATTTTATAATGATTTTTCTGTAGTGAGCTTCAAATAAGCCTCGCTCTCATCAAGCACTTCTGGCTTTGCCTGTAAGGGCTGTTGGGTGATTTGATGATTCCAAGGCTATGCTGAGTGCTCAGGAGAATGGTCCTTCTTCATCCCTTGGCATTTGGTTCTGATGGACTCCCACTTCATCTATGTCTTTGCTGTTTATCAGCCACCATCTTCTACCATCTATCATTGCATGATTATTTGGGGTATACTATCACAGTATCTAAAGGTCCAAGTTCATTCCTTTGCCTATCCAGTAAGAGGTGTGTGTGTGTGTGTGTTTGAAAAGGTGGTGTGTGCTCTCTAGGGATCATTTCTCAGTAGTGTTAATAGAGGCAGTGTGTTGAATACCTATGGTGCACCAGCTATTTGACAGTTTCTGTGTATCTAGCCTCACATAATGCTATCTTCATGATTTTAGTGGTATAGTCTGCTCCTCTTTAAAGACAAGACCAGCCTCTGTAACTTGCCTAAGATCACACATAAAGTGTGGGAACAAACTAAGGTTCTGGGGCTGGGAAGATGGCTCAGTGGTAGAGTGCTTACCTTGCATACATGAGGCCCTGGGTTCGATTACTCAGCACCACATAAGCAGAAAATGCTGTAAGTGGTGCTGTGGTTCAAGTGATAGAGTGCTAGCCTTGAGCTGAAGAGCTGAAGGACAGCACCCAGGCCCAGAGTTCAGGCTCCAGGACAAACAAAAACAAAAAAAAACTAAGGTTCTGACTTAAGTCTTTTTTTTTTGGGGGGGGGGGGTGTTCTGGTCGTGGGGCCTGAACTCTGGGCCTGGGCGCAGGCTAGCGCTCTACCACTTAAGCCACAGCGCCACTTCCGACTTTTTTCTTTTTGCTTATGTGGTGCTGAGGAATCGAACCCAGGGCCTCAGGCATGCAAGTCAAGCACCCTACCACTGAGCCACCTTCCCAGCCCCCTGACTTCAGTCTTGTCAACCTCTACCAGCCATGAGCCCATAACCTGGGTTCCTCAAAGCCTGGTCTCTTTACCAGCAGCATCCGCCTAACTTGGGAACTTGTCTGGAAATGCAAATGCTCATGCTCCACCCTAAACCTGCTGAATGAGAAACTTTGGGGGTGGGTCTTAGGTCTTAATCCTGTTTTAACAAGCCATCCTGATGATCCCAGTTATAGCCAAGTTTGGAGAACACTGCCACACCCTTGTGTTTACTACCCATAAATGGTAAACTACTGTAGTGGTTCAACTCTAATGGGATTGTAAAAATCCCCCCTCCTCTCTGGAACTATAATTAAGGTTTTTATTTTTACACAACTCATCAAACTTTTATTTTTCCTCTAATAAGTATGTATTTTGAATTTTGAAAAATTTTAATTTTCAGTCAGCTGTCAGTATGTAGGTGTCACTACTTATTAGCTTTATGATCTTTGGGAAATTGTCTAATATCTATAGTAACTTCTGTGTGTGGCAGATCATAATGTTTCTTAATAGGATTCTGGGGAGGTGTGAGTTAGTCTACAAAGTGTTTAGCATCATACTAGATTTATCATAAGTAACCAATAAATATTAACTAATTGTTAATAATTACATAATTTGCTTATGCTAGTTCTTAGTCACAGTATCTAGCTGGTTAGTACTTTATTGTATCTTTATTGTATCATAACCACAATATCTAAACTGCTTAGTGCTTTATTTTTTGTGGTACTGAGAATCAAATGTAGGATTTCATATTGGTAGGCAAGTGTACTGTACCTGTGAGCTATACACTAGCCTGGTTATTGTTTTTGAAATTGTACCCTTCATTAAGATGTTTCACATCAGTTTATTAACTGTTTCCCATAACTAATCTCAGTGATAGTTTTTGTTATTTTGTGCTGGTACTGAGGCCTCATAATCTCATTTGGCTTTTTCCCCTCAAAGCTGGCATTCTACCACTTGAGCCACACCTCCACGTCTGGCTTTTTTTTCTGTTTAATTGGGTATGAAAGTCTCATAGACTTAAATCTTGCTGGACTGGTTTTAAACCATGATCCCCAGATCTTAGTCTACTGAGTTGCTAGGATTACAAGTGCTCACAGGCACCCAAGCTCAGTGATAGTTTTAAGTTCTGACATTCTTAAGTTTGAATCTTAGCTGTAAGTGTAGTTATTAAAACGACTGACTAGAAGAGACTATTAATAAGCCGGTAGAAAATTATTGGTGGAAGTTAACTCATACTAGGTGTTAAGGCATGTTTATGGAGAGATGATTGAATAATCTATTTACAGATGCCATTTATAGTCTAAAAATTGTCTGATATATGTTGTAGCATTGGGGGTAGGGACCTGTCTCTTCTCTTTTACAGGCCCAGTCCATGGCATAGGGGCTTTCACAGAAATAGATGATCAATAATTACTTGCCACTTGAAATGTTTTTATACAGGATTGTGTGTGTATGTGTTGCTGAGGAACAAACACAGGGCCCTGTGTATCCTACTGGCTACCACAAGACAAGCACACTACCCACCTAAATTCTCATTTCTTTAATCTCTTCCGTCATAACATGCTTTGTGATCTTAGTAAAGATCAAAGTAAAAGTATATTTCTCTCCACTACCTAACATTATTTTAATAACAAAGTTTTTGAAGACTATCAAATAGGACTTAGAAACCAAGAGGCCCAGATTTTTGGCTCTGCTGTGTTTCTAGGCTTAGATGTGACAAAGGCTTGTCACTTAACTCTAGGGCTCTTTTATTCCTGTGTAAATGGAGAAGGTCAGAGTGATGTGTTTTCCAACAGGGTTTGAAACTAAATGATTGTCTGTGTTACCTAAGCAAGGTGTTAAGTAACATTGAATCAAATGGCGACAAAGTCTGGCTCAGTTCTTCATTCTTTGTGGTTTACATGATTCTGGAGTGGGTAGGTATTTAATACCTCAGTAGTGCTTGCTCATCTTTCTGTAGAACAAAGCCCTGAGTTTGGATGAGGAGCCAACAACGTTCACTTTTTGTTTTTCCTAGTATGTGTTCTTTCATCTATTCTTTTTAAACACGAAGAGGTGCTGATTCTGAAATTAGTAGAATGAGATACATTTTCCTCTTTTAATATATTGATTTGAGAAATGAATAGGTGATCGAATTGAAAAAAAAAAAAGAATTACTAGGTTAAGAAAGTACTGGAGGCCTGCTGGTGTGGCTGAGACCAAGAAGGCGGGGAGAACTTCACCTGAGAAGCTGTAAGACTGTGGGGGTCCTAGGTACTGCTGCAGCAGGGGAGGAGCCTTCTCTGGGCTCACCATTGTTTGTTGGGCCAGGAGAGGGGGCAGCCAGGAGCTTCTGTGCTGGCACTGTGGGTCAAGCAAGAGCCATCAAAGTGAGCCCTCTGAGGTCCTTGCTCTGGAGTAGACCTTGTGTGTACTGTAGAATTCCCCCATAGACGATGCTTTTGCCCAGCCAGGGTTCCTGAGAAACACAAAGTCCAGAGCACTCTAGAACCATCTTTAAGAAATAACCATGGTTTCAGAGAAACTCAGTGGACAAAACAAGCATCTCGCCATTCTTTGCACCCACCCATAGGACTGGAAAGTCCAAGCCTAAAGATACTTATGGGATCCCTGAGGCAGAATATTATATAGCCATTTGAAATGATGTAGAGGGGAATTGTAGAGATGTGGAGAAAATGCTTGTGGTACAATGCAAAAGAAGAAGGCTGTACATGCAGTAATACCACTAGCTTTATTTCAACTATGTGCAAAAAATGTAGAAGCAACTAGAAGTCAGTGTTGAGCGTGATCATCTTTGGCTGAAGTAATTACATATCTTTGAGAAATACTTTTTAAAAAGTATTCTAATACTTTTTCTACAACTCCACTGTATTATTCTGCTCCAACACCACCTCTCATCCTAATCATAGACATCCATGAGAGGCACTTAATTGAAATCCTGACTGTCATATTAGTGAGTGACCTTGGGCAAGTAATTGACCTTGTAATCCTGAAAAAAATAAAAGGATCCCCATGTCATTGGGCATAGTGACCATTAAATGAGATGATACATGTGTGTGAGGGGATTAGCATGTATTTTATATGTGCTCTTGGGTTGAAGATCCAGTGAAATATTGAAATGACCCAACTGTGCTTACTGGGGTTAGAAGTCTTTATTCTGTGCAATGGAAGCCAACATGTCTCATAGTAATCTTTGAACAAATAGTACCTGCTGTTATTCCATGATGAGCATAATTGTCTTTGTTTCCTCATTTTTACTGGTGATGAATTTGGAAAGTGGAACAATTCACTATCCAGAATAAACAGATACCCATACACACATGTAAGTAAATACACATGCTCACACCTGATTCTAGTGTGAGTGTGAATGCTGTCTCAAGTCCATAGATTGCAGCGAACACTACCTCAATCTAATGCACACCAACATCTACTGAGACTTTGTTATCTGTTAGATTCTGGGCTCGGTGCATACAGCTTTCCTTTTCGTAAATTTTTTATTCTTGTTATGCCGGTCCTGGGAATTGAATTCAGGGCTGAGGCCCTATACCTGAGCTGCTTCTTTTTCTTTTCTTTTTTTTTCCTCAAGGTTAGAACTCTACCACTTGAGACACAACTCAGTTTTTGGTGGTTAATTGGAGATAACAGTCTCAGAAACTTTCCTGCTTGGGCTGGCTTTGAACTGCAATCCTCAGATCTCAGCCTCTTGAGTAGCTAGGATTATAGGGGCAAACAACTCAATCTTAGCCACCAGCTTTCCTTTTTTATCCCCCCTCACCTCCCTTTTATTAAAAAAAAAAGTTAAGTTGAAATTCACAGTACAAAAAAAAAAGAAATTCACAGAACATAAAAGTAATAGAATGGATAGGGCTCCATTCTATTAGAAATGTACAATTCAGCAGAAATTTGTACATTTACAGTATTGTGCATCCATCACTTTTATCTGGCTCCAAGACATTTCAGCACCCCAAAAGAAGACTACCCATTGAGCAGTTGCACCCCATTTTCCTAGTCCTAGCTTCAGTTTGCTCCTATCTTTACAGCTTCCCTTGTCATTTTCACTGGACTCCCATATTTCCTTCATTGGTGCTCCTGGGTTGAAGATCCTGTGAAATTTTGAGGGGTCCAAACACTATTTCCTACAGTGGAAGTCTTTAGCCTCTGCAACTGGAGCAATATATCTCAGTTAAATAAAATACAGTCCTTTTTATTTCATGAAGGATTTTTCACACCTCCTGATCCTTGTTGGAGCAGCTTGGGTGGGGGGGGGAGTGGAGGCGGTGGGGGGAGCCTGAAGTGGAGCATACTGGGTAGGGAGGAACTTCTTGGGACTTGGGATTTCCCTGATGTCCAGGAGCCAAACCAGAATTCAAATCCTGCCTGTCATTCTGTAGACGTGTGACCTTGCTTAGGCTCATGCACACACAGCCTCAGTTTCTAATTCTCTACAAAGGATGATAATCATTTACCTTACCTAGTTGTAACTGTAACCCCTCTGTACATCATCTTGACAATCAATAAGTAAATAGAAAAAAATCTACTCAGAAAAAAAAGATGATGATCATGATTATTTTGGAGATTGCAATGAAGGCTGTAAAAAGTTTCCGGAGATTTAGCCTTCATGCCCTTATTCTGCTTCTTTGGAAACAGAAGTAAGTTTGAAAGATTGATTACTCATGAATCTAGAATCATAGGCTATGTTGGGTAGATGGGCAAGTGGCAGCTGGGGTAACCAAGTTGGATCAAAAGTATGGATACTGTCAAAAATAGATTATCAGCAAATATGAGAATATAACATTATCAGCAAATATGAGAATATAACAGTGAAAGCTCTTGAAATTGTATTAGAAAAAGAGAAGGGATAAAGGAGAATGATAGATGGGTAAGATTGATTGGAATACATTGTACACATGCATGGAAATATCACATTGAAGTCCTCCCTTGTGTATCTAATGTGTGCTAATAGAAAACATTCTGAATACAAAAAAAATCTAGAATCAAATGACCTGTGTTGAAAGTTTAGTCTTGTTAGTTACCAGTTATGTAGCTATGGATACAACAGCAAAGAAGACACTAAGACCAACTCACTTCAGACGAGATCGGGCCCGTTCAGGGTGGTATGGCTGTAGACAAGACCAACTCGTTTCAAACCAGATCCTTCCACTTAAAGCCCTGGGAACTCAGTCATTTTCTCATTTGCTAAGGGGAATAACAGAGTGGTACTAGTGGCAGAGCTTTGCACCCAGAGCTGAGTAAGAGAGATGATGATGCCATGAACATGTTGTGCACAGTGTCATTTCTGATACTCATGAGACAAACATGTGAGTCTGGACCCAACTATTCTCACAGGCTAGGCTGGGTCACCACTTATGAGTGGCTGATGGATAGGAGAAGACAGTTGGGAATGAGGGAACAAAACAATGGTTTTGTTTATTCATTTGAAACCCACCTAGGGGAAGAGGAGAGAGGACTAAATTAAATAGGGAGTTGTCTCTGTTTTGATTCCTTCCTTAGGATAAGCCTCAGTTTCTCCATTTGCAAATCTGAGATACTTTGAAAGTTCTTTGACCACCTCACAGAGTTGCTGGGAAGAAAAAGTGACATAAAAATGCATGTGAAAGTTTTGTAAACTGTGAACTGATGTGTAAATGTAACATTGTCATTTCATTTAAAAGATACTGTTGTGTTGGTATCTTATCAAGCAATATTAGCCCTCCCACTGAGTCCAAGTGATAATCTTTTGTGCCATAAATGTGCATGGGGACCAGTTGATTAAATAGGTCTCTGGCTTTATCCAAGTGGTCTGTGAACCGGAAAAGATGGAGAATTTCTTCACTAAGGGGCCATAGCTTTTGAGTCTATTGACGGCATGTCATGTAGAACTCAAAATTGCCTTCGTGAATGCAGATAGATGGCATCTATTAGTTGCTTCTCGTTGTCATGACCTGTCAGACAGGAAAATTAAATGTGCCTACAAATATTTTAATATCTGTGCTATACGAAAGTTTAATATTCATTTGGAGTGAGTGGAGGAAAAACATCTACATCCTTTACTTTGAGCTAGGAAATTGTTAAGTTCAACAATAATTCTTTAAGCATCCACCATGTGCTTTTGAGTGAACCAGGTCCTATAGTCTCTCAAAGATGGACTCCATTCTAATATTGATAACTTCAGTTTGAAATAGCCTTTCAGAAGTCATAGAGAATCCATTCTTATGGGAAATTGGTGAAATTTTCCTAGAGATCAGGAAGAAGGCTGTAGATGAGATGTAGAGCAGAGGAAGAGCGTGGGCAGTAAAGTAAAGGAAAGAAGGGAGTAGGAATAAATCTGTCAGACTTCATATATTCCCTTCCTCTAGGCTGTAAGTGTGCTCATGCACTTGTGGGTAGGCCAAGAGACAGGAGTCAGAAGCTTGGAGTCACAAAAACTCAAATGCATTATTTGTGTTGGGAATGTGCCTTAATAGTCACGCATTTGCCTAGCATGCATGAGGCACTGGTTTTCATTCCCAAGACCACAATAGAAAATTAAAGATTAGGGGCTGGGAAGGTGGCTCAGTGGTAGAGTGCTTGCCTTACATGCATGAGGCCCTGGGTTCGATTCCTCAGCACCACATAAGCAGAAAAAAAAAGCTGGAAGTGGTGCTGTGGCTCAAATGGTAGAGTGCTAGCCTTGAGCTGAAGAGCTGAGGGACAGCGCCCAGGCCCAGAGTTCAGGCCCATGACCGGACCCCCCCCACACACAAAAAATAAAGCAAGAAAATTAAAGATTAAAAACAAATTACATTGAAAATTTATGTGGAAAAGCACAGAGACGAAAATGACTCCTTTTTAAAAAATGTATATACCAGGGTTTGAACGTAGGGCTTGTAAGGCCTGGGCTCTGTCCCCTAGCTTTTCCACTCAAGGCTGACACTCTATCACTTGAGCCACATCATCTCCACTTTCAGATTTTTGGTGGTTAGTTGGAGATAAAAGTCTCATGGACTTTCTAGCCTGTACTGGCTTGGAGCTGTTATCTTCAAATTTCAGTCTCCTGAGTAGCTAGGATTACAGGCATGAGCCACCAGTGTCTGGCAAGAAAGTGACTCTTGGCAAGAGCAGTTCTTCCAGCAATGCAAAAATGAAATCCCAAACAGATTATTACAATTGTGAAGGGGAGGGAAAGCTCTACTGAAGGGAATGGTCAATGGAAATAAATGAGAAAGTATATGCTGTTAATTTATGAGTGTATCAATAATTTATGCTGCTGATATTCAATGTTCTGAGCATGCTCTTGTCATTTTTCTGTCAATGTAAAACACTATGATGATTTCACAAGTTCGTTGGTGACTTCATTCCCCTAACCCTATTTTTTCCCAAAGAAGGTCCTAAATTCCTCAAGCCTGACTTCTCCTGCCCCAGGGGTTTTCAGAAACCTACCCCCCTTGGTTGGCGAGGGACAGCTGTGTGTGAAGTGGTAACTGCCCTCAAGGAGCTTACAATCTAGCTGGGGGTAGATGACTTGAACTTGAACACAACTAGACTGTGAGCTTCTAGAGGGCAGGGACCTTACCCTGGTCATCTTTCTGCTCACCCTGCGCACCCTCCCTGAGGGGCCTCCTCCATCCCGATGGCGTGGACCACCACCTGTGTTCTGAGGACCCTCTGGGCCTGAACTGTCTCCTGAGGGTCACACTCAGCTCTGCACTGACTCCAAGATCCCTGTGTGGATGGATGCTTCTAGTGTACACCAGCCCTACCTGCTCTGCGACACTCAGCTGTCATCACTCCTCAAGGCCGGCCCTGGCTCCTGGGCACCTGGGCTAATTCCCCCAAAGCAAAGATCCACCATCACCCTTCTGGACTGAGCTTGATGGAAAGTGCTTATGTTTCATGTTAAGTGACAAGGGGAGACTTTCCTCGTGTTCAGACATAATGAGCTCATTTATGTTTAAGCACGTGGGTTGGAAGATGGATTGAGCAATGCCCTGGATTGTGTCAGTGGCCACTTCTAATGGTGAGATAATTATTGGTGTTTCCTTCTCTTGTAACGGTATACTTTCCTAATCTCCTGCCATGAATCTGTGTTACTTTTGTAACTAGCAAAAATATCTAATAAAAACTGATTTAAAGGCCTTAATTTGAATGTCACCTTCTGTAGACACCTTGCTGTCCCACATAGAATCTGAGGTTCTGGCATTACTTTCCCTGTTGGGAACATGTGTTCTTTTTTATGAGAATTTTAATTAGACTGTGAGCTCCTAGAGGGCAGAACTCATGGCTTATTTGTCTTGTATTCAGGGTGCTTAGCACAAGGCCTCCATGGGTAACGATTCAATATGTGTTTATTTTTAAAAGGAAAAGAAAAGAGGAGAGGAGATGGGGAAACTAAAGGGGAAGGCACTTTGGATTCTCAGATATTTTTTTAAATTTTTATTTATTTTTTATTGTGAAAATACTGTACAGAGGGGTTACAATTAGATGGGCAAGATAATGAGTACATTTCTTATCAAGCATTGTAGCCTCCTCCTTTGTTTCCCCCTCCCATTAGATTCCCTTTATTATTTTCCTTCCCCCAAGACCTTTTACCTATTGTGTTTTTTTAATCTACTGAGTCAATGGTTTTTAAACAAATAGTTCAATTTTTTTCTTGCTTGTAGCAATCAATGACCTTATAAATACCAATCAGCTTTTCTATAGGTCAAAGTTTGGCCTGAGTCTTAAGTTGGGCAGAGTGCAGCCTGACAATTCTAGGTATAACACTCAGAATGTGAAGTCCTTTTCTAGAGCTGAGTGTTCAAACTGGGGCATCCATTTAGGTGGAAAAATGGAGTGTCTGTGGAAGGAGGAGAAAAGGAAACACAATGAAAGGAAAAATGGCAACGACAAACTTTTTTTATTTTTCCTCTTGCCTTCCCTTGTGCTTAGCATCAATATACCTTGTTCCCATCAGTCTTCATGGTAGCTCTATGAAGTGGGCAAGATGATTGTCTCCATTCTGTAAATGAGGAAACTGAGGCTTAAGGGTACACCAGGTGGGGAAAATGGTTTGCTAATATTTATTTCATCCCCCAAACAACATTCAGGTGTTACCATTAACCTTTTCGAAGCTCAGAGGACTAAGCAGCCTGAACAGGGTCGGCAATGTCAACACCATGATCTTCTTCTGAAGTTATCGGAGCGCTGGGAGGAGAGAGATGAATCTGTGCTTTTGAGTCTTGTTCAGTGAGATTCGAGCATAGAGAAAACAAGCCTAGAATATGCAAAGCTCTTTACTGGTTCTAAGACACTCTAGAGGTCTCTAGACAGTGTTCCATGGATGGGCAGTTTCCTAGAATATTCTTCAAAGGAGTCTGTGTGTTTCAAAAAATTAGTTAAGAAAGCAGCTCTGGGGCTGGGAAGGTGGCTCAGTGGTAGAGCGCTTGCCTTGCATGCCTGAGGCCCTGGGTTCAATTCCTCAGCACCACATAAGCAAAAAGAAACAAAGCCGGAAGTGGTGCATGCTGTGTCTCAAGTGGTAGAGCGCTAGCCTTGAGCTGAAGAGCTGAGGGACAGCGCCCAGGCCCAGAGTTCAGGCCCCATGACCGCACCCAAAAAAAAAAAAAAAGAAAGTAGCTCTGGGCTGGGGAGAGCTGTGAATCTTTCTCTGTGTTGGAAATTTAACCATTAATGATTATCTAGAAGAACATTTGTTGATAAAATATCTTCAGAGGGAGGATTTAGAGGAAATTTTAGTGTGTGTGTGTGTGTGTGTGTGTGTGTGTGTACATGTGTATGAATGTGTATGTGTCTTTCTGGTATGTAGAGTCAACTGATTACTACAGCCATCAAATATTTATTCAAGACACTTAATATATCTCTATTTGCTATTTCTTTGTTTAAAGAAGGGTTTCTGCCTTGGGTGGAGTTTGGACTGATGAGATAATAATAGCTACTATTTATTAAGTCGGGTTAAGTGTCAGAAAACTGTGCTGAGCACTTTATCTGCACAATTCCACATAATCTTCACAACAACCCCGACAAGGAAGGTTTTATAACCCATTCTTTGGAAAGAAAGAAGATTTTAATGTTTTGCCTAAGGTCATAGTAACAACTAAATTTGGCTTTCCCAAATCTATATGCAATGTATGCATTTCCATCGGAAGTAAGATCCATCCACTTAACCAAGTAATAAAAGTAATTGGAGTAAAGACTTGATGTCTTCCAGTTGGCCAGGCTGTTTTCTAAGAGAGTTGCCCTGGTTTGGTGTACAGTATCACCTTTGAGTTCTCTTCTAACTTTAAGCTCTTCTCTAATATTCCAAGAAACCAAAGTCTGTTTAATTGTTCTGACAAAGAAAAGGAAAATCACACCCTCTCTTCCCTTTCTCCTTGACATATGGTATGAATCATAGTTTTTTCTGGGTCTCCCTAATAAGTTAGTCATTGTCCAGAGGTGTTGCAAGTGAGAAGAAAATAACCAGATAAATACAGAAAAAACTATTCATTTTATTTGATTCTCTTTCCCTAGATTTCT
Source organism: Dipodomys spectabilis (assembly GCF_019054845.1). Lineage (NCBI taxonomy): Eukaryota > Metazoa > Chordata > Mammalia > Rodentia > Heteromyidae > Dipodomys > Dipodomys spectabilis. The sequence continues at coordinate 10,315,498 of NW_024870680.1, forward strand.
GCTCACTAAACAGTTGAAACTCCTATCAGGTGCCTGGTAGATTGGTTTGTTTTCAGAAATGGGTAGCATATTGATAGAAGAAATGACCAAAAGTGCTGGAATTGTGTTAAAAATTGGGGATGCTTCCATACTTCTGCCTTAAAAGAAAAAGGAAAAAAAAAACTGCAGGTCAGCAGCACTGGTGTCCCATGAGTAGAAACAGCTGGTCCCTTCCTAGTGGAAGATGGGGCTGGGCTTACTGGGCAGGTGGACCTACACTGAACTTCTCCATCCCTTCTCACACCATCTTGCTCAGGCCTTTGCACCAGGGCTGTGCTATCCCCTGATTGGAATGCCATGTCTCTGTCCACATGATCAAATTCTTCTTATTCTTCAAGACTTGGTCTCATAGTCCTGTTGCCAGGAAGCAGTTCCTTTGCTAGCTACCTTAGGTCTTCTCTAGCAGCCTCTGCTTAGGCCTCCAGTATAACTTATCTGTCCCTTACCCTACATCTATCTATATTCTATCACACTGTGGCCTTAACTTCTTCTTTGTGTGTGTTTGACTATCTTTTATCATAGAGCAAAGTGTTCAACATACATTCATTGAATATAGTTGAATAAATTCTACAACCTGTCCTTAAAATGTTCTATTTAAGGAGAAGTTATATTGAGGCTATACTGTTTGGTCCAAAGTCCAGGTAGGAATGGAAATAAACACTCAATGTTGATAACAGTAGTTTAAGGTTTATAGGTGCATTTCTATCCCTTTCCCTTGGTACTCACTTTAACAGCCCTGCCAGTGAGGAGGAGCAACCACCATTAATAGTTCCTTGATGTGGATAGGTGGATGAGTAAACAGGCTAAGAACAGGTTCAATGATCTGTGCAGAGTCAGGCAGACTGTCAGAGCAGTGGTGGCCTGGGGTTCTGTTCTCTGTAGATTGGATGGACACTTCTGACTTTCCAAGACAGCAAACCTAACCACCAATCAGATGAGACTTTCCAGTTACCACCTGTCTGCTCTTCTGAACACTCAACAGGTACATCAGGCATTGGCATGTAGAATTCTATTTTGAACCTTGACGGAAGGTTCTTGACTAAGGGACGCAGGTAGGGGGTTGCTACAAAGCACAGATGAGCACGCACAGAGCATGCGGCAGACTTGGGCTGTATTTCAGATTCTCTACCTTCTGCATGTACTAGATTCAATATTTTTTTCTTGTACAAGTTGGGGTAAATGTAAATAAACACATGGATGTACATTTGTTAATTTTAAAAATAGTCTCTTCGAGCCTTCATTTTTCCTCAGTAGAAATGATCATAATAATGATAATACCCTCTGTGCAAAATTGTCATGGAGATTTAATGAGAAACCTTACATAAATGGGTCTTGTGTCGGCATTTAAAACTGTTAGAATACTTGTTTTTCTAACTCTCCATTTCATGAGTACCACTGGATAGTGTCTATTGATTGATTTGTTGGTTGTTTATAAGCCTCAGAGGAATTGAGAAAAATGTCATAAAATGTGCCCACATTTTGGGCCACTCAGCTGCCCTCCCTTCCTAAAAATTCGGAGACAAGAGGACCATCCTCAGTGCAAGCCCTGGGACTTGAGGGGCCCTGTCACTTCTGCATTTCTGATTCCCAAAGCAGCCAGCTGTTTCCTAGTGACTTAGGTACTTTGTATTTATTGTGACCTCTCTTTCCCTTCCCTTCTCTTTCCTTTTATTTATTTTTTCTTTTCTCTTTCCTTTTTGAACTCAGGGCCTGGGTGCTGTTCTTTAGCTTTTTGCTCGAGGCTGGTGCTTTACCCCTTGAGCTATACCTCTACTTCTGGCTTTTTTTGAGGGGGGGGTTAATTGGAGATAATTGGATTTGTCCTGCTTGGGCTTGCATGAGTAACAGATGCCAGGCTGCTACCTCTTTTCTTGTTGACTGAAAGGAGCAGCTACCTCTGCACTGGAAAGGAATTGTTTGCAAATAATTCCTCAGGAAATAGTGTCTAGAAGAGACATGGGATCACACCTCTTTGGGATCCCCAGGAGCTATGTAACATATGGTCATCCAGCTCTGGGTTACAGTCCTGATGCTGCCACTTACTGCTGACTTGGTTTAGGTCACTCACTGACCCTTTGGTTTTGCCCTTTGCAAACTATAAATGTTAGTAATCATCATACCTATACACAAGGCTAGTTTGAGAATAAAATAAGGTAATCATAAAAAACAATTAGCCTACTGCCTGCTATGTAGTCAGGTACCATGAATTTGATATCCTCAGTGCTGGCTAATTGAAATGGCCTATGCCTTCTTAGTGCCTGTTTATCCCCAAAGCTCAGCCCTTTGCCTGCCATTCCACAGAGTCTCAAGCGAAAGTCTGTGACTTTATGGGCCCCTGGTCTGCCAAAGTCCTTGCTGGAACTCCTATATCCCTTACAGGAAGTCCCTTGGTGCAGCACTCAGGAAGATAAAAAACAACAACAATAAACCTGTTCTAAGGAGGAATAAAAGGTAGAGGCCCCTTTATTTAGAATGATAAGGACCTTGAAATGGTTGCCCTGCGGACCCAGTGTCTTTCTGGGCTTTGGTGACATAGTTATTCAAGTTGTTATGCCTCTTATAGATTAATTGGCCCCCAGGAGAAGAAAAGGCTTTTGAGACCCAGATCTAAAGGTTAGGAGTGGGGAGATTATTATACATGTGAAGAAATGGGATGTACACAAAGGAGAGAGACACTTGAGCTTGGCCACTATGTGTTCTTCCCCCCCCCCTCCCCGCCCCTTCTTCCCCCAGCCATTTATATGCCTTCCTCCCAGTTAAGACTGCAATTGGTAGCAATCTAACCAGTTCAAAAATATGAAGAGCTGACTGCTTTGAGACTCAGAAGACATTCGGATTTAGGAATGCAGGACTTCTATTTAGCATAATTTATGTCAACTTGTATGGAGGTCTGGCTTCCGAGTAGCCTGATCCTTGTGGGCTTTCTTGCCATGTTTTCTTCTCCCTTTTGGGAACAGGGGATTATGTAATGAAACAATCAATAAACCAATTTACAGGTACTCCTTGGACCAGAACTAGATAAGGAAGCATGATGGAAAGAACACAAGAGCAAGAAGTTAGAGGAAGGTAAGCCACAAACAAAGAGATGCCTAATTTTACCATACAATGAGGAGAGTATGAAGATTCAGACAGCTGAAGAGGCGAGAATTCTATACAGGGTCAGTATAGGTGGGTCAAAAAAAGAGAAAAGATTAGAAATTTTCATCAAATGTGTTGGCTATGGAGCAGTAGAGATAAAAGGAAGGGATTCAGGTAGGGGAGAGGTCTGAACAAAGATGGAAGCAAATGCAGGGGATCTGGCATTTGGTGCACACCTGCCAAATGTGAGACCCTTGATATATCATGCTTGCTCTAAAGTAAGATTAGTACAGTTGCTTCAGCTCCACAAATGACCAAAATGATGGCCAAGAGCTCTAACTAGCTCTTGAGGGTACTGGTGGTTCACATCTATAATCCTAATTACTTAGGAGGCTGAGATCTGAGGATTGTAGTTTGAAGCCAACCCAGACAGGAAAGTTCCCAAGGCTCTTCCCTCTGGTTAAGCAGCAAAAAGCTAAGGGGAAGAGCCACGGCCTTGACTTCAGGCTCTAGACTTCAAACTGGCACAAAAGTTAAAAAAAAGAAAAGAAAAGAAAAGAAAAATGAAAATAAAGCATGAGGAAAAGTGTCTCACTCTTCTTTATAACTTGAGTACAAAAGCTATATCCAACCACATTAAGATACATGTAGTTGAGAGTAAATATACACAGACAGATCAATAGGGAAGAATTCTGGACAAAACTCAAGAGGTTGGATCTAGAGCTATTTCAGCCATACACAGACCATTGAACTGAGGAGTGACCTGATGTCTATGGCCTTTTTAGAATTTGTAAGAGTTCATCAGAGTGGATCTGGTGGGTCATGTTTTAATCTTCCTGCTGCATTTCCTTAGAATGCCTTGCACATCCAGGTCCTGTCTAACCATGTGTTTCTTGGCGGCAATTTCTTGTTCAAAGTGTTGTCTCTACTGTCAACTGTGCAGCCAAGAGTGGAGCTCGTGTGTGCTTCACCTTTGTATCCTTGATGTCTGCTCTGGAATATAGAAGAAGATGCACAGCTTTTATTTGATGCATTTGTTTTAGAAAATGTGATCAATGCCTGTGAGGCTCCATTTTAGAGGAATCTTGCAAGTCTGAATTGATTGGGCTCAGGATTGGAAGGCAAGGGCTGACAGGAAGTGTGATAAGATATGCAAATGTTTGGGGAGGAAGCAGTTGCTTCTTGATTTAATTCTTGGTTCCCCTCTTAGGGAATTTTTTTTTCCATGGTGGTTTGGTTGGTAAATTCATTTCCTAAGGCTCTCATTACTAAATGTAACAAATCCATTGTCTTAAAACATGTGGATAGTGACACTGGGAGAGGCTCTGCGGCTTGGCCCCAGTTGCTCAGCTACTAGATAGTAGCAATCAGAATGCTTCATTCCCAGTACATATTTGTCCCCACTGTGTCACAAGGATGGGGAATGTAAGGACAGGACCTTACACGTTGCTTTAGGAAGCTCAAACTGCAAGCTGGAGGACATGAAGAAACATCATATGGGTTCATTTCCCGAGTCTTTCCTCCACGGAGGAGAGCTTTCATAGCAAGCAACCGACCATCTCGGCTGCTGATGGATCCTGGAATGTCACTGCTGACAGCTGTTAACAATGACCAAGTGTCTTTCTTCTTACTAGGCAACAAAATAGTTCCATTTGCTTTGCTCCTTCTGCCTCTCTGAGCATGCTGCTCTCTGTTCTGTCCAGCTTTAGCCCATGCCTTTCACGGCCCCACAAAACATAGTAAGTGCTCCTCATAAGTAAAGACTTGTAGGCTGAGGGATGGAGACTGAGCTTCCTCTCCACACCCTTCCTGCAGAGTTCCTGGGGCTAAGGCATGGTGAATGTTGGGTGTCCTTGACCACAGAACTGGAATTTTCTCAGAACAATCTGCTGGAGTCCGTGTTGGTTATGAGTAAATACCACTTGAAATATCTACTGTGTAAGAAGAAGGAATGCTAGTTTTATTGCTTGGATCCCAACAGTATGTTGTTTTTTTTTTCTAAAAGGAATAAAAAGTCATTTGGTTATGAGCAAACACCAATTTTTGTGTATAGTTTGGTTGAAAGGAATGAAAGGCGTGATTATAGTTGTCCCAGGGAAATAATAAATGTGTATCCACGGTCCATCACCCAAAGCCTGGGGGTTAGACATGTTTGGGAATCTGGTGTTTTTAGATTTCTGAAAGAGAAGAGGTTGCCTTTACTGTATATTATGTAATACTCCTGGTGCAGTCTGAGGCAGTGCTCCATAATCAAGCCTATTAATATTTCTGCAGCAAAATGTATGACTGTTCATACTGGAAAGATTAAGACAATAAATAGCTTCATGTCACTCGAGGTCAGATTTTGCCATCAAATGAGTTATTATTTTTTTTTAAAAAAAAGGGTCAAAACAACCTTTTGGTTTTAGAATCTTTTGAGTTTCTGGATTGATAAGGGCCTACGGCTCTCTATGATTAATACTGGCTACTTTACTATATAAACCCACACAGAGATGATGATTGCCTGTGTGCAGCCGTATAAATCAATTTTCAGTAGTTCACAGAGATGTGAAGACCTCAAGTATAGGGCAGGGAGCTTTATTCTACTCAGCCTCCCAAAGGCAAGCACAGAGCGAATGCTGAGGAGAAAATCCAACAGCAGGCTTAGGTAGCTTCAAGGCTGTTAGACTGGAGTAACTGGCCTACTGGTGAAATTTAGCATGGAAAATAAAACAATCAAACAATAGCAATAGCTTGCACTTAAGGAATATTTACTGTTGCCAGGTGCTGTTTCAAATGCCTTACATATTTTAACTCACAAAATTCTCCTGACTATACTATCATATGACAACTATAATTTGTTTGTGTGTGTGTGTGTGTGTGTGTGTGTGCGTGTGTGTGTGTGTGTGTGTGTGTTGGTGTTACCAGGGCTTAAACTCAGGAATACTAGATCAGCTAGCTTACTTGTTTACTACTGGTGCTCTACCACTTGAACTGTGCCTTCAGCCTGCCTTTTTGTTGGTTAGGAGTCTCTTAGACTCTTCTGACCAGGCTGACTTCAAAATAAAATCTTTCAGACCGTAGCTTCCTAAGTAGCTAGGATTATAGGTATGAGCCACTGACACCCAGTTTAAGTCCATGTTTTTTGATGATTATTTTTGAGAAAGGGTCTCATGGCCCACCTTGGCACATGACTGAGCCATAACCCACCTGTGTTCAGTTTCCCACCTATTTTAGGCATCCATCTTCCCTCCATGGGAGATGGAGTCTTGTATACTACTCTGTCTGGGATGGCCTAGAGCTGTGGTTTTTCTCTGTCTCAGCCTTCTCTGTAGCTTGGGATGACAGAAACATCCCCACTGAGACTAGTTATGAGTTGAAAAGGGGTCTCACAAACTTTTTTTTTTGCCCTAGACTGGTTCAAATTTGATCCTCCCAATCTCAACCTTCTAGGTAGCTAGGATGATAGGCATGAGCCATCGGTACCTGGCTCCATGTGATGTTTGGATGCATGTGTGATGTTTAATTCAGATGAAAACACCTATCATTTGTGGTGAAAACACTTCATATTATTTCTTGTAGCTTTTTGAGATATAAACTGTGTAATTGTTATCTAGAGTTCCCACACAGTGCAACAACACTTGTTCTGTTCCCTGTCACTTTGTGCCCACTAATCAGCCTCTGTGTAATCCTTCCACCTACCCACTCTTCCCAGCCTAGAGGATCTAACATTCTTGAGTGTATTTTTATGATAAACATCTAATATTGAGAAGACGGGAACTCTGTGTTTTGGAAAGGAGGGATGTTTTGTATAATTGGGGTTAAAATTCAGGTTTGTTTAAGTTGAGAGTGTTTTTCCTCCCTAAATGAACAATTGTTTTCTCTGTGAAAAGCACTCAGTCTTCAGGACACATAGAAACATATGGCCTCAAGGCTATCATGTGTATACCCCTCCACTCTTAGCAATGCTGTGATACCCTGGCAGCATGCTAGAATCACCTGGGTTCCTCTAAGACATGCTGGTGCTGGTCCCAATCCCACCTCTGGGCATGAAGGCAGGACATCCATTGGTATTAACTGAACAATGCTCAATAGTTTTGATAGACAACTAGGACTGAGAAGTGTTGGTGTATGAGACTGGGTCCACTCTTGGTGTAGCCTTGCCAGTCCTTCTGGTCTTTTTTCCTGTCTGTTCTGGCTCTGTTTGTTTCAGAACTATCAATTAGTTCTTTCTTACTTTTGGATCTTGTTCAACCTCACCCAGAGCTGTGGAGAAACTCACATCTCATTTTCCATCCTTTCAGGCTCAGCTCTTCATCTGGAAAGGTATCCTCTCCACTATGACCTCTGAGTACCTTATATTTGGTGGTGTTTTAGCATGTGACATCCCAAACTGTAATTCCCTTTTACCTTTTGGAACCCTTCATGAAGGTACTGAAGGTACTGCATATGCTGTGTCCAGCCAATGCACACTGGCAACATGCTTGGAATTGTTTAAGGCACAAGCTCTATGGCTTGAGCATGAATCACTGGCCTGCCCATGGGAGGGCCCAGCTCCTACCCAGAAGAGTCCATCTAACAAGGGTGAGGGTATGGGGTAGGCAGTAATTGACTTCCAATTCCTGGTAATCACAAATTTTATTTTCTGGGAATCTCGTGTTTTCTGTAACTTAGACTTTCTCACATTGTGACTTGGCACTTGTTTTAAGGAAACAGTGGTTTCCCTTATTTTTTTTTTTGTTTTGTTTTTGGTCTGTGAATAATTTTACTGTTGAAAAACTTAGCCCAAGTGTGGTTAAAAGAAAAGGAACTCTGGTGGCCACATTGGCACACAGTGTCCTACTACTACAGTTCCTCCTGGTATCTCCTTACAGAACCACTGACAGTGGTTCTGAGTGAACATTGACCAAGATTCTACCCTTAGGTTTAACTCCCAGCCATGCTGCTGTGGCCAGTGTTTGCTTCTCTCCTCAGAGGAGATGAGATTGTTTCCTTCCACATGCAAACTCTCCAAACATTTCAAGAATATTTGTGAATGCCTCAGGCCATCTTTGCACTCAAAACATCTGCTTTGGTCTTGCTGTGCTTATTTTTGGTTTTGGTTTATTCACTTTTAAATGTGTGTAAGAAAAAAAAAAGACTAAGTCTTTAAAGTCCTAGGTCATAAGAGGGTAATGTAATTCTAACAGGGAAAGGAAAAGAGGAAGAAAGAAGGGAAAGGGAAGGATATGAAATTGACTGTGGAGTGGTTGCTCTGTGCTATAAATATGTTGATACATAGTTTTGTTTTGTTTTTCTGTTTTATTCTACTTTGCAAAGTCAGTGATATTATAATTTCAACTTTTTAGAAGATTTAGATGTTTTTCAAAAGGTCACATATAGTTAAAAAGTAGAATAGCCAAGTTTTTCTGTATGGGTATAAACATAATGGATGTGTAGTCTACATAAAGAAAAATGTGCAACTCATAATTGTGTAGCTCCATGAATATTTTGGAAAGTGAACATATTCCTGTGACCAGAAATCTAAACATGAAATACAAGATTACCACCTTCCAAGATTGCCCTTCTCCTGGGTCTCAGTCTCTATCTTTCCCCTGCCTTTCTGCATAGTTAACTGCTGTCTTGACATTTAATACTGTACCCTTAGTCTGACCTGTTTTATGACAATGTAAATGGAGTCACGGAACATATCCTCATCTTGACTGCTGCTTTGACTCTCAGGATATTGCAGAGATTTATCCATGTTGTCCCAAAGAGCTGTAGTTCATTTACTCTTATAGCTGTGTGGCATTATCTTTGTGAGAGTAGTTATTTGTCTTCTCTGTTATTGGTGGACATTAGGTTACTTCCCACTTGGGTCTGACTACACATGGTGCCTTAATTAATATTCTTCTTCTTCTTATTATTATTATCCTTGAGTAGTTGTACAAAAAGATTACAATTCAACATGTTTGTTTGTGAGTGTGATAAATCTTAATCATTGTCACCGTTTCATTATTCTTCCCCATCTCCCTCAGTGAATATTCTTGTATATTCCCTTTGATGCTGATTTAATTTATGACTGAAATTTTTGGTGTGTGTGTGTGTGTGTGTGTGTGTGTGTGTGTGTGTGTGTAGTTGGGCTTTCCATTCATCTAGCTCACTGTTAGGTGTGTGAATACTCACACACACACATGCACACACACACAATGTATTAAATATTGCCAGGTACTAAGTTGATTATTCCAACTGTCTGGAAATATATGAGAGTTCAGATTGTTTTATACATTTTCTAATAATTTCCTTTTAATTTTACCTCTTCTGATGTTTGAATAGTTTTGTCTCATTGTGATTTAATTTGCATTTCCCTGGTAGTCATACTGTTTGGTGAGTTTATTGGACATTTGAATGTTCTCTTTTGTGAAGTACCTTTCAATACATTTTAAAAAAAATGAGTCAGTATGCTTTCTAAAAATTTGTAGGAATTATTTGTGTGTTCTGTATAAATCCTTTGTCTCCTACTTGGTAATTTTTCTTGTTACTTTTTTTTAGTGGTACCGTTTAATGTAACAAGTACCCCATTTTGGTGAAGTTCAATATATCGCATTTCCTTTATGGTCAGAGTATTTTACCTTTTACAAAAAATGTCTATCAGAGGTTAGGGCATTCTTATAGGACATTATTGTTTTGCCATTTACATTTGTATCTATAGTCCATATGGCATCAATTTTTGTATAGAGTGTGAAATAGAGGTCAAGGTTTATTTTTGCATATGGATAACCAATAACCTTTTCTTCCCCAACTGTATAGGGGTATCTTTGTCCTGCATCAGGGATCACATTTGTAGATCTCCTTCTGGACTCCTGTAGTTAAATTATTTTAGCTAGAACTGTGTGATTCCACATATATCTTCTTTGCATTCTCCTATAACAGAATTTGATAAAATGATTTTGGGATAAGAGGAAAAGGATATCATATGTTGTCTTTTTTGTGCATGTATGCTGGTACTGGGACTTGAACTCTGGGCTTTGTGCTTTTATTTGGCCTTTTCTGCACCCTACTGCTTAAGCCATATCTCCACTTCCAGCTCTTTGCTGGTTAATTGGAGATAAGAGTCTTATAGAGCTTTCTTCCCCGGGTTGGCTTTGTACCATGATTCTTGTATCTCCATCTCCTGAGTAGTTAGGATTACTGGCATGAACCACCTGAGCCCCAGGCACATAGTTGTCTTTTGAATGGGAATATTTTGGATTGTATAATGGACTCTATAGGTATCTAAAGTCTGTAATTGTGAATAGGAGTTGGCAGAGTCAGGTGTGGGTAGCCTGGAGGGAGGAGGGATAATAAAAGCCTGTGTTGCCTGGCTGAGAAAGGAATATTAGGAAATATGCTGGCAATAGCCTAAATAAAATGTTTGAGCAACTCTAGGGGTGCAGTCCCAATGGAAAGAAAAAATATGCTTTTCTGCAGCTATAAAGTCAAAAGAATTGTCAGACAAGCAGTTATTTGTTGAATAAATGGAGTTTGTTACAGTTTTATTTTAATGAGAGTACAAATTTGTACTTAGGGATTATTAGCTCTTCAAAATCTTGTTCTAACTGGGTTATTAATTATGTTTTTGATTACAGGAGTTAATCCATATATTCTCTCTTCTTAATAGGGGATTACAGTTTTGCAGATGAGACACATATAAATAGTTTAATAACCTAGCTTCATTCAGTTTCCTGCAGTTGAAAAATCTCTTATTGGCCATATCTGACATACAAGTTCTAAATTGACATTATTGACCATCTTGTATGAGTTACCCAAAATGTTGACAGTGAGTTTAGGATTTCATTGTTGGTGGTGGTATTGTTGGTTTGTTAATTGTTTGCTTGAGACAGACTTTTGCCATGTAACCCGAGATGTCCTTGAACTCACAGTATTCCTGCCTTAGTTTCCTATGCATCTGACAGGTATGCATCTGACAGTGTTAGTGGTCTGCAGCTTTGGCAGCACATGAACGGAGCTTGCAAAAATGTACTGATCCCTGCCTGCGGCCCTAGAGATTCTGATTTGATTAGTTTTGGGAGCAACCTGGGTGACAGAATTCCTTACAGCTCTTCACATGAGTGTGATAGACTGTCAAGGTGAAAATCTCTAGCCAAGACTGAGTTTATTTGTTTGGTGAGACTTGCCTTCCATTCATCTAGCACCACTTTGGGCTTCAACCCTTTCTCTTTCAGTCCAGTCATTGCTCAGTGACAATGGGCTGTGGACTGTGTGGTGATTTTTTTTTTTATGAAGGGCTTCCTTCTATCCATCCATCCTCAGGCCTCATTGTATCATAGGAAACCCAAGGGTCAGGAAGAGAAGCACTATGTGATATTCACATACCATCAAGTCAGTGACAGGCTGAGAATGAAATGAGAGCTTTAGGGTCCGCAGCAGAATGAGGGTCACAAGCAGAATGGGAAAGTGGGTATCATTTTCTAGAGGAAGGACACTGAATGAATGAGGAAGTATTGAAGCTCAAGGACCAAGTTCAAAGCTGACCCCATACCAGGGGCTCTGTGCCTGTTGTTGGATGAACACATGAGGCATGCCTGCAGAAAATTTTGCAGAAAGATCCCTAACTAGCTTCTGCTGAGAAGACAAAAGTGAAGGAAGATAGGAGCTCAGATCTTGTCCTCTGTGCAGATCCCATGGGCACCCCACATCCTGAGATTCACAGAGTATAAATTAGGACTGCTGTGACCTGGGGCAGGAATGCAGGAATCCTGGGCATAGGATGAGAGAGAGAGAAAGAGAGAGAGAGAGAGAGAGAGAATCTCTGGCTGGCTGGTTGCATCATGGCAAATGAGCCAGCTGGAAGAGAATGACGGGGTCAACTTCTGTTTATCCTAGTGCAGAAATAGGAAACTCAGTATTCTGGGATGCACAAAGGCAAGTGCAACCTGATATGGACATTTGTTTCTGTACAGTGGTTTCTTGTTCCTAGCTTGATGCACAGAATGTTATCAGGATCAGCTTGGTGAGTGAATGATAAATTGCAAAGTCTTTATTATTCTTCTAATATTTTGTTGATCAGGAACGTGGGTGGTTTGGTGTTTTTGTTTTAGGCTAGGGTAAAAGATGAGCATGCATTTGTGTGCACAACACACACACACACACACACACACACACACACACACACACACACACACACAGAGCGGCCTGGAGGGTAGAGGTGCAGGACAATGATGCCTTTTCTCCTATCTTCCTGCTAGTGATTCCTAAGGCTGAGAAGGCATAGCCAGCAAGGGCAAATCCATCTCCTGTTTCAGCCTTCCAGGCTTGGAGCTGATTGGGATGGGCAGAAGTCACTATGGCCACTAGAACAGCTACACGTTCATAAGAAGTCTGTACCAGGATGAAGGAGATCCAAGAGACCTGTAGGCCATATTTTCTTGTTGTCAGTCCCTGGGCACCAGGACCTGCAGGGATATAATTAATGCCATATCCATGAATTGAGTCCCTGGACCCGTAATTACATGGGCAGGAATTTTGAAAGAGGCAGCAGCAGTGGTTTTAATGTCTCATAAATATTCCTCCAAGGATTCTCCCCACAGAGACAAATGGTTTTGTTTCTAGGCCTGAAGCAAGCCCAAAGCAGCATCTCCTGAGGAGAAAATCTCCTGGCAGCACCCCTTCCCATCCTGCCTCTTGGCTTCCCTAGTTCCATGAAAGGCTTGGCCTGGGGACTCCATCTTTGAAGTTGCCAGGACTATTGCCAGGAGAGATGCTGAAGCTTACTTCTGCAGAGAATGGGGACTTGTGGGTGCTGGGATTTGACTGAATTTGACTGAATTCTGGGAAGAGTACACAAAGAAGGTAAAGTTTTCTAGGACCAAAATCTTGACTAAGGTAGTGGAAGGAAATAGAAGGCAGAGGTACAGCAATCATATGTTTGATGCCCCAGGAGAAGAAAAGTCTTCATAGGGACCATGCCTTTATTCTTCAGTCAATCCTCTGGCCTACCGTCCACTTAGGCAGACAGTTTAAAGGTCTTGGCTGATAGGTACCCAGGCAACTTTAAATTAAAACTTATATTTCCCCCTCATGAGCTATGTGACCTTAAAAAAAATCCCTATACCTGTCTGTCTTCCTTTTTTTCTTTGTAAAACAACGTCCTAGTTGTGTTTGAGTTGAGATCATTTTTGTGGAAACCTCTATCCTAATACTGGGCACATGCTAATTGCTCCCTTAATAGAAGCTGATTTTGAAGCCAGTTTTGGAACAAACCAAAGCCTCATCCTTCCTGTGGTCACAGAAAACTCCATTTCTGGCTATGTCCCAATGCTTACTGACTCCTTTGTCCCCCATCCCTACCAAATTGACAAATTCTTTTCTTTTCTTTTCTTTTGGTCAGTCATAGGGCTTGAACTCTGTCCCTGAGCTCTTCAGCTCAAGATAAGAGCTCTACCGCTTGAGCCACAGCGCCACTTCTAATTACTGGTGGTTAATTAGAGATAAGCGTCTCATGGAATTTCCTTGCCTGGGCTGGCTTTGAACCGCAATCCTCAGATCTCAGCCTCCTGAGTAGCTAGGATTACAATTGTGAACCACTGGTGCCTGGCTGGCAATTTGTTTTTTTTTTCCCCGGCTGGCAAATTCTTTTTACCCTAATGCCTGGCTTCAGAATCCACCCAGAGAAGGGACTCAGTCCAAATGTGTTGAATGAATGACTGAGTGATAAGCAAGTCTTGAAATGCAGGGCTATGTCCTGTATATTTGAGCTACTGCAGAGGCCACAGTTACAGAAGCAGGAAGCCTGGAAGTGTTCCAGAAACCCAGTGCATTAGAAACTGCACACACTGACTCTTGCTTCCTAAAATTTCTTTCTTTCTATCTTTTTTCCCCCAGGCGATTTAAGTGGTGGGGAATGATTGCACCATTGGTTTCAATTTCCACAGGCCTGAAGGGCAGTTGTTGTTCTTTCCACATGCCTCAGAAGGGCTAGAAGTTCTAGATCGTTCTTGGCTGCCCTCTGACTGACCACTTGAGAGCCCAAAGAAGGCAAGGAATTGGACCACTCGGGGAGGGCTGTTGCCAAGGACAAGAGCAGCTGGCAGGGCTCAGGGAGTCTGATCTGCACAGATAATGAATTCAAGAGACAGAGAGGCCTACCATGTGCTAGACTACTGCTGCATCCTATTCCACTCTACAAGGCTGCCTCCTGGCTTTCCAACCCAGGAGCCTTTGACATTCAATTGTGAGTCTATTTATTGCCTTTCCTTTACAAATGAAAAAAGATGAACAAGTATTTTCCCAAATCTGTTGCATGGATCACATGAGCTATGAGACTTGTGGCTCCACAAACATTTTGTGAATGAAACACATTTGGGAAATTGTCCTCCTCCTGAAAGGGGAGGACAGGTTCAGGATTTTCCAGAGTCCGGCAATAAGGAAACTGATAAGCCAGCCATCCCATGCCTGTGTGACCCTGCATCAGGCTGCTTTGTTTTACTGATGGTTATTAACCTCCTCCAGGCCTGAGGACACAAACTGAAATGATGAATCAGGCTCAGCTCAGCAAATGGAACTCCCAGGATGCAGGTGGAAGGACACCAGGACACTCCCATACTCCCTGAAATAGTGTTGGATTCCCAACTCCAGGCTTCAGAAACCCAGTACAGCCCTGCATTGCCATCCATTCTCTCCTTTAAAAAAATGCTTCATAGTCACATTTCTAATTTTTAGTATACATCAATTTTACAAAGAGGTTTCATTGTGATATTGCCATACATGTATATAATGTGCTTTGACTGAATTAATTCCCTCTACATTACTTTTTCTTAATCCCTCCACCCCCAACGCCCGTGTTTTTGTGCCTGTCTGGGGCCTAGAACTCAGGTCCTGAGTGCGGTCTTGGAGTTTTATTGCTCAAGGCTAGTGCTCTGTCACTTGAGCCACAACTCCCACTTCCAACTTGTTAGGTAGTTAACTAGAGATGAGTTACATAGACTTTTCTGCCAAGGCTGACTTCAAACCACAATCCTCAGATCTCAGGCTCCCAATTAGCTAGGATTACAAGTGTGAACCACCATCCTTATATGGACACTTAACAAAGCAGTTTATGACTACAATGTATCTTGATCAATGTCTTACCCATCCCTTCTCTACCCACCCCTTGTGCTCTCCTTCGTTAGTTTCCACATTTTCTTATATAGAAAATGTCCAGTGTATGCCATTTCCCAGAACTATTGATACCACACCAAAACCATGACAAAACGCATGTTTGGACAATCTTGCTTTGCTCTTCCCATTCAGTTGTTTGCTGTATTTCTGAACATGTCTGCCATCCCATTTCCATTCATTGAGGATCTCAGGAGACCCACACATGCATGTCTTGGGAGACAAGGTTCATGCAACTAGGTAACAATTGTCCTGGGTCCCTTGCTCCATTGCCCTATCCTCCACTCTTACCCACAACCATCACCAGCTGCTTTGAGGAGACAGAAGAAATCAAGGAGCACTTGAAGATGTCTAGGCCTGAACATGGCCAAGGCAGAGCTCTTCCCCCACCTCCCCAACCCTCCAGGTACACTATCCTGCCTCTGACCCTCAGCAAGCCACACCAGCCCTCAGTACAGAGGCAGGGCTTGGTGTAAACCACTCAAAGGAGACGCAGCTGCTTTGGCAAAAGCAGTCAAGTGGTTAATGGGGATATCATTTCACTTGTCTTTAGGGTGGGAGAAACTTCTAACATGAATTAAATTTAAGATGTTAGGACAAATTCTTTGATTCATGCATTTATTCTTTGTCAAAAAGTTGTTTTGAGCTGGGCACTAGTGGTTCATGCCTGTAATCCTAACTACTCAGGAGGCTGAAATCTGAAGATCTTGGTTCAAAGCCAGCCTGGGCAGATAAGTCCATGAGACTTTTCAGTTAACCAAAACCAGAAGTGGCATTGTGGCTCAAAGCAGTAGAGTAAAAGAGCTTAAGGACAGTTCCCAGACACTGAGTTCAAGGCTTATGACCAAAACCTTCCTCTTAAGAAAAAAAAAAAAAGTTATTTAGCAGACTGTGGCAAGTCCTGGGATGTTGAGAAAGGTGTGCTCAGCCATGCCTGATAAGGCTTCCAGGAGGAGATGGTGCGGAGACAGAGGCTGAAAGGTAAGTAGTCAGATAGCTTATGAGAACAAATAGAGAAAGGGCATGTTAACAGCACCTACAAATTTATGCAATGAAGACTAAGCTTGCCTTCTACCTGTGGATGATCCCGTGGTCATTTTAGGACTGAGACAAATCCTGGGTCATCACATCTAAAACCAAAGATCAGGTTTTACTGTTTTCAGTACACTTGGTATATTTCTCTCTATAGCTCTCCATGGGGGTAAAACCCAACAAAGGACAATGGACAGGTCTTGCACATCTTTGCAGAGTGACAGGGCTCATCTTCTGTCAGATGGCTGCCCTGCTGTTCTGTACATGTGGCCTGCAGTGGGCTGACAGGAAGACTGGTCAGCCGTGAAATCCGGATGCAAACTGGCTGCTAATTAATAACTTGTCAGGTCTGAAGACATCTAGTACAATGTTGTACTCACCGTTAACACACCTTTCCCTTAAATGCAAAATTGCATCTTGTGTTTCTCACGGTGTGAATGGCTTGTGTCCAGCAATGCTTCTGCACTCCCCACCCTCTGCCTGGTCCCCCGATGCTAACCATATTGTGCCATCTGTCCCCACCAACCCCCTCCTGCCCTGGAGTCTTTATTCTAATTCAGCCTTCTCCTGTGGTCTTCAAGTGCTGAAAGGTCCCTTCTTTTAGTGCATTTTTAGTGCATTTTAGTGCATTTAGAGCTTTGATTAAATATGTGTATATGTTAATTGCTTCAAATGTTTCTCCCTGAGGGTGAACAAAAGTCTAGATGAGTTAGGTCCACGCCACAACAGACAAACATTGAGGACACATGGAGTCAATAAACATGCAATAATAATATCAAAGAAAAATTTGAAAGTTAACTATTTAACAATAGGAGCATGATGTAACACACAGGATAAATCCATCCTAGGTCATATTTTTTTAGCTATTAAATATGTTGTGAAAGGTTGCTTTTTATTAGAAAAAGTATAATATTCGGTGGAGAAAACAGGCTGAAGTGCTACATGTTATATGAGTTAATCTCAACTTTATAAAATTCATGTATAGTCACTTAAAACTATCAAAATAGTGGCTATGATTCATAAAGCAGTAGGGTAATTGTTTTAATTTTGCTTTTTTTATCCTTTCTCTGAGTTTTCTTTAATGAGAACATGTGACATTTGTAATTAAAAAAAATTAAAATGTGGAAAGGGTTGCTTTGAGCCATCTGGTGCTTGGGTCTTTCTCAGATGCAGGCCTTAATCTTTTATCCACACATTATAGGCTCACTAAGAATGAATTGGAGGTGCCCACACTAGAGTGATTTAACCAATTAACTTATTCATTAACTACCATGGTATCTTATAGGAGTGGGACAAAAGATTAAGAATAATCCTTATTATGGGCTGGACAAAGGGAATATTTGAAATCTCTGTCTCCCATTCCTTTCTAGTTGTTTGCATGGAATTCCCACAGGGACTAATGCCCAGAAACAAAGGGCAAAGTGGCATTAAGAGTCCCTGAAAGGAGAATGAGTTTGAGACATGCCCTTTGTCACCACCAGAGCAAGATTCCCTTGAAGTGTGCATGTGTTTACTAATTATGCCAGCCTTTCAACTGCATTTACCTTCTTTGTGCGGTATTCTTGGGCTTGATTAGAACGTCATTGTACTATTATGCCATTTTTCTATACTGGAGCTATTTTAGAAATTAACCCAACATCATTTTTCCTAGGAAACTACTAAAAGAATTTTAATGTATCTAGGCCATGGCTAACCCAGCTCAAAAAATATGTCAAATAAAATTTGAAGGGCTTATTGACAAAGTTTTGACTTAGTAATGCCATTTTTGAATGTTTGAGCACCTTAAGGATAGAATCCAAGGCAATATAGGGTGGATAAAAAGCAATTTTATTTCTAAAGGTAGGCTAGACTACAACTATATTAGAGGAAAGTTGAAAACAAGGTGAAATAAATACCCGGCACTCAAGAGAGTAGATTTTGCAGTGATTTTTTTCCCCCTCCATGAACAAAATGCAACCATTTGAAAGAATGATTTTAAATGACAAGAGGCAGTGTGTAAAGTGTTTACTGTCTTAGGTTCTGTTTCTATATTGGTATGTGGGGGTGTGCAAATTTATGCACAGAGATTGATGTGACAAGTGACTCTGCCAGATGAGGACACAAATATTCTCCCCACATCCTTCTGAATTCCTGCAGTACTGCTGGTATTTCTATCAGTTATATATTCATCACTACCTGTGTTGGAGAGGAGTTGGAAGGACCATTGTGATCATCAAATGGGAAGATTCATCTTTCAATATTTTGGTTCACAAAGAATACCGGCCACATCCCTTAATTTCATTTAGGTAGATTGCCAGACCTCTCTTGACTTTGACTTGGATTCACAGGAATTGCCATTCTATCTTTCACCTGTAAAGTTTGGTAGATAGTGGCTAACTCACTGATTTCTGTAGACCACAGTTCACTGTTTTCTGTGACTGAAGCAGAGAACCTATAGCTGGATAATTTATTTAACAAACAGAAGTACTAAGCCTCACTGTTCAAGAGGCTAGGAAATCCCAAGAGCATGGCATCTGATGACCTGCTTATTGCTTCATCCCATGGTAGAAGGTAGGAGGGCGGGGGAAGAGGGAAAGGATGGCCAAACTCACTTTTACAGCAATCTCCTCTTGTCATAATAATCGTACTCCTGCTGTAATAATGTTGATCCATGTCATGATTTATGCACCACTTGTTATATCCCATTTCCTAACATGACTATATCTATGCTATTTCTATGGCTATATCCTAACCTGTTATATCCCATTTCTTAACAGGGCCACACAACAGGGCCTTGAGGATTACATTTCCAGTGTGAATTTCAGGGGATATTCAAACCATTGCATTTACCCACCTTGGCTTGTCTGTGGGTCCCTTTGTCCCACCTGCCTTCCTGTGACAGCCTTGATTAGCCATCTACTCTCAAAATCCTGGCGTAGTTCTTTTCTTTTGCCTGGTCTGTGTATGGGATTGAAGTAATCTATAGTAACCATGTCTTTGAACTCTGAGCCAACTCTGAGTCTACCTTTAACCTAATGGTTTCTAAAGATTACTACTCACAAGACAATATGTTAGAAATGAACTGCATTGGAGAGGGAGGGAGAGTGGGAGAAAAATGAGGGAGGGGGTAACAAGTTTGACAAGAAATGTACTCACTACCTTACATATGTAACTGTAACCCCTCTGTACATCACCTTGATAATAATTTTTTTTTTAAAAAGCCACTTAGGAATCAACTTCTTCACTTTGTTTGCCCATTAGATTTTTTGAATAATTTTTATTATCTTTAAGTAGTTAGACAAAGAGGGCTCAATTCAACCCAATCCATTTATGAATTACAGTTCATCTTGTTCTATGTCATTCCATTGTTGGCCTTTTAAAAAATTTTTATAAGACAATCTGTGTTGTTAGAGGACTTGACAAGCTCATGTGATCTGCCTCTCTCCTTCTTTCTTTCACTATGTTTCATTTTCTCCCTGCTGTGTACCCTGCCCAGGCATCCATCCATCCATCCATCCATCCATCCATCCATCCATCCATCCGTCTTCCATCCATCCATCCATCCATCCACACACACCTCCACTCAACCACTCTTCCATATGATCGCACATGGAATGGATGTTTACTGAGCCTCTAATAATTACCAAATACTGTTCTGCCCCCCCAAAGATAAAACAATGAACAAGACAGGAAAACATCTTTCTTTATATGTATTTAATGTCTAACATATGTCATTTTCATAATTAAAAAACCAACTCTATCCTAATAAACAAAATAGGTAAAACTCCCAGTGCTGAGCACTCAGTCACGTCTCCCTACATTTTGAATATTCCTTTATTAATATAATTTAGTAGTCCCCTGGCTAACTCCCCATGTAGAACCAGCTTGGATCCACAACCCAGACCATCTATCTCCCTTATGTGTATCTCTGCCATGATTTCTCAAAAGAAAGGGGCCATGCAGATGTTCACATTTATTGGATACCTGTTGCATGTCAAGTCCTGAATCTTTAAGACCTCCTGTACCCTTCCAAGCAAGCATCCAGTTCCCATTTTACAGCAAAGGAAACAGGCTTGGAGAAGTCAAATCCCTTGTCCAAGTATTCCAGATCAGAATTCACACCCAGTTCCACAGGATTCTGTTACAGTCATCACTGCTTATGTTATTGGCTCTGAGAAATGGATCCATTTCCAGTTTCACATGGTTGTCATTAGCAGCCAAGTGACAGGCCTTTTCTCCCTCTCTTACACTGCTGGTTTGCTATAGGAACCCTGGCTGTCACAGCCCAGATTCTACCAAAACAAACAAGGCCTGACACAGTAATGCCCTTCACTATACTCATCATGTAATTCTAACCTCCCCTTCTTGCAGATTTTCTTATTACATTTTACTGCAAAATAAAATGCTTCTGCCATCCAAATCCCATCCTATGGGTCCCGACTGTATTAAAACCCTAGAATGTCCATCTAGTGAGTATTGGATTGACCTTTTGAGGCTGAAATTGGAAAAAATATAAATCAAATCGCCTCTCAGACTATATTTCACAAGTTAGAGAAATGATATACAGAAGTTCGTCTGTCTATGGCAAACTTTTAGTGACCCTTATGAAAGTCTATGAAGTTCATTTATACACAAGCAGGCAGAGGCAGGGCTGGAGCACCCATGAGTATGCTCCCAGGATTCCTTGTCATTTGCTAACTCAGACTCAAACCCTAACCTCCCAGGCTCTGGCTTAAGGAGCAGCAGCTACTACTCACACCCATTGCTTAATCCTATTCACTTTTTCTAAGCTGTTTGGAGTCCTCATCAGTAGTAGTGGTAGTTACAGAAGCTTGTCTTTCCTTTGTATGTTTTCTCAAGGGATTCATGCTATTTGGGGACCACAGTACCCTGAAGGAGAAGCCACTTCCCTTGTTTGAGATGGGCTTTTGCATCTCTAACTGGAAACCATTTCTGAGTCTTGGAACTTTTGTTTGGATTGGATTAGAAGATGGGTGTTCAAGTACTTCACAGCTTGTAAGAGCTTTTATGCACTCTTGAGAGAGAAGAGGACTGTTGGCTATATTTTCACTGTTGGTTTAGAAACCTGGTTACACACAGGCTAGAGTGATTTCTACCTCTTTCCTTGCCTTGCCTTGCCTTTCCTTTCTTTTCATTTCATTTCCCTTCTTTCTCTTCCCTCCCTCCCTCCCTCCCTCCCTCCCTCCCTTCCTCCCTTCCTTCCCTTCTTTCTTCCTTCCTTCCTTCCTTCCTTCCTTCCTTCCTTCCTTCCTTCCTTCCTTCCTTTCTTTCTTTCTTTCTTTCTTTCTTTCTTTCTTTCTTTCTTTCTTTCTTTCTTTCTTTCTTTCTTTCTTTCTTTCTTTCTATCTTTCTTTCTTTCTCTTCTTGCTCCTTTCTCTTCCCTTTATTCTTTTCCTTTCTCCCTCCTTTCCTTCCTCCCTTCCTCCTTTCCTTCCTTCCTCTTCCTTCCTTCTCACCTTCCATTCATTCATTCCTTCTTTCGATGGGGCCTCCCTATTTTGCCCAGGCTAGCCTGGAACTCCTAAGCTGCACTATAGACATGCACTGCAGCAATTTGAGACCTTGAGAGATTTTGCTTGAGTTGATAAATAGGGTGGAGATGATGAGGACAGTGGACCCAATGGAAGTGATGAAAGAGAAACTACTTTCTACTGAGCACATGACATGCACTAAGCATGAGTTAATACTTCAGATGCATTTAAAACCTCACAATTACTCAAAGGGAAGTGGGGTCTCACCCCACTCACATACACTCAAAGAGGAGATGCTGAGACTTAGAGAAGTCCCATAGCTTGGTTCAAGTCAAGCAGCTACCAATGACAGGGGACTGGGGCAGATCCTTGTGACCTTAAAGTTCCATCCCACTTCTCTGGGTCCTGGTAGCTTCCTTAGGAGATCCCATTGAAGATGTGGGTGCTAGCTCTGTATCAGTTGGTGCTTCTGACTAGTGAAAAGGACAGAACCAAGCTACCATGAACAAGGCATCTGATTCTGTCTGATATGTATAAACTTAAGGTGTAGAAGGTTGAATTAATCATATTCTTCCTCTTAGGAAACAGGTTGAGTTGCTGTCTTCCTCATATCCTGATTCTTCACTTTTGATCTTGATCTTCACTCTTGATGGCCCACATAGTTGAAAAAAATGGGCACAACCTTCAATTGTTGCTAATCTAACTGGTAGGGGCATGGTTATACAGTAAGTTTGGGTATCTACACTAGCATATTGACCTTTGTTTTTGTCCTTATTGAGTTACTTCTCTATGTCCTTTGTCCATTCATCATGTTTTCATAGCTCCTGAAGGAGTTTCTAGTGCATTCTATTGTTAATCCCTTGTTACTATTATACAACTATCTTCTCCCAGACTATATACACCTGTGCAGTTTGCTAAGCCTTCTGGGTGTGTGATCTTGTAAAACAAGCATTGTTTTGTGCTCAAATATTTATTTTTGTTTGCATTGGTGATAATGCTATAAACCTCCATTTGTCTCCCACACTTTTAGAACCTCATGTTTAACATTCATGTACATTGCTAGCTGTATCTTAGCCCACTCTAACTGCTGCAAAACAGTTCATGTGTGCATCTACACATCTTACTTATGCATCCCCTACAAAGAGGGAGACTGGGATGGGATTTAACCTCTGCAGTTATAAAGAACACTGGAGTGGACATCTTCCTGCAAGCCTCCTGTTGCACGTGTGGAGGAGTAGGGATAGAGAGCAAAGTTGTGTTGAATGTGACTGAGCACTTCCAGACTGCCCAGGCTGCCTCAGCCTACATGAAGCTTCCTCTGTCCTATGTCTGGGCAGGGCCCTAACAAATAGGGACATATTTTTTCCAGTCTGATTGGGGTCATACTTATTGGCTTTTTCTTTGACTGTAGGCAAGTCTGAGGATCTACATAAGCATAGCGACCTTTTGTGGTTTTCTTCATCAAATTACTTCTCCATATTATTTGTCCATTTGTGATGTTTTCTTAGCTCCTGGGAGGAGTTTCTAGTACATTTGAAATATGAATCCTTTTTTTTTTTTTACTTTAGACAAGTATCTCTTTCCAGACTTTATACATGTGTTACTTTTGTTAAGCAAAACTTTAATTCTGAGATTATCTCCTTCTTCATTTTGACCTTGGGATTTGTGCCAGTGGGGTTTGATATCTAGTCCTAACTACTAGGTCACAGAAAGGATCTTCCTGGCTTTCATCTAATTACTCTAGGAAGCAGAGGCAGCATTCAGCCCAAGTTCCTCGCAGCAGAAGACCCGAGCTTTATGAATCCAGGCTGACCTAAAGGATAGAAGGTTTGTTTTCTTTGCTTCCAAGAACCCCACAAGCCAACAGGAAGGCAATTAGGTGGATAAGGCTTTAATTAAATTTTCCATTTTTTAATTTTTCTGAACTTCAGGGGTGCTCATACCTCCCATCATGGAGGCAATAGTTAATAAGTGAGTGTCCCCCAGGAACTCTGCTACTGTAGCGGATTGCTCCTCATCACCACACCAGTCTGATTATCTGTGGTGTTAGACCAGGAGATACATGTGCAGTTCAAAGTCAATGGAACAGAGCAAAGAAACAGGCTTGTACAGTCATCATAACTATGTAGCTAGCCTAGACCTCCATCTCAGTGAGCTCATCTCCATGCAAGGGCCACAGTGAGAGTGAGGAGAAGCCCAGCTCGTGGGATACAGGGATATCTTCCCTTCACTTCTGGACCATTCCTTGTATACCTCAGTTCTATATGATAATATATCCTAGGAACTCAATGTCACCTTATCCAGCATTCTCTTTACTACTAGAGAAGCAGATCCAGACTAAGGAGGTAGTTGCTAGAACATGGTCCAGACATACAAGTTGGAGAACCTAGACCAGGGTTCTAGTCCTACTTCTAGAAAGAACCTGGGCTTTGGTAACATGCAGTTCTGGGTTAAAACTGAGTTGTAGCAGCCATTAATCAATTAATACACAAATAAATGGAGTATTTGCCAGTGTGGCTTGTGCTTTAAATGAAATCTACTCAGAACTGTGAGACGTTTGGGAATCGGAAGACAATCTTGGGTCATGGAAAGTTATGGAGGGAAATTGGTGGAGATTTGCAAATGAGTTCAGATTATCCTGGTAGAAAGGAAAGGACTTATTAGAATGAATGGATGGATGGATGAGTGGGTGGATGAATAAATGGATAAGTGGATAAATGACAAAATACATGGAGGCCTGGAGGACTGTGAGCTTGGGTTTCAGAGGCTGGCGGTTTCCCCACCCTATTCTCATTCTTCTGGCCCAGGTAGGACTGCTGACAAACTGCTAAATCTGGTAGAGCAAGAGGAAAAGATCTATCTCCCTGACTGTTTGAGAGTTTCACTTAAAGCTGAGCACCTGTTCTATTGAAGCACTCACCTCTGACCCTCTCCACTTCTGTGAACCCTATCACTGGTTCTTGGGAAGGGAAAATGAGAAAGAAAAAAAAAAAGAAAGCAGCATTAATCACGCTGAAATGCAATACGCCTCTCTGAACCTTGGGAGATGAGAATTATACATGCTGATTTCATCCACTACTTAACTCAGGGGTGACAGGTTGCAATTGAAGAGGCTTCAGCGGGTTAAGTGCGACCAACCTTGCCCAGGTTCTTAAGCCTGTGTCAGAAACCTCTGAGACTGGTTGATAATTTGATGGTGGTGTTTCAAGTAACTCCTGGCCCTGCCAATGGCAGTGAAAAAAATTTTTTATAAGAAAAGATTTTTATTCCCAGTTAGGATGAGACTTGTTCTTTTGTTGTCTGGGGACCTCAATCTGTTGAGAGAACAGGGGACAGGGATGAACTTCTACAAAGAAAGAAAAGCAGGCAAGAATGGACTTGAATGCATTGCAAATGTATAGCTCTCTTCACAAAGCTTCCTTCTTACTGGAATTGGAAAAGAAAGGAGGGTGAACAGTAACATGAATTTGCCATTTACTGGGTGCCAGGTACCTGTTGTTACCTACACATCTCCATGAGCCAGATGTTGCTAGCCCAATTTTGCAGGTGTGGAAATTAATTAACTGCATAATGCAATGACAACAGAAATAATAATGATGGTGGTGGTGATGTTGATTTGGAAAAAGCTACTATCAATATGGCAGACAGTGTACTAAGCTCCTTGCATGTACTGTGTTAATTTGCTGATTCGTTCACCATAGCCCTACAGTACAGATGCTGTGAAGAGCTGCAGATTGTTTTGCTTGTTTGGTTTTGGTAGTATTGCAGTTCAAACTCAGGGCCTTGTGTTTGCTAGGCAGTGATTTTACCACTTGAGCCATACCTTCAGCTCTGTTTTTCCCTGGTTATTATTAAGGTAGGTTCTTGCTTTCTGCCTGGGTATTCAGACCCATGATCCACCTACTTTAGGCTCTGTGTTGCTAGAGTCACAGGTGAGTACCACTGTGTTCAGTTTCTCTCCATGGAGATAGAGTCTTGCAGATTTTTCTGCCCATGTTGGCCTAGACCTGTAATCTTCCTCAACTATTCGCATAGTTTAGGATGACAAGTGTGCACTGCTGCAGCCACCTATGGATTGAAAAGTCTTATGAGCTTTTTTTTTTTTTTTCTAATTTTTAGTTTTTGGGTCCAGTCGTGGGGCCTGAACTCTGGGCCTGGGCGCTGTCCCTCAGCTCTTCAGCTCAAGGCTAGCACTCTACCACTTGAGCCACAGCGCCACTTCTGGCTTTTTTCTTTTCGCTTATGTGGTGCTGAGGAATCGAACCCAGGGCCTCATGCCTACAAGGCAAGCACTCTACCACTGAGCCACCTTCCCAGCCCTCTTTTGTACTCCAGCTGATCTCAAACCATAATCCTCTCATTCTCATCTTCCTAAGTAGCTAAAATTACAGGAATAGGCCATTGACACCTTGCTGAGCTGCATTCTGTAAATTTTATTTTAATTAATTGTAAGGGTGATATCAGAGGGTAAGGCAATGAGTACATTTCTTGTCAAACATTGTTACCCCTTCCCTTGTTTTCTCCCTCCCCACCGACTCCCCTCCCCAGCAAGTTGTAAAGTTCATTTCCAGCATTGTGTCTTATGAGTATCGCTGTTGCATTTGTTCATCCTTTGTCCTTTGTATCACCATTTTGTTATTCCCCTCCCCTTCCCCAAATCAGATAAACATATATACAAGACATGGGGTACTAAGATAAAAAAACAGTGACAACAGGGGATAAACCAAAGGGAAAAAAAGAAAAAGAAATACCTTCACATATTAAAAACAAAAACAAAGAAACAAAAAACATCTTGTTTCCATATCTTGTAGTTTATTTTGATTAGCCTCATTTTATATGGTCATATGTACATAGCTATTGAGATATTGTGATCCTCTGTTAGGACTGTCCTAGACATACACTAATGATTTAAAATGGGGAAAACCATGGAGCCTATTTCTTTGGGTTTTGCTTACTTCACTTAATATGATTTTTCCCATTTCCTTATGAATGGGGTGATGTTATTCTTTCTGATGGAAGTATAAAATTCCATTCTGTCTATATACCACATTGTCTCCATCTATTCATCTACCGAGGGACATTGGGTTGGTTCCATATCTTAGCTATGGTGAATAATGCTGCAGTAAACATAGTTGTGCTGGTAGCTTTAGTGTGGCCTTGTTTGTGACTGTTTGGGTAAATGCCCAAAAGTGGGATTGCTGGCTCACAAGGGGTGAGCTGAATTTTTTTAGAAGGAAAATATGTCACCAGAAAGTTTTAGTAACTTGTTATTGGTTTTTCATAGAAGAACTGAGATTCAAACACAGGAAGATTGGTTCCACAGTCTGGGCTAGGGCAGGTCTGGATGACTCTAAATAATTGCCCCTACCCTCTAGCTGTTGCCGGTACTTTGGAAATGGTAGTACTGCTTTTCACACAGTATTCCTTAGGAACATTTGCTGAGTGCTAGTCAAGAGTGGGCACTGTACTTGTGGCTCTATCTTGCTATCTCCTGTGGAATAGGTAGAAACTGAACTTGAGAGGTCAAATGATTTACCCAAGATCACACTGCTAATTGGGGTTCTGGGCTACTGTTAAGCTAGATGTTTTCCCTTGCCAGCTCATCTCATTAAATGTATAAAATCCTTCCTGAAGGCTTGATCTGTTGAATAAACAATTGCTCAACAAACATGGAAAGGTTGCTCTTAGCTGGGAGACCAAGAATGAAACTGAACTGTCTTACCCTAGGAGAGCCCTCTGATCTTGGGGTAAGTAAGCTCTGTCTTGGTGCCTTTCTGTCACCTTGCTAAGGTCTACAGCAAGCTAAAAATGGCAGGTCTTGGCCTCTCAACACCATGCATGCTCTCTTTGATGAAAGAAACAGCAGCCTCCACTTGCTTTAGTGAGGTCTACTTACAGCCAGAGATTATTATTGTTGCTATTAATCTGCCACCAAGGAGGCTAGATACTAAGAAATAAAAGTCTCTCTCTGAAATAAAGATTTTTAAAGGCTTCAAAGAAAAAATTTTTGTTTATTTATGCTGTTTGTATTTTAGGGTCAAAGCAGGCCATCTGAATCTTCTGAAGGTCACCTTTATTCTACTTCTTTCCTTCCAGTTATTTGAATCAGAATGATGATAAATTGTGTCATTTTAAGTGGCTGTTGACAGATTAGCATGCATGAAATATTTCTTCCTCAGTTCATATTACCTAGAAAACTATAAGCAAATACATAATTACGTATATGTAAATATACATATATTCACAAATAGCTATTGACAAAGTGATGGCAATCCTTCCATGAGGCCCAATCAATGACTGATGTGCAGTAGGAAAGTGTCATATGTGTTAACTCCTGGATGAAAGAACAGAAGTTCACAAGGTACCATTTTCATAGACTCTTCTGGAGGCAGAGAAAAAAGGAATGAAAATAATTGTATCCCAGCCTGCCCTACAGTGTGCACATCTCCTCCTTTTCGACTACTCACAGGAAGTGGTTAAGCTTGGAGTCCTCAATGAGTCTGTCAGAACACTTGCAACAGAAGGGAAGAAAGAGGAAAGAGATTTCCCGAGCAGGGACAGTTTTTGTAAATGTCCACACAAAGTTGTACTTCATCGTCTTAATTTGCCACATGAGTTAGACCTTACATGCTCTGTTTTTATAGACTAACAGATGGAGGCCCAAGGCCCAAGGGAAAAGCTGGTGGAAGATGCCTCAGGTAGTTTCTTTGGAGATCAGTCTATCCATCCAGGTTTGAATAAATTCAGAAGTTTGTTCACCAACCATTTAGCTGGGAAGGGATGGGAAGGGGAAACAAAGGAGGAGGCAACAATGCTTGATAAGAAATGTACTCATTACCTTGCTCATGTAATTGTAACCCTTCTGTACAGTATTTTCAGAATTAAAAAAAATTGATCTGACTTAATAACAATTTTGTTTTTCAGTAGCAAGGATTGAACTGAGGGCCTTATTCTTGCCAGGAAATTACCACTTGAGCAAAGACTAAGTTCTTTTTGCTTTTAGTTGGTTTTTCAGAAGGGGGGTCTCATACTTTTGACTAGCTGGTCTCAAACTGTGATCTCCTAACTTAGCTTCCTGGGCAGCTGGAATGACAGGCATGAGCCACCATGCCTGGCCCTTTTCTTTGTTTTGAGACAAGGTCTCACTCTATAGTCTAGGCTGGTGTCAGCCTTGAACTTGTAGTGGGAACTTGTTTTAGTATAAAAATGAACCCAATTTTGAACATTAGCCCTTTTCAAAAGAAGTATTTTAATAGATTAAATATTAAAAAAACTTATATATGTAAATGTTTTATATATAATAATTTTATATTACTCGAAATAATATTTTGGATACCTTCATTTTAACAAAATATCTGAGCAAAATTAAAATTGTATCTGTTTATTTTTATATTGTGTGTATGTGTGTGTGTGAGTGTGTGTGTGTGTGTGTGTGAACCTTGGGGCCTTATGCATGCTAGGCAAGTATTATATACTGTTACCCTTTCGGTCATTTTTACCTTTTAAAATGTGCTTACTAGAAAATTTTAAATCACTGATACACCTTATATTAAATTTCTCTCAAGCAGTGCTGGTCTAGCAGCAAACTGCTGCCCAGAGGTCAAATCTGGCTCACTACTCATTTTTATCTGGCTCATGTGCTAACCTAACTCCTACCCTATAAATGGTGGCGGGGGGGGGGGGGGCGGGGGGGGAAGGGGGGGAATCAAAATCAAAAGAGGAATCCTTTGTGGTATGTAAAATTTGTAGGAAATTCAAATTTTAGTGTCCACAGAAAATTTTCTCTTGGAAGACAGCCATGTGTGTTTGTGTTTTCTGAGCTGAGTTGTTGTGACAGACACTGGATGCTTTTGCTGCTGCTGGGATCTCACACTCAGTCCCTGGAGTCCTGGTTTTTCCCCCACCCACTTCCTTTTGCTTCCAAATAGTCCCTCTGCCTGCAGTGCCTCCTTTCCCATCTCAGGTGTCCTGCCTGTCCCATGATTCAAAACCAAGGTCATTACCCCTTTCCTCAGGAAGTACATTCTTTCTTTCTATATCCCCAATTCCACTGGGTACTGAAGTTACTCAACGTTTGTAAACATCAGTTTTCTGAACTGTAAAACAGGAAGTGATAGCACCTATCCATTGAGTAATTACAGGACTAGGGTGGTGCCTAGCATGCCATAGCACCAGTAAACACTTTCCTTACTGTTCTTATCATTGCTTGGATGCTTTTGATGTCCCTCCACTTGAATTTAGTCTGTGCTATTTTGAGGACAAATGGAACACCCTCTCTAGAGCCTCAGCCTGGACATAGAAGAGGCTTAGGTAATATTTGTAGCAATATCTGTCAGTATCTTCCTTTCATTAAACACAAATTAGAGTCAAAACAGACATTTTTTCCTTTTGTTCACCAATCCTGCCACTACCAGGTCTCAACCACTATCCTCTTCTGTCTGGATTACTGTTCCTAACTGGTCTTGTCCTTTTCACATTGTCCTTTCCAACTGGTAGCATACTTGCAAAAGATAAACAAGTTCTCTGAAAAAGAATTTAAAAAATATATCCTGGCTGGGCACTATGGCTCATGCCTGTAATTCTAGCTACTCTGAAAGTTGAGATCTGAGGATTAGGGTTCAAAGCCAGCCCAGGCAGAAAAATCCACAAGAGTCTTATCTCTAATAAACTACTCAGAAAAAGCCAGAAGTGGGGCTATGGCTCAAATAGTAGAGCATTAGCTTTGAGCAAAAGAATTCAGAGGACAGCTCCCAGGTCTTGAGTTCAAGCCCCAGGACTAGCAGAAAAAAAAAGTATATTCAGATTTGTAGTATCTGCCAATTTCTATAGTGTGTGTTCTCACTGTGGCTGATTCTAGGCTGCCAATGTGAGGTCACTGAATGTAGGGTTGGAAAGAGACACACACCATTGGTGTGTTTATATGGCTGGCTTTCAAGCCATATAAATGCTGACTTCAACACACCACAGTCTCCAACTCACTGACTACTTTGCAACCATGGTGAACTCTCACAACAGACTCTCCTGCTTGCAGCCCATCTAAAACTTCCTATCCGTCTCAACATTGGGCTCCAGGATTTTATTACATTTTCAAACCTGTATGTTCCAGCTCTGCTACTTTGCCAGACTCATTAGCCTCACCTGAAATTCCCTCCACCTGCACTGATTAGCCTTCTGTGCTTTGCACTCAACAGGCTGTTCCTCCACCACTGCCTTCCCAGCCCTTCCCAGCCCTCCTGAGACCTGGGAGAGCATCCTTGTTCCCTCACACTTGTTAAAGGATCCTACTTCTCTCTGAACCTATCACAATTCTGGCAGACACTAACTACGAAGTCATTTCTCGACGCTGTCTCCCAGCGCAGTACAAGCTCCACAGGGCAGCAGCCATGATGGACAGGTCTTCACTGTGTGCTCAGCCCTGGGCATGGAGCTTGACAAAACAGGAACGGATGGGGAAACTAACTTAGAAAACCCTGGTCAGAAGGCATCAGGGCTGGTCTCTCATGGGTATTTGACTTCTGTCTATGGAAGCATCTAAACACCTAGGAATCTTGTTGGCTTTGAAATCTCATGACTTTAAAACTTGGAATCATCACTGTGAGCTCTGAAGTTCACTAATTCCATCAGTGCTATTCTGGGTCTCAGAAGGAGGAAGACCCGCTGGGCCCCACTTCTTTTCATGAAAGACCATGAAGATGTTTGATCTTAATTCTTTGGGAAGATGGTTGTCACACCCTAGGTCTCCTTACCTAGGGTCCATGGGTCCTTTGGGGGCAGATATTGGAGTTTCATATCCCAACTCAAAGCCTCCTGGGGCTATAATTTACAGTGTCAGAAACTGAAAAAAAAAAAAACCAATTTGTTTTTTCCGACTTTGCTGAATCTTTGTAATTACATATATTTTCTCCAAAGTCTGAGCAGCAATCCCATATTTATCCTGCAATCAAAGCCATTGTGGATTATCAGGTAAATACCTCATTAGGAGGATTTTGAAACATGTCTCCCAATGGTTTTTGTTTTCCTCTTAAAAACAAGTGAATTTTTAAAGAAAAAGCAATGCATCTATTGTGTTGTAAATGCTCCTAGCTGAGTAATTTTGAGGATCTCTGGTAAATCCACTTGAGAAAAAGAGTCTTACAAGGTGATAAATTTGGAGACTGATTCTTTTAAAGCAAACACAGGACAGCTGGTATAGTCAGTAGGACTACTGGTTTTGGTATGAGATTGGGGTGGGGCTAAACCCTCACTGTGATATTCACAGGTATGTGACTTGTGACTTCAGTGTGATCAGAGACCCCACTTCCATACTTATAACTTTAGGATTATAAGTACCTCAAGAAGTTGTGGTTGAATTCAGTGAGATCGTGTATGACCTGCTAAATGATGGATGGCTATTGCTTGCTATTTTTGTTGTCATGTACTTAAATCTGTGTGAATTTTGCTTCTAATAGAACTCAGGAAGAAGGAGGGAGGCAGACAGGAGAGGGAGGGGAAGACAAAGAGTGGGGGAGGGAAGAAAGGAGTGACAAGATTATGAGGTAGAAGAAAAGCGATTTAGAGTGAAGTTCTTACCATCCTTGTCATCTATACAGGATCATGAGGCAGGAAGGTGGCAAGGTTCTGATGTGCTTGGGAACCATGTGTGGCTCTTGGCCACAGGAAGTACGTCTTTCCCATTGGCTTCTATATCCCCATGTCCAGCAGGTGCAGGTTCTGGCACATACAGTTATGGAAATGTGTCTATAACAGGTGGTTTCTATGGCTAGAGCTAAGATTACTCATCATCTGTTTCATGGATGGTGATGGGAAATATCTCCTCAGTGAGATCACATAGTTAAGAGTCACACAGAGTTTTTCCATCTCAATCAGATAATCTTGCATCACTGGGAACACAGTGGAATTTCAAAGTAATCAAGCATTAAGATGAATGAGGCCTAGAAAATTCTCTTTCGCCTTATATACTACTTGCAACAAAATGAAATCAGAGCCATCTCACTGAAATGATGAGGGAAAGAGATCCTGAAGTGTTTATAGCTAGAAGGGTTAGCATAAAAAGGTGGTGTATACAGAGAAAGTTACCCTAAGATGAGGGCCAGGCACCAGTAGTTCATACCTGTAATCCTAGCTACTCAGGAGGCTGAGATATGTAGATCATAGTTCAAATCCAGCCCAAGCAGGAAAGTCCATGAGACTTTTGCCTCCAAGTAACCACTAAAAAGCCAAAGTAAAGCTGTAGCTTTAAGTGAGGGTGCTAGCCTTGAGCAAAAATGCTGAAGGATGATGGCCAGCACAAACAAACGAAACCAAACAACACCTCCCAACCGCTGACCAAACCCAAGATAAGTAAATTGCTCCTTTTAGAAAAGATATACAATCTATTAATACCAGTTTTATTTGGCCAGAGAACATGAAGAGGTTTCATAGGTCTGTTGACCACCCTACACTTAAGGGGTATGGGGAGACACAAGTACTGGATCCAGAAAAGTGCTTGCTGTATGAGAGTCTATTGAGAGTTTGAAGCTGGCAATAGCATGGTTAGATTCATACTTTCAAAATATCACTCTGGCTCTTCAGTGCAGGAGAAGACTAGTAGAGCATTTGGATTTGAGATGTGGCAAGGAAAAGCAATGTAAACTCATCAACCTAATGCAGATTGTATTCACTGTGATAGATACACAAAGGCTCCCTTTGTGGCTGAAGATGCCTGAGGTTGAGGATGATCGTGGAGCTCACGTGTTTCTTCTCAGTAGTGGTAGAAATGGCCTGTTGGATCTCATGGTTTCTTCACCCATGTCCCTCCAGAACTCCAGCATCATTGCCTGAAACCTCATCTTGATCTGACTTCCAGGTTCTGGGACCATGCCATCATCTTACTACATGTCACAGATGGCCGATAATTGCCAGGCACCAGACAAACCCAGTCACACGCAGCTCTGTCATATGGGTAGACAGATATGCACAGTAGTTTGGTCTGGGATATTAGAGGCCTTGGGGGTACACAGCAGGCCTTTTGGAACATGATAGATTTGAGATTCCTACAACACAGTCTGCATTATAGGTGTAAGTGGTTGCATTTAAAAAATCATCTTTAAGATCATAGAAGATAATGAGAAAGTCCCATTTATGGCTTATTTATTCCTAAAAGTTACTGGGAAAGAATGTCTCTGAGGAACTGTTTTGTCACATGGTTAAAAATCTGACAGACAGTTTAGCTATCCAAATGGCAAACTGTCATTCACCTTGGCCATTTTCATTGGGTTTGGCTTCTGCCATTGAGATGTCTTCTCCTGGCATGAATGCCAGCCAGGCAGCTTTCTTTTACTTTTTTAATAATCAAAGGAAGGTATGCCTCTTGTGTTGCAGCTCCCTGCATACTTCTTAATAATTCCACTGAATAGAAACTCAGCCAGAGACCAACCCCCACTCCAGCTGAGAAGAGAGAAATTCTCCCTGTAGGCCTAGTCAAGACGCTGATTTGAAGGACATAGTGTCATCACACTTTTACATGTCACACGTGTTCTTTCTTCCTCTCTGTAATTAGGATTTTAGGGTAAACATTTTAAAACTTAAGATTTTTAAAAATGAATTTAACAAGGCATTTAGTACATGCCCAGCCCACCATGAGGACCTGGGATTTAGACATGGGATATCGCAGCTCTTGTCTCCCTTGGCAGTAACTGGGAAGTCAGGTACCTAAGTGGACATTCACATGGTTGTAGAGAGAGAGAGTCATTCGTTCATTTGCATGGAGAACAGTAAAGGTGAGCCCAAAGAAAGGAGCCTTGTAATGAAGAGCAAGACTAGAACTGAGGTGTTCTTTGATGAGGATGGCATGTTTTATTTAGGTGAGAAAATTAAAGCGAGTTTTATAAGTCTGATCTTTATCAAGTATAGTGGCCCATGCCTGGAATCGCTGCCCTTGGGAGGCTGAGACAGGAAGAGTTTTGGATTGAAGGTAAGCCTGGGGCACACCTGCAGACCTTTATCAGCAACACAAATTCTAACCTCAAGTCTTCCTCCTCTCCTGCTCTGCTTCTCTCTCCACTCACTACCTTCATTCAGACCTCTGCCTTAGAACCTTCCCTTCCCCACAGACTTTATAACCTTTGTTTACCATATGTTAAAAATACACAAACTTCTAAAAAATAGAAACTAATGTGATAACTCCTCTATGTTTTACCATCCAGCTTCAACAATGATCAATATCTGTTCATTGGGGGTTTTTAGTCAAAATACCAGACATCATGTGATTTTTTTTTTCTTAATCTGTGAATACTTGACTATCTAAAAAAGTTACTTTCCTGACTTTGGGGAAATGTAATCAAGCCTATGATTGTGCGTAGCTAACTAGCACTAAGTATTCACTAGCACTAGCTATCCAGTGTCTGTTCACATTTCCTTCATTATTCTGTGAAGTTTCTTTTTTTTTTTTTTTAAATTAAATTTAATTTTATTTGTGAACATACTGTACAGAGGAGTTACAGTTACATGGGCAGGAAAATGCGTACATTTCTTACCAAGCATTGCAGCCTCCTCCTTTGTTTACCCTTCACATCCCTTCCCAGCCTCCCCCCTCCCCCCCAATCCCAATCCTTCTCCTTCCCCCCCCCCTCCACCCCCCCGCACCAACATTGTAAAGCACGTTTTGGACATGACAACTTTATTCTGTGAAGTTTCATAACCTGTTCTGTTGTTGTGTGCTAGATGTGGGGTTTGAACTCAGGGCTGGGTACTGTCCCTGAACTTGTTTTGCTAGCACACTGGAGCCACACCTCTACTCTGGCTTTTTGATGGTTAATTAGCGATAAGAGTCTCAAGGACTTTCCTGCCCTGGCTGGCTTTGTACCAGGATCTTCAAGTCTCAGCTTCCTGAATAGATGGGATTGCAGACATGAGCCGCTTATGCCCAGCCTATAACTTGTTCTTTTAGATATTTATTATGCCACGAAACAAAAGATAACTTTTAAATCTTAAAAAAGGACATCTTGCATGAGTATAGGAAAGATGAAGGTATTTTTTAAATCAAATGATCAGTCCCTTGTCTATAGTGGATGTTGTTATTACTTTATTGAATCAAGGGAAAAAAGAGAGCAGACCGTAGGAAGGAAGGAATTTGGTATAGAAGGAAGGCAAGAGGGCAGGAGGAAGGTGGGAGAAAAGAGAAGAAAGGAAGGGAGGAAGGGGAGAGGGAAGGAAGGAAGGGAGGGAGGGAGGGAGGGAGGGAGGGAGGGAGGGAGGGAGGAAGGGAGGGAGGAAGGGAGGGAGGAAGGAAGGGAGGAAGGAAGGGAGGAAGGAAGGAAGGAAGGAAGGAAGGAAGGAAGGAAGGGAGGGAGGGAGGGAGGGAGGGAGGGAGGGAGGAAGGAAGGGAGGGAGGGAGGAAGGAAGGAAGGAAGGAAAGAAGGAAGGAACGAACGAACGAAGGAAGGAACGAAGGAAGGAAGGAACGAACGGAGGTAGGGAGAGAGGGAGGGAAGGAGGAGGGAGGAGTTAGGGAGAGGGAAGGAAATAAGGAAGGAAGGAAATTAGGTAGGATGGTATAGCCTGGTCAAACACGGTAAAAAATAAAAATGTGGTTTGATACTTCCATGATGGCAGTCTATATATACAGTTTGTATGCTGCCTTCACTGTGTTTACACAAGCATTTTTCTTTAGGCCTACAGGTGATTGACAGCTTCATGCCTCTGTTCCCTAAGAGTCCACAACCCTGACCACAGCCTTTCCCTTGTTTGGCCCAAAGCTCCCCACGGGAGACCTTTACCTCAGAGATGGCTCGCCAACCATGGCTTTCCAGGCTTCTGTGCAACATGATGTAATCCTGGCATTTTCTCAGCTGGCACTGGGCTAAAGGTCATTTTTAAAATATTTATCATTTAATTTCCTGAAATTGTTCCCCTCATATGGGGAGAAGAGTTGCGAAGTGGATGAAGATCTAATAATTCTAAGGCATTTGGGGAGTTTCTTTAGCCAGCAAGACTGCTGTGATTACAGACCTTGCATCACCAGCCAGGGCCCAGAGGCGTTAAGAGGAAGTGCCTAACATAAAGGAGCAATATTCTGGGGGCCAGTCCAGATCCTGGTATCAAGCTCAGGGCATGGTAATTACTGTGTTAGCATTTCAAAGTAGAAGCATTTCTATTCCATTTAGTCTGTTTCTGTCTCTCCGTTAACCTAATGCATAGTGATGCACTTGAGAGATATTTTGAAATTCCAGGAATGAAGTCTACTTATAGTCTGCCTCACAGAGCTTATTTACCTGTAAGTGCGAACGACTTGGACATGGAATTCTACAGTTGTTGGCAGAATTGGACAAGATCATTTAGAAGTCATAAACCTAAGGCTTTTTTTTTTTTTTTGTAACTCCTCCTCCATCAAAAAAGAGTGGTCCCCGTCACACTTAATTTCTCTCTTTCTTTGAGAGTCAGAAGAACTTGGTGGAAAGTGATTGTTTAGGGAAAAGGGGGACAGTTTGGCACCTTTTACACCATGGGAAACACTTTGTAGTGATTAAAATGACCTCTTCCGACTTCAGGGACTGCCCAGTGGCTAGACTTACGATCAGGATAGAGTACCTACCACATTCAATAACAAGAGTGTTGACAAGAAGCATTTATGCAACCGTGGGTCCTCATAATTCGGTTACATAGGGATTCTAGGTGGGAGCAGAAGACAACCTGACAAGATTTAGAATAGCCTCCAGCTATTCCCTGGAATCTGGCTTGTTCCCAGGCCATACTTTTGCCTATCTTGTGTGCCTCTCCAGAGGGGTTGAAGTGAAAGGCAACTATGTAAGTGGCCTTACAACAGAAATGCTCTGAGCCAAACCTACAACACAAGCATCTTCCATGACACCTAGGAAGTGTATAGCATTTGAGAGCAGGCTATGGCTTTGAAATGCATAGGGAGAAATGCCCTGCTCCTTGGGCAAGGTCTCACTTGGTGTTGCTGCAGGAAGCAGTTCTCTCTGGCAGGGAATGTGGAATTGTGACCCTCTGTTTTCTGTCTTCAGATAAGACAGACAGAGGAGGGAGGAAGGTCTGCTTTCCTTTGTAAATTGGGGTTCTCCTCTCCTTACCCACTAGCTTCAGAAGCATGCTCACATCACAAAAGGAAGATCTTCTTAGAATACAATTGTCCTGTTAAGGAGTGTTGAGGACAGCTCTCATTATATGACAGTACTCATTATAAACATGTAATATAGGGATGGTTGTTGAGAGTAAGGACCAGGTCATGAAACAAAAGGCAAAAACCTACTGAAAAGGTATTGTTCTACTAGACTGCACAGTGAATGAGACTGGTCCTCATTCCCTTACCCACACAATACCACTTCCATCACTTAGGACTGACAATAGTGATGATAATGGTCAAGGACCTTGGTACATACACAATCACTACTTGTTCACAAAGCCCTATCATGTCTATTACCTTACTTCATCCTCCTCTTGGCCCCACTAGAGAGACAGATGGAGCTTATTATTTCCATATGTCAGCGGGGAGGGGGACCAAACCCAGAGGGCTTGCGTGGCTTTCCTAGGGTCATATTGTGAAAAGAGTCAGACCAGGAGACAGCACCCCCACAGGTGTTTTTGTCCTTGTTTTTGCTTTTGCTTGCAGAGTCCTCTGGAGCCAGGACAGACATTCCACACCTATAATCTTGTTTGATCCTGAAGCCCAACCAAGAAGTGGGCACAACTATGATAAGAGATCAGAAACATGAGGATAGGGAAGTTAACACTTGACTAGGGCTATCAAAGTGGGGTTGGGGGGGGTGGGGACTTGAATCTGGGACTTAGACCCTCTATCACCTCTACCCCTCGGTCTTGCAGAAGAGGCTTAAATATAGGAAAATGAGGGAAGGGTCATTTTTTTAACCTTTCTTTGGAGCTATGTCCAGACATGTGACAGGGACCCCTCCCCCCTCCCAAGTAGGTACCAATACCTTGCATTCGCCTCATCACTGCAAATAGTAGTTCACAGCACCACTGCCCAGGGCAAACATAAAACTGTACATCGAAGGAACACAGAAGGATTGGCCGTGGGAGCGTTCCTCACACCTTGGCACAGGAGTAAGCTCCCTGCGTTCAGTTTTGGACTCCAGCTTCTAAAAGCATCAGAGTAATTTTCATTTCTCATCTTGACACATACTCAGTTATATAAATTGGTTGCACTGAGGACCCCTGATTTGTCACTCTGGTCTCATAAGTCAGTGTGAGCCACAGCTCTGATTATAGCCAGCTGGCTTGATGACTTTGGCTAACGTGCTTAATGTCTGGGACTCAGTTTTTCTTTTCTATGAAAAGGAAGACTATGGCATGGGTCTTCTTGCAAGATCTTTGTGTTGATCTAATACAGTCAGATGTAAGAAATTCCTCATAGGCTACCAATATTCTGCATAAAGATTACAGAGAATTTTATATATGCCAGACTATCTTTAACACAGACTTAAGCCTTTTGAAATTCAAATTCTTTGTCCTTTTTATTGTTGTTTTGGAGTTTCTTTGCATATGTTCTATGGAGAATTATTGTGTACCCTTGAAACTTTTAAGTAATCAAAAAAGGGATGGCTTGATATTCCCAGTTTTGTCATCTGAAGCCAGATTTCTTTTGTGCATGTAAATGCTAGGACAAAAGAGTATGGCCAGTGCTCTGTCACCACTGATTTCCTTCTTTCAGGTAAAAATATCCCAGTAACTTCAACCACATTAGGAAAAAATATGGAGTAAAGCTTTGAAGCAGACAGATATAGGCTTGCATTTTCTACCTTAAAAGTAACTTGGTATTTCTTCTTGGAGTCTGGACATCCTAGTGAAGTGGTACCAAGTCCTTGTAAGAGTCAGAGAAATTCAGTA
Organism: Dipodomys spectabilis; assembly: GCF_019054845.1. Classification (NCBI taxonomy): domain Eukaryota; kingdom Metazoa; phylum Chordata; class Mammalia; order Rodentia; family Heteromyidae; genus Dipodomys; species Dipodomys spectabilis. The sequence continues at coordinate 10,355,076 of NW_024870680.1, forward strand.
ACACCAGTTTGCTTCAGAGGGCAATTTATTGCATGTTTCTTTTCCTCGGGTTCAAGGCTCTCAAGATGCTGAATGCAGCTCATCAGCCAATGCTGACTTTCCTAAAGAGTGGGTCCCGAAAACAGTATCTGTGAAAATAATGTTGATTACACTGAGATGTCATTCAATGAGAGCTTACTATGTACCAGGTAGGGCTAAGGGGCTTTTATCCAGCTTTTGCTTTTAATTCTCAGCCTGGAGACTGTGATTATAAGCTCAGTTTGTGAGATGAACAAGGTCTCTCTTTCTCTCTCTCCCTCTCTCTGTCTCTCACATGTACACACACACACACACACACACACACACACACACACACACACACACACACACACAACCCCAACCCTGGATTTTGCCTCTAGGGACAAAACAGTGGTGAATCTGAGTTGTACCCCAGAAGTTGCCAACCTTTTTATTTTCTTTTGTTGTTTCTTTATTAGCATACATTAGATGTACAAGGGAGGTTTCATTGTGAAACTTGCATATATGTATACAACATACACCATCAATATCACCCCTTCTCTCATCCTTCCCTCACTCACTTTCTTCTTAAAATAATTTCAACAACTTGCATTGTAGTATTCTTATACATACAAGTAAACTACTTTAACCACATTCATCCTTTCCATTAGCCCTCTCCTCCTCACTGAACCCCACTCCCAAAGTTCTTTTTTTAAGAGAAAACATATCTTCTGCCCTTCCTTTTTTTATTTAATTTTATTGTCAAGATGATATACAGAGGGGTTACGGTTACATACATAAGGTAGTGAGTACATTTCTTGTAAGAGCAGATGGTGCAATCTTTTCACTTGTGCATATTATACTGTTTCTGTCACAACCAGCAAGTCAATTCTGCCTTATAGTGGAAAGCAACCATGGATGATAGGAAGCAGATGGGTGTGGCCATGTGCCAATAAAACTTTATTCAAAAAATATGGCTATCTGGATTTGGCTCACAAACCTCTGCTGTAAAACCACGTTTTTTTTTTCTCTTATTCTTTTATTTTAGTTGCCGATGGCTGTCTGGTTGATCACAAGTATATCCTTTGTAGCTTTTCTTGGCCGTATGTACACAGGCTATAAGCTATTTTATAGCTTTTCTGATTTGCTTGATTGATGATAAGTGTTTTTCATGTGCCAGGTGGCACATAAGATTCATTCATGAACCATGATGCTTTAGAGGTGGTCACAGCTCCAGGAGGGCCCCTTGGTGAAGTGACAGATGAGCCTTGGGAAGCCTAAACAAGTCACAGAGTTTGGTTTGTCAGTTTCAAGGCAAAGTGTATTCCCATTCACACCCTTGACAATTACTTTAAAAGTTGGTTCAGAAATAAACTAGGCCATAAAACTTTTCTGGACTTGACCATCAGAATAGCAACACTCATAACCAGAAGCTCAGCTTTCCTTTAAAGAGCTGGTTTATCAGGTAGACTTGAAGGGAAAGCAAAACAATAAGCCAAGCAAAACATATGTATTAGCTCATGGGATTCTGGAGAGGATCAGTCTATGAGTCAGAGATGTGATTACTGTGCTCCCCTTCTGCGGCTACCTTTGGGTGTTGCTCATCATACCTTCCTGCCAGCTAACCCTTGTTTTCCCTTTTCATAAGGCAAAAGTATTTAGAACCTAAAGAGCTCCAAGCCTTCCCCTGTTCCTGGTCCCTAACTAAAGACAGGTTTACCTCTGCATTTCTGAACTGGTTTTAACACTGTGTCACCAGCCTGCCTAGGGTGGGTGTCCATCTGTCTGTGTCTCTGTATCTTTCCTCTCTCTGATCTACTTCTCCTCCCACACCACCACTTCATTTTTCTTTCCTAGTTTGTTAGAGAGGGCTTGAACCAATGGACAGAAAATGTCCCAACTCTTCATTTGCTCCGTGTGTGTCTCTGTCTTGTTTCTGTCTCTTTTTCCCTTTCTCCATTCATTCTTCTCTCTTCTGTTTCTTCTACTTGGAGTGAACTCACAGAGGCTACACTGGAGGATGCTGCAGGGCTGGCCAGCTGGCCAGAAGTTCCCTGTGGTGCCTCTGCTCCTCAGCCCTCTCTACCCACCATGTCCTGCTCCTAATCTTCCTAGTCTGTGCATGTCCTCTGTCCATCATGCTCATAATCAATTAGCTGCAGGCAGTCATGCTCTGTGGTTCTCTTTGTTCCCACAGATGTCATTTGAGTGATACTGTAAAGAGCCTACGTGGAGAGAACAGGTCAATTGGGAAGTGCTGGACATGATGATGGCTGAGAAAGGAGGTCATTTTTTTTTCGAGGCTATATATGAGCCTAGGAGCTGTGAAGCCATAGAAAGATATTGGTTCACCCTTGTGAACACCCTTGAACATGTGCTTGGTGATAGGATCAGGCCTATGGCACTCAGAGTCCTGTGATCATATGTCTCTCTCTCTCTTCTCACCCTACAATGTCCTTTGCTCTTCCAAGCACTACTCCCTCTAGCCTCCTAAGCCACCACAGCTACAACATGTGGGAACCGAGGGTGAGTGGCTGATATGTTGCTATTTAGGAGATATTCAGCGGCAAGGCTGTCCAGAATCCACTGCCAGCTGAATGGATTTTATCTTGGGTGTCTTCTGCGTGACTCGTGTCTCTGGACAGTTTGCTTTATGACACCGGTATTTTATCTAGAGTTTATAGTTCTGAAGACTAAGGTGTAGATTGGATTTGAGGGAGTGGAAAGGAGTAATGAGATGTGATCCCAGGTTTCATTCCGTTTCCATGGCACCAAACACAGGACTTCTCATTTCTCTTTGGCTCCAATGGAGGCACATGGAGCTTTGAGACTGAGCTATGGGAGGTGATATGGGTGCTGGTACCATCAGTAAGAGAGAGTTCAGAGAAGAAATAAGTTTGGAGTGGGGAAGATAACTTGTCTGGGTGTATATTCATTCAGTAACTATTAGCTACCTTCTACATGCCCAGCACTAAATAATCATACAAAACTCACTATGGACTTTGCACTCTAGAACGGAAAGAAATGTGTGTGTGTGTGTGTTTGCACATACTGGAGCTTTGAACTCGAGGCTTCTAACTCAAAGTTTTTCCACTCAAGGATGGTATTCTTCAACTTGAGCCACAGCTCCACTTCTGGCTTTTTGTTGGTCAATTAGATTTAAGAGTCTTAGGAACTTTTCTGCCTGGGCTGCCTTTGAATAGTAATCCTCAGATCTCAACCTCCTGAGTATCTAGGACTATAGACATGAGCCACCAGAACCTATCTGTAAGACAAATGTGAGTAAATTATATACATGATAGGGCAAGAAAAAAGGGAATAGGGATGTTTAGAAGGAAAGGGAATGATTACAAATTAAAATAGGGTAAGATTTGAACAAAGATACCATGGAGATTGGAGAGAAAGTCACAAAAGTATCACATATGATGGCTCTGTGGTAGATTTCTGCCCAGTGTATGGAAAAGACAAAGACATGGAAATGGCCAAGAAGAGCAAACAATATAGAGACTAATAAGACATTGAACCTGTTAAGAAAGGAGGAAGGTCCTATAGGGTCTTGTGAACCAGTGGAAGTAAACTTTAATTAATTCCATTAACCTTTAATGGAATGTGTCAAAGGCCATTGAGGGATTCTGAACAGGGGAATGATATACTCCACAGGTGCACAAGAATGTTGAGAACATTCTGAGGGATGGGAGGTAGAAGAGCATATGAGCACCAGTACAAGGTAGAAGGTGAATGCAAATTCCAGGAAAGCGGATGATGAAAACATGGACAGGACTGGCAGAAGACCTGGCTAGAATTTGGGCTCGAAGACACCTGGATGGTAAAGACCCTGGGTTGTTCCTTAGTATAGTCCACCTGGAGTTTGTTGATTGAAGAGAAGAAAATCCAGGATGTCATCAAGCTTTGTCTTCATGTGTGCTGAATAGGAGGCTCATTTGGAAAAGCCTGGGGTAGATGTGTGCTTCCTGTCAGTTATGTGGAATTTCATCTTGTATTCCTCGCTGGTCTGGCAGTAGAAGCACATCCAGCCCAGGCCAGCACCCAGCATACAGTGACTGATAGCAGGTGGGGCCTGCAATTGCACTGGGACACAGGAACTTGATTCCCATGTGGACTGATTTTACATTTTCCCTGGCACCAGTTTTCTGGCCCAGACATAAGATGGCATCATCACAGGTCGCGGTACCCTACTGTGTGCTTGGTATATGAAAGTGCACTGTGGTGTTCCCTTCTATAAAGTGAGCATTTAAACGTTCACATAGGAAGCAATATTAATAATTGCCCCAACTTTGTCTCCCATGCCCCTCTTTGTTTTTTCATAATGCTTGTCAACACCTACAAACATTTTACTTATAGACTGATAATCTGCCTCCCATTCCCAAGAACCTACAGCCCAGGAAGGTAGAGGTTTGTGTCTTATTCCCAGGTACTTGGGAAGTGCTAAATATAAGTGAACAATTGTTGCGACTCAACAATGTGCAGAAACAGGCTTTGCAAAAGGAAAATGTGACACTTTTATCATAAATATACTGTGCAATTAGCACAGTTCTGACTCCTCCTGTAAGATTTTATTCAAGGCAAACATTGGAGATATTTTTTCTATTTGAATTTTTTTTTTCAAAAAGAGGAACCCTGACAACCTAATTTAAGAGAATTTCCAGGTGCAGAATTGAGCAATGGCTGTTCATCTCCTAGCAACCTCACATAGGAACCGCTCCCCGCATGGAAGAGGTAACAGTTTCCAGTGGGTGTGCAAAGTATCAGGGATGTGATGGTGACTAGGAGGAAGTAGGACACTTCCTCCCGGTGATGCAGGGCCCAACACCTGGTATAGAGTCTCTTCTACTGTGTGGCTCCTTTGGAGTCTCATTTCCTCTATACAGGGAGAGGCTTGTCATCATCTTAGGGTAGATAGTTCCATGGTGGACCCAGTCTCTGTGTTGAAGCATTTTATGTTTATCAGTTCCTCTACTTCTCAAGTCAACTCTATGAGACAGGGTTCTTTAAATGATCATTCAGAAAATAGAAGGAATGGTTCAAGTGCCTAGAGTTCTGAGTCCAATTTCTAGTAATACAACCCTCAAAAAAATAATAAAGGGTTGGGAAGGTGGCTCAGTGGTAGAGCGCTTGCCTTGCATGCATGAGGCCCTGGGTTCAATTCCTCAGCACCACATAAGCAGAAAAAGCTGGAAGTGGCACTGTGACTCAAGTGGTAGAGCACTAGGCTTGAGCTGAAGAGCTGAGGGACAGTGTCCAGGCCCAGAGTTCAGGCCCCACAAAGAAAGAAAGGAAGAAAGAAAGAAAGAAAGAAAGAAAGAAAGAAAGAAAGAAAGAAAGAAAGAAAGAAAGAAAGAAAGAAAGAAAGAAAGAAAGAAGGAAGGAAGGAAGGAAGGAAGGAAGGAAGGAAGGAAGGAAGGAAGGAAGGAAGGAAGGAAGGAAAGAAAGAAAGAAAGAAAGAAAGAAAGAAAGAAAGAAAGAAAGAAAGAAAGGAAGGAAGGAAGGAAGGAAGGAAGAAAGCAAGGAGGGAGGGAGAGAGGGAGGGAGTAGGGTAGAAAGGGAAGAAAAGAAAGGAAAAGCAAAAGGAAAAGGAAAGTTTTAAGCCAGGCACTGTTGGCTCACATCTGGAATCCTAGCTACTCAGGAGGCTGAGATCTGAGGATCACAGTTCTTGCAGCCATTCCATGCAGAAAAAGACTGTGAGACCATCTCTAATTAAAGAGCAAAAAGCTGAAGTGGAGGTGTCAGCCTTGAGTGGAAAAAACTAAGCAAGAATGTGAGCCCATGAGTTCAAGCCCCACTATTGGAATAAAAAAAATGGAAAAAGGAAAAGATGAAATCATCATTGTTGGGTACAAAGTAGAGGTACAGTAGCTCTAAAATCTCTGTAGAGCTAGAGGAGAGGCACCATGGTGGTACCTCCATAGGGAGGTGGAAGTAAGAGGGCTGGGGGACCCGTCTGGATGCTTCATTTGTGTCCCTGGCACATTTTCACTTGAGCATGTTTATTGTTGGGTGAAGGTAGCTGGAGATTCATGGGAATTATGTAGACACTAAATCAACCCCTCCCTCAATCCCTTAATAACACTACCTCTGATTTTGGAAGAGAAGGGGGCAGTTTCTTTTCTTTTTTTATTTTTATTGTGAACATACTGTACAGAGGAGTTACAATTACATGGGCAAGATAATGAGTACATTTCTTATCAAGCATTGCAGCCTCCTCCTTTGTTTACCCTTCACATCCCTTCCCAGCCTCCCCTCGCCCTCCTACCTAATCCTCCCCCCCCCCCCACCAAAGTTGTAAAGTTCGTTTTCGACATGACAACTTGTACTTCTCATTGTTGCAACGGGTCCACCTGTGAGAAGGAGGCAGTTTCTAAGAAAGATCCAGCCCCAGTGATGAGCAAATTGGTCTCAAAGGATAGAATGAGAAACTGAGGATAGAGCTTTCAGGGTGAGAGAATGAGAAGGAGGAGGGACCTGTGCAGAGGGAAAAGGAGAAAAAAGAAAGAATGGACAAGAATAACCAAGGGATCAGGGGATGGAGTTTCCATTCAACAGGGCATGGTTGCATGATTGCATGGTTGCATGGTTTTGAATCACTTCCAGCTGCACCTCATTTGGTGAAGCTCCTCACTCCTCTTTGAGGCAGTCTGGAGAAACCAACATGGTGCTCATTTGACAAAAGAGGATTGTCAGGGGTTAAGTGACTGCAAAGAAAGTGATCAGGAGATGGGAAGGAAGCTCGATTTTCCATTCCAAATTCAGTTCTCCTTTGCCAAGCACTAATGACAACAGATGACTCACTCTAAGAATCTGGCCTTGGGGATAGGAACATGGGACTCTTTCTGCAGAGGTGGCACTCACAGCTCCAGCAGCTGCAACTTCTATTCCAGAAATGCACACTGTTACTGTTACCAGGGCTACTCCTGCTACAGCTAGAATCCAGTGCCTATGGTATGCCAGACATCATGCTAAGCATCTGTTTGAATGAATTTTCAGAACCCCTGGAGGTAGGAATTATTATCCTAATCTTGTAGATGAGGTAAGCTAGGTAGAAAAAAGGGGATTTAGAATTTGAAGGCAACTGTCTGATGAACATCAAAGCCATGTGTCTCAGACTCTCGCCACCTGAATCAACACATGGCGTTTGTTTTCATCATGCTCAATGATCATCTCTTTGAGGAGGGCAGGGTGTTCTCTAGGGGATTACAACTGCTTGCATAATGGAGCAGCTAGAATGGACTTTGGGAGTTTGGGGAGGAATATCTCCTCTTGTGTCTTTTAGACTGAGACCAGGTGGTTGAGATGCTCTGGGGAACAACCTGTTTTTCTATCAACTTCATGAAGTCATGCCGTAGACTTTTTGTCTTCCTGAGGAAGGACCTGAGAATCTGCATTTCATTAAATTTCTAGGTATTATTACTAGTGATATTTTTCTTTCATTCACATTTCAGGTAGTTGGGGTTTCATCCATAAGGCCCTTCTAGCCCAATTAGTCCATTTGAAAGTCATAAGTAGGCCCCATTAAAATGCAGTCGAACTGGGCACAGTGGTTCATATCTATACTTCTAGATACTTGGGAGGCTGAGATCAGAAAGTTTGCAGTTCAGGACCAGCCCTGGAAAAATATTTGAAAGAGACTTCATTTCAACTAAAAAAAGGCTGGATGTCAGCCTGTCATCTCGGACACAGGAAGTTTAAATTGGATGATTGCAGTCCAGGTCAGCCCCAGAGAAAAGTGAGACCCCATTTGAAAATTAACCGAAGCGGATGTACAAAACACTATGTTGAAAATAAACTTTACAACTTCGGAGGGGGCGGGTAGTTGTGGAGGTGGGAGGGAAGGGATAGTAGGGAGAAAACAAAGGAGAAGGCAACAATGCTCAATAGGAAATGTATTCATTACCTTGCTCATGTAACTGTAACCCCTCTGTACAACATTTTTACAATAAAAAATATACAAAAAAAAGAAAATTAACTGAAGCAAAAAGGGCTATGAGGACAATTAGCAAATGTAAGGCTGTGAATTAAAAACCCAGAACCAACAATATATATATTTATTGTGTATGTGTCCTGAGATCTTACTGCATGATTAAAATGATTGATAAGATATAATGACAACAGGAGAAATTTATTAAGCTCTTATAATTTTCACGGAGCTTCACAGCAACATGTAAAGCAAGCATTCATTTTTGCTCATTTTCAGACGAGGAAAGTGAAGGTTAGAGAGGTAAGCTCACCTAAACTTGTGTGCAAGGTATGAATATAAAACTAACCTGTGACTGAAAGAACCAAGACTTGTGATATCCAACCATTATTTCTCATAGAGATCACATTGGAGAAATGGGTCATCTATATGTCATCCAGGCTTATGTTGATGTAGATTCTTCTTATTAATAATCAAATAACAATAATGTGGAATTTGATGACATGGATAATTTGAAAGAATTTAAGAAGAGGTAATACTGTAAATCAGTATTTAACAAAAGCATCACACATAGCCAGCTCACACCTGTAATATGAGCTTCTCAGAAGGCTGAGATCTGAAGATTCATTTTGAAGCTAGCCTGGACAGACAAATCTGGAGGACTCTTAGCTCCAGTTAACCAGCAAAATTTCAGAAGTGGAGCAGTGGCCCAAGTGGGAGAGCACCAGCCTTGAGCAAAAATGCCAAACAAGAGTCCAAGGCCCTGAGTTCCAGCTCCAGTACTGTCAGAGTACAGTACCAGCAATGGCAAAAGGGTGGGATTGGAGAGGTGGGGGAGAAGGATCAAAGGGGTGACACTGAAAAACAGGCATTGTATGTATAAACCAATATGTTGAATTGAAACTTCTTTGTTCAATTAAATTACTAAAGATAACTTTTAAAAAAAGAGAAGAAAGGAAAGCAGCCACGCATCACATCTGTAGTAATGCCATGCAAATACTGGAATATGGAAACCTAATGAATATCCATTGAGGAAAAAAAGCCCATGGCATTCGAATGAAACAAAGAAACAATACTGTGTTGCTTGGCTTTGCTCCCTCCCCTTTGGGTTCAGAAAACAGAATTGAGACAACACCGAAGAGGGTGAGTTGTGCTTGAACAATGAATACACATTTCCAGCATCAGCTTGGTATCTTGTTAGCATTAACCTGATGCATTGCGAGTGAGCTGCAGTTAGAACAGTAATTACAGTAAATAGAATCCATTTGGAATCCTCAAGCAAATATGAGCAAGGGAAGAAAGATGAGCTGAAAAAAAAAATCCATTACCCTTTGGAAGTTGTGGAAGCTTCGGATGGCAGTGATTTCTACCGTGAATTGCATCTGACTAAGAAACAGCCACGCGAATGAATCTATCTCAGATCTCAAGTGTGTTTAGATGGTAAATAAAATGAATTACCTAACCATTCCAGCCAAGTGTAGTTTCCTGAAATATTTGTCTTGGTAATTTAGGGAGAATATTTAGGTAGAATTGGGAGGATGGCCTGTCTATTCTGCTTCCTGCCTCAAGCTATTGGGCTTTCTAAGTAAAATGAAATATAGCCATTCTAAAAGAATCAAAAGGAAGGGCCAAAGTGAAGAAGAATTTTGTTTTCCAAAATTGGAGCTTGAACTCAGGGCTTCATACTTGCTAGGCAGGCATTCTAACATGTGAGTCATACTCCCAGCCCTTTTTGCCTTAGGTTATTTTTCAGTTACAATTTTGTTTCATCCTCCTACCTACTAAATAGCTGAGATTACAGGCATATGTTACCATGCCCAGCTCTTTTGATACTCTCAAAGTTGTCTGTACTTCTGAGGGTTTGTTAAATAAAAATCATTTTCAAAGCCTCTTCCTCCCAAAGAAAGTCTATTATGATTTGCCACTTGGCGCCCTTTCTGTCAGTGTTCATGGGCTCTGTGCCTAAAATTTTCAGAGCTCAGATGGGGCAGCGGTGTGAACATGAGGTCTCCTGGTAGGCTTGGGTCTTTCTCATTCCTCAACTCTGCCTTTAGCCTCCCATTTCTGCTGGTATCCTGAGTGCATGCTCAGGTCAGTCCCCTTTCTTTGGCTTTCTGAATTCTGTCTCCAGGAAGATATCTCTCCACTCAGTTTTATTTTACTAAAGCTCTGAGCAGTCTCCACGACTGTCATATAAGAAGTGATTTTTTCTTTTAAAGCTCCGGGCTACTCTGGGAAATTGGAGACTTAGGTGAGATGGGTGGGTTTTCATGTGTGCATCACTTGTTCCACAAAATATTTATTTGTGCCTATGCAGGGATAGACACCTCTGCTAGATCTGGGGGTACCTGAGGCTCATTTCCTCATGTGAAATCCAGGATGCATTATGGATAGATTGCTTTAGACGAGGAAGAAAAGGCTGACAACTGAAAAAGAGAAACAAGAAAAGCAGAATCTCTGGGGAGTGTGTAGGTGCACCTATGTGTTTTTGCTATCGACAGGGTTGCCCACCCACCACCCAGACGACCTAGGTCCTGACAAAACCATGCATCCACCCAGGAGAGCTGTCCTGCCTGCTTCTCACACCTCCCCTTCTCCAAAGCACCACAGGTAGCTGAACTTGGATATCTTGCTGATTGGGTGCTAGAACAAGAGTTAATTAGTATTGGTAATGGTCACATTAGTTTTTCAGAATGCAATACAGATGGGAAGATAATGTTCTGCTTTTCCATCTAATTTTTCTCTTCTTTTTCAAATTTAGCTATGCTACCCTCAAGAAGTATCTTCTTGAAATATCATGAGCATTTGTATGGAGTTCTTTCCCTCCTTTCCTTCCTTCCTTCCTTCCTTCCTTCCTTCCTTCCTTCCTTCCTTCCTTCCTTCCTTCCTTCCTTCCTTCCTTCCTTCCTTCCTTCCTTCCTTTCTTCCTTCCTTCCTTCCTTCCTTCCTCCCTTCCTTCCTCACTTCCTCCCTTCCTTCCTAATTTCTTTACTTCTTTACTTTACCAAGGCTTGAACTCAGGGTTTGGGTGCTGTCCCTTAGTTTTCTCCCTCATGCCTGGTGCCGTACCACTTGAGCCACAGCAATTCTACTTCTGGCTTTATGCTGCTTGATTGGAGATAAGAGTCTAAAGGAGGGCTGGGAAGGTGGCTCAGTGGTAGAGTGCTTGCCTTGCATGCCTGAGGTCCTGGGTTCGATTCCTCAGCACCACATAAGCAAAAAGAAAAAAGCCAGAAGTGGCACTGTGTCTCAAATGGTAGAGCGTTAGCCTTGAGCTGAAGAGCTGAGGGACAGCGCCTAGGCCCAGAGTTCAGGCCCCACAACCGGACCCCCCCCCCCCCAAAAAAAAAGAGTCTAAAGGACTCTTATCACTTGGTCTGGCTTCAAACTGCAATCCTTATATCTCAGCCTCCTGAGCAGCTAGGATCACAGGTGTGAGCCACCAGCTCTCAAGTCAAGGATATTTTTATCAAGCATTTCAATTCTAAATACCTATTAGCTGTTTTACATGGACTACCATGCTCCATTGAGTACTTAGGAATAATTATTTGCCATTCCAACTTTCCAGGTGGAAAACTGAGATTCTGAGAGCTGAAGGTCAGCTTGTGGACCCAGCAGGCCTAGGTTGAGAACCAGCCCTAACCTCTACCATTTGGGAAACCATTGGCAAAGCCCCTCCCTCGTACCTGTGCCTCTGTGTTCTCATTTCTAAAGTCAGATGGCTTCAGATACCTGTTTTATAAGGAATCATAAGGAGAAATTCACATGCATTCCTAGAAAGCCACCTACTCCAATGCCAGAGAAAGAGCACATGTTAAACCCTATCCGCTATTTTACCCAGGAACCAGTTTCAGGACGCTCCCCACCCCTTCCTCCTCCTCCTCTGCTCATCTCCAAGCCATTCACACTAAGCATGGACCACTGAGATGCAGGCTTTAGAGATGCGCGTGTCAGCTGCTTGTGCCAGGCATCGAAAGCCTGACGCCCCACAAGACAGGACCACCAAACTATTGAGAGTGAAGTCTGATGAGCTAGGGAAATGAAGTGGGAGGAACTCTGTTTTCAAACATGCACAGACATCCCCCAAAGGCCCCTTTCAGGCCAAGGACAGGAAGGGAAGTATCATGTTTATGCAAAGCTGCAGAGCTACAGGGGCACAGGCAGGGGGAAGGGGACTGTCACCACACACAGACCAGCTGAAGGTAATTAGCCAGATTGGAATCCATGTGACCCCAAGCTGGCAGCCTGATCTCAGAGCAGAGCTTTTTAGTCTTGCCTGTGCTTTGTAATCACCTGGGAGGGGTGTTGACAGATGCCAGCGACTGGGTCCCACTGCTGGAGGCCAAGATCACTGGGTTTGGCATGCACCCTGGGCACTGGGAACTGAAAACTCCCCAAGGAAGTTTTGTACACAGTAAGGACTGAGAGTTCCTGGCCTAGATGGTTGGCTGGGAGCCCCTTGGACTTTCAGCTTCTCCTCATGAAAGAGACTGATGGAAAGGCCAGATGATGCCTCATACTCTCTACCCTGCTGTTTTCCACTCACCCAACCTCTTCCTCTACCTGTCCTTCCTCCTGTCCACCACAGTCCAGCTTCCAGATCTTACAGGCCCTGAGGCCTTTCAATGGAACCTTCTGTGGCTCCTGAGGCTTGCTCTCCTGGGGGCTTTGCTCAGCTCCTATGAACTACCTTGAAGCCTTCCTCTCACTTTGACAATCAAAGGCTAGGGAAACCCTGCATCCCTCCCATAAAGACCTCTCTCCCATATCCGCTCTGGTGCCTCCTCACTTGGACAAACCTCTGTAGTACTTTGGAAAATGGCCAGACCCTTTGTAATGGGTACAATATAAAGGGACTCCACAGCTTTGTGTGTGGTCCAGAGAGGACAAGGGCAGGTCACAGATCCCCAGTGCTTTTCACACACGTTCTCATTTGTCCACCTACCCAGGACTCCCCTGACTGTGAGGTTATTGTATCCATTTCACAGATGAAGGAATTGAGGTTTAGGGAAAGTATATTTGTGGGAACACACCCACAGGCATCTGGGCTTCTGAGTTTGGGGGTGCTTGTGCTTTACCATATCACCCACAAGGAAAGCTCCAAGTGTACTAAGTGCTTTGTGTTATTGTTACAACTAACTTTGTTTATTAAAAATTAAGATTCCAATGGTAGACATCCCATGGTCTAAAGTCTACCATCTATCAGGGTTCACTGACCAAAAACAGTTCCTGGCCAGGATGAGAAAGGCCTCAGGTGAAATGTTTTCCTTTACAGTTGTTGGAGCTCTGGTAAACCAGACCTAGAGTTAAGTGCTAGAGATCCAGAAACAATCCAGCATCTACCCCATGACCCTACTTTTCTGGTAGAAGAGACCAATACTTAAATATACATTGCTATATAGAATATGCTGGGTGGAAGTTCTAGCTCTATCATAGAGGGCAGGTGAGACTTTCTTTTGTTATAACTTGTTTAATCTCATGTTTTAGGTTTTTCATCTTTAAAATAATACATAAATGATATATGACCAACAGTACCACCAACAGTGATAAGATTAAAGTCATTAATTCATGCATTGTGCTTGGAATAGGCTTGGCGTATGGAAGGCTCTTGGGAAAAAAAGTCAGGAGCATAGTGTTTTAAAAAGTAACAAGGAGGACATTAATATCTATTCTTACTGTTGCTATCACACCTGCTGGCAAACATAGGGGCCTTAAAACAACACAAATGTATTCTCTTATGGCTCCTGAAGTCCACCATTAGTCTCATTGGAGCACTGTTGTGTTGGCAGAGCCTGTTTCTCTCAGAAGCATCTAGAGGCTGCCTGTAATCCTTGGGTTGTAACCCCTCCAGAGCCTCCCTACAACCTCTTACATTTCACTTCTCCCGCTACTAGCACTGAGCCTCCTCCCCTTCCCTCAGGGACCCTTGTAACTAGAATAATCTCCCCGTGTCCAATTCCTTAATCACATCTGCAACATTTCCAGGTAAGGTAAAGCAGTTACTGGCTCTAGAGATCAGAATGTGAGCATATTGGGGGGAATGGATGCTGGAGGTCAAGGAGGTCTTCCTAAGGAGGTACATTTCAGCTGGTTCTTGAAGAGTAAGTGGGAGTTTGCCGAACTGTCAAGCAGGAGAGGGTTGGAGCCTGGATGGAGCAGAAACACAGGGCATGGAAGGAAAGCCTTTGGTGATCAGGGCCAAGTAAAAAGCTGTTATCAGTGGGGTGGGCGGGTGTGAAGTGTGGAATGACGGGTGTGAAGGCCTTTTATGTGGTGACACAGAGCTAGCATGCCGGGCATGGCAGCAGCTGCTGGAGTTGTCTCTGTAACATGACATCCGGTTCAGAGAATCCAACATTCCAGGCTGGCTTTGTCTAGCCAGCCTCAAGGCTATCATGTTCCAACAGGCTGTATGTCTGTCTGGCCGTCAGGAGCTGGTAGTCCCCAGGGCTCCTGCAGTTGTCTCCATTGTACTACTTTCTCCACCAGCCCCCAAACTGTAACTTAAGAGCTCCCCAGACTCCCCCCATCACCCTGTCTCCCCAGGCTGTGGAGACACAGAACAGAGAGACTCAGCCCCAGCCATGGAGGAAAAGATGCAACGCCCATTTATTGGAAGCCATTTTCCTCCTCCCTATCTTCCGGAGAGGTAGCCCAGCAAAGCGACATTCCCGCAGAAATAATTTTTCAATTTCTTATAATAGGACATAAAAGTCGGCCCAGGGAAATTGATTCCGTTCGGAGCTCCCTTTGTAGGACACTTTATCTTCCATTGCGGCCTCTGTATTTCAGCAATTTCTAAAGCCCGAGGAAGTCGCATTTAATTTTTTTTCTTTCTTTCTTTCTTTTTTCCTTTTGGCCACCCTGGCAGAATGCTTTTGCAGCTCAGATGAACGTCTCTGCTGACCTGTCACTTCCTCCTGCTGCTGCCCACGGGCCCCTCAGGCCAACAGCTCCTTAGCTTCCCCACAGGGTCCCCTCTGCTCTCCCAACACAGGGTGGTTTCTTCTGCTTTGCTCTTTCTCCCCTTTCCTCTTCCTTTCTCCCCCCTCTTTTTTTTGATGTTGGCCCCCTCCTCCCCTCTTCACTATCTTTGCTAGTTCTTTTCTCTTTCTTTCCACTCCACAACTCTGCCTGAGGTTCTAGCTCTCACTTAACAACCATGTAAGCCAGGTTACTCAGCCTTTCCGCCTCAGCTTCTTGGGTAAGAACATGCACACCAATCTAAATAGCCCGAGTCCCATCGTGAACCCCAGGGAGAGAGGGATGCACATCTCTCAGGGAGTGAGGGCTAAGCCTGCAGCTCACAAGAGCCCATGAACTTGACTCTGGCTCGTGGAAAGAGCAAGATGCTGTACCCCTCCTAACCTGTTCTCTATGATATTTTACAAAAGCAAGCACTTACGTTTACAAGGACTTTTTTGACCGGTGACCATACTTGTTCTCTATGAATGCCTTGAATGAGGCAGAGCAGGAGTCTGGGTTTGCTCTTTAGATGATGGATCCAAGGCTCAAAAGATGTGAGTGATCCATCTGGCATTACTCAACTGGTACAGGGCACCTGTGTCTCACCCCATACAGCCTGGTGTTCTTTCTCAATGGATTGTGGGGTGCAGTATAAGATGACAGCCCAACTCTACTCTCTTGGTGGCCTGTTGTGCTCCTGTCCTTGCAGTGGTAGTCTAGGGGAAAACTAGATTGTGCTAGATCTTTCCAGAACACAGAGACTCCACTCACTATATAACTGTACCATGTGGGGGCTGGAGAGGAAGTTTTCAGCCTAACTCACATCCCACTCGGAGGCTCTGCTGCCCCACAGTGAATCTGACATGCACACTGTCCTTCAACTCATGAAACCTGAGGATGTTCACATGATGTTCTGAAGTATGTGTGGATCTTAGCAGGATAACATTTCCCATCACTGAGGAAACTAAGACTCAGCAAATGGTGCTTGCCTAAGGTTAGGTTGAGAGTGGAACCTAGGTCTGATCAAAGCCTCTAGACCTTGTGGCCTCAGGAATGCCTAGTCAGTGATCGAGGTCATTCAGCAAACTTGGAATTCTAGACTTCTTTTTTTTTTTTTTTAAATAACACGGGTTTGAGCTGAGGGTCTCACATTTCTACAGTTTGGTGACAGAAGGCAGATCTTCTGGTTTTCGCCTCAATCCTCCTACCTACAATTCCCACATAGTTTGGCTAAAGGTAGGATCCCTCAGTAGTTTTTGTTTAGGCTGGCTTCAAATTGCAATCCCGCTATCTCCCACACCAAAACCCCAAGGCCTTGAGCCAGGGCCCTGGGAAAAGAAGACAAGTCAGCTTCAAGTCAACTTTCCACCAACATGGATGCCTTATAAGAGAAGGTTAGGCTGCAGCAGGTCCCTTGGGTAATTTGGACAGGGACAGAGGTCACTTGTTGGAGATGCTAAGGGGGGAATTCCAACCAGGTGGGAGGCTGCTGTCTGGGTGGCAATTCCATTCCAAGGATTAGATGGCCCTCTTATTTCCCAGTGCTGACCGGAGGCTGAACCTAAGCTGACAACAGCTGTTGTTCACAAACAGTTCCCAAGAGAGAAGGAATGGGAAATTGCTCCAGAAGAATGTGGAAACCCCAGAGAAGCAGCCCATCCCACTGCCTGTCAGGGGAGACGGCCACTTCCCAGTTCTTTCACTTTCTGGTTCTTATTATGATTGAGAAGGCCTGGGACTGACTGGTGGGTCTGGACAACCCACAGGTGACAGTCACGAGCTAGCTCTTTATGGGACAAGTCCCCACCTCTGTTCCCATTGGCCATGACCCCATGGAGGCATAGTTACGCATAGGATGGACACAAAGGACATTTTCTCTTAAAAAGAGCTGTTGGCACAGTCACCATAAAACATGGTGATATACCTGCTTTTCCTGGGCTAGCTTAATCCCAGAGTACCTAGCAGGCTGACTTCCTGTATATGGTAAGGATTTATTAAGTGATTTCTGTTTCCAGAAGGCATTGGTGAATGGTGAAGCTCTGGGTAGATGGGAGATATGAGATGCCCCATAGGTACTAACCAAACTTAAAACATTGTTAAAAGGCTGCTTACGCTACCTTTAGTCCAATTACTTTACTCAGAAACGATTCGCTTGGTAGTCTCCTGGTTCTCTCAGCCGCTGTCTTTCTCTGGGGTCTTAGGAAACTGTGGCTTGAATATGGATTTCTCCATATTTCCATGCTGTGTTGCTGAATGGAGCTATGTCTGGGCCTTGGAAATTATAGTTTGTCTCCTCCTGCTGAGCACAACAGCAGTTCAAACGGGCCAATCCTTTCAGGCTGCCAGCCAGCAGGAGTGACAGGCAGCTAGCAGGCTGTGTCTGCCTTCTAATGTCCCAGAGAGAGGGCCGAAAGATGGAGAGAATCTCAAACATGTGGCATCTCTCATGGACCCAGATCTTTACTTATTGAATGGTCAAGGCAACATTATCAAGTGGGTATTATAATCCCCATTTTACAGTTAGAAGTAAGGAAGTTTAAAAAGATAAAGTAATTTGCTTGAAGGAAAACAAGTAGGAGCTCTCTGTGATCCTCTGTACATTGCATTAAAAATTCATAAGCCTGTCACTGGCCAATTCTTTCTGGATACCTAGAATGCTATTTTCTCCAGACCAGAGACTTCGCCTGAGTGTGTCTCCACCCTAGGTGCTCTTAGTCATACCATAAGCACTCAAAGTGAAAGACTTGAGCAAGCAAACCTCATGAGTGGTCTGTCCCCCTCTGCTCAGGGATACTTTGGGATACTGCCATACTTCAGATGCGAGCACATCTATCAAGTTCTATGCTCTGTCAACCATCTGTAGGCTCCATCCAGACTTCAAACTTTTCCCTGCCTCCTAAACTGGATTAGAAATCATGCAAACATGTTGGTAGCTGTCTCAGGCAGGAGGTGAAGATACAACCATTTTTCTTGGTTTGTGTCTTCCTTGCAATGCTAATCAACCTGCCTTGTAGCAAACTAGTGGTTTCTTAGCAACATCAAGTGATGTAGCAGGATGGCATCTATTTTGAATTTTCCTGAAGTGACCCATTGACTCTCTTTGAGTGTGGTAGCTATTGCTTAGATAAGTGGCTTTGCTGGCAGGGGTCTACTGCAGAGCCTGCCTGAACTGCATCCCGTCCTGAATATGAAGTCCTTCATTTTATCATCAATCTGTGCACTTATTATATCCCGTTCCCTGATAATTATGACCCACAGTGTCACTGGCATCTCTAGAGGAAATTTCTAGAGCTTCCTGACCTAGGGAAGCTGATAATCTGGCAGGAAAGATAGGTTCACCAATCCTGGAATAAATGCAATCAACAAGGCAGGAAGAAAAATCAAGGCTGAAGTTTACAGGAATGTTTTTCCAAGGAGCTGGAGGTTGAGCTAGACTTTGAAATACCAATGAGTTCTGTAGATAGAGAGAATAACAACACATGTGTGGAAGGTACAGCATAAGGCGATACCCTAAAGGCATAAAAGAAGCAAAGGGAAAAGTGTGATATTGCTGTCTAATCTAAACATCTTTCCCTGGGGATATTAGTGGGTATTGTTGGGACAAGGGATTCTGTCTCAAAATAAGACATCTGGGCTTAAAGTGCATCGGTTCTCTTTATGTCAGGACTTCTTAATGGTATGCAAGATGCTAGTCTTCATTGTGATTTTTCAAGATCTTAAAATGGTTTACAGCATCACATAGACTTACTGACTTCTCTGGAGGCCAGGAACATCTTTTAGGAATAGGATTCCTTGCTCCTGCCTTGGAAAAACTGATTTATTGAGTAGAGTTGTTTCTTGGTGATGGTTCAAGATAGTGTGGGCCGGTTCCCAAGGAGCCTCTGGCAGCCTGGCATAGAGATGGGTCCCCAGAAGGCGATGGTCCCAGGGGCAGCTTCAGCTGGGACCCATGATGAGAAGAGTTTGGTTCAGAGGATAGGCAGGCCAGAGAGTAGAGCCTGGACCTGGAGTCCAGGCTGGTTGCTTTTGGAGAAGTTAGCTTCTATGACCTTCTGGGAGGTGTGTATGCAAGTGTCCTCTGTCACCTGAAGTAGATCAGGGGATACATGCCATAACCCAGCATAATCATATTTGAAGGCACTGTTAGGAACCTTCAGAATGGCCTGCGTTGGCCTGTAGTGGCTTTCTAGCAGGACCGTGTGTAAGCTGCATGGGGTTCTCCTGTTCTCTCGCATTTCTGTGTTTATAGGCAGCTGGAAGCTGCTGTCTGGTTCTCATGCTTGTTTCTGTTAGGCTGTCATTCTGTTTACTCTCTGTGGCAAGCCCAGTTAGGTAGTCAGTGGTGTTTGCCTGCATGGCATTCATGTGCTTAGGGACTCGAGATGACTTAGATGGATCATTCTTTGAGCTGAGAAAGGCAGAAAATGTCGCCAGGATATTGGATCAAAGAGTAGTCCAAAGCTATAGTTCTTTCCAAGGAAGGGGAAATTTATCTGGTACAAATGTGAAATGCTGCAAGACTAAAGAAAGTTTGGCAGTCAGACAACCATGAGCCTGTCTCTCAGATCCGTAGCTTACAGGCTGGATGATTGTGGACAAGTCATTTAACCTTTTGGAGCCTTAATTTGTCTTGTTGGAAAATGCAAATAATAATAGAATATTTAAAATAGTTATGAAATATTTAGCACTTAAAGTTAGCTCTATAGATTTAAAGGGCAGTTTCAATTTTCTTGGGTCTTCCAACCCAATATCTAAGAACAGACATGGTTTAGTAGCAGCAGCTGTGAAAACAATTTTCACGGTTTCGGTTGAAAAGTTGCTATGGGAAAGCAGCCAGAAAGGCTGATATGAGCATAGGCTCCATCAATAAAAGTAGAGATTGCTAAATCAGGGAGGAGTCACTTCCAGCCACATGCGTGTCTAGGCTCTGTTCAAAGATCAGCCTCCATTCTGGGTAATGGAGTTGTTGACACATGTTGACACATGTTCATTCTAAGTCAGTAGAAGAGAAAGGTTTGGTAACTGAGGACATAGCATATGAAAGAGCTTCAGGATTTTTCTTTCCACATGAAATAAAGCTGAGGGAAAGTGGAATGGCAGAGGGGAAATGTGTGTCCTTCAGTGCTCAGAGCACTGTGTGGCACATAGTAGGATCTCAATAAGCACTTTTTAGAGTGGGGTGGAGGAGTATGTGGATGGATGGATGGATGGATGGATGGATGGATGGATGGATGGACGGACAGATGGGCCATGAGACCAGGCAGGTCTTGTTTTGAATCCTCTGTCCCTCATATACCAATTTTTACTTTGGAGATGGTTCTCAACCTCCTGAATTATTGTCTGGCTGTTGGATAGAAATAGGGAAGCCTAGCTTGCTGTACTCTTCCACAGGTTTGGAAAGAAATTGCATGTTGAATGCCAAACCCTGAACTTCCTACCTTGGTGAAATTCTTTGTTCTGGTGCCATACATACCATTGGTGGTTGGCAAAGCCTAAAATATGGAAGAGAACCAGGCATACCTCCAGAGTTCCAGAATGGAATAGGAGAGGAGAAGATATATGAAGAATTCTTATAAATTAGAGTAAATCCACCTTATTCATAGATTTGTTACATGTGATTCTGACCAAGCCAATAAATAAAAAAGAGCAAAAGAAGTTTCTAAATTTCCCTGACCTTAATTGTGTGAAAAAACATTTCCCTAAAAGCAAATCATACCCCTCCCCCCAACAAAGTAAAGCTTATGGTAATCTTCTCACACCATAAGGAAATTTTTAGATTTGTTGAAAGGTCTCATGTCTTTAGCAGAAATTGGGTAGCATTATGCGAAAGAAGAGCCAAGCATCCACAGGACAATGCTCAACTCTATTCATGCTAGCATCCATAGATTTCTTGCACGGTAGTCTCCTGAAAACTATGGATCTGGGGACCCCAAAGGGTTCTTGTATAAAGAAACTGACTACAAGAAGCTAGCTACCAGGGAGATTTCGGTAGGCTAGCATAATGTTGACCTTTTTGAGGGGATGAGGATGAGTTTCATACAAAAAGAGCAGGTTGTTCAGTGTACTTTGAAGATAGGATGGAAAATGAGAGATGAGGGCCTCATTTTTACCTGGCTACAGGGAGCTCTAACACATATTCCTCCAGTTTGCAATCCTTTCTTCCACTCCTAGCTGTCTCTTACAATCTGAGGCCAGCTTTTCATTTTGGTTTGGGACCGGAAAGCCATTTAGTTGTTGAACTCAGCTCTCTAAGGTAAGTTCTAGGGTCCCTGTCTATAGTGTGGGAGTAAACTTCTCATCCACTGGAGACACTAGAAAGGCAGCTCCAAGTGGTAAATAAGGGCTTGCTTGGCTTTTGGCATCAGGCTACCTTGGGTCACATTCCAGTTGAGTACTACTAAGCTCATGAGTTTCTTAATCCCTCTGCTCTCAGTTCCTTCCTCTTAAAAAAAACGGGGTTAGTTATCGAGGCTACTTTATACATTGTAGGAGTTCCAAATTTGTGCCTGACATTGAGGGAATAGTTGGCAAATGCATTTGTCATTTGCAAAGTATCCTTCTGACACTCAAACCAGGGTCTCCTTAAGCAGTCAGGATTTGTGCTGTGGTGTACCTGGGTTTCAAGCAATGAGTGCCAAACAAAGAGTCCTTTCCATGTGAGTAGTGGAGGCTGCTGGAGCTGGTCATGTGGCAAGGCAGGGCTGCTGCTTAGAGCCGCCTTGTTAGCCGGGAGGGCCACAGCTGAGCTCCATAGCCCTGCCAGGCTCCCTGTCCTGTGGTTACAGGAAGTGCCATGATTTACCAGGGCCATTAGGCTCCATTTGGCATCCGACAATTTATAGCCTTCCCAGGGTGAGAGGGGACTAATGTGTCACTTACATTTGTGTAACATTTAGACATGAGCTGATGAGATTTTTTTTCCCTCTCTCTTGTTTTTTTTTTCTTTGCTCCTTTTTTTTTTCCTCTCTCTTCCTGCTTGGTCTACTTACACTGTGTGCAGCTAGGGCATGCCTTCCCAGAGAGGCAGAAGATGTAACCACAGAGTCGGTCCCCATGCTTTCCAAAGCTACCGTGTAAGACCCCTTGGAAGTGAAGATTCAATTGGGCCCCCAGGTTCCAGATGAGAAAACAGAGGATCAGGCAGCTTAAGTGAGCTACTACTAATGAAAGGTTACATAGATCCTGAGTTGTCAAAGCAGAACAGAGCCTAAACTTGGGATTTAAAACGCTAAGGACTAAACTCCAACACTTCTGTTGGACTGGGGAAGAAATATTGGTCATGCAAGCAAAGAGCTTAAAAACAATATCCACTTATCAATCAGGGACCGTTCATCTTGCATGCAGTAGGGGAACTTGCTGGCTATTGTGCTAGGTACAATAGCAGGTCTGGCAGAAAAACCTCCTCCTGTTCGAACTCACTTTTTCTCAGCTCTGCAAGCAGAGCTCTTAGGCTTTGGGGAGACCTTTTATTTTTCCCCTTCTTCCTTTGCTGGGGATGGGAAAAATTGGGTTCTAATTTTTTGCCTGAGTTTCCACATTCCTCCCGCTGATTCTTCTGTCTTGTGGGTCAGAGCCCCATGTAGATCTTCTGTCCCTGATAGGAATGCTGAAACTGGCCATGGGCCTTCAGCTGGAGTGGCCCCAGCAGCGGAGAACTCTTGTCTGAATGCCTGGGGCTGTTTGAGTCCTATCCGAATGAGTTTAGATGTTGCTCAGCTGCTCCAAGCTTCATTTCCTCATCTGTCAAATGAGGAAGTGATGTGAGGATTGTTGGTGTGGCAGCAATGCGTATACACCCTGAGTTCTTCGCTTGGAAGCTGTTATTTCCCACTCCGTTTTCATGGTTATCCTTGCAGGGAGTTCACTCTGCTGTTCCATTCTATAGGCAAGACAATTGAGGCCACATATTGTTCTTGTCCTCATTGTTAAGTCACTGGGTCTAGGCACCAGGATGAGTGTTGGGCCTCAGGAAAAGAAGGCTTGGCTCAGTTCTCAAGGAGCCTTGAACTTAGAACATATGCTCTTGCCCTTTTAGGAACCTTAAATCCAGGGAATGAACAGAGGCCGGGGGTTCAGGAAGTAGCTATTCCATTCTTCTCATCACTTAAGTACACACCCTAGGAGTCATTCTCAGTACCCCCCTCCAACCCTCCCTAGCTGCCATTGTCCTCAATTTATGGTGAATTGCTTAGCTAACACCTATCATGTCTACCCTCACACTAGCTTGTCGGAGTTATCTGCACACAACTTTTCAAGTTCGACACTCAGTGTGTCACACAGACAACTTGACATCGGCCATAGTCGGAGTTATCTGCACACAACTTTTCAAGTTCGACACTCAGTGTGTCACACAGACAACTTGACATCGGCCATAGTCGGAGTTATCTGCACACAACTTTTCAAGTTCGACACTCAGTGTGTCACACAGACAACTTGACATCGGCCATAGTATGGTGTTTATACTATGGGAATTGGCAAACAGGATTCACTTTCCCCTAGCCAGTCATGAAACATTTACCAACACAGTTGCCTGAATCTTTCCACTTGCCTTTGTTTCTACTTCTGCTGTTTTAGCCCAACCCATTTCTAAGTCTGTTAGCAGGCTTTACCCAGCCTTCCTGTTCCAAACTTCAAGATAGCTGGAGAGAACCTTAAAAAAAAAAAAACCAAACCAATTCTGATTGCTCCTTCATTCAAAACCTGTGGCTTCTAAGAGTCATGAGGCTCAAATCCCATCTCCTTGCTCTGGCCTCACTCCTGTCAGCTTCTGATCTCAGCCCCTTTCCCTGCTTGCTCTCCTCTGACAGCCAGGCCCTGTGATTGGAAAAGCTTCCTGCCTGGACTCTGCAGGTCTCCACCTCCTGCCTCACCCTCCCCTTGCACAGTGGTTCCCCCTAGTTAGCTGTGTCTTTTGTGAAGTGCTACCTCCTCTAGGAGTCTTCCTTAACTGCCATCCCAAGGTAGAGAAGTCCCCCTGTTTCCCTAGCCCTCCCCTGCCCAAAGTCACTTCCTGCTCCTACCTTGTTCTCCTTCCCTGTGTACAAACAAAAGCTCTAGCTTCCTAGCAGAGAGGTTAGATTGTTACATGCATGGGAGTTATTTGATGAATAAATGAAAGTCTCACTTCTGCAAGCGGAAGTGCTCCTGAGAAGTTCTCTTCCACCACTGCTGACTAGGGCACTGCCTCAGTTTCTCCAGATCCTTAGGGCATCAGGCTGTACCTTGAAGAAATACCCCTTGTTCCTAGTCTTGTGCCCACCGTGCTGGTAGTTCCAACTTGGAGACGGTGGAATAAAAGTCTAGATGCTGCAAGGGGAAAGGAGAGATGCACTGAAGGGGAAATACAAATGTTCCTCTAATTAAGCCTGCCACTTGCTCAGAATCTCCCATGGCCTTTGAGAAGCTTGGCGTCTCCTGAATGGTGCCAGATGGTTCATTTCAGTGAGGCCAGTTGGGATGGTTTGCTGCCTGGCTGGAGGGCCAGTTTGGTATGGACAATGATTTTTCTTATGGGAAATACTGTGATTTCAAAACAGTCTCTAGAGTGAATGTAGGTTTGGGCTTTATCAGCCACTGAGCACTTGGCAACCTAAGTTTCTTCTGTGATATAGGGATCTTTGCATACCTTGCAGCATGCTATTTCTATGACCAAATGCAATAACATATATAAAAATAATTAACATAGTAATTGTAACCCCTCTGTACAGTATTTTCACAATAAAAAAATAAGTAACATAGAATATCGCCCGTAGTAAGTGCTCAATAAATGATATCTTCCTCTACTTTTTCTAATGTATATGACACAAGAAGGACAAGTTATAGAAGATGATTTCTCATTATATATACCACTGCTGTTTGTTTGAATCCTCACATTCTGTCAACCTCAACTCTATCCACTGTACCTGAACAAGGCTTCCTGCACAGGTCCTTGTAGATGTAGCAGGATCCCACGTGGACCCTAGAGGGATTGCTATCTCAGGAATAAGAAGCCATTCCCATGAAAACAGGGAACTTTTCCTGGAGTCGATTGGGCAGTGACACCCACTGGGGAAAGAGATTCTGTCCTTTCATTGGCTTGGTTTTCTGAGCCTCTCTAGCTGTGAGTTAAACAAAGTCCCTCTCCCCAGACTGAGGAGCAAGAACAAGAGGGCTAGTGGCCAGCAAACAGTCACTGGAGGTCAAGACTCACCACTCTCTGCTTAGTGTTGCTTAGCTATTAAGAAGTTGTTGACCTTTGCACCACTGTAGGCCAGTCAGCTAGATGGAAACACTTAGAACCTGAACTCCTGAGTTCTTCAGCACTTTCCTATTTCAGTGGCATTTAAAAGACAGTAGTGGAATTTCCTCTCTATAACACGCTTCCCTCACTATAACACTGGTGCTGCCAGGATTTGGCTGGCTAGGCTCAGATTCCTTTCCCCAAACTGTCTTTTCTTCCTTTTCTCTACCTTTACTTCTGTTGGTTTCTTGAGTGGGACACAGAATCCCACCCCTACCCCCTGAAAATATCTTCATTTCCAAATCTGGTTCTTTCTTGTTTAGATATATGGGTGACTTTGTAAACTGTACACATCACCAAGACTCAGTCTTCTAAGATATAGGATGGGAAGGTCATGAAACTCAGCTTACAAGACTGCATAACTTTCAGTGAATGTTAGAGTTTAACGTGAATTGAATGAGCTAATTAATATGGATGGGTTTCATAAAGCATTTTGTGGTGGTGATGACGTGAATTGATACATTGTAAAAATGTTCCTTTCCGATACTCTTTGCTATTGGCCCTAAACTTTCATTTATAGCCAAGGAGTGAAATGAAAGATAATTGACTTGTAGACCTTCCTCATTGATTCCAATTAAACTTCACTATGGTCTGGCAGTGAAATCCTTGCCCCTCTCTCAATCATAGTATTTTATTTCTGTAGAAATACGGTATCCATTAAAATGATCTCTTTCTGTGGCACTTAAAATTGTCAACAGAGACTCTGCTTCACCTTCTGGCTGACTTCTATAACCTCACTTGGCCACGACTTCGGTGGTTGGGGTGGGGGGATGTCTCAGTGTTTGGGAAGATTAATGTTTTGTTTTAAGTATTGGAACCTGAGTATAATTTGGTTCTGAGCAACTCCTATCCATTATTGAATATTTGTTGTGATCAGAGCCCTCAATGGAAGAAAACAGGCCACTACTTTTATGGAACGTATAGGTTGCTTTATTCATTACTTGTTTCCTAATTTAATGGTAAATAGATACCAAAAGCTACTGTGTGCCTATCCTTGGGGCAAGGCAGCCACACACAGACCTAGATAGCTCCCCAGGGAAGGAGTGTTTGGTTAATAAGGCAGCCTTGAATAGCACCAAAGTCAGGAACTGAGAGAAGATCTGGGCAGTGATGGGCACTGAATGGGAAATGAGTTTGGGGCCTCATTGCTTCAAGGCAGAATGTTGAGATTTTGCTAGAAGAGGGTCTGTTTGCACATCTCCTCCTGGCCTGTGGCTGCTACCAAAAAATCCAGCCTGAATCTGAGGAAAAGCTAAGAAACCTACATTCTGTCATAGAACACAATAAAGGCTATGAATAGCACATGAACCAAGTTCTGTGGGATTTCAGCGGTTAGGGAGGCTCCACTGGCTTAGGGAGTCCAGATTGGCTTGGAGGAAAGGAAGCCAGTAAGTAGGTAGGACCTGGAAGATGACGTGGACATTCTAGGTTTGATACACAGGGACAGGGCAGCTGTGGCCATGAGCAAAGACATAACAGAGGAAAGATCACAGGGCTAACCTTGATTGCTTTGCTAGGCTGGATGATGCCTAACAAAATGGAAGTCAGCTGGGTGGAAGTGGCTCATGTCTCAAATGCTAGCTATTCAGGAGGTTGAGAGCCAGAGGATCACAGTTCAATGCCAGCCTGGGAGAAAGAATCCATGAGACTGTCTCAAAAACACACAGAAAACGAACAAACAAAAAACCAGGCTGGAGAAGTGACTTAAGTGGTAGAATACCAGATTAGCAAGTGGAAGGTCCTAAATTTAATTCTATTATTGCCAGGACCCTCCGTGTATACCCATAAGCTTTTGTTGCATTTCTTCAGGTAGAGGAGCCCAAAGAGGATTGTTGATCTAAGTTCTACTTTCAAGAGGTGGGACTTTGGAAAACAAAAACAAAAAGCTTTTTGATTGAACTATATTAGGAAGACTCCTTCCCTACAATATGTTCCTGGGATAAGGCACATTTCCTCTCTGATGGTTAATAATAGGCACACAGCCCAGAGTAGGGATAGGAGAAACTCACAGAGACTGGAGCAGAGACATGCTTAATGACTTCACAAAGTAGTTCACTTTCCTAATTTTCACATTGCTCCCCTTGGCCCTTCTTACCTCTGTGAAAATATCCTGCCGGAGCAGGTTTCTCCAGCTCCCTTGAGGCCAATGGGATCTGGGGAGTACAGAGTCCCTTCCACTGGGGACTGTGGAGCCATGTGGGAGGGCTTGAAGAGCTGGTAGAAAGCCAGTGATCTGTCTACATCTTTGCCCCAGTGAATTGGGAAGTCATGACAGTAATCCCTCTTCATAGAGTGCTTTCCTGGTACTGGTTAGTATGATCTCAGTACTTTGTCTTTTTTTTTTTTTTTGAGATAGATGTCATTGCGTTGTTTAACCTGGTTTCCCACAGAACTATGTTCTGGACTCTCCCTTTTCTGAGTGTTTCCTCTGACGGAGATGGCTGCACCAGAAAGTAGCAGTGTCACCTTCTCAGAATATAATTAAAGGCATCAGCCCTAGCACAGAGTTTTTAGAGAAACAGAATCATCAATTATCTCATCTATCTCTATCTTATCTATCATCTCTCTGCATCTATGTGGATACCCATATCTATAATGTATGCATAGGCATATAGATATGTATTTGTATGATATGTATCTTGAGAAAGGAGAATGGGCTCATGTGATTGTAGGGACCATCAAGTCCAAGGTCAGTAGAGCAGGCTTAGCAGCCTGGAACCTCAGGCAGGGTTGTATGTTGAATCTAGAGGCAGGGTTATATTACTGACTATTTGGGGGGGAAAACTCAGTCTTTTCTCTTCAGGCGTTCCATGGATTGGATGAGGTATGAACGGAGGAGTTCCATCCATTTTGTGGGCAGTAATCAGCTTGAGTTAAAGTCAAGAGTTTAGCCAAGTTGACGCATAAAAGCAACCTCCATGGTTCCGTGTCCTAAAGGGATGCCTTTCTTAGGAAACTCTAGGGCCTGGAAGAGGCTCAGGACCAGGGAATCATCACTAGATAGGTAGCCAGAGAGTAGACCAGTGTTTCTGAGGAGCAGCCTGGTCTTATTGTGCTAGAATGGAAAGGGCACTACACAGATAGCAAGATGTTTGGTTTATTTATTTGTTTATTCATTTGCCCATCTAGCTATTTGGCCTCCTCTGTGATGATTATATACTGTCTTGGATTAGGCCTTCTAGAACTAAAAGTAAGAAAGTACTTTTAGGACAGTGTAATTCTATTATCAAAAAATTTCGAGGAACCTCCATACTGCTTTCCAAAGTGGTTGAACAAGTTTACACTCCCACCAACAATGCAGTAAGGTTCCCTTCTGTCCACATCCCCTCCAGCATCTGTTGTTATTAGAGTTCTTGATTATAGCCATTCTAACTGGGGTGAGGTGGTATCTCAATGTTGTTTTGATTTGCATTTCTTTTATGGCTAGCGAGGTTGAGCATTTCTACATGTGTCTATTGGTCATCCTTCTTTCCTCTTCAGAGAAGTTTCTCTTTAAGTCTTTAGCCCACTCATTTATTGGGCAATTGTTTCTTTGAAAATTTGTTGTTGGGGGATTTAATTTTTTGAGTTCCAGGTATATTTTAGATATGAGACCCTTGTCTGTTGTACAGCTAGTGAAGATCTTCTCCCAATCCATGGGCTTTCTATTGATCTTGCTAGCTATGTCCTTTGCCATGGAGAAGCTCTGCAGTTTCATGCAATCCCATTTGTCCAACCTTTCTTTGATTTCTTGTGTTTCTGGGTCTCTATTAAGAAAATTTCGGCCTGCACCAAGGAGACCTAGAGTTTCTCCTATTCCATCTTGTAATGTTTTCAGAGTGTCTGTTTTGACTCTGAGGTCTTTGATCCATTTGGAGTTGATTCTGGTGCAGGGTGATATATAAGGATCTAGCTTTAGTTTTTACAGGTAGTTAACCAATTTTGCCAGCACCATTTAGAAGAGGCTGTCTTTCTTCCATTCTATTTTTTTTAGCTCCCTTATCGAAGATTAGATGGCTATAGGTCTTTAGGTTCATTTCTGGATTTTCAATTCAATTCCATTGGTCCTGAGGTCCGTTCTTGTGCCAGTACCAAGCTGTTTTGATTACTATGCCTTTGTAGTAGAGCTTGAAATTTGGTATTGATATTTCTCCAACACTGTTCTTTCTGTTAAGGATCATTTTTGCTATTCGGGGTCTTTTATTGTTCCATATGAATTTTTGGATTGCCTCTTCTATTTCCTTGAAGAATGAGGTTGGAATATTGATAGGTATCGCATTGAATTTGTAGATAGCTTTGGGAAGTATTTCCATTTTCACGATGTTGATCTTTCCAATCCAGGAGCATGGGAGTTTTTGCCACTTTCTAAGTTCTGTTTTGATTTCCTTTTTCAGGTTTTTAAAGTTTTCCATCATAGAATTCCTTTACTTCGTTGGTTAATTTCTAGGTATTTTATTTTTTGTGGGCTATTACGAATGGAGTTGCTTTCCTAATCTCAGCCACACTTTTCTCATTGTTGGCATACAGAAAAGCCATTATGGAGGTTCCTCCAAAGACTCCACATAGAGCTCCCCTATGACCCAGCAATCCCACTTTTGGGCATTTACCCAAATGATCACAAACAAGACTATACTAAAGCTACCAGCACAACTATGTTTATTGCAGCATTATTTACCATAGCTAAAATATGGAACCAACTCAGATGCTCCTCAGTAGATGAATGGATCAAGAAAATGTGGTATATATATACACAGTGGAATTCTATGCTTCCATCAGAAAGAATGACATTGCCTCATTTGTTAGGAAATGGAAAGACTTGGAAAAAATTATATTAAGTGAAGTAAGCCAGGCCCAAAGAAACATAGGTCCCATGGTTTCCCTTATTTGCAATAACCAGTGAATGTCTGAGTCAAGCAGAAAAGGTCAAATAAGTTGATGTTAGGAAAATGAACCCCAAGATAAGTATTCAAATGTTTTTTTCTTTTATGCAATTGTTTCTAACATATTTATAAGATGATTTCTTTGTTGTTGTGTATGTCCCTCCCCCATGGTATAACCCCTGCTTTCACTGTATTTTATGTTGATATAATTTGTGGAGGGGAAGGGAAAAAACAAATTGTTTAAATAGGAATACAGGTGGACCCATTGCAACAATGAGATGTACAAGTCGTTAAGTCAAAAAATGAACTTTACAACTTTGGGGGGGCAGGGAGGATTGGGTAGGGGGGGTGGGGGTATGGGAAGGGATGGAAAGGGGAAACAAAGGAGGAAACAACAATGCTTGATAAGAAATATGCTCATTATCTTGTCCATGTAATTGTAATCCCTCTGTACGGTATTTTCACAATAAAAAAATTTCTACCATGAGATGTGTAGAATATGGATTGGTGGTCATGATGGGAAAGTGAAAGCCTGTCATTGTCATTACAGCCCAGGGCATTTCCATCCTCCCAGGTTCTTAGAACCCTCTGAAAATCTAATCCTAGCTATGGGGCTCTCCCCTAATGAGTGATCACCCCCCCAGACACACCAGATATGGGGGGACAGAGACCAGGTTAAAGCCCCTCTTCATGAGGATTCTTAGAGAAATTTTATTTCTAACTTAGGTTTAGAACAAATATGCCTCTCTAGAGTAGTTGGTTTTCTCTTGTAAACAAGAATCTGTAATGGCAGTAACGTCTCCTTGTTCCTATAAGCTGCTAGGAAGTATGCAGTTATTACTGAGGTCTGCTTGTGAAGGGAATTTACCTAATGCAGAGCTCAGGTTTTGTTACTGCCAAGGTTTATTTATTCCCTCTCCTTTTTTTCATCAACTACTTTATGCCAAATTGGTGTTTGTGGTCGTGGGTAGCTCTTTTGTTATGTTTTGTTTTCTTTTGCTTTACTTTTTTTTGGATGGGGTTTGGCATCCATTTTCCCTGTTTGAATACTTTCCTCTTTTTGGACAACAGGCAGAGTGTAATGAGAAAAACTGAGAGAAATAATGAGTCCTATGGCACAGAACATTAATGGCACCAGGAGACCACTGCCACAAGCTAGGGTAGAGGCAGAGCCACATCATCTGTGAGACCCACTATGAAGTTAAAACAGACTCTCTGCTTCAAAAGCTAAGAATTTAAGCACAGCCACAACACTGCATTGAACTAAGCCTATAAGCATGTGGCCTTCTGCAGCTAGGTAGATCCTCTGTCTATGAACTCAGCCCCAATTTGAAAGGAGGCTTAGCCAGGCACCAGTAGTTCACACCTGTAATCCTAGCTGTATTCATGGAGGCTAAGATCTGTGGAACATAGTTCAAGGCCAGCCCACACAGGAAAGTCCATGAGATTCTTATCTTCAACTCATCACCAAAAAGCCAGAAGTAGAGATGTGGCTCAAGTAATAGAGTCTCAGCCTTGAACAAAAACAAAAGGGGATAGAACAATGTCCAGGCTCATAGTTCAAGCCCCTGTACTGGAACAGAATGAAAAAACAAAAACAAAAAAACAAGGCTTCCCATATCAGCCTGGCATTTTGACAGACAGAGGGAAGGATGGTACTGTACTCCAGAGCAGAGCAGTGGGACACCTGGGCAAGAGGATATTGTTAGGAGGGGGGATTAAGAATAGATGATGCAGGAAAGTCAAGTTAAGGCTGGGTCCCTTATCAGCTATGCCTGTGACCAGTTTGCTTTTTTAAAAAAAAAATTTAAACCAATTTCCCCTCCTACGAGTTAACACTAATCTCACATTGACTTCCAGGCCCATTGGGTCTTATTTAACCACCTAGACCACCATCATCTTCCTGCTCCATCTGCCCTTTGCTCTTCCCTCCTGTAGCCTCGTATTCCCACAATGCACCAGCATAGGCCAAGCCAGTGTGGTTCATGTGAAATGTGTGTACAGGTCTTTTAATACCTCCAGCTCCTGGCAGACCCCAAAGCAGCTTCTGAGATGCAGAAGGCTCTGGGACCCACTTTACACTCAGCATCCTACAAGCTTCGTGAGACTTTGAGACATCAATAGGCTCTGAATTTCTGTCAGCCCCTTCAGCACATTCCAAATGGTCTTCCCCTCCCTCCCCCCCGCCTTTTTTTTTTTTTTTTTGTCATTCCCTGTTTGTATAGAAAATCATCACGGGAGCCTGTGACAAGTTGTTTGAACTCAGACAGATTGCCTGTTTCCTCCTGGCGACGGCTGCCTCTTTCCTTGCCAGCAAAAAATTGGGTAGTTAACCCCCTTCTCCTCCCTGCATTTTCTTGCTGCTCCTTTACATCACCTTCCCTGATAAATCATTTGGGACATCATGCCATCAACAGCGTTGCCATAAACCCTCTCTCCAGATCCATAAACGAGATCGTGCTCTGAGGAGAAGCGTTAAGCAGCAATTTGGGAAGTGTTTGGGGCTGTTTATTTGCCTGGGAATGTAGCAGCCAGGGCAGTGGGGATGGGGATGCCTGTGTGTGGAGCTCGAAAGCCATCTTCTCTGCTCCGAGTACACACCCCACTTGGTTTATTCTAGCATCCAGGATACCTGGTAGATCTAGGTTGAATAGGACAGTATAAGACCTCTGGTCCAAGCCCATCACTGTCCTCCTGGGGAAAGTGAGACCCAGAAATGTTTAGGGACTTGTCTAAGGTTATACAGCCAAGGAGTAAGTAGCAAGCTACCTCTCAAGCCAGGTCTTCTTTTACTCCTGACATAATCACGTGAAAATTCTTAGCCATATATCTCTGAGGAAGTCTCTTGGCTTCAGGGAGCCTCCTTTTCTTTATATATGAACTGTAAATACTACTCGTTTTTCCTCAGTTTGCTGAGAGAAATATTTACTTAGAGAAGTCTAACTTCATGCTTAGCCACATGGTCTTGGGCAGGTTGTATAACCTATCTGAACCTAAGTCTCCTCATTCCTAAAAGAAGGGCAGATAGGAGGATTTAAAAACCAGAGTTTCAAGCCAGCGTCTAATGGCGTACACCACAGTGTATGTCCTAGCTACTCAGGAGGCTCAGTTCTGAGGATCCCAGTTCAAAGACTGTCTGGGCAGGAAAGCCTCTTATCTCTGATTAACCAACGAAAGCTTGAGATGAAGCTGTGGTTCAGTTGGTAGAATGCTAGCCTTGAGCACAAAAGCTAAGGGACAGTGCTCAGGCCCTGAATTCAAACCCAGTACTATGATTTAAAAAAAAAAATCACTGAATTTCAACAGCATTTGAACATTTCAATCACTATGTAAATGTTAGCTATCGTTATTATTAGTACTGAATAAACCCTTAGTAATTTTTTTTCCTGTAGGCAGAGTTGCATTGTGGCTAGAATAAGGGTTCTAGGTATGCATAAACATGAATTTAAAACATGACTGGGCCATTTCTTGGTAGTGTAAGCCTGAGTGAGCTCCTGAAATATCTGAGCCTTAGTACCCACATCCCAACAGTGGGGTAACAGGAATTATCTCTCAAAGAGTTGCTTGTCAGAACTGAAATTACACCTGCCATGTCACTCGTACTACAATATTTGTCATGGTTATCCGCATTTTCATTACAGGCTTTTATTTGCCTGATTGTAAAGTAAGCTACCTCTAGCCTGAGAGCTGGGGAGTCTGCTCTACACCTTGTTTGTTGCAAATAGGAGCCATTGCCTGCAATTCAGATAGTTTGCATCATGCTATTCTATCTTGTCATTCCGCGCTATAGAGGTATGATGAAAAAGCCACTAACACCACAGCCCAGGGATCACCGTGAAGTTGATGACTGGGATCTGAGCATTTAAACACTGAGTGTCAGCACTTACATTCAGTTGCCATCCTGAGTGTGTTACCTAGAGTAGCAGGCTGTAGAAGTGGGCTGTTGTCTGCCTATGCACTCTGAACCTTACCTGCCACACTTTGGACTCTATTCTTCCTGACTTCCAGGACCCTCCACTGCAGCAGAAGGTAGGTCGGAAATAATAGCTGGGGTGAATTAAACTGCAGGCCTATTGATCATGAGAGGAGCACACATCTTGTCACCCAAAGGTGGGCTGGTCACCCGCAGTAGACCAGGGCTGTAGGGACAAAGCTTCAGGATGGGGAAGGATAACCTGTGCTTATTTCACATAGGACCATGCACTATTCAGTGGGCACAGTAGAGAATGGGGTGATTACTACTGTAATGAGTGTGCTCTGCACACCTTTGTAATACAGATATACTCTGTCCTTCTCGTACTAGGTACCTGTTATGGCTGCATCGCTTGCCCCTTCCTGTTCTTTGGATAAAAGAAAAGGTCTTGTTGTCAGTTAACATATGGATAGATACCCAGACAGATAGATACAGATATAGATATAGATAACTTAATGCCAGGTTGCGCATCGCTGGAAGTCTCTTTGGAATGCCCCAAATTGTCTGTGAGATAGAACAGGTTAAATTGCATGTATGTACTTTCTTTTCTGTTTGTTTACAAAGATGGTGATTTTCTATGAATACAGTTGACTTTTGTGGAAGTATTGGGATTTGAACTCAGAGTAGGTATGGTTGGGTCAGCAGGTATTTTATCACTTGAGTCATGTCCCCAACTCCCTCCCTTTTTTGCTTTAGTTAATTTTTCTGATAAGGTCTGCTGGTTTGCCTGGGATTGGCCTCAGAACAAGGTCTGTGTGGACCCCTGCACAGCTGGGATTGCAGGTGCACCACCATGCCTGGCTTTTAATTGAGATAAATTGAGGCAAATTTTTATCTGAGCTAGGCTCAAAGTGTTATCCTCTGGATCTCTGCTTCCCAAAGGGCTGGGATTACAGGCATGATGTCTGGACTTTGTATCAAACAATTGCAGATTTTAGTTGACACCTAAACAAAAGAAAGAAGCATGGATATTCATTTAAACGCTTGGGTCCCTTTAGTTTCTAGATGCAGAAGTCTGGGCAGGTCTTCTGAAATCTGCAACTCAGAGCAGACCATCTCTTCTCTCTTTTGACTTTACAAATGAGTTTTTCTCAAAGAATAACAGAGGGTCATAAGCCAGAAAAACCATTTATTTATTATATTTATTTATTATTTCAGAGTAATGTCCTTGTTGGAGGGATAGTGATTTGGAGTCTAACACTTCAACATGGCTACTCACTGCTCTGTGATCCTGGAAAGTTGCTGAATCTACCTGAGCCTGTTTTTCCATCTGTAAAAGGGAAATGACATCACTCTATTGGAGTTACAGTCAAGAAATACCAAGAAGCAACAGTGTATGCCAGGAATCCCAATTGCGCAGGAGGCAGAGGTAGAAGGATCACAGTTGGTCAGCCCTGGGAAAAACACATGATACCCTGTCTAATTACACAATAAAAAAGCAGCAGAGGCCTAGGGGCTTGTTTCAAGTAGTAGAGGGCCTACCTAGCAAACAAACGCCCTGAGTTCAAATGCTAAGACTGTTAGAAAAGAAAAAGAAAATCAGCCAGGTGTCAGTGATCAAAACAAATCCTAGCTAAGAGGCTACGATCTGAGGATTGCTGTTTGAAGTCAGTCTGTGAGACTAGTTAATAACTCCAATTACCGAGCAAAAGGCCAGAAGCAGAGCTGTGGCTCAAGTGATTGAGCACCAGCCTTGAGTGAAAAAAGCTAAGAAGTAGAGCTCAGACACTGAATTCAGGCCCTAGTACTACTGCGTATGTGCGCGCGCGCACACACACACACACACACACACACACACACACGAGTGCATATATGCATACATGCAGAGTTTTGGGCTCTGTCTGGTAGGCACTGAAATGCTGCCAGCATTACTGATACTCTCATTGGATGGGCTTTGAGACTAAAGCAATAATTTTTTTTTGCCACAAGAAGCCACCCAGCTTCAGCTCAATCACCTCTTTTCTTCAGCAGGGTAAAGGTCCTGTGGAGGTCTGAGCACCACAAGAACCGATGGTTAATTATTTAAGGATTCTGTAAGCTAGTTATTAAACACAGCCATGATTAAAAATTAAGTGATATAAACTTACATATAAATAAATAATGCAAAAAACACAAAGTGGGAATAAATACTCCACTGCACCACCTGATTCTTTTATTATGTGATCCCCAAACGCCTAAATTCATGCACACCTGTTTTGCTTTGAGGCTTCTGAACTATTGGATATTTGTTTGCCTTCATCATCTCTGCCAACTCCATCTTGAGCAACTTTACTTTGGTAGCTTGGAATCAGCCATGATAAGAACCCACAAACATTAACAATATGTACTTTAAATCTGTTAAGTTAGTTTTCAATCTGAAGGGCCAGTTGTTAACTACTTATCAGAGCATCTTTGGGTGAAATTCACTTTTTTTCCTACAGAACTTGAGATTGAACTCAGGACTTCACTCTTAGGAAGCAGGGATTCATCACTTGAGCCACACCATCAGTCTTTTTTGCTGTAGTTTATTTTTCAAACAGGATCTCTGTTTTTTTGCCCAGCTAGCCTTAATCCATAATTCTCCAAACTTTGCCTCTCTCATAGCTTGAGTGATGCATGTATGCCAGCTTGAAACTCACTATTTCATAAGCTTAGCAATTTCATTGTTAGATAATGGCTGATAGTGAGGAAATCTTTTATCATATCGAGCTGAAATGTGTCTCCTTCCAGCCTGAATTCTGGCTCGAATTCTCAGTGAAACTGTATTTCACTGGTAAATTAAATACCATGGTTTACGACAATGTTTTGGAACTTTTTTGTATCCCTCCATTACCACACTATGGAATACCCTTAGCCTAGAGGATGCTATTGTTGTGTTCATTTGCCTGTCTGCATTCAGAGCAGGATTTTTTTTAAATGACACTGCTCAGATCAGACTATTTCCTTCCTAAGTTCAACCAGCTTAGAAATGTTTAAACTGTGCTATGAGAAAAATCTAGACTTCCAAGCTAAGTTTTGCTTTAATTTCCCCATTATGACTATATGCTGTTTTTGAAAATCATTGACTGAGTAGAAGAGTAGTGGGCATTATTTAGGGCCCCTGTGGGAAGCCAGTTCTCTTTCTGTAGACTGTTCTCTGTGAATGACCATCCACCCACTCAAGAAAATCCCTTCAGAGCCATGAGGCACTGGAGGGAAATGTCAGCCCACCCAGATGCCAGTCCCAGAGAGATGAAAGTGAAAAGCTCATAAAAGAACCAGAAAACTGTGGGAGAGGTTATGGTGAGATGCTAGGACTTTTGAAACTGAGACAGAAAGGCAGTTGAAGAAGTTGACCTCTTGACAACTTGATTGGAGTTTTAGTGTTGCCTGTGCTGAAAGGAGAATCTGATGGTGTCATTTTGAAGAGCTGTGTGACTTTACATAGGTCATTAGATTCTTCTGATTTTCAGTTTTTACCATATCTGAAAAGAGAGATTGTAATATTTACTCCATTGTTTACCAAGTGTGGTAAATAAGTTCAAGATAGGGAAACCTTGGAATACTGAGTTACCAGAAAAGGTTAGTTACCCTATTGGTCACATCAAGCATCATGCTGACTTTGACTTAGGGTTCTAAGGGACTTAAAATAATGCTTAAAAAATTCAGATAGTGCTGAGCCCTGGTGGCTCATGCCCATAATCCTAGCTATTCAAGAGGATGAGATCTGAGGATTGCAGTTTGAAGCCAGCCCAGGCAGGAAAGTCTGTGGCACTCTTATCTCCAATTAAATATATAAACAAACAAAATGTGCCATAAGTAGAGCTGCATCTCAAGCGATAGAGCACTAGCCTTGAGCATAAAAGCTCAGGGACAGGATCCAGGCCCAGAGTTCAAGCCCCAGGACTGGCAAAAAGAAAAAAGAAAAATCAGATAGCCCTTTGTACATCACTTTTCTAATAACAATACAAAAATTAAAAATACCAACTTTATTGTAAATACGAATACATTAAAAATAAAAAATATGGAAGAAACTCAAAAAATCAGGTAGCCTATCTGCATGAAAAAAATTGTCTTTCATAATTTTCAGATTTCTATTTCTTGATCTTTTACATTTCTAATGTATTTTATTTTTTTCTTCAGTTTTTACGTAAAGGGGTTTCAACTTAACACATTCGCACAATGAATCTTAAATTTATTTTAAATATAAAGTGTTTTAAATACTTTATTTTTTATGTTTTAAATATTTTTATTATCGTTAAGTGGTTGTATAAAGGAATTTCCATTCCACAAAACAGTTTATGAATACAGTGCATCTTGATCAATCTTACTCTTTTCAACATTCTTATGCACTGTTCCCAACCCAGCCCTTCCCTTCCTTTTCTGAATATTTAGATATGTATTGCTTCTGTGAAATGTAAGGTATTTATTTTAAACAGAAGGCAACTGTCCAAGTGAATTTTGAGGTAGCTTGTTACACAGAAGATTCTGATGTTAGTTCTGCCGTTTTGTATGACAACCATATAGATTGGGTCCATGGCATTGTGTCTCCCTTGGAACTAAAGCCACATAGGTGAAGCCATGTGTGAGTGTCCCACACCTCCCCCCATGCAGAACACTCCAAAGTGGAGATTGAGCTCACTATTTTATAAACTCTACCAGCCTTGAAGAAAATTATTTGAAAAGTCATTTTTTGTCATCTTCCATTAGACACCAATTTCCTAGGCAAAATGGAATGTAGGATACTGTTGTATAAATGAAATAACAGCCATGTGGCAGGAGGTTAATAACTCCCACTGCCCAGTTCTGAAAGGAAGAAAAATCACAGTGTCACTTCTACTCTCGACATTTTGTTCTGTCGCCCGTGACGTAAGTGATGTATCTTTGTGCATTTTAAACAGGCCTCCATTTATTTCTTTCCAAAGTTCTCCTGAGTTAGGTCTCTACATTTTGCGGGTTGAAGATGAGCAGGAAGAAACCTAAGTAATCTAGCTGCAAGGAGGAGCTATTGTCTATGAACAGAGCACATCTCCATCCTTTGCCTGCATCAACCTCTCTGGGGCCCACGACAGTACACTATCAGGAATGACAAGCAATTCTCTAGTGTGTAAAATCAACTGTGCATGCAAGAACATAACTTTGCTACAATATCTGTCCTCAGGGTGGGTTAAAAAGGCCACAAAATTTTAGTGAAATTGAAAGGAGAATCAAGAGCACTTCAAAGTAACTCTATACACATAGCTATTGAGCCTTTGCAAAGCACACCTATACATATTCTCCTTCGGCCTCAGTGTATAAATGTCTAGAGTGGTATATAATTTATCATTTCCCTGTGTGTGTGTGTGTGTGGGTGTGTGTGTGTGTGTAATCATCAGTATGATTACATATAGATTTATAGGCACATTCCAGTTACCACAAATGAGGGAAATGATGCTGCGTATGTGTCTTTGGTTATGGCTTACTTTGCTTAATATAATTTTTTCCAAGTCTTTTTATTTCCTTACAAATAGTACAATATCATTCTTTCTGATGGATGAGTAGAATTCCATTGTGTATATATACCACATTTTCTTGATCCATTTGTCCACTGAGGGACATCTGGGTTGATTCCATATCTTGGCCATGGTAAACAATACTGCAATGAACATAGAAAATAATATTTTATGAAATGAATTCCAAGGAAAGGAAAGAAGAGACTTTTAGTTGCCATTGTTACTGTTTTTGTTTTCCTTTCCTTTTGTTTTGTTAGTTTGTTCATATCTGGGACAGTAAGGGGGCACAGAAAAAGTGGAACAAGGGTGAACAAATACAACAGTGTACTCACTAGACACTATGTAGAAAATGAACTGCACATCTTATGGGTGGGAATGGGAGGGAAACACTGGAAGAGAGCAAGGGAAGGGGAGACATGGTTCAAAAAAGAATTGTATTCATTACCTGATTCATAGAACTGTAACCGCTCTGTATATCAATTCTACAGTAACAATGAAAACCAAGTAACTCTGGACAGCTTCACTCAACTGCAGTTCCTTCTGCTCTGCTAAGTGTGCCGGCTTGCCCATGTGAATATCCCGCTAGCCCAATGCATTCTTACACAGCTTACACACTTTCTGTCATTTGGTACTCAAGCTAGGTTGGCCTTTGCTTCTTTGGCAGCAGTGAGTGATACTGGCTTCATTTGTTTTCCTCCTTCTTACTGCTCTCTCAGTTGCAAACTTCTCCAGAAGACCCCAGCTCACCTTCTCATTTCTTCTCAATCCATTGATAGCCTTTTCTCCTGCTATATTTTTCCTCACCTGACTAGAATCTGGGGGAGATATTGGCAAGGAATCAGCAGTGTTCCAGATGCCAGAAAAAAAGAACAAATAGGCATGTCCTCCATTGTTTAAAATGTAATTTGTGGTAATAAATACTTTCAGATCCTGCTTGGGATATTCATATATTTAATAACAACACTTACTCTTACCACATAGATGGAACTCTGGCATTTTGTATCCTTTTCTGTTCTATCTCATTCTTTTCTCTCAAAATGCTATTTCTGGTGGATTAAGTTGGTTTCCTAACTCATGAAGAGGATATAGCCTACAGCTTGAATATTCTGCATCTGGGACATTAATATGCTCACGGGTCACCTGGGGATATTGACAGGTGACAGATTCTGGGGTAGAGCCCATAATTCTTCATGGGATACAGATGGTGCTTAGTTAGGGTCTAACACCATGAGCACCCTGGTTCTCCAGTATGGGTGTTGTTCAGCACCACAGACAGAGCATACCCATGGTTCTCCCAACCCACCTCCCCCCATTTCCAAACAGCCACGTCTGAGTAGCCTTAAATATGTGGCATTAGAACCTTCCAGAAGCTTCTTGGCAACATGAAATATTCTCTCATTCCCTTTCTCCTCTCTTCCTCTTTCCTTCCTTTCTCCCCTCTTTTTCCCCAAGAGCAAGACCTCCTGGTCTTGAAGGGTAAGGCTTAGAACAGGGCCCCAAGCAAGCACTCTGACAGTGCCCCCTGTGTTCAGTCTGCTTTCCGGAATGTTCTGCCTATGGGAATCAGCCCCCGTGACTGTTCTGGTTCACTCCAGTTCCTGCCTGGTGACTCACTGGGCCTCAGCCTTTATTTGGGGTCTCTCAGTAAAGGCTCAGAATGCCCTTCCTTCTCTCAGATCCTGCTCCTATGCTACAGCTTAAATAACAAGGCCTTTGTCTGTGTCCTGGTCCCCTTTGTACATCTCTGTTGGAATCCTAAGCATATGCTATTAAAAATATCTCTGTGTTTATGTCCTCCCTCAAATAGGCCAATCGTTCTTGGACCTGGCCATGTTAGAAATCCCTGGGGAGCTTCTACAAAATACAAATACACATACTTCACCTCAGACCAATT
This sequence comes from Dipodomys spectabilis, assembly GCF_019054845.1. NCBI lineage: Eukaryota > Metazoa > Chordata > Mammalia > Rodentia > Heteromyidae > Dipodomys > Dipodomys spectabilis. The sequence continues at coordinate 10,396,427 of NW_024870680.1, forward strand.
AAACCAGAATCTCTGGGCACGAAGCCTGGCATTGGTATTTTGAAAGTTCCCTAAGTGGCTGCAATTACACCTTGAGCTCCAGGAGGCTGTGGCTCGTCTTAGTTACCTTTTCTTCTCTACTTCTTTTTCCCTCTTCATCTTCCCCTTCCTCCTCTTCTTCTTCCTCCTCTTCTTTAAAACCCTCCCACACACCTTCCACTAAGTGAATAAGTAATGAATGTAACCAGCTGATCGTCCCTTAACACCTGATCTATGGAGAAAGGAAAGGCTCCCCTTTGATGATGAATTGTTGCCTTAGATTCACAACAGACTTGTCAGCAGATTTTATCATAGTCTAGAGAGGAACAAAGGCTTAGAGAGGTTGAATTTTTGGTCAAGTCTCCACTGGGAGTGGCAAACCCACTGGTCTGTGCTTGATTCATGGTGGTTGGAACTAGTGGTATTAGGCTTTTCAGAACCTTTTATTAAGGGAGACACAGAACTACAGGTAAGCTCAATCCAGTTCTCTCCACCGTTAGCTTTCCTAGTTTTAGGGGTCAGGGGAATATAATTCTTATTAGTATAGTATTAACATAAAATCAATAATAGTACTCTCTCCCAAGTGCCTTTTGTGTGTCAGGTCTATGCGTAGTGATGACAGTCACCCCTCAGTATCCACAGGGTACGGGCTACAGGACCCTAAAATCCGGAGATGCTCAAGTCCCTAATATAAAACAATATTGTGTGTACAGAAAAACTATACATATCTTCACATATACTTTAAATCATCTTTAGATTACTTATAAAACCTAGTACAATATAAATACTATGTAAATCACTATTGCACTGTATTGTTTAGGAAATAGAAGAAAAATAGTCTCTGTGTGTTTTTATAGATGCATTTTTCCCACAAGTGTTTCCCATCTATTGTCGATTGAATCCTCTGATAGTGAACCTGGGATTCAGAAGCCCAGCTGCCCTATTCATTGCCTTTATTATCCACTTGAGTTTCAAGGTGACCCCAAGAAGAAGGCATGATTATTCCTACCTGACCAATAAGGAAATGAGGCTTAGAGAGCTTCGGAAGTGGCGGCTGCAAGGTTACTGTCTAAAAGTGGCTGAATCAGATTAGAACTCAGGCCTTCCTGGCTATAAATCCCATCTTCCTTATCACTGTGCTCATTCTGCATCTGCAAAATACCATCAAATGATTGTCTCATTAGATCCTCAGAGCTCAGCAGGGACGGGGTAGAATGACTGGAATTGCGGTTCAGGCTGCAGAGTGGAGGAGGGATGACTGCAGGGATTGGCCACTTGGGAGAAGAGAACATAAATGGCATCTCTACAGACCAGAAGGGCTTCTCCTTGAAAGTGCAAGTGGCTCAGCTATTCCTACTTTCTCCCTCCCCCCTAGCACTCTTGGTATCCCTCCCAAGGCAATGAGGGAGGCAGGTCCCAGGCAGGGCCAGCATCACTCTGCCTGCTTGTGAAAGGACACAGAAGATCCTCTGTTGTGGCCACCAGAGCTCCACGATGATAGATGGAGGGCCATTTGTGGAGCCCAAAGCAATCATTCATGGAAGACAATGGCCTGCTGGGACCCAACACATTGAAAGAAGAGCATGAAGCAGACAGAAGCAGGATTATTTGAGACAAAGTCAAAAAAAATTTGTTAGGAATCTGATTTCCTAAACCTTGAAATCAGCAGGAATGAAGGTCTGTCTCTGAAAGAGTTATTAACAGATGCATTTAAAGCTGAGGCAAGTGTGCTGGCTTCCTGGTGTTCATTACCAGCAAACAGTGGAAATGATTGTGTTGGATTTAGCAGAGGATTATCCTTTGGACAGCATTGCATGGGGTATCATTTGATAGGGAGGGAGAGCTTGGTGCCTATCACTTACTGTGCTTTATAGGGAAGAACCAGGGTGGGCAGATCTCAGAAACATCATTAGGAGTTTTCTTTGTCTGTCTTGGGTTCTGGTCCCTATGCGCAAAAGAAATGGATTAATTTTACTTGACCGGCCTGGGAATTATAACGAGAATCACCAGTGGATCCCCATTTTGTAATCTGAGGGAAAGTGAATGTTGCGTGTATGAGTCTGATGTGCACAGTCACAAAGATAGCCAACTTAGGGAACTACAGCCTGGGGTCAACTTCTTTATTTTCTGGATGGGAGTCAGGCACACGAACTAATTCTTCCTGACAATGGCTAAGGATGGGATTTTGTAGAAGCCAAGTGAAGTATGGAGAAACCCCAGTGAATGGAGAGATAAGTAGGCAACCAGTCCTGATACACTACCTCCACATCTGAACTCACACTAAGGATGGATTCCTTACCCTGCCTTACCCTGGCAGACAGGTTTCTGTGACTTGAGACTTGCCGTGTCATAATAAGAGATGGAAAGAAGGCTAGTTCAGAACATGACAAACCCACTGTAGGCTTGGCAGAGGTTAGATCTACTCTACCATGTCCATCCTGGGTCTCCCATAACTAATGGTGGCCTTCCATCAGAGGGTGCTGGGATCACCTGCTAATTGTGCACTTACCAGCTGCTTTGTTCTTTGCTAGGCCCTGGGGAGGTAAAAATCAATGCATTTGGAGATATTTGTTGCTCAGGGGTTAAGACCATAGTTGCTAGAACAACAGGCCTGGATTGAAGCAGAAGTTCTGTTCAGATAATGCTCTATCTTGGTTTAGTGTATTTCCTGACCTCTCTGCGACTTGGTTTCTTCAATAGAAAAGTGAAAGTGATTATAAGACATCCTTCAAGGGAGTCTATGCATATTAAATATGCAAATATTCAAATGTTTGCACATACACAGAAAGTATTGAATAAACTAAGGCAGTAAGTAATCTAAGATTTTCACATGTATGTCTGATGTGCTCTTAGGACCTGACAATATTCTTTAGCTTTTTTGCTCAAGGTTGGTGCTCCATCACTTCCTGGTTTTGGCTGGTTAATTGGAGATAAAAGAATCATATACTTTCCTTCCCTGGCTGGCTACAATATAATCCTCAGATACTTGCTTCCTGAGTAGTTAGGATTACAGGTATGAGCCTTGGATGCCTGGCTAAAATAATGTATTTAAAGCATCAAATCAACTAATAGATGTGAAGCATTGCATAATCTAATACACGTGGAGTAGATGGAATAATACCTGACACATAGTAAGTGTTAGATACATGTATTTGCTGGTATCTCTCTCCATATCCACCCTTGTGCTTATGTGAGGGATATGCAGCACCTGGCCCTTCCCTAGTGTGCTCCCAGTGTTGAAGCACAGCCATGTATGTGCCCACTTTGTAGGGCAGGAAGTAGCTCTGAGAATGATGCCGATGGAGTGCTGCAGGTAACTATAGGTGGGAGAGCTCAAGACCAGTTTGATGATCAAGGGAAGCTTGCTGGACAAGGGAGAGTTTGCAGAGATCTTGAATGAGTCAGACTCACTCAGGACCCTGCAGCACATAAAGCCAAGGCAGGGCAGAAGAGAATCAACGAGAGCATACTTCCCTGAGCATTCTGGAATTTCAAGTCAGTGAGGGCTTACATGACAGGGAAATGCTTCTTACAGGTAGGTGAAGGTCAGCACAGACACAGGATGGGTTTGTGTTGTTCCAGAAGAGGAAAGGCTCAAGCAAAAATGCAGGGACAGGACTGGATGAACAGAAGCAGATGTTCATGGTGATTGTGAAGTGCCCACTGGAGGAGGGGCCAACCAGAAAGTGCAGAGGCTAAGCACAAGAGGCCGTAGGTCCTCAGGCCAGATAGTAACAAATGAATGTGATTTCACTCTGAAGATTTTCTATGGCCTCATATCAAGCCCACATATTGTGGGCTTTTAAACATCAGCCATGTGTGCAAAGTAGGATTTAATAAGGTACAGTGAAGGCAAAGGTCACATCTACCTCCATCCATCCATCAGCTGACTTCTGTGCTTAGCCCCCAACAGCTCTGAGATGAGTGGTAGAGAACCAGAACGACTAGCATTAAAGTACTGGCCATAGTGCTGGCCACAGGACTTGTGTCCTGACACTTGCAGGAGCTCTGTCAGCACAAGTATAGAAGCCAAGAATCAAAGTGTTTAGGACGGGGGAGAGCGCATGGGGCGGGGGCGGGGAGGGGGGCGGTCTCAAGACTTCAGTCTCTCTGCAAGACTTCAGTCTCTCTGCCTCTACATCACTGCCTCATCCAAGGTACCAATCATGATCAGTTGCAGGTTTTTATTCAACTACAAGCCAGAAATGCCTGGTGTGTGCTGAGTAATCATAGTGGTTTTTATTATGTGGCTCCCAGACCTACAACTATCAGCGCTGCAGTATCAGGGCTCGGTGTGGAAGTGGGAAATAATTCATTCAAATCTCTGCCCCTTGATGCTTTGGGCCAGGATATGTAGTAAGTAGTTCAGTGTCAATTCAGGGGCTACTGTGATCTAGGATAAAGGGGGTGGGGTTTTGCACGGATTAGCTTCAATCCTGCATTCCACCTTCTGTTGTTAAGCCTTTGGTGTCACTTTCCTCATTACACCACCATAAAGTGTTATGTTCTACCTTCTTCAAAAGTTTGCAGTAAGGTAGGCACCAGTGGCTCATGCCTGTAGCCCTAGCTATTCAGGACCTGAGATCTGAGGATCACAATTCAAAGCCAGCCCAAGTAGGAAAGTTCATGAAGCCCTTATCTCCAATTAACCATCAAAAAGCCAAATATGAAGCTGTGGTTCAAGTAGTAGCGTGCCAGCCTTGAACTAAAAAAGCCAAGGGACAGGGCCCTGGCTCTGATACCAGCATGCACCGTGCGCGTGCGCGCGCACACACACACACACACACACACACACACACACACACACACACACACACACACACACACCTCAGCAGCTCATGAGGAGTCAGTGAGCAGTATATGTCTTGGCTCCTCAACCATTACTTTATTGCGCCCACCTCCTTCCTTTGCTCAAAAGAGGGTTTATCAAAGTAACCACATACCTCTCTTCACTAGAGTTTTGGCTATCTTTGATATTATAGACAAAAGTCTCTCTTTTGTCTTAGAGTTAGGACCAATTGTACATGTCAACTTGGCATCAGCATGATATTTGGTGAACTCTTCACTAACAGTCTTTATTTGCAACCTTCATATGCCTCATGCAGTAGGGAAATTCATTGCTACACTCCGCCTTTGTAGAGCATCCTATGTACCTAGTGAGTGCTGAGCACTGTGTCAAAATTGCTGGATAAAGCAGGCCAGACCATAGGCAGGGAAGATGACAAAGAACAGTGAAAGATGTGCAACTGCAATGGCCAGCCTGCCCAGCATGTAGTGTGATCAGTGGAGACACAGGTCCTGAGCACCATGTCCACTGATGTCTGGAAGAGTCAGGACCAAGCTCCTACAGGCTGACTCTAATTGATCTTGAAGGTTAAGTCTGAAACAAACAGATCATTATGGATGGCCACATTGGACTAGAAAGAATACTACATTTCTAGGGAGCTACAAATGGCTCTCTGGAGTTTTCAGATGAGGAAATCAATGCTATTGGAAATCAGACGTGTTCCAATAATGAACATGACCCCTCACAAGTCTTTTTTTTGTTCTCTGAGCCTGTTTCTTCATCTTTCACATGAGAATCCCTCCCAACTCCTATGATGCATCAGTGATTTGCTGTCTGTGGCTCATAGTCTACAAGTCACTTTGAAACCAACTTGGATCTCTATTATTTATCTTATTTTTCTGTTTGTATTTGGAAGCCTATTTCTTCATCTGTTAGAATCGCCTGCATTGCACATCCTGGAAATGTTTCTGTTTACCTTGATGTGCCGTGAGCACGATCCAGGGTTATTAATAAAACAGGGCAGACTTGCAGCTGCCAGGGGATGGTGCATAATTATAAAAACTGACTGTTGGAGGGCTTTGGTTGATACCAGCAGGAGTGCTCACTATGGTAGGCCCCACCTGACCTCAAAGGCTAGGATAAGGTGAGGATCCATGGTGCGTATGAAAAACACTGACCTGTTTTATCTTCTCCTTCCCAGGACAGTGGAAGTCATTTTCCTTTCCACTCCAGAGGCTACAAATTGACAACTTTTTGCCACCCATTTTGTTTTAAATATCATGAAATTTAATATAGCTGAGTACAGTGGCTCACTTCTATAATGCCAGCTACTTAGAAGGCAGAGACAATTCCCATGTGAGACTATCCCCCAGGCAAAAAGTGTTAGTGAGGCCATATCTCAACAAACAAGCCAGGAATGGGGGCTTCCCTAAGAAATACCAGCTATACAAAAGGGATAGGTAAGAGATTTGCCATCCAAAGCAGGTCCTGAGCAAAACTCACAATCTAAAAATTTTAACCAAATCAAAAAGAGATGGAAACATAGCGAAAATGGTAAGTGTTTGCCTAGCAAGTACAAGGCCCAAAACTACAAAAAAATAAAATAAAAATTTCATGTGAAAACCAGTGCATATTTCCCAAGCTATAGATGTCAACTAGCCCTTGGACAAATTTAGAACACTAAGCCCACCTTCTCAATACTGCCCATACTGAGCAGCAGCTACCCCTATCAGAAGGACATAGGTTCTTGTGTTTGCCACAGTTCCCATTCTCCCTTACTGTATTTTCCCTGTTTGCCACTCTAGACCTTTCTCTCTGAGGTATGAATGTGCAGAAACTCCATGTGATGGATTCAGACACTCCCCAACTTTCATATGTTCACCTTAATTATTTTGCAATGGTAACTAAGGTGGGGTTTAATTGGTTAGCTATACTTTTGGGGGGCAGGACTGGGGTTTGAACTCTGAGCTTGATTGTCCAGCTGTTTACCATTTGAGTATCTTCACACTTCTAATAATTCCCCGTTGCCAGTACCAGGATTTGATCTCAGGGTCTTGAGCTTGCTTGACTTGACTTGGCTGGTGCCCTAACACTGGAGGCTTACATCTACTCTCTTGCTCTTTGATGGTCATTTTGGAGGTAGTATCTTGCAGACTTTTCAGTCTAGGCTGGCTTTCAGACCTCCCTTCTCTGGATCTTAGCTTTCTAACCTTCTGAGTAGTTGGAATTACAGGTGTGAGGTACCAGCACCAGGCTGAATGAATGTTCGGCTTCATACTTAATTGTAAATATTTTCAACTTACAATGAATGTATTGGATGCAAGCCCATTGTTAGTAAAGGGAAATTTGTACGTACATTCCAGAACCCTCCTCAGGTAACAGGTTACCCTTCCTAGTCATTTTCTCATTCTTTCCTCACCACAGCCCACCCAGGTGCTTATTCCCATTTTACAAGGAATGCAACTAAGGCCCAGAGAATGAAGGCTTGTCCTATAGGATGGTTTAAGAAGTCTCACATTTGGAGAATGGGCAGAATGTAACTAAGGGAGGTAGCAGAAGTTGGTCCTAGCATCTGCTTTAACTTGAACTTGCTGGGTAATCCTATGTAAGGCCTTATTCCTTGGGGAGCTCCAGTTTCCTCCTCTGTAAAGTGAGGTTACTGCCTTACCTCAGAGCTTCTTAATGTAAGTGTGTTTCTGGGTGTGTGTGGGGGAACGTAATAGAAAGTTTAGTATTTTTTCCTGTAGCAAATGTCGGCTCTAACCCACAATAGCATTAGCAGTTCCTGGGACTTTGTTACCAGGAAGAATCGCATATTTTTGTATCCCATTATAGTTATTGGAGATGCCTCAAAATATCATTTGCACTCATCACTTTTTCAAGGTTATGATAATTATTAGACTTGTTGTGAGATCTTCTTATGACTTGAAAAAGTAATAAAAATATAACAATCCCAAATTTTTCATTTTAATATTTTGATAACTATTACAAATAATTAGATTTCTTTGTAATCCTATTGATTTTTATTTTGTACATTTAGAAACTTTTTTCTTTCTGAGGCAGTGTTTATACATTTCTAGGAACCACCGAAGAGATTCACAGGACCACAAAGGTATACTCTTGCCTTGAGTGATCTCTATGATGCTATAACTCTGGGGACTTCAGGTTTCATGAGCACCAGACTCAGGGCCACTCAATGAATAGCACAATTCTACCTTCACCCTCCATCCAGACCATTCTGCTTCCACACCTGACACAGCTTCCCAGGTGATCCCCTGGGCCTGTGTAGCTTAGATGGCATTCAGTTACATCAGACCAGTCTGATGCTGTCAGACAAACTTGGAATGAGATGGGAGGAGGGAAGGAGAGATTCATGGTCCCTGGAGGTCTCCTGGACTCACATCTCTTGCTCTAAAACCTTCACCGTCTGCATATTGTCCATCCCAGTGCTTCGGATAGATCCTTGGGGTCAAAAAATGACAAAAGCCCTAGATCTCACAGATGGGATGAGTGAGGAAAGGACAGAATAATGGGAAAGGAGGAGAAGGGGTGGAGCTGACAGCAGGAGCCAGGCCAGCTCAACTTAGAACCAGGATAAGACTCATTTGTTCTAGGAACATGAGATACAGGATGATCAATGGGGCTGCCATTGCAGAAGCTCAGATCAGAGATTAGTATAGCCTGAACTGGAGTAGTGGAGATGGAGGAAGTAGGGAGAAGTAGGAGAGCTTGAAAAGCTAGAAAACACAGGACTCAAGGATGAATTAACTACAAGGGATGAAGTTGATCTAGGTTGCTAACTTGTACCTCTGGTTGGTAGTACCATTTATGGAGATGGGTATCAGCAGGAGCAGACCCCTTAGTGGGAGAATGTGGGAACTGTGCTGTTGGCATGTTGCATTTGAAGTGAGCAGGTGGACTCAAGGGCTAGGACAATTGGCTTTTCTTATTATTATTCTTATTATTTCTGCTTATTATTGCAGTGGAAGTACAACATGTATCCCTCCCAGCTACCAGGTCTAAGCTATAAACAGGGCATGAGAGAGGTTAAACCTATTTTGTTGGGCTGCTGTTATGGCTACTACAAAGATGGCATGGAAGAGCCTGGTACAGAGCAAGAAGTCAGTGGACATAGGCGATCACCAGCAGTGGTCAATTTTAATTAAACACATGGCCTCCGGAATCTTATAAAATCCAGTTAAAAAGAAGTGGTTAGGCACTTTATGAAATGGTTATTAGTGCCTGACAAAGGTAGTAGGGTGTCCCCCGACTCTGTTTCCTTGGCTGTTGGAACCGTGTATGTGCCTCTGTTCCCAGCACCTGGTTTGTACAGGGTGTGATTGTTGGTTGAGATTTGGATATTTAGGCTCCATTCTTGCCTCTGTAGACTTGGGCATGCTATGTCACCTCTCTGAACCTTGGTTTCTTCAATTATAAGAAAGGAAAGATAATAATCTCTAGTTCCAGGACCACTATAAAAGTCAAATCAAATGAGTTCATGTAAAGTGAACACAATGCACATTACATGGCCTATGCTATCTACTTCATGAAAGTCAGTACTTTTCTCATACGTGACCATTTACTCTGCTGCCGTAGGGGGGTAAAGTAGAATGTGGTATCAGGGTCCTCCCAACATGACCTCTGCCACCTCCTCTTCATCCCTGTGGTCCAGCCACACCATACAAGGCGCTTTCTTCACTCAGGCCTTTTCTTAGCCTGACACATTTTTTACCTATATTGTGACCATCAGATGGATGTCTTCTTAGTGTTCAATGTTCAGCAAGGACCGCCTTGCCCAGGAAGCTTCCTTTATGCTGCTAAGGAGAATCCCATTGCTGTCTTCTGACCCTGCAGCCCTATCCTTTGTCCCTGTCTCTTGGGTTATATGACAGCTATACTCATACAGCATTGCAGAGAGGCAAGGAATTCATGCTCTAGCACCATCTCAGTCAGGAGCAGAGAGTGCCTTGTATACCCTGAGGTCACAAGGAAACAAAGGCTGGAAGGCTTTGTGACTGATGACAGGGGGGACTCCTCTATTGGAAGCTCCAAAGCAGCCAGGTCACAAGGCCGTGTGACCAGGCTACTGTGAGGAGCTTGGCCGGGGTACCTAGAACAAAGTTAGAGACCCTGTCCTTAGCCTGGTTCCCCCAGGGCTCTGTGGTTCTCTGGCTCTCCACTCTGATCTGTCTCCCAGCCTCACTCTCAAGTCTATCCATCTTCACTGCATGCAGTAATCATATCAAGGAAAAGTTGGGTCCTGTTTAACCAGCTTACACAGACGATCTCATTGTTTCATATTGAGGCCTGAGCCCCACATCCTTGGTAGTCCTAGCGCTGGATCAGAGGTTCTATATCTTCCTCAGCTGTCTGCCCTTCTCAGGAGGGGCTCATATTTCACACTCTCCCAGGACCAGACCTTGTGCACAAAGTCTGTACTTATGAGTCTTGTTTGATACCTGATTTGCCATTCTCAGCTCATTAGAATCGAGCCTTCCTCATAGGATCTCAGAATAGATCACTATCCTACTAATTTGTGCCCATTGGTTCCGGAGCATGGTTTAGGGGACTTGATAAGTATCAGGACTATCAGAGCAGTGAGAGTTCTTTAGGATTGACTCGCAGGACCCCTCTAGGTATTTGAGAGATGCTAGATCATGGAATTCTGACAACACCTCTGGACAGTGTGGTCAGGATGTCCATTTTGCAGCTAAGGAAACTAAGGCCAGAGGAGTTGAGATAGAAACTGAGGTCAGGCCCAAACTCTTTCTGCTCTTCTCAGCCATCTCTTCCAGTGGGCATCTGACACACAAAGGAAGCAGCTGGCAGTTGTATGTTGAATGGAAGGGTGACCATGAAATTGCTGGATAGAGAAGATGATCTTCTGAGAAGAACTCAGTTTCTGGGCTCATTAAAATTAAAAAGGCCCCCTCATGTGTTTTCATGGGGCTTGGAAAGAATGACTGTCTTATGCAAATCTTGTTGGATCCCTATTATTATACTTTCCATGTTTAGAAGTAAACAATAAAACCACTATTTCTATTGTGCAATACAGAAAACTCTCCCTCTTTGAAAGCAACTGGATGTAGTATCCCAGGTAAGAGCACCTGTGGAAGAAGCAGCTGTGAGGAGGGTATCAAGAAGAGGCCATAGCAGGTCCCCAAAAGGCCTTCTTAATGTGTTGGGATCTCATTCATGGCCCGGCAAGGCTACGGTGGGTTGTTAGGTGTTGGGGCTGAGATTTGTAGCTAGAGTACAATTTGCTCATGCTAAATTGCCTCACACCACCTTGATAACACCTACAAAACTAAATTTAACCAAGAGGGACTGAAAAAGGACAAGATCTTTGACCCCAAAATGCCCAGAAGAACGCTAAAAGGAGCATGTTTTGAGAATCTAATGAGCAGACAAAGTCCAGGGGAAAAAATGGATCCAAGCACCAGCAATGATGACACTGGAAATCCCAGCGCATGGTCCTCAGGGAGAGCTCTTCCTCATGCAGACATCTGGTGACAATCCACCAGCTTAGCTTAGGTCAACAGTTTCTTAAAATAAGTGTCTACATCTGAACAGCAGACACAGCTCACAAAGCATCTCTGAGCCTCGAGATACCCACAGCATCCTGGATAATGGCAAAAGAAACATACAGAAAGAAGGCCTTAGCTTGTGCCTTCTATGACCTTGCTTTGCTGAGTTCATAGGTCTATGTCCTTGCAAGTACCTGCCCTAGTCAGGCCTGGGATGCACTTTGATACCATTAGTGGGAAACCTCTACCTTCTGGCAGGTAGAGCCTAGAAGTTTAAATGTCCCCTTTTTGCCCAGTTACCCAAGGCCAAGACAGTCACCATCCCATTATCCAATCCCAGCCCTGACATATAAGCCCAACAAGCTGTGAGATGCTTATTTTCCACCTGGAACTGGAAGTCTTCAGACTTCAGTAAACACCTGCCAGCCCATTCACCCCAGCTGAATAGAGTTCTCTCCACTAACGACAGGCCAGCCACCTGCCATTAATAAAAACTGGATGTACTTATTAAGAGCTAAATATTATGGTAACTAATTCAATAATTAGTATGAGGATTAATAGTGGTTTAAACTATGATTACTTAGATAGTGCTAGCCTATCTAATTCGAAAATCCTGGCTCTAGCCAGACATGGTAGAATATGCCTGAAATCCCAGCAGGAATGTCTCCAAGTCATAGACAACCTGGGCTACATAGTGAGACCCTGTCTTAAAAACAGAACAACAACAAAACTTTTGGCTCTATCATCTGTTTTGTGACTTTGGGCAGTTCCATCCACTCTCAATGTACCAATTTCTATCTGTAAAATAAGAGGAATAGAAGCACCTACCTCATAGAATTGCTCCTGCAGGTTAAATGAGTTCATGTTTAGGACAATGCATGACAAACAGTAAATACCATATGTTAATACAGATTACCCTAACTGCAGTTGTAATAATGTTGCTAACATTTGTCCAGACATTGCTAGATGACAGGTGTATTATTACTGTAGCATCACCAGAATAAGGTACTTCTTCTGTCTTACATTGGAATGGGAAACACAGAGGCCCAAGGAGGTGAAGGATGCTGTCGAAGCTCAACCACCTACAAGGTAATAGAGCCAGGAGTCAGACCCAAAACTCGATTCCAGAGTCAGTGCTTCTTCGCAACACTTAACAAGGACTTCCTGAGCCCCGTCAAGTATCAGTCTCTCTTGGATCTTCAGATGAAGAAAGACTGCAGGTAGTGGGATGGTCAAGGAATCTTGAAGAAGCAACTAGAGAGCTGCGTGGAGATGATACTCTTTATGGCATCTTGATCTGATCTCCCTAGCTGAAACCTGGTCTCCTGTAGACTAGCCTTTGTTCTTCTCCAGAATTCTCAGCATGGGTGTGCCTGAGCTCTCAGTCATTACCAATGGCTCATCCTTGAACCCTAGCCATTCAGAAGGCTGCGATCTGTGTATTGTGGTGCAAAGCTAGCCTTGGCAGGACAGTCTGTGAGACTCATCTTTCATTAACCAGCAAAAAGCCAGAAATGGAGTTGTGGCTCCATTTCTGTGGCAGACCATCAGACTTGAATGAAGAAGCTAAAGGACAGTGTCCAGATTCTGAGTTCAAGCTTCAGTACTGGTCCAAAAGAAATGTCAAAATATAAATAAAAAAATTCGGAAGAGCCAGAAAATCCTGACCGGCTGACCTCTTTTCTCTGTCCCAGGACAGCAGTGGCCAGAGTAGACAGAGTCCATGATCACTTTTCATTGCCACTGGTCATTTTGCCCAAGGTAGTAACCCACTGTGATTACCCTAAGAGCCCCAGTCAAGCTAAAGAAATGCCACTTCAACATCTTGACATCCCAGCGGCTTTCTAGGAAAGGGGACAGGGAGAGTAAGCACAGATTCACTATATTCAGGTACTAAATGGTGTGTAGAGTTCAAGGTAGATTCAAGGAACAGTTTGATTCAAGAGAAGAGCTGAGCCTCTCTGATCTCCAATCCATCTTCCCTCTAGTTAAGTCAAGAAAATAATCTCAGAGGAAACCTTCATAAATATACATGTTAATCTATAGAAAGAAAAAAAAGTCATCAAATCAATCATGCTAGTAATGCAAATTTATTTTTAAATGTTAGACAGGAGAGAAGGCAGTAGATTTGCCATAATTGCTATATAATTTGACTTGAAATTAAGTCCATTTAAGAGACATTCATTGAATGTGAGCAAAATAGGGTGAAGAGGCGGGAGCTAAAAGAAAAGCAGGAAGCAGGGACCTGGTTGTGGAGGTGCTTTCTCTCTGTTCCTCTGGCTGCCAAAGCCAAGGCTTTGAATTTTGTGCATGGGCAGAGATAGGAAAGACCTTCATGATGGTATTTGAAGTGGACCTGTTTTGTCACCGTATCTGCTTTTTTTGTAAAACACTCACATTAATTTATTTATTATTAAAACCAAAGGGTTGATTGCTTGGTTCTTAGAGTAGATCCATTATTTGACTTAATTCAGTATTCACTGTGTGTTGTACTTAGTGTATTTGGGTAAAAATGAGGAATAATACTATGTATGTAAGTATGTTTTGGTTGCTGGTAAGGGCCTGGGTACTGTCCTTTAGCTTTTTCTCTCAAGGCTGGCACTTTACCACCTAAACCACAGCTCCACTTTCAGGTATAACACTTTTTCTTTTTTTTAATTCTTCCCTCTTTTTTTTTTTTTCCATCGTGGGGCCTGAACTCTGGGCCTGGGCGCTGTCCCTTAGCTCTTCAGCTCAATACTAGTGCTCTACCACTTGAGCCACAGCGCCACTCTCGGCTTTTTCTGCTTATGTGGTGCTGAGGAATCGAACCCAGGGCCTTGTGCATGCAAGGCAAGCACTTTACCACTGAGCCACCTTCCCAGCCCCGGTATAACACTTTTTTAAAAGAGGAAATATATGACTGCAATATGGCAGACTGTGATGAGTAAGGTTCTGACTCAGATTGGGGCTCAAAGGCTTCAAGGAAGAGGTGTCTTTGGATTGGGAGTGAAGATTCAAGGCCGTGTTTGTTTTCCTCTTTTCGTCCAGCTTTGTAGTTCATCTTTGGTGCAGAAATGAGAAACTCTATACCATGGAAGTCTAAGCTGCTCCCGTGGGCTTTTCTGCCTGTTTGTTCTCTGATCATAAAAAATTCATGCCAATTAATTTTAAACCAGATGACAGGAAATGGAAACTTGGAGCTCTAAAAGACCACTCCACAACAGCTTCGATCCTTCTCCAGCACAGACACCCCTTTCTTGCCTTCCCCTGTGGCTGGACTTTGTCCTCATTCACAGTGCGGTGACATTCCTGGACACTTTGTCACTAGCCCTTTCTATTCCCCTGCCTACTATCTTGGATCTTTGAATAAAGAATCACTTTCTGTTCATTTTTTTCTAAATTTGCTCTTAAAAAATGATGCAGCTTTTTACTAAAATGCCCTTTAGGGAGCTTAAATAGATATGGATGCAAACTTGTCACTTTATGGAGAAGCCAACAGTATAACTGAACAGGGTACCCAGCTTTGCTTTGGAAATAGAGCTTAATTAAAGGCCAAAGACAACGGATCTGAACTAGGGGTAATAAATTCTGGTCCCTTCAGTTTCTAGCTGTGTGATGCTGGGTGGCTTTCTTATATACAACCAAGCATAAGGTGTTTGTACTTTTTTGAGAAATCTGAACTCAGGGCCTTGTACTTGCTAGGCAGACAAGCTATCACTTCTAACTCCCTATTTAAGCCTTGAAATATGGTAGCTTTTGGCAATAAGGACACAAAGTATAGTAGAGACACTATATATTCCTAATATTCAAAGAATGTTGATAGATAAGCATTTTGCGTTTCAACATTCTTTGAATATTAGGAATATATACACACATATATATGTATATTTGTTTTGTATATGTGTGTATCATTATCTCAAACCTTTGGCTTCATGGAAATCTGTAAAAACTCCTTGAACTTGTATTCCTTTTAAAACTGTGGAATCTATTTTGATTGCAAGATTGCCATTCATTGGACCTAGAGAGAAGGACACAAATAAAGAGCTGCAGAAATGTTTTTCAAAATCCTTTAAGAATGATGTTAAGTAGGCACACTGGCCTGCTAGAAGGAACAAACAGAGATCAGGAGAACTGCAGTTTAAAGTTGGCTTAGTTCAAAGTCACGAACCTGTGAATCCAGCTATAAGGGAGGCTGTAGGCAGGAGGATCCCAATCGAGGGCCAGTTCAGGACAAAAGCTGAAGACACTATACAATGCACAAAGAGCCTGGGAGTGTTATTCCAGTGGTACAGCACCTACCTAGCAAGATCAAAGTTCAAACCTAGTATTGCCGGAAAAAAAATAAAATGTAAAAAAGCAGTAGGAAAGAAAGGAAGAAAGAAACCAAAAAGAAATGTAAAGTTATGTATAAAATTAGTGCTGGTGGAGCTACGCATGAAGGTGGCAGACATTGTTAAGGAAGTGCCCAGATTACTGTAGCAGGTCTGGGATGGAACATCGGGCCCTGCCTTGCAGTCCTTTTCTCAGCGCTACACATCTCCTGGGGTGATTCTGGGGATTATGAGATCGTATCTGTAGATATCAGCAGCTCAGTAGCTGTCATAGAGTAGGGGTTCAGACTTGCGAATTTCATTTCCTCTTCCTTGGTCTCTTCGTTTTAAGTTAAAAGTGGACATCTAATGCTGGCTGGGCAGTTTCCTTATTTTCCAGATGAGATAGCAGATGGCAGTCTAAGCAATGTAACTGCTCCTACTCCACTGAACCCTAGCATAGACAGTGCCTTCCAGAGACCAGACCACAAAGGGACAAAGTAGTCGGGCAAATGGCAAAAGAGATAAGATGGAAGGCAACAGCCCAGGCCTAACCCTAGGATAAGAGAAGGATAAATTATCATCTACTGGTTACTTTGGGGTTTTATTATAGCTCCTGCTCTGTAAAATGGAAAACTGGGTAGAAGAAGAGTGGGGATTGGAAAAAAAAACCAGAAAATAAACAAAAAAAACCACCTCCAGATGCCAAGAATGGAGTGCTGAGATGCTAGTATTCTCGTGTTCTTTTTTTTTTTGCTCTACTTCTGCAATTCTTCATGGTCTCTCATGTGTTGACATGAAAACTAAAAACAAGTACCAATATGATTGGAAGTCTCAATTTTCTATACCGAGCCTTGGATATCATTGGTGTTCATGCTTGACATATTAATTAATTATTATGCTTAATTTTTTATGATCACACTTCATTTTCTAAATGAAATGAAGTGGGATCACCAAAGAGTTCCTTTGCAACTCTTATGAGAGATTTCCTTAGTTGTATGGGATCATAAATAGCTGGTAGCTAATATAAGATGTAAACCTGCTGGTAAATTTTAATCCATTTGAGGTTCAGGGATTCATTGTCGTTGTCTTCTTGTTTTACAGATGGAAAAATTGAGAATCAGAGCAGGCTAGTGATCTCTTGGATTCTGGGCCATTAGGTAAGTGATGATGTTGAAATTGAGCCTCAAATAAGATATACTTCTTGTCTGTATCACCCAACCCCTGCCAGACCCAATGCTCAGTCCTGGGACTTTTCTATGGTGTGTGGTTCAAATATGAAATAAGGTGAGCCATGTCAAGGCATTTGGGTTTTACTTACACTTGTAGTTTCAGTTTGTTCCTGTTGTTAAGGTAGACTATTTAACAGGAGAGTTCATGAAGACTTCCTGGCCTTACCTGGTTTGCACTAGGTCTCTCCCTGGGAATACTAGAGTCCATTAAAACCTATCTTGTACTGCAGCTGGTGTGACATCCATGGTCTCAATTGTTCAGTGACTCTAGAACAGAGATTAGGGGGTTAGCAGATCTAGCTGTACTACCATGGTCTCTGTATCCCATAGATTTCCTTACTGTCATTCATTCTTTCAAACTCCACTATCTCTTTCCCTAGAATATTTAGTGCTAGGCACTGTGCTGTGGAAGTGAAAAGGTAAATAAAGCATTAGGCTTTGCCCTGGAGAAGCTCACAGCTCTATGTAGTTTATGTGGGGTTTTGTGATCTTGCCACAAGTTTGTAAGATAGAAAGAAGTAGTTATTGTTGTTTGGCCATAACTCAGAGTTGGCCAAGGGTGGACATTAAGGAAGGGTTGGGTAAGGGCTTGAAATCTAGACTTACAAACAATACTGATGGTTTTTAGCAATGAGCCAGAATTTTTGGACCTCCCCTGGGCAGTCAGTATACTGTTGGGAAGATGGGCCCTTTGATGGAGCTCATGCTGATGCAGGGGTATTTTCTACACAGCGTTCTTTCCTGGGTCCTGCTGATTATAGCAGAAAGCAATGCCTTCCATGTCTGAGAGAGAAGGAAGCCATGGGTTCTGAACAAGCTGGTTACCAGAGGGAAAGCTGCTGGGGGCCAGGATTGCTTCTTCTAAGCATCTGGGATTTAGCATATCAGAGAGAATCTGCCATGGGCCAGGGGACACAGTCCCCTTCTTGTGCAGTGACCCTGCTGGAGGCTGCTGCTCCCCACCAAAGCTTAACGATCCTGGTAGCTTCTGCCAGCCGCCTTGCCGCAGGCATGGCATGGAGAGTGGTAGGGATTAGAGGCTGTGCTGTTTGTTTACAAGGAAGACAACTGCTTGCAGTTCCCTCAAAGTCTGGAATTTCAGAGACTGACCCAGGTGCTGTTTCTGCTTTGTGTGTGTGTGTGTGTGTGTGTGTGTGCGCGCGCGCGTGTGTGTGTGGTGATTGAGTCCTTGATGTACATATCATAAGAGAGCACACAGTGTGTGACAGATGGGATAGATGGGAAATGTGACTGTGCATGTCTGTATATCTGCGTATCTGTCTATGTATGTGTGTAATCTATAGAAAGCAACTCTTACGAAATTGGAAAGCCCTGATGGGTAAATACTCTTTCCCACGTCTCCTAACTCCACCCATCCCTGCGTATTACCTGGCTCTGTTTTCACATCTGTACATTGACTATGTCGACTGTACTCAACTAGCTTTCCCCTCTCCACGGCCTTCCTCCCTCTGACCTTGCTCCCTGAGTGGATACTGAAACAACATGCACTTCAGCTTCCTGGTCTTCGTTTTGTTAAATCTATGTTGTTTGAAAGAGTTACACCATTGCACCTCACATGTACACACTATACTTTAGTCAACACGTTTATGTATATATGCAGAGAGTATAAATTTTTAATAGGACATCAAAATAGACTTTTATTACACCTCATTAAACCCCTTGATGACAAAGGGAAGCTGGCCATTCCTTTCTCCTGGTTGGGGTCATCCAGTCCCCCTTTCCCTCTTCTTTGGAGTCAGATAAAGACAGCTGTTGTTTGAATTGATCTCTCCTGGTCCCTTCCCCCTCTGCCCTCCACCGCCAGCATTCCCATCCCGGGGCTGTGCAATCTCTCTACTTGTTTTTCTCCAAACTAACAGGGCTGGTGTCCAGACTGACAGATGATAGCTGTAGTACACCTGGAACCCGAGCTCCTAGTGTCTCATGAAGCCCCAGCAGGGAACTTTTGGGTCTTTGTTCAGGAGGTGCTCTGAGCTGACTGTTTCAGGGCCCGGTCCTTTCCCTGTGGGTCACTTTCAGCTGCAGCCACTCAGCAGGATTATGTGTGTATGCAAACTCTTTCCTTCTTGGGTTGAGTTTCCCCTTGTCCAACATGGGAGGAGGTGAAGGCCTGTTGAAAGGCAGGTCTCACCCTAGAATGCAAGCATTTTGCCAGGTCTCCTGAGCAGGGCTGGTTCCCAGAGTGATTATCTTTCCTGAGCCAACAGCCAGGTGCTGTGTGACAGGAAGCCAGGCAACTTAGCAACAGACTTATCAGGCTGCACTACAAGAATGTTCATTCGTGTAAACAGGCCTGGCTTTGCACAGTTTTGTTCCTGTCTGTGCACTGACTCAGCTTGGGGCTGGGGCATTTTGATTTGCACTGCAGTGTAACAGAGGTAACATACTCCTGAGGCATAGAGCTCTGTCTGGATCTTTCCTGTTCATCCCCACAGGAGCCTCTAAGATGCTGAGTACAGCCAATATTTGTGATCTAGATAGAAATCCCTGCTCTAGGCAGCCAGTTGCCTATCTGCAGTAACCTTTGTCTTATAATATAGCAGGCATGCATTTGATGCCTAGTTTGGCTGGCTATCTATCTATCTATCTATCTATCTATCTATCTATCTATCTATCTATCTATCTATCTATCTATCTATCTGTTGCTGATACTGGGCCTTGAACTCAGGCCTCAGCATTTTGTCTTAGCTTTATGGCTTAAGGCTGGCACTATTACCACTTGGACCACAGCTTCACTTCCAGCATTTTACTGGTTAATTGGATATAACTGTCTCATGGACTTTTCTGCCAGGGCTAGCTTTGAATCATGATCCACAGATCTCAGCATCCTGACTATAAGTGTGAGTCATCAGGTCTGGCTCTGGCCTTTTATTGAACCAATCTGGTCTACTTTGTACATGTCTCTGTAAACTGCTGTTGAGGTATGTCTTCTATCTGAGCAACTGAGACTCGAAAATCATCGTGCATTCTACTAGTCAAGTCTTTGCCGAGGGAAAAGACATCTTTCCCCAATTCCCAAAGAGACAATAAAGGGGCTAGTAGTGCCTCTGTCCCTTCTGGCTTCAGTTTCCTTCCTTTTAAGGTGATAGATTGTAGAGGAGATTCATGATAATCCTTAAGCTACACCTGGCAGATACAGAATAGCTGTCATTAGTAGTTGTCATAGTAACGTAGTAGGAGCCATAGGAATGGTGCAATATTGATAATGGTTATTTTTGTAGTACTTTATACTTTTCTTAAGGTTCCTTAACACTTGATTCTCTCAGCAACACTACATTAAAAGCAAGACTAGGATTACTCTCTTGATTGGAGATAAGGAAACTGGGACAAAGAGAAATGTGATGTGACTTGTCTTCTGCCCGCCCCTGAAGGCCTGGCCTGGAGCCAGCATGAACCATCCATGCCATGGTGTGGGGGTTGGGGGAGCCCAGAGCACCATCCTCTCCTGGAGCACAGACCCCTCTTTGTCTCTGTCCTCTCAGCCTGGTCATCTACCTTCATCTTGGAAAGCCTGCCCATTTATTTGGGATACTCTGCCTTGTTCTTTCCAGAAACTTGATCCAAGTGGCCAGCCTCTGTTTTTGTGGCCATAGTTAGTGGCTAAGAATTATGTCCAAACCAGAAAAGCCACTGTATTTCAATCCTGCCACACAATGAAGTGGACCTGTTGCTGGCCTTTAGACCTCCCCCCCACCCATTCAATAAGCACCTATGGTGAAATTTTGTATCTTTTTCAAGATGAGACAAATAGGTTTCAAAAAACAAAGTTAAGAGAGCTAAATTTACATAAGCATTTAGTGATAATGTTGAGACTTGAACTGAGATATTTAGACGGGAAAATTGATGCCGTTAGCTTATACAAAGTAACACACAATGGCCAGCACACACACACACACACACACACACACACACACACACACACATACACACACACACACACTCACACAAGCTCCTGCCATGTGCATTGTAACTGTTGGTTCTTCTATGGTCTACTACCCTATATATTAAGGTTCTTGAGGATAGAAACTGGATGCCTCCAACCTTAGCATCATACAGAGTTTATGGCAACTGAGTGATTAGTGATTGAATGATTTATAGGGAGTAAATTGTTAGCTCTGTGCTAGGCATAGTGCTTAGTGCTTTACCTATGCAATCATGTATTAGTTAGCAATAGAGTCAGTTCTGAGAATTATGAGAGTAGATGATCTCATGGATATACAAACATCATAGTAAGCATTACCCAAACCTACACAGTATGTAGAGCCATACTCAAGCTCCTATGCAATAAGGGTAAGGTACATGAGTCTCCTGCTGGCATAATGTTGAATACTGTTTTATAGTAAACCATTTTTAGTAAGTAGGAGTCCACCCTAAAATCGTGATAGAAATATTACACTATATAAATGAACCACTACCACAGTCATTTATAATCAGCATCTAGTACTGCTCACAATACATCATCATGTGTTACATATTTCTACTATCGGCAATGCAGTAGGTTTGTTTGCACACATCATCAACACATGAACTATGCATGGAGCTCCATGAAGAGGACTATGCCTCTAGGCAACAAGTTTTTTCAGTTATATTATAATTTTTTATGTGTGTGCCAGTACTTGGATTTGAACTCAGGACCTGGGACACTATCCCTTACCTCTTTCCATGAAGCAGATGATTGGCCTCTTGGGGCATACCTCGACTTTCAACATTTTGCTGGTTAATTAGAGATAAGAGTCTAGTAGTCTTTGTTGAATGAGGTGGTTTCAAACCTTGATCCTCAGATCTCAGCTTCTTAAGTAACTAGGATGACAGATGTGAGCCACCAGTACCTGGCCCATTATAATCTTATAAGATAGCTGCTGTGTATGTGGTCTGTCATTGCCTGAAACATCTTTACATAACTGTCTTACTGTTTAACTTCCCCAACAAGACATTAAGATACTATTACTATAAGCATTTAAACTAAAGGCAAAGTTTAACATAGAGTCACTTTCCCAGAGTGCCCAGCTCAACATTGGCAGAGCTGGGAAGGGACCAGGGGCTGCCTGACAGAAAAGCCAGTGCTCAATGGAAGTCCTCTCTCACCAGGGGTCACCATGTGCCTCAGAGCTGCAGCTGAGGCCCATGTTCCTGCAGTGATTTCCTATGAAGCCTTGACTCAAATCCAGAACCTTCTATCCAGAGCCCAGTGAAGTTTCCATGTAGAAGGGATGAAGCTGGTACAGATTGAGTAACTACAGTCATATATGAAAGACAGTGTGCAAAGCCACTAATCACATTAACAAGAAAATGGTGTCTTTCCCGGGGAAAGCAGATCTTCTCTGTAAGATACAAGTGGAAGCAAGGGCAACATCCAGAAGTACAGTCTCCTCTCCTCTCCTTTCCTCTCCTCTCTCTCCTCTCCCCTCCCTTGTCTTCTCTTTTCTTGTTTCTTCTCTTCTCCCTTCTCTCCCTTCTTCCCTCCCTCCCTCCATTCCTTTCTCCCTCTCCCCCTTTCCTTCCTTCCTTCCTTCCTTCCTTCCTTCCTTCCTTCCTTCCTTCCTTCCTTCCTTCCTTCCTTCCTCCCTCCCTCTATCCCTCCTCTACCCCCCTTTCTTTCTTTCCTATACTAGGCTTTAAAGTCAGGTTCCTGTGCCTGCTAGGCTGGAGCAGTATTGCTGAGCCATGCCTCTGGCCCTGTTTTTCACTGATTTTTTTTTTAATAAGGTTGTCATTCCCACTGCCTGAGCTATGATCTACCTGTTTTCAGGTTCCCTATCCTCCTTATGATTACAGGCATATGCCACTATATCCAGCTTCCCTCTGTGGAGATGGAGTCCCATCAACTTTTCTGCCTGGGCTCACCTGCCACCATGATCCTCCCAATCCTAGCCTCCCACACAAATTGGGCACAATCCACTGGCACCCAGCTTGAGCAGTACAATCTTTTGAGTCCCCTGGAGAACACTGGAATGTGTTTCCACAACATTCTCTGGGGGAAATTCTTGGATTTGCCAAGCCCACCTCAGCCAGCTCATTGGTAAGTGAGGCCAAGTGTGAGGGAAAGAAAGGTCTTGGTGCAATGCTCCCAAGGGAGGACTTTCCCACAAGACTTCATGGACCAATGGCTTGTTTCATCATGTGCAGTGCCATCTTATGCAAGCTGGAGAAATGGTACTCCAGCTTCATTGCCACAAGATAATTGACCCCCTGTGACTTTATCCAAAAGGTAGCAGGAGCATGTGGATTTTGTGGAAGTGAAGTATCAGGAAGCTGAATGGAACCAAGAAAGAGAGGGGCTCTGGGGCTACCTGGACAGAATGAAGACTCTGACAGAATTCCTATTCATGCAGAGCTCACTCACAAGTGAGAATCTGAGCTATGTTTGGAATTTGGAAACCTGCAGTTTGGAGCTCTATCACTGTCAGAGCAGAGACCTTGCCTGGCTACCCCTTGGCAGAAGGTAAGGCGGGCAGAACGGACATCATAACACATCAGGGACTTCATGGATATGTCTGGGGATAGAATCAGAGTTTTGCTCTCTTGGAATCTAGCACTAGGCACCTAAGAGGGTGAGAATACTAATCTTGAAGCTGTCTCTTAAAGACATGTATTTTTTCCCTGCACAGCAACAGTTTTTAAATCATACTCTGCAGAGCCCAGAGGGTTTAGGAAATCCTCTCTGGGACTTACATATGAGATAAGCAGATAATTCTCTGTCGATTCCTGGGCTCCCTCTACCTGATCAATTCTCTTCTCCTCATTTGCATCTGGAGCTTCCTTGTTGTCTTGCAAAAGCTCAGCTGGGATATACCTTCATGGCCATACTCCATTGCACTCCAGGTCCATTTTCATTCAGTGTGTTCTGATTGGTCACTGCCAATGTGTATCTGTTGTTGGGTACTTGGAGTTTTACTTCTGCTTGTAACTCCTCCTTTGTACAGAGCCGGTGCACTGCCACTGTGTCAGCTGCATCATAATCTGCATCCATCAGCCAGTGTCCAGCCTTCAAGCCACTGATGGATTGGATCAAACTGGTGTGTTGTCACTGAGCAGTGTTTGCGGTGCTTTTCCTTCCATCCCAGGGTCATGTGGGCTTGGGTGATTTAGCTGTTTCCCCACCCATCAAATCAAAAGCTGTGGTTTTGTGGCAGTGGTGCATCTGTGAGCTGGGCTTGTGTTCACTGACTCAGCCCCTGAACAGGTTTGTAGAAAGCAAGCAGCACCCAGGCCTTATTGCCTATCTGTGGATATGAGTCCGGCCTGTGCAGTTCTATACAAACAGCTCCCTCAAATGGGGAAGCTGTGCCAACTTCTGGGTTCCAATTCCTCATGTGCATTATCCTACCCCTACTTTTCCCTTTGCTTGAGAAAAAAGCAAAACATAAAAACCACATTAAACAAGAGGAATGGCAGAAGAAAGTAAATAAAACATATGCTCTGGAAGCTCAGATCAGGATTGAATGCCCAGATTCTGCTTCTCATTAAATTGTTTGACCTTGAGGAAATGGCTAGTCTTCTGCCTCACTTTTCTATTCTACAAAATGGGGAAATGACTAATATTTACCATGTGCCATAGCAGAATTTTAAGTATTTGCTTAGAAATCCCCACTAAAGGAGATACCATTATTCTCCCTTCATCCTACAGATAAAGAAACTGAGGCACAGAATGGCTAGGTGACTCTTCTAAGGTCACACAGCTAAATAGTGAGGCCAGACCTGAAACTTGGAGAATGTGGCCACAAACACAGCCACACCTCTGTACTCCTCTGGTTGTGTCTCAGAGACAGTGTAGGACTGAATAATTCCCACTGCTTGGGTCAGTGGCTAGAGCTGAGCCACGCTCACTCTCTTTGTAAACTAAGTCTCCCTGCTTGTTCTACTTCTATGGAAATAACAACTGCTCATCAGTGAAGTACAGTATTCTAAACAGGAACTAGATAGCCTTTGTCCAGTGTATGGAGGGAATTGAGGTACTAGATTACTAGATCATCTCCTAAACTCCTCAAGGCTCTTCAGTGCTTGGTGCATGATCCGAACACCACTGAGATGCTGCATTACAGTAACAGTGCAAAGGGGGCCTTGGGAGGGAGCCTTCTGAGCTCATTTCAGTCCTCTGTAGAAATCTCACATTGCCCTCTAAGAGGCAGCAGAGGTTGCTAATTGGGAATCAAGAAGCCCAGCTTCCTGTCTAGGCTCTACAGTAAGTTTGCTGTGTGATTTGGGTAATCATTTAACTTTCTGTTCAAAACAAATAATTACTTTAAACAGTCACTATGCTCATAATACATATGCATATATGTATGTATATGCTAAACCATCTTGCTAATGAATCTTTAGCATATATTGTTCACTGGTCTGATGACACCTTCAATCTATGATGATTGCATCAAGTGAATTGTGGGTCAAGGCTATCTCTTCCATAGTTAGAGGTCAGGGAGAAGAAGTGACTAGAAAGGAGGAGAACAGAGCCAATCCAACAGTTATAGATAGTTATAGAAAGCCTTTGAGCCTAAAGCAAAAATTTACCTCTGACATAGGCCAAGGAAGAAAAAGAACAGAGAACATATCTTTGAGTTTCCTTGCCACCAAAGGAAAAAGAGAAAGCTGATGGGTTATGTCATTTGCTCACAGTGAGTTGTTGTTGTGGAGGACGTAAACACTGGTAAGGAGCTATTAGCTAGGCGTAGGGAGGTACAGCTTGTGCAGGAACGGCAAATGCAGATGTATTAGAGGGAATTCCGTGGGATCGGGGTTTGGAGTAGAGATTTATGTGCAGAAAATTGAAAGGGGTAGGCATATAGTGTCAACACCTGTAAGGGAGAAAGAGAAGCAGGCTTGAATGAAGGGAGAAGTTGAGCTACAATGCACACCTAACAAAGGCTTCCGCTGACCCCTTGGGATTAGCTAAGATGAGCTGACCCCACCCACTCTTCAGAGTGCTCACTTCCAGTCAAGAGCACCTGGCCTTACTATCCATTGCATGTATGGCTGTCAACTGCCCACTATGTTCCATTGAGACCATTCCTGCAGAGGGAAGCCAACAGCAGCAGCCCCTCCACCTGGAGGAGCTAGCACCTAGTGGGTACCTATTTCCATCCCTTACAATATGCAAGCAGCCATCCTTCATAGCCACCTACATCAGCCACCTCATTATAGCAGTGCTCTTTACCAGTGTGTTCTGATGCAAGGTTCTCGGAACCTTTCCAAGTGCAATGCTCTGGATAAATGCTATCAATTGGCTGGAATTCACGCCCGATGAGGAACTTACTTGCTACTTTTGCCCTCTGCGCCTGCAAGAGACATTTATTGATGGTGTAATAATAAGTCTTCAATGTTATGATTGAGCTTGCAAGAGCGAAGAGTTGGCAGATCTTACATATGTACTGGAAAATGTGATTTTTCTTATATTTGTCCTTATTATGGCTCTGACCACGTTCCATTTGAGCATTGACTTATTTTCCTCTTGCCCTACTAAATACACTTTTCTCTTGATTCATTTCTGTTTCCCTTGTCTTAAAGCACACAGCTATGGTTCTATCACACGGTCTTATTTCAGCTCAGAGATATTAGCATGCTTTCTGAAGATGAGATATCTCGCGGGAAGTAGTGCGGGACTTTATCCTACTGAGGTGTATGTTTCCTAAGTCAGTGTGACATCATGACCTTTGAGATTTTGGGGGTGATCTCTTTTTGTTTTTGTACATTTTTATTGTAAAAAATGATGTACAGAGGGTTTACAGTTACATGAGCAGGGTAATGACTACATTTCCTATTGAGTATTGTTGCCTCCTCCTTTGTTTTCCCCCTACCATCCTTTCCCTCCCACCTCCACAACACACCCTCCTGCCTCACCAAAAGTTGTAAAGTTCATTTTCAACATAGTGTCTTGTACATCTCATTGTTACAATGGGTCATCCTGTACCCTTCTTTAAGCATTTTGTTTTTTCCCTTTCCCTCCCCGAATTAGAGAAGTGTATATACTAGATAGAGGGCACCAACATCAAATACAGTGAAAACAGGGGTTATACTGTGGGGGAGGAACATACAAAGCAACAAAAAAAATCACATGGTACATTATAAATATGTTAGAAACAATAGCAAGAAAGAAAAAAGATATTTGTGTCCCTATCTTGGGGTTCATTTTGCTTAACATCATCTTATATGGTCATATGTACACAGCTTTTGGCCTTTTCTGCTTGTCCTACACATGTACTAGTTATTACAAATAAGGGGAACCATGGGACCTGTGTTTCTTTGGGCCTGGCTTACTTCACTTAATATAATTTTTTCCAAGTCATTCCATTTCCTAACAAATGGGTCAATGGCATTCTTTCTGATGGAGGCATAGAATGAACAGACCTGAGGACCAATGGAATAGAATTGAAAACCCAGAAGTGAACCCACAGACCTATAGCCATCTAATCTTTGATAAGGGAGCTTAAAAAATAGAATGGAAGAAAGACAGCCTCTTCAATAAATGGTGCTGGCAAAATTGGTTATTCACCTGTAGAAAACTAAAGCTAGATCCTTATATATCATCCTGTACCAGAATCAACTACAAATGGATCAAAGACCTTGGAGTCAAAGCAGACACCCTGAAAACATTACAGGATGGAATAGGAGAAACCATAGGTCTCCTGGGGACAGGCCAAAATTTTCTTGATAGAGACCCAGAAACACAACAAAGAAAGGTTGGACAAATGGGATTGCATGAAGCTGCAAAGCTTCTGCATGGCAAAGGACATAGCTAGCAAGATCAATAGAAAGCCCATGGATTGGGAGAAGATCTTCACTAGTCATACAACAGACACAGGTCTCATATCTAAAATATTCTTGGAACTCAAAAAGTTAAATCCCCCAACAACAAATCCTCAAAGAAACAACTGCCCCATAAATAAGTGAGCGAAAGATTTAAAGAGAAACGTCTCTGAAGAGGAAAGAAGGATGGCCAATAGACACATGAAGAAATGCTCAACCTCTCTAGCTATAAAAGAAATGCAAATCAAAACAACATTGAGATGCCACCTCACCCCAGTTAGAATGGCTATAATCAAGAACTTTAATAACAACAGATGCTGGAGGGGATGTGGACAGAAGGGACCCTACTGCATTGTTGGTGGGAGTGTAAACTTGTTCAACCACTTTGGAAAGCAATATGGAGTTTCCTCAAAAGACTCCACATAGAACTCCCCTATGACCCAGCAATCCTACTTTTGGGCATTTACCCAAACAATCACAAACAAGGCCATACTAAAGCTACCAGCACAACTATGTTTATTGCAGCATTATTCACCATAGCTAAGAGAAGATGAATGGATAAAGAAAATGTGATATATATATATATATATATATATATATATATATATATATATTTATATATATGTACCCCCCCCCACACACACACACATGGGGGTGGTCTCTTGATGGTGCTCCTCCTCGACTCTTGCCAGGCTAGAATTCCACAAACTTCAGTTAATCTAACAGGTCATTGTGCATCATTGTGAGTGATGAGAACTACCCCACTATCCCCATACATACTTCATGAGCTGGACAACCTTCAGCTGCTTTCTTCTCAACAAGGTGCTCATACAGTTCTGGGCACAGACAAACTCTTGGGCCTGTCGACGTTTCATTCAATTCCAGAGACACTCTAACAGCTAGGCGCCTTTGGGATCATGCATTTGCTGTCAGGGTCAGTGGGTTAGGACTGAGAGTGAAGCCAACTAATGGACTGGTTATGGCTCTTGATAAATGAGACTCTGGTCATTCCAGCTGGCCAGCTGCCCCAAGCTTGGCAGCACGATTGGGGGACCCACTAGGTCTCTGGGCCAAATGTCTGTGCTCAGATCTGTCACCATCCTCCTTCAAGGAAGATGCATTTGTTAAAGTGAGGTCTTTAGCTCATGTTAGCTCACCAGGCAGGTTCTATCAAAACTAAAAAGCAATCAAGTTGTGAGTAAGGAGGACCTATCAGAGCCAGGATTCTGTGAGAGATGTTAAGCTAAACTTTTGAGCATACAGACATAAATCCAGTGATCCACCCCTCATCCTTGAAATTTGGGCCCCTGTTGTTTTTTGTTATTTGTTTTGAGTATTGTTTAAACAGCACACATGCCTGCCATCTCCTCCATGCCCCAATGTGGTGTGACTTCTGAGTGGTTGCAGTCTGTTTTCGTGTGGATTCTGCCCCGTACGCTTGTGACTACTTAGCACAGGATGGGATACGCCGAGTGATTTTCATCCTCAATCCTTTCTCTGCTGCAAATTTAGTGACCTTGGAGAGGTCACTTGACTTCTCTGATCCTTAGTCTTCAGTGTCAGTATAGAAAATGCCCACTTGTAATGCCTCAAACACTATGTGTCATCAAAGCCACCTTATAACATGGATACTCATTCTGTGATATCTCTTTACTAGGCTTTGATGATCTACAGAGCTTGAATATTTCTTCAAGGAAATAATTACTTTGTCGAATCATGAATGCTAAAACGGATGCTGGAGTTTGTTTCTGGCATGTTTTCTCACTTGACCCCAAGAATTGAGCAAGTTATGTACTTAGTACCCTTCCTTGACATAACTTGGGAAACTCCTGTTCATTGTCTCATTCTTCCCCTTCCAACCATCTTCCTTCTGGCAGGTGGAGCCAAGATGGCTCAGAAGAGGCAATGTAGAAGGGGCTCTGCCCATGTGCTGACCTCTTAACCTCTCCAAGAGGAATCTTCAAATAAAGCAGGAGCAGGCGCTGGTAGCTCACACTTATAATCCTAGCTACTCAGGAGGCTGAGATCTGACGATCATAGTTTAAAGCCAGCCTATGCAGGAAAGTTCATGAGACTCTTTTCTCCAACAAATCACCCAAACATTAGAAGTGTTTTGTGGCTGTGGCTCAAGTGGTAGAATGGCAGCCTTGAACTGAAGAGCTGAGGGACAGCACCCAGGCCCAGAGTTCAAGCCCATGACTGAAATAAAATAAAATAAAATAAAATAAAATAAAGGAGGGTGCTAATCCTTCCCTTGCTGGCATGCTCTGTGAATCTCTTGTGATAATACACATAAAAGTGCACCAAAGAAGAAGTATATGTCCATGTAAGGATTTGTGATTATTGCTTCTGTCTCCTGCCAGTCTTCACTTCTTGGTCTATCTTCTTCACCAATAGCTCCAAACACAAGTTCAGAAATGTGTTTGCTCCATGTGCATAGCTTATTCAATAAGCTCTTTATAGGTAGCTTTACTATTACTCTTCCCAATTAACTTGTTTTACTTACTTATGCATCTGTCTTCGTCTCTAACCTCCAATATATTTGAGAACAAGGTCTCATCTTGATTGCTTTATAGCCCCAATATGTAGCAGATGGTCCATAATCGTGTCAATAAATAAATGAAGAGAAAGGAAAATGAGCGCCATGCATACCTGCCACATACTGCTCTGACCTGGAAGGCCTCATGTAATCCTCATGGCAGCTCTTCTAGAAAGAAAAGAAAGGGGAAAAAAAAAAAACAAAAGAAATTGAGACCAAATAAGGAGAAATCACCTACCCAGAAGAGCAAGAGTTTAGAATCTAGAGTCTGAAGTTTAGCCCATTATTTTGTTAAACAATTTTAAATTTATTTTCATTATGATTAAGTAATTATACAAAGGGGTTTCAATTTAACGTGTCAGTTTATGAGTATAATGCATCTTGATGAATGTTGTCTGCTTCATCATTCTCTCCCATCCCTCCCAACCTCCAGCCCATTTTTTTATACAGGGCTCTCTCCCCTCCACCCTATCTCTTTCCTTTTTCAGATGCTTATTGCACAAACAAATGGACAAAATAATATTATATATTTAATGCATGTTAAATACGATAACATTTAATAATATACCATAATGCTATTGCACAAAATACCTCACTACTTCAAGCAAGTCAGCTGTTTTCATTTTCCGCCATTCCCTGTAGTCTCATCCTTACCTAATTTTTTTTTACAACAGCATTATTGAGACACAGTTCACATGCCATAAAATCTACCCTTTTAAAGTATACAAGAATATTCAGAGTTGTGCAAGCATCATCACTATCTAATTTGGGGACATTTTATCACCCTCGAAAGAAACATTGCACTGATTAGCAGTCATCCCCATCCTCCCATTCCTCCCCCCTCCCCCCCCCCTGCCCCCCCCCCCCTTGCAACCACTACTCTACCTTGTCTCTCTATGGACCTATCTAGTTTAAGCATTTGTATTGATTATATTGATACGTTTATATAAGATGTTGCCTTTATGTCTCGTTTCTTTTGCTTTCCATAATGTTTTCAAGGTTCATTTATATTTCAGCATATGAACATGCATGCACACATGTGCACACACACGCAGACACACATGCACATATACACACTACATTCTGTTGGCCCATTTATTAGTTAATGGGCATTTAGGTTGTTTTTGATTCTTGGCTATTATGGAAAGGGCTGCTATGAACATTTGTGTACAAGTTTTAATGTGGGCATATATTTGTACCTCTTTTGAGTATATCTTGTACCTGGAAATGATATCCTAGGTCAGATGTAATATATGATTTTGTGAGTGCCATTTTCAGGAACTGCCAATCTGTTTTCAAAGGTAGCATCACCCATTTACAATTCCAGCAGAAATGGAGGACATTTCCAACATTCTCCACATCATTTCCAACACTTTTTATTATCTTTGTTATTATAGACACAAACTCTCTGGTAGCTTAGATTAGAGTCCCTAATATCTAATGGTGCTCTGTGCCATTACATGTGATTATTGGAAACTTAAACAGTTTATTTTAAGAAATATCTGTTCAAGTTCTTTGCCCATTTCTTAATTAGGTTATTTAGCTGTTGTTTATTGTTTTAGTTGTTGGCTTGTAAGAGTTCTTTACATATTCTGGGTGCAAATCACTTATATATAATTTGCAAATATGTTCTTACATTCTGAGAGTTCTTAATAATATCTTTTGAAGGAAAAGAATTTATTTTTATTAAGTCCAATGTGTATCTTTTTCTTCATTTTTGCCTATACTTTAATGTTACATCTAAGAAACCAATGTTTAATCCAAAATCATAAAGACATATTTGTATGTTTCTTATAAGAGTTTACAGTTTTATTTTCAACATGTAGGTCTGTGATCCACCTTGAGTTAATCTTCATATTTTGCATGATGTCTGGGTTTCACTGTATTGTATAAGTTTATCCTATTTCAGTAACATCATTTGTTTTCTCATTGAATTGTCTTTACTCATCAAAAATCAGTTCATCATAAGTATAAAAACTTCAGTTCTGGACTCTCTATTCTATTCCAGTGATAAAAAGATAGGTATCATTATGACAATGTTCCATAATCTTAATAACTGTAGCTACACCATAATTTTAAAATTGGGTGCATGGATTCTCCAACTTTTTGCTTTTTTTCCCAAGACTGTTCTAAGCCCCATGCCTTTCCATATAAATTTTAGAAACCACTTTTTCCACCTTCTTCCTTTCCTTCCTTCCTTCCTTCCTTCCTTCCTTCCATGTGTGTGCATGTGCCACTCCTGGGATTTAAGCTTAGAACGTGGGTATTGAGTTGTTGGATTTTGTTGTTGTTATTGTTGTTGTTGTTGAAGGCTAGTGCTCTCCCGCTTGAGCCACAGCTCAAATTCTGGCTTTTTTGGTATCTAATTAGAGTAAAGAGTTTCATGGACTTTCTTGCCCAGGCTGGCTTTGTACCACAATCCTCAGATCTAAGTCTCCTAAGTAGCTAGGACTATGGGCATGAGCCACTGTTGCACAGATGATTTCTTGAAAAAAAAATCAGGTGGGATTTTGATGGTGAATGCATTGCTTCTGTCTCAATATTGCCATCTAAACAATTTTAGGTCTTTCAATCTATGAACATAGGATGTTATCCAGTTTAAGCTTTTAAAATTTTCTAATGCCATGTAAGCTTTGAACTTCTTCCCTTAAATCTATTCTTGAATATTTTATGCCTTTTAGATGCTATTATAAGTAGAATTATTTTCTTGGTTGCATTTTGGATTATTACTGGTGTATAGAAATACAATTGAGGGGTGTGTGTGTGGGTGTGTGTGTATGCACATGTACACACCACTTGTTAATCATGGGGTTTGAACTCTAGTCCGGGGTGCTGTCCCTAAGATTCTTCTTGCTCAAGGCAAGCACACTACCACTTGAATCATAGTTCTACTTCTGGCTTTCTGGTGGTTAACTGGAAGTAAGAGCTCTAGGACTTTTCTTCCTGGGTTAGCTTCAAACCACAATCCTCAGATCTCAGCCTCCTAAGTAGCTAGGATTACAGGTTTGGGCACTAGCACCCAGCTACAATTGAGTGTTATATATTGATCCTTTGTCTTGTCATCATGCTAAATTGATTTGTTCCTATCATCCCAGTCCTTAGGATTTTCTATATATGTAAGGTCATGTCATCTATGAATAGAGGTGGTTTTATTTCTGCTTTTCCTATCTGAATGTCTTTTTCTTGACTAATTTCCCTTAGAACCTCCAGTCCAATGTTGAATAGAAGTGATGAGAGCAGACATTTTGTCTTATTTGTAATCTTAAGGGAAAGCTGACAGCCTTTTAATATTAACTAGGGTATTATCTATGAATTGCAAGATGGCCTCTGTCAAGTTGAGGATTACTTCTGTTCATGAAAGTATTGGATTTTGTCCAATGCATTTTCTGTGCTTTTTCTTCACTTGATTGTGTGGGTTTTGTCCTTTATTGTCTTAATATGGTATACTTAAGCCTATTTATTGGCTTTTATATGATAAACCAACCTTATATTCCTGATAAGTCCAACCTAGTCATGGTACATAATTCTTTCTCTATGTTGTATCAACTCAATAGTATTTTATTGAGAATTTCTGTGTATATATTTTTAGAGGATATTGATTTACAATTTTATTTTCTTGTGATGTCTTTGTCTAGTTTTGGAATCAGAATCATAAAATGAGCCATGAAGAGTTCTCTCTTTATTTCTTGCAAGAGTTTATATGGGATTTATGTTTATCTTAACTCTTTTTTTTTGAAAACTTTAAAGTTGTGATGAGAATAAACTTAGGACAGCTCATAGCTGTGTCTTTTCATACGCTTGCGTCAGGAAAAAAATATCCATGAACACTAAAACTTGACATTGACTTGAAGACTGAAAATCTCCCTGTGGACAGGACAGTGAATCTCTTGCCATTATGCCAGGCAAGATGCTTAGCTGCAGGCCAAGGGTAGACTGATGTCATTCCTGCCTTGTTTCTCTCAAACAATTTCAAACATTGCAGCCTCTAGATGCCTAGATGGATTCTCCTTTGAAGCAAAACCTTCTCCTCCATAACAGATAACAGATTGGCCTCTCTACCACATGCTGAATAAGACCAACGCTTACACCATTATCTCCCCTGGAATCCATCCTTATCCTCCTAGAAAATCAAAATATCCACAAGTATTAATAGCCCAGTATCCAGGAGGTTAACAAAAGGGTTCAGTGTTTGTTTTTGTTATTTTTTTAACATGTGAAATTGAGGAAAGATTATTTTTGGCTGGGACTGTTAGTGGCAGCGAAACAAGGGTCTAAGATGGCATCCTGAAATACAGCACTTTTACTTGAGTGTAGAGAATAATCAGTCTGAACATTTCTAAAGGGGAGGCTTGGAACTGTATCCATTCACTCCCTTAGAATCCATGTGTTCCGAATGGAATCTTGACGTCTGCATAGGAGTTTGCCCATGAGATCCATGCCAGAGCCAGGGGTGCCATGAGAGTTAGAGTCTTTGTGCACACCCAAAGACATTCTCAAGAGCTGAAAAGGTTACTTGGAGAGAAACAGGTAGTAGGTCTTAAAGACCTATGTGCTTAGTGAAGGAGCTTAAACTTTATTCTGGGAGGACAAAGGGTTTAATGATCTGTGACTTGTATCTATACAGGGGTCTGGTGGTCCTAGCCAGGCTGCTCTAAAATAAGACATGGTAACCAAAGACAGGTTTAGACCTTGGAGATTTGTTCTTGAATGGAATTCAAGTCTCCTGGGGCCTTATCCAGTATCTTCTGCCTCAAGGACTTTGACTTCCCTTCAAAGGCACTAGGAAGGCCACTGCAGCTCACCAAGCGGTCCAGATTTTGAATTCTGACCTTGACTGTTATTTATTTCCATGCTCAGGCATGTAACTCCAATCTTATTTCCCTCTCTAGTAAAGTAGGGACACGAATGCTCCCTCCTACATTTTGATAATGTAAGGGTAAAAACAGCTCTTTGAAAGTTTTGTAAATCCCCCGTCAGCTAGACCAAGCTAAACCAATATAAATATAAGACCACTTTTTCTGGCACCTATGTTGACTGGGTTCCAATCCTCATTCGGCACTGACTGCTCCATACTGGACAGGCCATTGAACTCTCTGACCTGTTTCTTCCTCAGAAAAATAGAAATGACCCTAATACCTCCTCCTGTGGAGTTGCCAAGGGAAGTTGGTGTAATGATTCCTCCACCATCCAGGCCTGTCAGAGGTGCTGAAGAATTGCCTTTGAATCCAACTGTGAACTTGGAGCTCTGCTTTTATCCTGCCATGGGGGCTCCTAGAGGGCTGGGCTGCATCTCCCTCATCTCTCTCTGTATGCAGCCTAAGCTATGCTTGACATGTAGACAGTCAAATGTTTTTGCAGTTGAAATTTATTTCCAACTTTCAACACTTTTACTCATTCCAGGTTTCTGTCTGGATGCAAAAAAAAAAATTTGACTGTGACCTTTTGGAAATCTAAATAAATCAATAAAGAAAGACAATTTATTTTGCAGAGGGAGTCAACTAGGTGTGAATCCATTTGGGGATTGTGGGAGGGAGCGGGCAGGGCCTCCAGCTCCTGCTTCACTAACCTAACCTGGCTGCCCCAGTTTCTCCAGCTGAATGGCAGTGCAGTATCTCTTGTGCCAAGGGGAGTTAGTGTTACCTGAGAGAGCTATGTCCTTAATGATGCTTTCTGCCCCACAGCCCTCCAAGAGGAGAGTTTGGGGAAGGTTAAATGGGACAGAAGACTGCAGGAGTCACAGGCCAAGGACCCAGGGTGTGAAGAGATGGGAGTCACACCCTGGAACACATCCCAGGACACATGTTTTAACAGCAGCCTAGAGGCAAGTTTAGTCCAGTGTGTGCTCCAGACTTGCTTCTTTCCCCAGTCTGATTCCAGCGGGTGACTGCTTCTGTTGTTTCCATCCAAATAGGAGGGTGCAAGTTAAGGGAGTAACAAGGCCGGAGCCAAGATTTGTACCTATGATATCCACCTTGCTGGGTCTCCCATCCACTCACTTTGCTCACTAGGAGCCAGGCTGTGAGATGAGCGTACCATAGCTGCCCCCTGGCACTGCTCACTGTGAGAACACAGCATGGAGGGATGAAGGAGGTTCTTGGGGCCCTTTGGAAGCTACAGTGATCTCTGCCTTGAAAGAAAGAAGGAACAGGGGGAAGGCTTTGAAAGCTGAAGAAGGAAGGTGTCTTAGCTGATTTATGCTGCTGTAGCCACACACCCAAGACTGCATAATTTATAAATAATAGGATTTTTTTTCTCACAGCTATGAGAAACCCATAGGTTGAAGGCCTGGGAAGGGCTGCTGTCTGCTTCTAAGATAGCATATCCTGTTTGTGTTATCCCATGGGGATGAATCCTGTCCTCAACACTGTAGAGGTATAAAGGGAAAAGGGCACACTAGTTCCCTCCTTTTCCAAGGCACTAATTCAGTCAAGCCTGTAATCCTAGCTACTCAGGAAGCTGAGAATTAAGTCTTATAACTCTTATTTCCAGTTAACTATCAAAAAGCTAAATGTAGAATTGTGACTCAAGTGGAAAAGCAGGAGCCATGAGTGAGTGAAAAAAGATAAGGCACAGGGCCTAGACCCTGAGTACCAGCACTAATATAATAATTACTAATTCATGATGTAATCACCTCTCAAAAGCTCCACTTATTAAGTCTCTTGTATTGGATGGATTTGAGGAAGGATCCCAGAGATCTTCTAACCATGGCAAAAAGATATTTGAAGCTGGGCACTGGTGGCTTACTCCTGTAATCCTAGCGACTCAGGAGACTGAGATCTGAGGATTATGGTTCCAAGGCAACCAGGGCAGGAAAGTCCATGAGACTCTTATCTCAGATTAATCACAGAAAAGGCCAGCAGTGGTGCTATGGCCCAAATAGCAGAATGTTAGCCTTGAGCAAAAGGAGCCCAGGGACAGTACCCAGGCCAAGCCTAAGGTCCAGGGGAAGAGAGAGAGAGAGAGAGAGAGAGAGAGAGAGAGAGAGAGAGAGAGAGAGAGAAAGATTGATTTGAGGTACATCTTGAAAGTTGAGGAGTAGTTCACCAAACAGAAGGAAGCAAAGAGAATAGTGCTGGAATCAGGGGTTGAGTATGTGGCTCATACATCTGTGGAGTATGTAGAGCACATGCGTATAAGGCTCTGACTGGGTTTGATCCTCAGCACTGGAGTCTAGGGGGAGTTGCAGGCAGAGAGAAAGTCTTCACTAGGGCTCTGAGACTTGTCAGGCCCTGGATTCCTGAAAGGATGTGGAGAAGTTTGGTGGTGCAGGAATAGTGAGTGATAGGCAGGTGCAGGAAGTGGGAGGGAGCATGGCATGTGATAACAGGTTCTGGCTTGGGAGGGCCAGCAGGTTGGGCTATAAAGCACATGTACTCAATCCTTTTGAGTGCTGGGGAAACCAAATAAGGTTGGCCTAAAACAGCCTTGAATTGAATTAAGTCATTGAATAATCATCCACTGAAGCACAGCTGGGAGCCCATCATGCTGGGCTCTAAAATAAAGAAATTAGGCTTCAACCTGGGTAAGCTGATTCTGACTCTCTTCATAAAGCAAGCCCATCTGATGTTCCTCTCAGAAGAGCTGAGTTCCCAAGGGCTGTGACTCAGCTTTTGCCTGAAGCACTCCCTCCAAGGCCTTCTGAGCAGAAGTGATTATGAAATACCTTGAAAATGAACCTCTGACACCTTAGAGAATTCTCTGAGACTCTCAGGTTGGAATCCTACAAGCAATTCCAGCTGTCAGTGGACTTCTACTTCGGAGGAACCTTCCTCCCTGGATCCACAGCCTGAGACACACAAAAGACTGGACCACAGGGATGGGGTGGGGAGTGCACTTGGGACTTGGTGGTTATGCACGGATCTGTCAGTGTTGACATACATTTGCCTGCCTATTCCACAAGTAGGTATATCTGGCCTATGCATATTGGGTGCCTCTCTGTTGTCAGGTGAATCATCCCTGAAGCCACATTTAGGTAGATGGAATATTGGAGTCTTTATTACACAGTTAGCAGGCTGCAAGCAGCCAGTGTTACAAAGGCCTGCAGCCCCCAAATGCACATAATACAGCTAGGAAACAGGCTAGAGAGAAAGAAAGAACAAAATCAATACCAGCAAACCAATTCAGCTCCAATGGAGAGCTGAATAGGGATACCATGATGACCAGAGACAAGCCAGGAGACAGAATACAGGACACGATCATGGAGACACACATGACATGGCATCATGGTGCCTGTGCTGGTCTAGTCCTAT
Source organism: Dipodomys spectabilis (assembly GCF_019054845.1). NCBI lineage: Eukaryota > Metazoa > Chordata > Mammalia > Rodentia > Heteromyidae > Dipodomys > Dipodomys spectabilis. The sequence continues at coordinate 10,434,831 of NW_024870680.1, forward strand.
ATAGGGTCAGCGCAGGGGGTAGGTCCACAGGAAATCCCCAGTGCCAGGAACTGGACTGACTGATTCAGTAACCTATCAGCCAAGTGCCCGCCCCTATCTCCAGTGATCTGGACATGCCCATCACCTGGGAGGTGGGGGCATTTCCTTCCCTCCAGCATGAAGACAAGATGCTAGACCCTACCATCCACCATGTGGCCAATATGGCACTAGCCAGGCCTGACCTCCTTACTTCATTGTGTCCTGTCTGTATCCTTGGACTCCCATGCATTTGTCTGGTTTGCTCACATAGGTGCACATACCTGTGAGATCTCCCTTCAGGCTCAGTTGGTGTTGGAAGATGCAGAACTCTTGCCCCACCTTGAAAACAATCCTGTTGTTTGTGATTTCCTGATGGTAACAGTGTCACTGCACTTGCCTGTCACTTACACACACACACACACACACACACACACATCCAGCATCACCCAGGGGCCCCAAGCTTCCACAAATTCCTGAGAGACAGCCATGGGCCACTTGAGTGGTTCACTAATGGGCTCATGTCCTTTCTCAGAGAAACGGTACAGGAGAGGTTTCTAGAAATGAGATTTTAGTAGTGGTTTAACGTCAATAAAAAAGGACAAAGATGAGAGGAGATGATTTGGGGTGCTGGGTCAGATGTTGATTTGTTGGTAACTCTGCTGAAATGTCTGGGGCCTGGGAAATCTGTCTGCAGGGCTCAGAACTCCTACTGCCTTCTCCATTAGAAGCAAGCCTTGTCTTTTGTTCTCAACTTTTAATCCAAATGCTCTTAGTGAGATGGGCTGCCTTGGAGAGTGTTTCAAGAATAATGTCGGTGTGACAGTGATCAGTCAGTGGTACTCAGGCAGATTCATTTTCCTGGTCAAGACAAGCTTGGAACTTTGTGTTTCTTGAGTATCAACCATCTTCCTTAATGCTAGGGTCTAGTATCATTATCCTCTTAAGCATTAGCAACTCCCAACCTGTTCCTGTTGGAACAGGTAGGAAAATAAGCATGGAATGACATCAGTACCTCCTTTCCCCAGCATGACTTACTGGCCGCTCCCTCTCCAGCCTGTTTTCTCCTCTCTTGCTAAGCAGGAAGTCTTATTTGCATGATGTATCCTGAGGAAAAGTTGTCTTGTCTGGTGTTTGGTGGAGGACTTGCAGCGGGAAGGCTGCAAAGGGCCTCCAGTTGATCAATGTTCACCCTGCCTTACATCCTCAATCTGCATCTGTGGACCAGGATGGGGAGACACTGAAGTAAAGAAGACCCCAGAAAACAATGCTGACTCTGAGGGGAAGGGGGAAAGCACCTTTGGAGTTTCTTTACTTGTACCCCAACTCAGTCTTAGACATCCCTAATCACTTATTCCAAGTTACAGCACGGCGATTCTAACTAGGTATCATCAGAAGTAGCCTGTTTTCAATGTGTTAAAAAATGTCCCACCAAACTGGGCATGGGTGCTTCATACCTTTAATCCTAGCTACTCAGGAGTCTGACAACTAAGGATCAAGATTGAAAACCAACTTAGACAATAAAGTGCAGGTCCTTGAGACCTTGTTTCTAATTAACCAGCAAAAAGCCAGAAGTGGCAGTGTGGCTCAAGTGGTAGAATATCTGCCTTGAACTAAAAACTGAAGGACTGCATTCAGGCCCTGAGCTAAAGCTCTGGTACTGGCAGTGGGGGGAGGGTGATGTTCCACCAGTGTGGAAGCAAATAGACCTGATAGTATGATAAAAGGCTGTGGTTTTGGAGTCAGAAAGTCCCTGGTTTGAGTCCTGTCTTTGCATTGGTGAGCCATTTGTCCTAGGGCAAGTTACCATCATATCTATACTTCTCTGAGCCTCAATGCCCTCTTCTTCCTTTCTTCCTTCTGCAAAGGATGCTGGGAAATGCAGTAGAATCATATGTATGAAACCCATAGTGTTATCCCTGTCTCAGAGCAAATTATCAACAAATGTTAGTGCCCCTTCCATCTGGACACTGACAAATTCAATTAACCAGACCCACCCATTACAATCCCCACCCCTTACTGCTCCCCAAACGTTGCAGCTCGTAGAATCATAAATCTTGTGTTGAAAATGAGCTTCATAAATCACCTGGCACAGCCCCCAGTGGTAGAGCCCTGGCATGCTGGGCTCCGTGTATTCCCCAGTCTTGCTGGCTCAGCCGGCAAGCCTTCCGATAAGCAGAATTCCCACCAGCACAGCCAAAAAGAAGGAGTGAGCCTGTCTGTCCATGGATTCCACAGAAGGGCTAATATTAGCTGGGCAGCAGGATGGGGATATGCCTATATTTAGAATCTGTATCTTCAGCCTTTTCCTGAGGCAGCTTGGGTGGAGGGACTCAGGGAGGAATAATTGCCAGGAGCAGGCCAAGCAGCTGTCCTGGGGCTCCCTTCCTTACTGCTAGATGACTTCCTGTCTGTCCAGGAAGTGTGGAAGTGGGCAAGGATAGCCATTCAGAAGGGAAAGAAGGATAAGTGAAGGTATCTCCCAAATCAACAGAGAATGGGATAGTGGCAGAGTCCTCAGAGGACTCCATGATCATCGATGGGCAACTTGGGAGGTAAAGGGATGAACTCTGAGGGATGCTTCTGGCCTTGTCCTCCAGGGAATACTTTGGATGGTGGCTTAGAGGTCATAGGGCACTGCACCTAGGCCACAAGAGAGATACAAAAGGTGTGACTAATGTGTCCTTGACTGGCTGCCTTGTACATACCGTTGCAGAATGCCTCCCTTCTTCTTCCCAATGCGTGATCTAGGGCCATGATCTAAGGCCTTCCCTGTGAACACTCCCTGCTTTCTAGAGGCCCTGTGTACTCTTCTGTCCATATTAGACAAAGATGTACTTCTGTCAGGCAGACAATTCTGCACCAAGGCATAAGACAGAGGGAGCACCTGGCTTTTGAGTACCACACACGGACCCCCTCAGGCAGAACATTTTTTGAATAATCAACAGGGTGGCTGCCCTGATATTCCCCCTAGATACACCATATCCATGCACGAGCTGTGTGGCCCTCCTGTCCTCATCTCTTACCACAGGGATGTTAACAACTTGAGGCCACAGCCTGCAGTTGAATGGCATGGTCAGTAGCCTGAGGACCCCTCCCACAGTTGGATCATTCCCAGCAAAGAGCTGGGTTTATCATTCCTCAAATGAGAGGTGAATGAGATGATCTCCAGGCCTTTCAGCCTTCTAGTCTATTTATCTGTTCGGTTTTAGGTGGCATAATGAAGACATAATCAGAAACACATGTATGCTCTACCCTTACTCCATATAAAATCCATATGGTCTAAAGAAAAATAGAAATTACTTAGGAGTTTTCATGGTCTGGCTTTCATCTCATTTGACCCCCTCTATTAGAACCCTAGGCTAGCCCAGTAGACCTGTCTGTATAGGATGCCAAGGGTTACCCATTGCCAGGGAGAGATAGCCTCAATTCCTCTTTGCCCTCAGGCCTGTATCTATAGCTGTGGCCCTGAGTTGGGCCTGGGTATAGATCTTCTCCATTGAGTCTTTTGAAACTTCAACAAGTTTGCAGCCCTTCAGTGCATATTTTGGGTTGTATGCATCGCTGTCATGAAATGGTTACTGGACTGTTTTCTGTGTTCCTTTTTCCTTCTTAAAGAGATGGGCAAAAATCAAGAAAGCCCTGAGGGATAGAGAAAGAACCAGTCAGAGAAGGAGGAAGCAGAGGGTTTAGGTACCTCCCTCCCTGCCTGCCTGCCTGCCTGCATTGTAGAGTTCTGTTCTTGAAGTATTTCACTTGTTTTCAGGCTGCGGGCTACAGTGTCTTCTTCTCTACAGATTGCAAAGCCCTGTCTTTGCTAGGCTGACACAGAAACAGGCTCTCCCCACTTGGCTTGCAGGTACTTTTTACACATAAATAAATAACTTGAGAGCAGCTGGTTTCCAGGTGAAATGTTTGCATGTTGTTTGTACCAGGGAAGCAGAGACACCAAACAAAAATGTTGCAGGATTAAAAAAAAATACATGAGCAAATATACTACCCACACATCCCCAAGCCCCTTGAGACTTTTTTTTAGGAATTGTTTATTCCTGTGAATGGATTGGAACTTGATTTCTTTTTAAATCAGAGTATGTCAGGGCTGGAAGGAATATTCAAAATTATTCAATCTAGAGGGTTTCAAACTTTTCCTGATCATTGCAGCCTATCTGTGGGGTATTTTTGTGGTGATCCACACTATATAAAATAGAGAAAAATCAGAGCTGTTGTGGATAATGTGAAGAAAGAGGGGAGGGGTGTCCATGGACTCCTTTAAGTGCAATATCAAAGAAAAGTCCTGACTTCTCCCAGATCCCTCCAGGAAACAGGCTCAGAAAGAAGTCTCCTGACAAATGTCAAATGGCAAATGAGTGATGATGAGCTGAGAATGGAACTCAAAGCCACACCAAGGGGAAGGTCATTATACAGCTGAACTAAAGTGAAAATACTCTTGTCCCTGGGATTAGTTCCTGAAGGATCTAAGCATGAATTCTGAGATTCACGAATGCCTAAGTCCTTTCAACAAGATGTCAGAGTTTTGTCATGGTCTTTGCACATAATCCATGTACAGCCTCCTGTAAACTGTAAATCATCTCTACAGTACCCACAATACCTAGTAAAAATATAAGTAGTCATTATATTGTATGGTTGTTAGGGGTGGGGTGATCTTTTTTTTTTTTTTTTTGGCCAAGGGCCATCTGAATGTTTATAACATCATTCATGGGCCCTATAAACCTACCAATACAGGCCGACATCTATGGGCAGCCAATGGGAAGCATCCAAACCTATCTTATCATGTACCAAATGATCCTATCAGGCCTTAGCTGGCCTGTTAGGGTTCTTTTGTTTTCCACCCAGAGGAGATAATGACCAAAGAAAAATGTCTATATTTTTTACCTCTAAATATTTTCAATTCTTGGATGGTTGAGTTTGTGGATATGGAAACAATAGCTATGTCATTAGGATTCACTGCAAATCTTTACTCAGTAGACCAAACCAGCCATCTTTCTACCACCTTAGTATGAAGAGGTTATGTATGTCACTTTCTCCATCCCCCCTCCACACAACATAGAGCAAAAAAAATCACCAAATACTGTACCGGAAGTGACAGCTATACATTCAAGAGAGATTGTTGTTTTTCTGCTGCCTTAGAGTTGAGTTTTTAGAGGAGAAGTAGGGACAATGGCTTGGAGACCCTGACCTTCCACTCTGCTACATAGGCTCTTCACTGCTGGCCAAAATTGCAACAAGAGAAACATAAAGGGGATGGAAGAAGCTACTTTAAACAACAACATGAAAAGGCAAAACCAAAAAACCTCCAGGTGCTCCTCCCATAAACTACAGGCTCCTTCCAAAAGTGAGTCATCAACTTGATTCACTTGACACCATGGAAAGAGACTCTCATTATAGCAACTCACCTCAGACAGATTAAGAAACAGCTGTATCTTCAATCACTTCAGGGCCATCATTCATCTTCTTTGCCTTAACAAACCAGAGAATACAAAAAGCCTTTTGCTACCTGTGAAAAGAAAACTTAATCCCCTGTGCTTAAACCAGGGACCTTCTTCTTCCTTTTGTCCTTAGTCCCTGCCACCCATCTAGTTGTTCACATTTGATCTGTTTAAGCACTTAAGACCTAACGTGATTGGTCCACACCAAGTCCTCCCTCTGAACACTCTATTACTCCCTCATTAGCTGCCCTGGGCCGTTTCAGCCTCTCAGACACGGCTCATGTCCCCCTTCTACAAATGGGGACCCCTGACACTGAGTAGCCAGCCTTCCTCCCTATGACTGGATACCCAGTCTTTCAGAATTGTGCATGAGTAGGGTCGTGCTTTGGAAGGCATGTCTTGTCCCTGGCCTCCTCTTCCATAACCTTCCTGGCCACTATGAAGTAGACATCTTTGCTCTACTGCATGCTTCCTGCTATAATATTTCTGACTTATCACAGGCCTAGAAACAATGGAGCCAGCCAATTATGACCCAAAATAAAATCTTGCTCTCTTTAAAAAGAAACTCTGCTTCTTCCTCATATGTTCCTTAACTTGCTGTTTCAAAGCTTGTTCCCAATATTAAATAATGCCTGGCAAATGACCTGAACTCATTTGAATGGTTCAGGTCCTTTGCAGAGAATTAGTAAGATATAACCGACAGGCCTTTGTGAAGAGTCAGCTGTAAAAGGCAGAGATTGCATGACACAGCCAAGGATCCAGTCATGGCTCTGTCATATGTTAGCCAAGCAAGCGGACCTCTCCATGTGTGGCCGTTTCTTTCTCTTGAAAATGAGGAGTGTACAGCACAAGATTGCTTTGAGAAGTGTTTAAAATAATGCAAGGAACTTTCCAGGCCACTTGTTTGGCTTTCAGTGGGAACTTAACAAGTAGCTATCACTTCCTTTTCTAGTTTGCAGAGCAAAGTGAAGCCTAAATCTTCTGACTCCATGTAATCTAACCTACATCAGAACTCAGCACCCTCTGCCTAAGGTTACTATCTGCATTCTAGGGAAAATGTGGAGATAGGGGTTAGGGGGAATGGTTACCATATGTCTTTGAATTAAATATTAAATATTAAAATATTTAATACCTTAAAATCTCTGAAATTGAGATGCATCTTGCAGTGGAAGGCATCATAGTTTAATTGGCATTATTGTAAGAATTTCCTCCACCCCACTTTTTGACTGATCATAAAATAACAATATCTTATAATTTAGCAGTAGCAACTGATAGCACCTTTAATTTGATGAAATTGAATATGAAGGATTTACCATGTTGCAGACACTATGCTAGATCTATCTTATATGAGTAGAACAGCAAGGGTGAATAGCTCCTATTTTACAGATGGAAAAATTGAGGGCCTTACAGACAAACAGATTTGGCCAGGCACAGATTTAAGTGATGAAATGAGGATTTAAACCAACGTCTGCTTGATTCCAGAGCCTATGCTCTTAAAGGTGGCTGTGCTGAGAGGAACAACTGGTTTATCTTTGTTTCTTTTTTTTTTTTTTTGGGGGGGGGGTGGTCATGGGGCCTGAACTCTGGGCCTGGGCGCTGTCCCTCAGCTCTTCAGCTGAAGGCTAGCACTCTACCACTTGAGCCACAGCGCCACTTCCGGCTTTTTTTTTCTTCTGCTTATGTGGTGCTGAGGAATCGAACCCAGGGCCTCATGCATGTAAGGCAAGCACTCTACCACTGAGCCACCTTCCCAGCCCCTTATCTTTGCTTCTTAGCACCACCCCAAGAAAGTCCATGTCCAGGGCCTGTAGGTCCTTTTACCAAGAAAGCATACATTTACTGGGTGCCTTCCCGTGTCTATTAAGCATATCCTGGGAAGTTCACAAATAAGCAAGACATATATGGAGTTAAAGTCCAAGAAACTCAACAGCCCATTTAATATGTGTTCTAAGAGACCTCACAGAGTTCTGTAGCAACACCTAAGAATGAGATAAACTTCCTGGATGAGGTAACAGTTAGCATAGCAAATAGTGGAGGACAGTAGAAAGCAGACATATGGAAATAGCATGTGTGAAGAGGTCAGAGAATTATAAGGTTATAGAGAATCTATAAGATAGAGATTTATTTATACAATCCAACATGGCATTCAAGAGCTTTATGACCATTGAGCAGTTGGAACATGGCTAGTCCAAGTCAATATTTATTGTAGGAGTAAAATCCAGATTTGAGAGACTTCATAGGAAGAAAAGTAACATGCCCCGGTAATAATTTTTATATATTGATTGTGTCAAAATTATAGTTTGATGAATCTATAAATAAAAAACAGTATATTGTAAAAAAAAATAATGCCTTTTGTTCCTTATAAGAATATGGACAAACTTTAAATTTACATATAAATGGCTCCCAGTTGTGGCTCCCATTGTGTTGGGAATTAATCCATCAAAAATGGGAAGCCACTGAAGGATTGAAACATTGAGAATTAAGTTAGGGAGCTGCATTAGAGAGTTGTAGAATTCTAGTACATTTGCTCAAACTCATTTAATCCTTAAAACAAAACAACTCTAGATATAAAGAGTTTTTAATTCATGTGCACAGCTATGAAAATTGAGACTCAGAGAGACATAACCAGGGCCACCTCACAGTACAACATCATTAGGGTAGAACCAGAGCCCTTATATAAGTCTAGCTTATACATTTTGCTCTTAAGAGTCCATCCCTGACTGCTAGCGTGAGAGACATCTGGCTCAGGTCATACATATGTTTAGTAAGGGCTTAAACTTTTTTTTTTGTCAGTCATGGGGCTTGAACTCTAGACCTGGGCTCTGTCCCTCAGCTCTGTTCTTCAACTGAAGGCTAGTGCTGTCCCTAGCACTAGAGCCACAGTGCCACTTCCAGTTTTCGTAGTTTATTGGAGATGAGTCTCATGGACTTTTCCTGCCCAGGCTGGTTTTTAAGCATGATCCTCAGATCTCAGCCTCCTGAGTAACTAGGATTACAGGTGTGAACCACCAGTGCCCAAGTAGGACTTAAACTTTTTACACTGTCCCTAGGACTAGATTCTTTTTGCAGAAGCTCTTCCATGTCCCTTACTCAAGCAATAAGCAAAGATAGGAGACATGGCAATCACTACCTCCCCTGTAACCTCAAGACCATCCACCACTACACTTCTTGCCTTGGGATGAACATGTAACATCCAGCCCAGATTGCATTAACACCATTTTCTTCACCAGAAAGCCTTGAGACTAAGAGCTAAAATGCAGAAACACTTCCAAAAGGACAGTATCTTCTTAAAGAGAGGGAAGTAGAAAACAGGATAGTTTGTTCATTTTCTAATTAGAAATAATTATAAAGTAAAACAATATAGCAAATCTTACAAAACAAAACCCTTCCTCAGCCCCAGGTTCCTTCCCCTGAAGCGGTCACATTTAACTTCTTCTGGTTTTAGTTCTTCTGGTGTTTGCTTCCACACCACTTCAACTGCTCCAGAGTGAGGGGTCTGTTCTCTCTGCTGGGCCTGTGGATAGTCTAGCCCAATGACATCCTGCTTCTTCTTGGGCTACATATGCAATTAAGAGCAGGGAGGGAGATAGATGGGTGGGTGGATAGATAGATAGATAGATAGATAGATAGATAGATAGATAGATAGATAGATAGATAGATAGATGATATTTTTAGTTGTTTTGAAGATCTTTGGAAATCTAAATAATACCATTCAATGAGAATAGTTTTGAAGGGTCAAGACCTACCTAGCCTACACTCTTCCCAAATCATCAGCCATGAGACAGCTTTTTCCAGAAAAGGCTCCTTATAGGAAATGCTGTTATATAAAATGTGAAAAGTTATTTTCAAGTTGGCAATTCTTGTCAATTTTTATGCCTGTTTGATATATAATTAGTTCTCTTATTCATCTTTGTGGTTAGTGCTTTAACTCTACTGAGAGAATTGGAACACTTCTCTTTCTCTTTGAATACCTGTTATACTGATGAGCTTTGTTCCTTTGAATGCTTTCATGAAGATAATTACCATCTTTTTACTTTAACTTTTTGTATGGTACTGGGGTGTAAATTCGGGATCTCAAGCTTGCATACGCTCTACTACTTGAGCCACATGCTCACCCCTCATCTTTTTTTTTACCACTTTCTTGTTTGTTGTTTTCTAGGATATCAGAGTTTATAGCCAGGGCCTTGTTAGTTATTCGGCTTGCTTGTATGACTGGCACTCTGTCACTTGAGCCATGCCTCTAGTCTGGCTTTTTGCTGGTTAATTAGAAGCAGAATGTTACAGACTTTTCTGCCCAGGCTAGCTTTGCACCTGCATCCATGAAATCTTAACATCCTTGGGGTGAACATGTAACACCCAGCCCAGATTACATTAACACCATTTTCTTTACCAGAAAGCCTTGAGACTAAGAGCTAAAACACAGAAACACAACATCCGAAGTAACTAGAATTACAGATGTGAGCCACCAGTGCCTAGTATTATCTTTTTAGTTCTAACATAAAACTTTCTTAAGCATTTCTTATAGGACTTACATGATAGATTTTAATTTCCAGTTTTTGTGTTGGAAAGACTATCTGTCCTTTATTTCTTAGGAATATATTTGCTGGATATGGTATTCTTGATTGGCAAAGCTTCTGCTTGGATTTGGTTTGGTTATGGGTTTTCCTTCCAGGACCTTGACTGTATCATTCCATGATGTTGTAGCTTGCAAGATTTTACTGAGATGCCTGCTGTTCCTCTTTTTTTTTTTTATTGTGAAAAAACTGTACAGAGGGGTTACAATTACATGGGCAAGATAGTGAGTACATTTCTTATCAAGCATTGTAGCCTCCTCCTTTGTTTCCCCTTCCCATCCCTTCCAAGCCTCCCCCCATCCCCCCACTCAATCCTCCCCCCACCCCCCCCCCAACCAAAGTTGTAAAGTTCGTTTTCGACATGACAACTTGTACTTCTCATTGTTGCAATGGGTCCACCTGTATCCTTATTTAAACGACTTGTTTTTCCCCTTCCCCTCCACAAATTATACCGACTTCATATACAGTGAAAGCAGGGGTTATACTGTGGGGGAGGGACGTACAAAGCAACAAAGAAATAATCTTATAAATGCGTTAGAAACAAATGCATGAAAGAAAAAAAACATTTAAATACATATCTTAGGGTTTATTTTCCTAACATCACCTTATCTGACCTTTTCTGCTTGACTCATACATATACTAACTATTGCAAATAAGGGAAACCATGGGACCTATGTTTCTTTGGGCTTGGCTTACTTCACTTAATATAATTTTTTCCAAGTCTTTCCATTTCCTAACAAATGGGGCAATGTCATTCTTTCTGATGGAGGCATAGAATTCCATTGTGTATATATACCACATTTTATTGATACATTCATCTACTGAGGGGCATCTGGGTTGGTTCCATATCTTAGCTATAGTAAGTAAAGCTGCAATAAACATAGTTGTGCTGGTAGCTTTAGTGTGGTCTTGTTTGTAAACATTTGGGTAAATGCCCAAAAGTGGGACTGCTGGGTCATAGGGGAGCTCTATGTGGAGTCTTTTGAGGAACCTCCATACTGCTTTCCAAAGTGGTCCTGCTGTTCCTCTTATGTGTAACTTATATGTGGCTTGAGGTGTTTCTCTTGTTGTTTTAAGAAATCTTGGTTGGCTTTTTTTTTAACTTTTGACATTTTGATTATAATCTGCCTCTGAGAACATATTTTTTAAAATCAGGTCTATTAAGAGTTGCTCTTTAAGTAATCTGGACACAGATGTTTGCATCTTTCCCCAAATTTGTCAAGTTTTCAGAAATTGTCTCATTAGTTTATTATTCAGACATTTTTTTGTCACTTAGTCAAATACCTAGGAGAAATGACTTAAAGGAGGAAAGATTAATTTTAGGTCATGCTTGGCTGGCTTCATTGCTTTTAGGCCTGAGTATAATATGGTGGCCAGGAAGTATAGAGGGAACAGAGGGCCAGGGATAAGATATACCTCCTAAAACATGTCCTCTGTGGCCCTTTCCCTCAAATCAGATGCCATCTTCAACAGGTCTTACTACTTCCCACATCTATTCAACTACAAATCAACTGTAAAGTGTATTCATCCATTAACTCAAAGCCCTCATGATCCAGTCATTTCCTCAAATCCTCACTTTTGCATATTGCCCTAGGGACCAAGCCTTCTATTCATGGGTCTTTGAAAGGGTATTTCATATCATAAAACACAATGAGTTAGGTTCTATATGCCTTCTCTTCACCTTCTTGAATACTCATCTTACATGTTCACTTGCTTAGAGTATTCTGTATGGCTCATAGGCTTTCTTTATTCAAAATTTCAAAAAGAATATTTTTTTTGTCTGACAAGGTTATTTCCAACAACAGAATTTCAAAGTCTGATTCTTTTGTATGTGTGTGGAGGTGGGAGGGTAAAATCTAGTCTGCTTTTGAGGTTTACAACTGCTTTAGTATTTACTTATAAAATTAAGTAGTTGTACAAGGGAATTGCCATTTTAAAAAACAGTTTATCTTGATCAGTGTCACCCATCAGTATTTCAGTATTCTCACCCATCCCTCCTTCACCCTTCTTAATTTTGTAGGATTTTCACTGAATTCTTAACTATGTTTTCTTTTTCATTTGTCTACCCCTTGACCCCACCTCCAAGTCCTGCTTTCTGGTGTTTGGTTTGTTCAACTTTGCCTTTCTAAAGAATTATACTATTTGATTATCCCTTGAATCTACCATATTTCAGTTAATATATGTGTATATACTTGCATACCATCCAACATATTTACTTATAAGTTCATAACCTAATTCTAGCTTCCATATACAAGAGAAAACATTTGTCCCTCTAGGCCTGACTTACTTCACTCAGCATAATATTTCCAAGGTCTTTCTATTTCTTTACACATGATACAATATTTATCCTTTCTAATGGATGAGTAAAATTCCATTGTATATGTGAACTACGTTTTCTTGATCTACTTGTCAATTGAAAGGCATCTGGACTGATTCCATACCTTGGCTATATTGACTAGGGCTACAATGAACATGGTTGTGCTGGTTGCTTTACTATATCCTGGTTTTTAATCTTTTGTATAAATGCCCAGGAGTGGAATTGTTGGATCTTAGGGTAGTTCTACATTTAATATCTTGAAGATCCTCTATACTGCTTTCCAAAGTTGTTGAATAAGTTTACATGCCCACCAAAAGTGTATTAGAAACGAACCATACAACTTGTGTGTAAGGATGAAAGGGAAAAACTTGTGAATGTGAAGGAAGGGGTCACATTGTCCAAAAAGAAATATACTCTTTACCTGACTTATGTAACTGTAACCTCTCTGTATACCATCTTTATGTGGCTATTGCTATTCTTACTTCTGAGAAGACTCTTTTTAGCTCATTAGCCCATATATTAATTGTGTTGCTGGTGTCTTGAGGACTTAAATATTTAAGTTCTCTGTATATTCTGGATATTAGGCCATTGCCTGATGTATAGCTGACAGAAACCTTCCATTCTGTAGGCTGTCATTTTAGCTTGTTGGCTATGTCCTTTGCTATACAGAAACTTTTTAGTTTGATACAGCCCCATTTATCAAGTCTTTCTTTAATTTGCTGTGCTTCTGGCTCTTTACTGAGAAAGTTCCTTTCTGTGCCAAGAAGTCCTAATGTTTCTCCTACTCCTTCCTGTATTTATTTCATGATTTCGGGTATTACATTGAGATTTTAGATCTATTTTGAACTAATGATGTTTACAACTGTTTTTCGTTTTATTTATTGAGTTCTTTATCTCCAAAATTTCTCCTTGGTTCTCTTTTATGATCTTTGCCAAATTTCATTCATATCATGAGTTGTTTTCCAAATTTCATTGAATTGTCTGTGTTCTTTTATATTTCATTAAATTCCTTAAAATCGTCATTTTGAATTATTTTTCTCAAGCAATTAATTAATTTCCTTTTCTTTGGTGACTGTGGCTCTGGGGTTACTGTATTTGTTTGGAAGTATTGTGTCTCCTTGTATTTTCATGCTTCTAATACATTATTTGTGAATCTGAATGATCTCCACCAATTCTATGGAGTAGCTTTCAAGACCTTCAGTGGTGATTTGTCCTTGTGTGTAGTCTGGGTAGGCTGTGGTAGCTTTGGTTCCAGGTCTGTGCTTTAAGGAAGTGTCTTTGTAGCTTCTTCAGCTGGAATTGCATCAGGGACTGCAGAGGTTATAGGATTGCACTAATTGTTGGGTGGGGTAACTATGGATGTAGTCTATCTGGCTGCCTTGGGGGACGTGTCCATCAACTTCTGCTAGTTTCATGGAGGTAGAGTCACCCTGTGGGCTTATGTGAATGTGGTACAGTATGTCAGGCAGCAGGGCATTGTGCCTGCCTGGATCTGAGGATCACATAGGGACAAAGTCATGCTAATGAGCCCAGACAGCCACTCCCTAGTATCCAAGAACTGTGCAGGTGACTTTGTAGGAGCTCTGGAGGGAGGTGAATTACTCAGAGTAGGATGTCCAGTGCTTCCTAGGGCTGCAGAGGAGTGGGTGGGCTGCCCATATCTCTTACTCCTAGGTCACTGAGGTCTGGGGCTCAGGGAGCTACATGAATCATTCATTACACCTTGTATTGTAGTTAGTGATGTAGAAATCAAAATTTGAGTTTCTTCCTTGCAGGAAGAGCCTTATTCAATACTACAAGGATATCAGTGGCTGTGGGAGCATTGCCTTACACTGGAAGACATCCTATCAAATTTAGGGTGATTGTTACAGAAGCTTACTTATCTTCATCATTGAGAACTCCTTACACTAGAACCTTAGAGGTCCCACATCAGGACTTCAGCTGGAACCCAATAGTTACTTTGGTAGAAGATAAAGTATAGGAAGTATAGAAGTATAAAGTATAAAGTATAGAAGAGCCAGGTAACAAGCTACTAAACAATAAGCAAGGCCTTCACAATGTGCAACTGGAATTATTTTATTCCCATGACAGCATACTACTCCACAAACCTAGGATTCCAGAGTTGTATCCGTGACTTAGAAGAGCTAAATGTGAATTCGGAGTAGGTTAAAATTAACTTTCTACCTAGGGTGAAGTAATTATGCTGAAATTGCAATAACACAATATCAAGAACAGCACTGTCATCTAAATTTGTATATATGTATGAGTGGGTTGAAAATCATTAGTGCTAAGCTTCACTGTTAATAAAATATTTGCCTTAATTTTTAGAAAAGAAAAGTCCTTCTCTAGTTACTTAGGAGATACGCAACACTTTACTCACTACCGAGAATACAAGGACATTTAAAAATTTAATTTGATGGAATTTTAGGAAGCCGTTACTATATATATATACCAGTGCAAATGAAGAGAAGCACAGAAAAACAACCTGAAGCAGAAGGGTTTACATGAGGCTCCCTAGAGAAGCCATGGCCAGTGGGATACAGCAAGAGGAGGTAACTGGGGAGACATTGGGCCTAGAACTCAATGAAATCCACATGTGCCAGGAAGCAGATAGATAACACCAATTCACTTAAGAAGAGGGACCTATTCTAATTAAGTTTAAAAAAAATACATCAAGCCTATGTATTTGGATATAATTCCTCTGCAAGATGATAATAGTAATTAGACTATGGTATTAGGAACTAAATTGCTTCATTCATGAAATGCCAAAGGGAATGAAAGGACCAGGGAGCATATTGGATTGCATTTTCCAGTTATACATGCAGCCAGCACCAATTACACTTCCTGGTTAACAAGCCAAACCTTCCCAACATACTTTGAGATGACTCTTGGGAGGAAAGAACTTTCCCAGAGTCAGAACAATAGAGAGAAAGCAACCTTTGAGCTTTTCCCAGGTGGCCAGGTCAGAAGAGATGCTGACCTAAAGGACTGTGGTGATTGAGGACAGGGCGTGTGGGACAAGGCCAGGAGCAACGGCATACGGGCCTGTGCCTCTCTGTGAGACCTTTGAAGGTTTAGAAAAGAACTTGTTGGGGACCATACAGGAAGTTGGGGTTAGCAAGATATCCCACCATGCTACAGGGAGAAGAGGAAGCCCAGAAGCAGTTAAATCTGCTGGTTAAACTGTTTTTAAAAACGACACTCTACAATCAAATAGATGCAATAAAAACACAGTGGCCTTTTCATTAAGCATGCCACAGAGGTCACTTGTTCAGCAGCCACTGTCAATCAGATGTGGGCCATTGTCTCTTTCCCCAGCCCCTATAATTGGCATCTGTCTGGGTGAAAACAAATAAATACCAGCCTGGCATTTTAACTAGGGCATCAGGGTTTGGGGTGCACTGCTTCTCAGAGTCTGCTGCTTTGTCAACAGGGCAAGGGAGGGCCCCAAAGAGGTCTGTTCTCATCCAGGCAGAGGCCGGACATTAAGAACACAGCAGATTATACATCCTTGTTTTCCTCCTGAGAGACATTCCTCTGATCTTTGCCCCAAAATCTCAGATCCAGAGAGTTCTTCAGAGGCTGTTAGTAGGAAAACATTAAGTTTTCTCTCCAAGAAGTCATGGGGAAAATGACATGGACATTTCTTGGACGAGTTGGTATACAAGTATTTAATAACAATTGTAATAAGAGCACTTAGTGATGGAAATATATTAGAGCTACATGTTAATTACTAATAACATGAAACCCTTGTGATTAGCTAGCAGTACTAGTATATCAGCATTGTTACCAACCAAGAGCTTTATAATAGATTGGTAGCTATACATATTCATATACAGGTGACTCTCATTCCTAGTAGTTGTATTCTGTTAGGTAGATGTGAATGTTGAATTAGTGAATACAGAACCTTTGCTCCCAGAGGGAATACAATGAGCCTCTGGTTACTAAATTTTATCATCTCACAAATATGCACTCTTGGGATCATGTGTATTGCTGCTTAAACCTGCCTTATTTAACATGTATTTTAAATTGAACTCACAGCCAAGAACCCTGTAACTTCTTTCTGATTGAGGCTTCTGCAGTATACACATTTCCCTCCACACTTTTTGCAGGAAGGAATGCTAGACAGCTTTGGCACCATTGTTGGTGAACATTTTACACAGTAAAGACACCAACAAAATCACAAACATGAAATATTTGGCACTAGATGATGGTGACATGAATACTTGTTACCTTCTTGAAACAAGAAGGTAAGAGTGTTATGTTAAACTTAGGGAATGTCACATTGGGTGACTTAAGATTTCATGTCTCATGCTGTTGACTGGTGGCTCACACATGTAATCCTAGCTACTCAGAAGGCTAAGATTTTAGGATTTCTGTTTGAAGCCATCCTGGGCAGGAAGTCTGTGAGTCTCTTACCTCAAACTAACTACCAAAAAGCCAGAAATGGAATGTGGTTCAAGTGGTACAACATTAGCCTTGAGTTTAAAAACAAAAAAGCTCAAGGACAGTGCCCAGGCCCTGAGTTAAAGCCCCAGGACACACACACACACACACACACACACACACACACACACACACACACACACACACACACACACACACACACACACACACACACACACACACGGATTTCATCTCTCTACACCTGGTTACAGATGTCCATGAGTTTGGCATTTCAAACATACTTAGTGAAAATTCACAAATGCATTTTAGAGACAAAGTGGAGTAATGAGGATTGGCTGTGCTTCATTTCACTCCATTCTCACTTGTGCCAGGAACTACTCTATTGCAGTGCAGGAAGTAGTGTTTGAGAGAAAGTGACTTGTCTAGCTTCTGATAGCTGCACTATGGTGTGTTGTATAATACTAACATCTAGTAATACAGCCCATAGGACTACCATCTGTTTTGTAAATAAAGTTTTATTCAAACACAAACATACTGCTCATTTCCAGTTTTTGTGTTGCTGCTTTTATGTTAAAATGACAGAGTTGAAGAGTTGCAGACAAAATCATATAGCTCACTCCACACACCTGGGTTATTTATAGCCTAGTCCTTTATAGCCCTTTAAGATACATGTGTTTTCTCTCTCTCTCTCTCTCTCTCTCTCTCTCTCTCTCTCTCTCTCTCTCTCTCTCTCTCTCTCTCTCTCTCTCTCTCTCTCTCTCTCTCTCTCTCTCTCTCTCTCTCTCTCTCTCTCTCCTACCACTTCAAAGTGGAGAGAGTTATCTTTGGTTGCACCATTGATTTCAACCTAACAATTTGTTTTCTTTCTTGAACACTGAGGATTTTTATAGCTGATTGTCTGTCCTTTTTTTTTTAAATGTTCTTTTTCAAATTTTTATTAGCATAAATTAATTGTACAAAGGGACTGTGTTGTGAGATTTACAATTCACATATAATGTACTTTGATCAAATTCATACCACCTATGTTCCACTTTCTTTTGTCTTATGTTCCTCTTTCTTAACCACTCTTTTGTCTTCTCCCTTCTTTTGAATAATTTTTCAGTGGGTTTCATTGTGCCATTTTCATGCATGCTCATAATATACTTCTTTTTTATCCAATTTTTGTATTATCTTTAAGTAATTGTACAAAGAAGTTCCCATTCTACAAAACAGTATATGAGTACAAAGTGTCTGACAACATTGTCACCCATCACTCCTAACCCATTCCTTCTCTCACATTTTTTTCTTTAATTGAGATTAGGTGATTACATAAATTTCACATATTTCACAGGATTGTAGAATAGTGATACTTAGAGTCACAAACACATTTTAACTTTTACAAGGCAAATTGTCATTATCATGGTTGTCTTTCCTTCTTTACATTAATATTATGAAGCTCAAAACTGGAAAGAGCTGGGGATTTCTTACTCTCACATGGTAGCAACAAGAAGCATCTCCTTGGTTACATGAGAACAAGATTAGGTGACCCCATCACAGTAAAAGTGTGATCAACCCATGAAGGCTACACAGGCATAAGAACTTTCTAGTAATGAGGACATCTAGGGCAGAGCCTGGGTTCTGCAGGAGTCACAGCTGTTTTCCCTCAGGAAACAAAGACCTACTTTCCATGAATACTTTGCTCTCATTTCAGCTACCTCCAATCTATTAAGAACTGTTTTTCCAGTTACTGGTCTGTACACACCCTGTCACATCTGTTCTCTATGTGTATGTACAAGTCAAGATAGTCTATACGGAAGTCGATATGCTTTTGCCTTTTATAGATGAGAAAACCTCCATGTCAGGACTATGGGCCAAGTGGGAGTCTTTTCTTATTTTCTTCTGATAGTAGAACAGATTTGAACTAAGTAGCTGACCTCTGAAGAACATGTGTAAAGTAAGATTAGGACTATATTAAGAAGAGACACATTGCTGGGCACTGGTTGGATAATGCCTGTAACCCTAGCTACTCAGTAGACTGAGATCTGAGGATGGCAGTTTAAAGCTAGTCCAGGCAGGAAAGTCTGTGTGACTCTTGTCTCCAATTAACCACCAAAAAGCAGGAGGTGGAGTTATGGCTCAAGTGGCAGAATGCTACGTTTGAGCATAAAAGCTAACGGACAGTGCCAGGCCCTGAATTCAATCACCCCCAAAAGTGGAGGAGAAGGAAGAGGAAAAGGAAGGAGGGGAAAACACAGGGAGATTGACCAGAAGGCTTTGCAAGGATCCAGGCATGTGATCATAGTGGCCTAGACTCTGGAGCCACAAGTATGGCTGCAGAGATATGGCAGGGTAAAGAGGCGACTAGGACATAGAACTGAAGTGTCTGTGATTAAGTGTATACAGCTGGTAAGAAAAGAGAGGCTGGTGACAGGGATTGCCCCCAGGCCCCATTCTCTAGCTGGGGTAATAAGTCCTATGAAAAAGAATCTGTTGTGGGGCTGGGATTGTGGCTCAGTGGTAGAGTGCTTCCCTAGCATGCATGAAGCCTGGGTTTGATTCCTCAGTGCCACATAAACAGAGGAAGCCAGAAGTAGCACTGTGGCTCAAGTGGCAGAGGGCTAGCCTTGAGCAAAAAAACGTTCAGGGCCCAAGCCCTGTTCAAGCCCCAGGACTGGCAAAAAGAAGGAATCAGTTGTGGAGTGAAATTAAGTAGTCTGGTCTAGTGATTTGCAAATGGGCTTTGAGGGAGAGCCAAAGAGTACCTGTGAGAATGTATGGTCAGCCTTCCCCTCGACTTGCAACTGAAGGGCAGAGAAAGTTCAGTTGCATGATGGTTTGATGAATTCAACAGCTTCAGTTTTATCGTGGTTCCGCCTAGATAATTGTGAAAGTCTCAGCAACCTCCTTGGTCACTGCCACTATGTGGATAAAAAAAAAAACCGTGAAAGTGTTGTGCTTTGGCCAATTCAGCACCTCCTCTGTCTCCATCAGAACCAATAAATAGTGGCTGTCAGGCTGTTATTGTACCTCCTAAAGTCTTTAGTACACAGTGTAAGCATCAGGCTGTAAAGACTCTGTTAAGGAAGTCTCTCTCTTGAGAGCAGGAGCCAAGAGAAGGCCTGTGTCTTCCAGAAGGATGAGCTGGGGATACAGGAGCACCCTATGCCCCCACCCATTCTACAACAGCAACCTATGAAGATGTACTGTCCCAGGATGTTGCAAGATGCTTTCTAGTGCTAGCCTGAGCTCCACTGGAGCAGATGCTTTTGCCTATTTTGCTCATTGCAATTTTCTCTGTGCCTTGGTCATGCTTGGTAGACTTGCTGCATAGGAAGTACCAGGAAGTACTTGCTGAGAGAATGGCTGCTGCCCCTGGAAGAGAAAGGAAACATCCATTCACCCAGCATATGCAGAGCACCTATCACATCTTGAGTTGGGTCTTGGGGACACAGAGAAGAATGGATCAGTCCTGCACCCAGAAAGCCTTATGAAAAGTCATACACATTCCTGGAAGATGTATGACATTGGCAACATGAGCTGAATGCCAGATAGGGCAGATGTGGTTTCTGCTGTCTCTACACAGGAGGTAGCTTTCTGGGAGTTGGCATTCCCTGAGAAGGAAATAGAAGAACATCAGAGAAAGAAAATTTTGAAATTGGAAACTGAGACAGTTGTCATGATCATTTACAAGGAAACTTCTGGGGCAGAGGGAGGGAGATGCAGACCAGTATAGTAGCTTTCCAGCCCCAAAGGAAAAGGAGTTCTTTCTTCATCCTAATTCCTCTCCCACCTCTCCTGGTATTGTATTCTCATCCTGTTGCAAGATAAGAAGCTAAAGAGAAGACAGAAGTATAGAATAAACATATTCTATCCTGTGGGTGAGAAATGTTGGAAACTAATTGCAAGCAACATAGATACAGCCATAAAAAATAAATGAAAGCAAAATGGCTCAGAGTAATGCTTTCCAATAGAAATATGGTATTTTAACTTTTCTAGTAGGCACATTTGTTTTCTAGAAAGGAAAAGGATCAAGTGAGATCAATTTTAATGATACATTTGAATTTCACACAATGGATCCAAATCATTTCAATGTATAATTTATACAAACATGTATGATGAAAATTTTCACTTCTATTTTTATTATATTCGGTCTGTGAAATTCAAGATGTATGTTAGACTTATAGCACACATCATGTGGCCAGTGGTTACAGTGTGGCAGCCTGGGCCAAGGCTCTGAATTTCTTTATTACATAATGCAAACTTGAGACTCAAATTGTGTCCATGGGCCCCATCTTTCTCACTTCACAAGTGCTGCCAGGATTTATTGAATGTGTACTTTGTGCTTGAGGTACCACAGGGGAAGTCAGACAGGAAATGGACTGGATCATCAGGAAGTGTCTCTGCGTGTTATGCATTATAGGCCTGTGTGGCAGGCCTGAGACCTGTCAGTTATCAGGGCTCTCACATTGGAGCTATAGGATGCGAGTTTCATTCCATCCTGACTGTCCTCCTGAAACTTACACCTTACACTACCCTGCAGGTGTAATGCTTCCTCTCAAGACACTTTGACATCTCTTGTCTCATACCTGGCTCACTTCATGCATTAGGTTCCAGGCAGGCATTGCACCTGCTAGAGTTAGAAGACCCAAGACAGGATGTTTCTAAAAAGTCCTAGGTGTTCACAAGCCCAGAGCCATCATGCACATACAGAGGGCACTCAGATCTTGATTTGCAGACCTGTGTATGTGCTAGAATTACCTGTAGCATTTCCTAAGCATACTGGTTGGGGCCCTGACCTGAAATCTTGATTCTGTTGCTCTGAAATAGGGAGTAAGGTCTAAAGTATTCTTTTAAAAG
This sequence comes from Dipodomys spectabilis, assembly GCF_019054845.1. Taxonomy (NCBI): domain Eukaryota; kingdom Metazoa; phylum Chordata; class Mammalia; order Rodentia; family Heteromyidae; genus Dipodomys; species Dipodomys spectabilis. The sequence goes on from NW_024870680.1 coordinate 10,456,427, forward strand.
CTGTATTCAGTGATTTTTATTCCATTGCCAGCATGTGAATGCTGAGAGACCACAGCCCAGAGGGGCTCTTTTAGCCAGTATCACACTGTAGGACAGCTTCCTGACTCTCCACCCCCTAATGCTTTCTCCAAACAACAGGAAAGACAGAGGGGGGCCTTAAGAAACTTCTTGAATATTCAAGAGGCTCCACCATACCCCTGGAGCTTGGAGCAGGAGGACAGGAGTCTGTAAATTCTGAGTTGCCTCTTCAAGAACAAAGCCCTAGTTGGTTTACTACTCTGGGAAGATTGCCAGGCTCCGGTATTAATAATAATCCTTTTGTTTTTTAAATGCCTTATAATTGCATAAATAAAGCTTACTTTCTCTTCTTTGGTGGTAATGAGCCTTATTTGACTGATTGGTTGATTAATAACACTCTAATTTCTTCAGTGACAAAACACAAAGGCCAAAGGATAGAGGCAAGGCCTCCACTCCCGCCAGTGTCTGTGGCTGCTTCAGTGGCTCTGTGGGAAGGAAGACATGCTTGCTTTACACTCACACACTGACAAGGCAACCACAGGAGAATTGCCCCTGCATTTCCTGCCCAGATATACCCACCATCTTATTCTTCATATTATACCATAGGCATTCATTGAGGACCTACAAGAGAGTTGTGTTCGACTTCCGGATGATGTCACTTTCCCGGTTAGTAGAGTGGCTTTAAGACACTGGGAATTGTGAAACTGACCAAATCTAATCATGTTAATAAACTATCCACCAACTGTCCAGAATCTTAAAGGCAAATTTGGGCTCCACCTGCAACAAATGTGACAGAGCTCTCGGCATACATTTTTTTTCCTTCTCGGTCCTGGAACTTGAACTCAGGGCCTGGGCACTGTCCTTGAGCCTCTCTGTGCTCAAGGCTAGCACTCTACCACTCTAGCCATAATGCCCTTTCTGTTTATATGGTACTGAGAAATTGAACCCAGGGCTTCATGCATACTAGGCAAGCACCCTACCACTAAGCCACCTTCCCAGCCCCTCAGCATACATTTTGCTGAGCATTTACTATCTACTTGGACTTCTGGTACCTTCCTTTCTGCAAACAACAACATCCTAAAATGTTAAGAGTATAGAAATCATATTTGTAAATCTACTACTGTTTTTCAGTGTCCTGCGGGAGAAAAGGCACTCATGGGAATGAGAGATCACTGTGCTGCAAATAGCATTTCTTTGCTCCAAGGTGCTTGTGGTTTTATTTGCTGGTTTTCAGAGGTACTCTTCGCCTGTCCAGAAAGCCAGCTGAGTCCAGCTGCTGCCTCTGAACTGGCAGCAAAATGGGCTTTTTTTTTATCCTGAGTGCAGCAAAACCCCTACGTTTACTCCGCATCACAAGGCTGGAACACAGCCCCAACAGGAGCCACCCTGTTGGACAGCTTTACACTATCACACACTGGCCCCAAGACAAAGGGAAGGAGGAGGGCTTTCATTGGTCACCTGTCTCCTGGCTGTGGCTTCCAGACAGATCACAGATGGAACATGTGGGAATGAATGAGATCAGAGTTCTGGTCAACCGCTCTCCATCTTCCTCTATGCACTGAGCCCTGCGGGAAGAATGGTTGAGAGAGTCGGTGGTCAGAGCAAGCTACCAAAATCACATTTCGTCCAAGGTGAAAAGTGAAGAGTGTAAGTGAGGGTTAGCATGTACTCATTCAACTCCAGTGAATATTTCCTCTCCTCTCCTCTCCTCTCCTCTCCTCTCCTCTCCTCTCCTCTCCTCTCTTCTCCCCTCCCCTCCCCTCCCCTCCCCTCCCCTCCCCTCCACTCCCTCCCCTCCCCTCCCTTCTCCTCCCCTCCCCTCCCCTCCCCTCTCCTCTCCTCTCCTCTCCTCTCCTCTCCTCTCCTCTCCTCCCTGGCCCTCCCCACCCCTTCCTTCTTTTTCTTTTGTGCCTGTACTGAGGCTTGAAATCAGGGCTCAAGTTTACTTGACTTTTTCACCTTAAGACTGGAGCTTTACCACTTGAGCCACACTCCACTTTCCTCTTTTGGCTAGTTAATTGGAGATAAGAATCTCACAAACTTTTCAGCCCAAGCTAGCTTTGAACTATGATTCTCAGCTCTCATCTACTGTCACCTTCAGCGAATACTTCATAAACAAGAGCCTCCGACTTATTTCTAAGATCCTTCTATGTACTTAGGATTATCCCCATTTCATAGTTGAGCTACTTAAAAGACCCAGAGATGTGAAGTAACTTGTCCAACATCACAGTGAGCCTAGATCTTAGCTGGAATTTGAATCTAAGTTTCTCTTTTTAAACCTAATTTGCCAAACTGAGTCTCCAAGCCATTCTGCCCCCTGCGGTGTCCCACATTCCTTTTTAAATTGTTTTCAGAGTTACATCTTGAGGTCTCATTTCCGAAGCATCTCTTCTTGCTGTTGTAAGGAAATGAGGGTGGGAAAGGAACTCTTCTTCAAAGCTGTGAGGGCAATGGCCAGAATGAACAGTTTACACTTAGAAAATTTGTTTTCAGTACTAGCCAGGAATAGTAGTAACTTAATCGTCAGAGTTGGTCTTCACTTCCTTGGAGGCTCCCTACCCTGAGCCAGATGTTTTCTGCTGAATCTGGTGATTTTCAAAGGAAAGTCCAGATTGCCTTGTCAGGCCAATGGCAGGTCTCCATGAACAGAGCTCACCGAAGAGCCAGAACACGAAGAGCATTCCATACAGAGCATCCCACTATCTATGACCCTTTATTTCTCTCTCCTGGCAGCCCAGTGAGACAGATGCCACTACTGTCCCATTACATGGGTAAGAAAACAGCCTCTTGCACTTAGCAGAGTCATGTGCAAAGCCAGGACCCCTCACATACCAGGAGATGTGGGCCATGGGCCTGGTGCCTGGCACACTGTGGATCCTCATAACTTTAGATTTTTTTTTTTCCTTTTTTTCTATCAGGCCCTCTCTGCTTCTAGAAGTCATCTATACTGAATGCTATTTAAAAAATAATAATCAGAAAATCTTTGAAAGTCTGTAATCTTTCCCCATAGTCCTAGAGGATCCTGCATATGCCTCATTTTTTTTTTTTTAAATCCATCCAGAGGTCCTAAGAAACCAAATGTTGGCAGGGCAATATGAGATGGACTGAGCCCTGCCCCAGTATTTGTCTCCAGGGTCAGGGAAGAAATTTGAGAGGCTGAAGAGGAAGGAGGTTCTGGCTTTGTTTAGTCAAATATCTGTGCTGCTTAAATAGTTTTGTTCCCAAGTGTGTACATATACCTCCTAAAGAAAAAAAATCCAAAAATATGTGTGGGCCTCCTGGCCTACAGCACCACCATGGCCTACCCCTCTCCCCTCTTGCCCTCTTGCCTTGTGTGTCTGTGTGTGTGCGTACACACAGGTATGCACACACATATCCAGGCCACGGAGGCCACCAGTGTGAGGCTCAAAGAAGAGTTGAATTGATAATGGAAGCTCCAACCTAAGCAGGTCAACTTTACGACTTTATTTATATCATTTACTTTTAGCAGTACTAAGATTCAAACTTAGAGTCTCCTAGATGCTAAGCATGCTAGATTCAAGTCTCTCTACCACTTGAGCCACATCTCAGCCCTTTTGCTGTTGTTTCTGTTTTTTGTTTTCGAGACAGCATCTTACTACCTTTGCTCAGGTTTGCCTTCAGCTCTCCATCCTCCTGCCCTACTACCCTAGTAGCTGGAATTACAGATGTGTGCTACCATACCTGGCCAACTTGAGGGCATTTTCATATCTGCCCTCCCCTCAAATAAACCAAACTCATTGCCTTTATCACTTTCGTGGATAAAGGTAAGCATTTACAGAGGGACCGGGAACAGGATTGGTACCTAATTAATGTGTATTTCCCAGTCCCTAGCCCAGGGCTCCATGCAGATTTACAGAGTTGAATTCTGCTTTCCCCATGCCAGGATGGTGAGGGCAGCTGGACTAGGTCCACTCAACCCCCTTTCTGAGCTTTCTGTATCATGCTGGGACTAGGACCCAAGTGTGTGTGGGGCAGGGGGGTGGTGGGGAGAGGTGGGAAGGGGAAGCAAGGGGAAGGGACATAATTCTGGGAGAACTTCCTGTGCACAAGGTCCACTCCACATGGCTGCGATGTCTGACAGGTCAAGGCAAACAGGAACAGGAACACTACCCCTGGCCCTCATGGCAAATTGTTCCATTACAGGCACTTTTGAGTGATTATGGATTGATTTGACTGTTTTTTTCCTCCAGTTTCAAAAAGAAGGAAAAGGCAGGCTCTAGAAACCTCATTTCCATAGCCCCATCATCTTTTCAATCAAGAAGCTGCTAGGAAGGACTGGAATGTCCAAGGGTATAGAGCGGAGCATCAGACCAGTCTGTCTGGACCAATGGTACCAGGAGGATTGAGGAACCTATCATCAGAGGCAGGGCAGCATACTTGGAGATGTGGAGCTAGCACCAGGAAGGTGTTAGAAGAGGAAGAAAGTCATTGAACTAAAAGCTCCTGGCACTTCACTGATGCCTTATTTGTACATCAGCTCCATAGAGAGCTCAGACTAGGCCATGAGGAAGCACTAGCATATCCTCTACCATGGAGGGTCTCACTGGGACATCTGTGCACTTCACAAGCCTATGGCCTAAAGTCATGTGCCTTCAAGTAATTCTCCTCTCAAATGAGGCCAATACTATGTACTTGATAGAGCGGTGGTGAAATTATACTAACAAATCCAAAGCACACATTTACAAGTATGCTGCTGTTGTCATTCTGCTAATGAGGTTGAGACATAAGACACCAGGAGAAAAGCGTGAGGAGCCTCACCATCAGGATTGTACCCTTGCAGTGTGTGCACTCGAGTGACCATCTCTTTAAAGTTCTCATCCCCAGTCCTGCCCTCTCTTTAACCATAGTCTATTTCCCACATTATGTAGAACTAGAAAGTTATTATCAGGCCCTTGCTCTGCTTATTTTGTTTATCCCACCAATACCAATTCTCACATGAGGAAAAAGTTGTGTGCTGTATTAAGGCACAAAGTTTATTCAGTCTCCAGAGAATTCACAACCTTTCCACATGAAGCCATATATTGTCTTCTGATGGTAGTGTCTAGTTTGTCTCTAACTTGATTTTTTTGGGGAGTCAGTTGTTGGGCTTGTACGTGAGTCTTTTGCTCAAAGCTAGTGCTCTACCACTTTGACCTACTGCTCCACTTCAGTTTTCATGTTTTTGGGGTTTTGTTTGTTTGTTGTTTGAGTGGTTAACTGCTGATAAGAGTCTCATGGAGACTTTACTGCCTGAGCTGGCTTCAAGCCATGAACCGCAGATCTCATCCTCCTGATTAGCTAGCATTACAGGAGTGAGCCACCAATGCCAAGCTTGGTTGTGTGTGTGTGTGGGTGGGGGTACATGCATGCGTGCACTGCTCCTGGGGTTTGAGCTCAGGATCTGGGTACTATCCCTGAGAATTTTTTGCTCAAGGCTAGAGTTCTACCACTTGAGCCATAGCTCTGCTTCTGACTTAAAAAAAACAATCACTGGAGATAAGAGTCTCATTTCCCTGCTAAACTGTCTTTTTTTTTTTAAATTTTTTGGGGGTCCAGTTGTGGGGCCTGAACTCTGGGCCTGGGCGCTGTCCCTCAGCTCTTCAGCTCAAGGCGAGCGCTCTACCACTTGAGCCACAGCACCACTTCCGGCTTTTTTTCTTTTTGCTTATGTGGTGCTGAGGAATTGAACCCAGGGCCTCATGCATGCAAGGCAAGCGCTCTACCACTGAGCCACCTTCCCAGCCCCCTAAACTGTCTTTGAACTGTAGTGGCATGAGCTACTCTTGCCTGACTCTTGACTTGATTCTTAATCTTTGCTTCCCTCAAAGAGCTGCTTAGCTAGTGGGTCTAAGCACAGGGATGGGTTACAGCCTCAGTGGCCTGGTTTGTAAGCAGTCTCACGTTGCTCCATCTTATATGTGATTGCTCTACCTATATCAGTGTCTAACAGCAAAGACCAGTTCTTGTTTATGTTATTCCTTCCTTATAAATTCCTTCTTAGTATCTATTGCAGTGTTGTATAGTAGGTTATTTGATGATGATTGAACTCATGGGTTTAAATGTAGATGGATTCATGTATTCATTTGTGGTGGATGGGTTAATGGATGGAAGAAAGGATATATGAGTGAGTTGTCAGGTTGATGAGGGATGGATGGATGAATTGATGAGTGGGTAGGTGAGTAGAAATGGATATATGGATGGGTGGGCAGGTAGACAGATGAGAGAGTGGATGTTTCTATACTTTTTTGTTTTGATTAGTTTTCTGTGTGTGTGTGTGTGTGTGTGTGTGTGTGTGTGTGTGTGTGTGTGTGTGTGTGTGTATGTGTGCATGTGCTGTGTGTTTATGTGTACCAGTCTTGGGAATTGAGCTTGGTCCTGTTCCTTAGCTTTTCACTTAAGGTGGTAATCTACCACTTGAGTCACAGCTTCACTTCTGGCTTTTGTTGGTTAGTTGGAGAGAAGAGTCTTACAAACTTTACTGCCTAGGCTGGCTTCGAAACACAAACCTCAGAACTCAGCCTTCTAAGTAGCTACAGTTATGAGCATGAGTCCCAAGTACCCAGTGACAGTAGTTTATTTTTTTATATCTTGTATCTTTATTTGATCCTCAGCCACATTTGAGCAAAGTAGTCTATGTAGGTAATGAACTGGCCAGCGTCTTCTTTGATTCAGGTAATATCTTCATTACTACTTCCTCTCACTCTTTTCACAGCTAAAAGCTAATACAACTCTTGAGTACATGATCTAGCACACTCTATAGGACCTGTGTTTGTGAACAAGATCAGTTTGGTCTTTACCATTTTCTAATGGACCAGAGAAGTAAGGAAGCCATCTCTGATGACACAGCTAGTCAGTGGATGTCAGCATCATACAATTAATCTGGGGCCAATTTCTCTTCAGATGAATATGAAGACAATTGGCCTGTGTAGAGAAGTAGGTGGTTTCACTGAACAAATGATAAACCCATCATTCTATGGAGCTGAGGAGCCGGGGAAGTGGGCCAGGGGTGGGGGGATCCCTTGCTTAAACAGAGACAAATAGCTTTGCCTGAATCTTTAACTGGAATGACTGTGTCTGCCTAAGCCTCTGGCTCCATTGTAGACAAGAGTTATGTGCTATGCTCAGAGATGTGGCTATCTGTTGGTATTTAGTAGATTCATTATCAGCCAAGGTTCCCTGATTCAGTAGGCTGATAGGATTTAGAGATTCAGGCAGGAAACTGCTCACGTTTGAAAACTGGTGGTGTATAGGGCAAGGCTAATTTTGTTCCTGCAAACTTGGCTCTTGGGAAATAAAGCCTGTCCTGGTCCACAATGGTGAGGGATAATGGGTTACATAGAATTGTTGAAGAAAGCTAGCCTTTCCACTCTAAGACTTGGTGACCCCATTCTCTTCCAGCTTGGACAGTCTGATGGGAAAAGGAAAGAAAGAATTATTTCTCAGTATCTAGTTAGACCAGGTCACCTGGTGATCCAACTTAATCATTTGGATATCCTTCAAGAACATAGGTAGTTCACTCCATTTTATAGACTGAGGGTTCAAAAGGTTATACATCTTGCCCAATGTACCATCATCAATTACTGACAGAGAGGTTCACTTGACTCTACAACTTTCCATGTAGTCCTCCTGCTCCAATCTCCATTCTGCTCACTAGTGTAAAAGAGATAACACTACATTTTTCCACTTACCCAGCCTGTACCAGGTATCAGTGATGCTTCACTTCCCAAGGTGTTGACAGGAAGAAGGCTTGAACTCTTCCACCTCAAACAGGCTGTGGGAGCCTATGTTGCTGGTGGATTCTCAGATGACAAGCCTTTTGCACGTTTGCCAATATCTCAACCCTTCTAATTAAAACCACATTATCCGTGATGATTCTTAATGATAGCATTTGTAGAGTCAGGATGTGGAGTCAAGTTCAGTTTGAAATCTTCCCTTCTAAAGTAGCACACGACCTGGCCTTGATAATGGATTAGGTGGAGATTCTGAAAAACCCTCTTGGTAGCCTGTGTAGTCTCTCTTGCTTTAGAAAGAACTACTTAGGGAAACTCAACCTGCCTGGCAGATGGTTTGATAAACACATGAGTCAAAGACATGTGTGAACTATTTCTAATATGTTACTTTTGTGGTATATGGTACCTCTCTTTCCACCCTTCTGACATTCAGGAGAAAAGAAAAGAGTGGACCCATGTTTGCCAGCCACTTTCCATCAGGCCACAAGGGTACTCCCACCCTTCATACCTGCAGGCTTGGTGAGCTCCAGGTACCAGATCCAAGCTTGACCTGAAACAGAATGATGCTATACCAAAATACCCCACATAATGAGTCCATAGATCATTCAGCAATGCACTTTACTTCTGAATAGATTTGGAAAATTTTCAATACACTCTTTAAGAAGTACCATAGCTTCTCTTTGGGACACAATATGTAATATCGAGGCTATTAGGATGGTCTAGATCTTGAATCCTCTTTCTTTGTTACACTCTTCTAAAATCTGCCATGATGAGGCCTTTCAGATTCATGGCTTCCCAGTTATTTGTGTGCCATGCTAAGAAATGGTAAACTTCTGGGATGATGGGCACTAATCCTTTGCTCAGGCCACCTCCTTTTTGCCTGGAATGCCCCCTGAATTGGCTTGGTGCCCTGTCTCCCATACCCTACATATGAATTCCTAGTTATCCTCTAAAACACAGCCTTTATCCAGAAACCTTTACCACCAATCCTGACTATGCCATGCATTGTATCTGCAGTGCAACCAATATAGATTTCCTGTCATATATTGCTCATTTCAGTCATTCCACACAGCCTGGAACAGAATAGGCCTTTAGTAATTGAGCAGTGACTGGATGGATGGATGGGTAGATGGATGGATGAATGGATGGATGTAGAGAAGTCAGTTACCTCACAAGCTCCATCTCCAGAAGACCTCTAGAGTCAAACATGTAGCTGAGTCCAGGAGCCACAGCAGGGCTAGAGCTTAGAAGTTAGGATTCAAGGCATATGCACTTGATAAAAGGTAGAATTCCTACCACATCCAGAATGAGTCTGGCAGAGCCAGTTTTAAAGACACAGCCTCCAAGTCTTTGCAGCTCTAAGGCAAAACTTTCTAGTGGTTCTTTTGATGTTGGCACAATCTTGCAAATTCTTACTGATTGCTTTGGTCTGGCAATAAGAAGCTGTTACCTGTCCCATCTCTAGCAGTCTTGGTTTGGGGTTTCAGTTCTATTAATTCCTCAAAGTACAACTTTAGGCAAACTGGTTGTCTTCTTTGATACTTTCTGTTCCTCCAGAAAAATGAGGGCACTACATGAGACAATAAAGGGAATGTGTAGGAAGTTGATGGCACACTTAGATGGGGGAGCTGAGGAAGAGTTACTGAAGGGTAGAGTGTCCAGACACCAGGATGTTAGTACACTCTTCAGTATAACCAACTGCATGGCCCCATTACCAGGCCTAGGCCTAAATGGTAAGAGGGAGTGGTTGCTTTGAAGGATATGTAGCTACAGAATTTGCCATTGAGGAGCCATGGCCTTGGATAGCAGACAGAAATCCCTGTTACCCACAGCATAGATGGGTAGAGCCTCTTTCTCCTCTGAACTCTAAGGCTGGTGCCTCCCATTGGCTAACACATTAGAAGTCAGAGGAAAAGGAATACCATTAGTATTGTCAACTCAGAGGTTAGCCTCTTGGGACCCAGGAAAGGGCAGGAAGAGGAGAGAAAGAGGCTGTAAGGCAACTGGAAAGTTTGCCCAGCTGCATTTTTGACTATGGTAGGTTCCCTATCAGGCATCTTCCCTCCCTTACCTTATCAACCTCTCCACAGTGGCCAGCCAGAGACCAAAGAGAAGATCAGAGACTTGTGGGCATTCTTTATAGGTCCTCACAGGAGTGTGCTAGGAATGAAGTTGAAATGGGGACAAAGAAGAAAGGATTTTTAATTGTGATTATCAGTGGATTTCTTTTATCCACATTATCTCTTTCTGCCAGTGACTGGGGTCACACCTCCCCTAACGGTAGCTCTTCAATATACTGAATGTACATCAAAGGTGCTTTTGTAAGGAGCTGTGTGCTGTCGAGTTTAATTAATTTTAGTTTTATTTTTACATTTGATCTGATGGAGTCAAATGAATCTTTATTGCTCAGATATCCCTAACTGGTGAACTAGGTCAGCCTTTCCAGGCGGAGTTCTTTGAATCTCTTTGCATGTATAAATAACTTCTGCCAGCAGACTCTAGGCTCTGCAGGAGACCTGGCTACAGCCTTGCAGGGATCTGTGTGAGATGGGGATGATGTGTCCAGAGCTCACAGGCCAGATCCAACAGATAGAAGACTGGTAGCTTCTCTCCTGCTCTGCCCCCAATCAGGCCCTACTGAGCACCAGACGCTTGCTTGGCATGGAACTGGGAAGGAAGTAGAGGTGTGACTGGTGCTCTGCAGTTCAGACACTCCTGGGAAAGTGAACTTGGATATAAAAACTTAGCAAGCATGCTGATTTTTACCTCCATAACTTGCCTACCTATGGGAGGGCCATCCTCCTGTGATACCTTCCAGAGCTTTCCTGTCACTATTTTTTTTGGGGGGGTGGGGAAGACTATTCCTTAACCTTTTTTGGAGGGGAGGCTGCTTTTAACCTTAGTGAAACCTTCTTACTGGGCTTCTCCCAGGGCTGACCTGGGATTCCTGTCATCCTCTGCCATCTCAAAGGTACATAATGCCCCTTCAGTACTGGAAGGACTTTGCCTCTGTCCCCTCCTTGACTGTCAAGGTTGCTCGGGAAATCATCTGCCTTATCCCTTCTTTATTTCCTGCTTCTGCCCTGTTTCTTACTTTTCTGATGATCCCCAGAGGAGAACCACCCTGGCTTGCAAAGAAACCTTCTGGTGTGATTCTAACAATCTTCCCTGCCAGGAAACTGCCCCCTGAGTATGACTACACCTCTCTCCTCTGTTCTACTGTCAAGTTGCTTACAAGAGAACACACAATAATGAGATCTTCATATTATAGTAAGTTATACATTCATTAGATATTTTTGAACTGTGGATGTGAGGATAAGGAAAATGAGAACAGCTTTTTTTTTCATTTTTATTTATTTGCCCACTGTAGGGCTTGAACTTAGAGCCTGGAGGCTGTCCCTGAGCTCTTTTGTTTAAGGCCAGCGCCCTACCTCTTTGAGCCACAGCTCCTCTTCTGTTTTTTGAGTGGTTAATTGGAGATAAGAGTTGCACAGGGACTTTTCTGCCCAGGCTGGCTTCAAATGGCAATCTTCAGATCTCAGCCTTCTGAATAGACAAGCTAAGAACAGCTTTTAATCTCACTGCCCAGAAGACTTCTTATAAGTGAAAAAGAAAACGAAGAGAGTGAAGAAAGGAGGGAGGGAAAGAAAGGAAGAAATGGAGGGGAAAGGAGGAAGGAAGCAAGAAAATGAAAGAAAGAAAGAAAGAAAGAAAGAAAGAAAGAAAGAAAGAAAGAAAGAAAGAAAGAAAGAAAGAAAGAAAGAAAGAAAGAAAGAAAGGAAAGAAAGGAAGAAAAAGAAAGAAGGAAGTGGGAGGGAGGACAGAGGGGGGAGAGAGAGAAGGAAGAAAACAGAATGTGTCTGGTTAGAGAGTACAGAATTCAGAAGAATGGATGAGCCAAAGTTTTAAGTTATGGTGGCTATGCCCAAATTATACTGCAAAAAGCTTCCCAGTAGTGAAATTCTCCTCCCTCCACAATCTAGGAGTCTTTGCCTTCCCTATGGGCAAAACTCAAAATTAGCATGCTTTCATGGTTTTGCCAACCTGATAGAAAAAAAACAACAGCATTTCATTGTTGTTTTGATCTGTATTTTTTTAATTATCAGTGCAACCAAACATCTTTTCATATGTTTATTAGCTGCTTGTATTTGTTCTTCCCTAAATAGAATGTTCATATCCTTTGTCTATTTTTTCTCTCCACTGGATTGGCAATAAGTTTATTTATTTAATTATTTTGTGAAAGCAAAAGCAGGATCCAAATCTGAAGTATTTTAATTTCACCATCAATTATTTTTTCAGTTTAAGATGCCAACCAATAGAAGAGGGATATGGATCTAGCATCTCTATCCTCTGCTACTTGAACAAGGATCCCTCTCTAACCCCTTTGACAGCCTGTCATTCCGGCAGGCAGTAGAACAAGGCAATGAATTATTTAGGATCACATCAGTTCAGAGGGGAAGTTATCCCAATCAGGCGTTCTCCAGCAGCTGCTAAGTACCAGGCACTAAGACACGGATCCGCCGTGGGGCTCCGTGTCGTCCATTTAGATGAGAGCTCTGTCAACTGCCTATTGAGCACCTCTGGAGGTCACATCCTTGACTCCATCTGCTGGACCATGAAGATCATCAGCATGCCAAGGAGTCTGACAGGCTGTGATTATTTCCCACTTCACAGCACTGTGGGTTTTTTTTTTCTTTTTTCTTCCTTCCTGGCATGAAGGGGATTCATTTTCTGGGCAAACGTTTTATACAACCGACATGTCAGTAAAAGAAATGAGCCTTTCATGGGGCCATGATGAGTTTGCCAAGGCCTTATGGGGTCAGACATTGAGTGTGAATTTGAGTACATGCAGGTAATATGTCTAGCCCTGGTAGGTGGACTTCTTTCCATTGGTCCATGCATTAATTCATTCAGCTAACACATTGAGGTACAGTTTTGTAAAGAAGTCAGACATTAGACCTGTAGTGTAGCTTAAGTAGTAGTGCACTTACCTAGTAAGTGTGAGTTCAATTCCTAGCACTAGAAAGTCAAACATTTAGGTTTGATTGATTGATTGTGTGTGTGTGTGTGTGTATGAGAGGGAGAGAGAGAGAGAGAGAGATAGAGAAGAGAGAGAGAGAGAGAGAGACTGAAGGAGGGAGGGAGGAAGGGAGGAAGGGAGGGAGAGAGAATGCTTATACGCACACATGTGCTGGTCCTGGAGCTTAAACTCAAGCGGTCTCTTAGCTTTTTTGCTCAACGCTGGCTGTTGTTCTACCACTTGAGCCACAGCTTTACTTTCAGCTTTTTGGTAGTTAATTGGAGATAAAAGTCTCATGGAGGGCTGGGAAGGTGGCTCAGTGGTAGAAGGCTTGCCTTGCATGCCTGAGGCCCTGGCTTCGATTCCTCAGCACCACATAAGCAAAATGAAAAAAAGCCGGAAGTGGTGCTGTGGCTCAAGTGGTAGAGTGCTAGCTCACCCCACGACCGGACCCCTCCCCTCCCCCCCCCCAAAAAAAGAGTCTCATGGACCTTCCTGCTCAGGCTGGCTACAAACCTCATTCCTCAGATCTCAGATTCCTGAGTAGCTTAGATTACAGGTGTGAGCCACCTATACCTGGATCTAAAGTTCAAGTTTTATTTTATTTTATTTATTTTTTGGGTCTGGTTGTGGAGTCTGAACTCTGGTCCTGAGCGCTGTCCCTCAGCTCTTCAGCTCAAGGCTAGCACTCTACCACTTGAGCCACAGCGCCATTTCCGGCTTTTTTCTTTTTGCTTATGTGATGCTGAGGAATCAAACCCAGGGCCTCAGGCATGCAAGGCAGTGCTCTACCACTGAGCCACCTTCCCAGCCCCATAAAGTTCAAGTTTTAGAAACCAACTAAGCTTCCATTTTTGAACTTTGTTGATGAACACTGGGCAGACAGGTATACTTATTAAGGCCTTTGAGTTTCCCTTACTGTAAAATGGGGTCAGCAAAGCTCGGCTCAGAGAAGTGAAATCTGGTGAGATAATTTATGTCTGAAGCAAATGCTGCTACAACCATGTCACATTAATGAGCTGCTTAGAAATTCGGGAGATGAAAACAATAATTTATTCCCATGCATGAGTTCAGGAGTCAACTAGGGATTGCTGATCTAAACTGGGCCTGTCCGGGTTTGACTCCAACCCTTAGAGTGGATCTAGGTCTCATCTATGAGCTTCTCACCCTGCTAGAGCCTGTGGGCTTCTGGGGCATTCACTTTCTTGCTAGGTGATCAGAGGGCAAGTCCACCATGAAAACCCAATCTTTGCATTATATTTATGGGTCCGCACCTATTGGCCAAGGAAAGTCATGTGACCAAGCCTAATGTTAGGTAGACAATTACACTTGAGCATAAAGTACTACGAAGTCCAAAGCAAAGAGCATGAAGGGAAATGTAAGGAATTAGGAACAATGTAGTCTTATTGTACAGATAGTTCCTGGTTCCCTAGTGGTTGTTCCAGGTTCCTGGCCAACACACTAGAGAGAACTGCTTGACAACAAGCATTATTTTTCCATGATGGTTTCTGTCTTGAATGTCTCTCAATTTGTAGATTCTCCTTATTTCTTAATTCCTTAGCCTCTGATTTCCTTTAAGGAAACAAGTACTTACAATCAACTTTCACCATTTCCTTCCTCTCTTTCTCCCTTTCTCCCTTCCCCCCTTCCTCCCTTCCCCCATTTTCCTCCCCCCTTTTATCCTTTCCCCTCTACCCCCTTTTTTTCTTTCCTCCTTCTTCCCTCCCTCTCTCCTTCCTTCCTTCCTTCCTTCCTTCCTTCCTTCCTTGCTTGCTTCTTGCCTGCCTGCCTGCCTGCCTTCTCTCTGTGTGTTTGTGAGAGGGAGAGAGGGAGGGAGGGAAGAAAGGAGAGAGAAAGGGCTGGTGTACTGGGCCTTGCTCAGGGCTAGTGCTTTACCACTTGAGATACAGCTCCACTCCAGATTTTTTGCTGTGGCCATTCCTGCCCCTGTTGACTTGGAACCAAGATTCTCATATCTCAGCCTCCTGAATAGCTAGGCTTACAGATGTGAGCAACCAGTGCCCAGCTTCTTCTTTGCCCTTTTTAGTCCACAGTCTGATACCATTTGTCAGTTTGGGAACATTTTTCAGCCCTCAGTTGTCATCTCTACAAATATTTCCTGTCCAACATTCTCTCGTGAAACCTATGTTAGTATTTTGTCCATCTAATTTTCCCTCCTGTGTTTTCACACTTCTGTCTTGTTTCAACCTATTCCCTTTCACTGTATTATGGGCAATTTCCACCAACCTATTTTTTTAATTCACACAATCTCCCTTGAACTATATGTAAGCTGATATTTTATTCAATCTCTGGGGATTTTGTGTGTTTTTGTTTGTTTGTTTTTTTAAGTTCATGGCTTTGGCTAGTTCTCTACAACTTAAGCTACATCTTCAGTGTATGACTAGCACTTTGAAATATTAGCAACACTTCCAGCTTGGTTTTTTTCCTGCTGGTTATTTTGGAGATGGAGTCTTTTAGACTGGGCTAACTGGGTCTTTTGAGCCTGAGCCTCTTGATAAGACAGGATTATAGGCACCGGTGCCTGGCTTCAATTTTAATTTTAATGACTGATGATTTTTTAATTTCTTGACTTTTAATTTTTCTTATTCTTTCTCTTCTGTCATTTTCTTTGTTGTTGGAACTAAAATGTGAACTCAGTGTGGCAAACATGATAGGCAAGTGCTCTACTATACCTTTTTTTGTTTTGCTTTTAATAATTTAGTAGAGAGGGAATCACTTCAGACTATGATTTTCCTACTTATGGCCTTTCACAAGCTGAGGCCACAGGCCTGGCTACCACCATGCCTGGTTTTATTTGGTTATTTTTCAAACCAGTATTTATGTTTCCATAGCTTAAAAGAAGGCAATCTTGTTCTTGCAATTTTATTTCTTCATTTATATTTTTAGGCACTTAAATACATCCATAATCTATCAGATGATTTTAATATTTCAAGGGTAAACCTCCTTGTTGATCCTGCTGGTAAAGCGTTGGATAATTTGTAATTTCTGTACTATCATCTTCAGGTAACATAGCTTTCATTCTTTTGTATTTTTCCAGTAGGGTTCTGCTTCATTCAAAGTTGTAGAAATTCCCTGACAGAGTCTATAGTATTATCTTGTAACTACTTAGATCAGCCATTGTAGATCATTCACAGATCTCAGGCCAAATTTTATATTTTCTTTCTGGTGTAGGATTCCAGTAACATATAGATGATATATATATTCCAGTAACACATAGATGGACTTTATGCTTGCTTGTGACATGGGTTTGAGGTTTTTTTTTTCTCTCTCTCTCATAAGATAATATTTTTTCTTTTCTATCCAAAGCCCTAAACAGAATCAAAAATCTTGGCTTTCTACATTGCTGACTGGGCAGAGATCTCAGCCATGGAGGAGAACAGCGTCTAGGACTCAGGCAGGAGTCCCAGGGCTCAGTTCTAACTTCCCGTTATACATAGTCTGTATCCATGTCACTGTCACTCATGTAGTTGTTTAACCCAGTTCTTAAGGTCTGTGCCTCCTATATTTCTGGGTCACCTTAGCTCCAGATTTTTCACTTAATATTCTGGTTAAATATTTATTTGCTTTTTCCCCCTTTCCACGCCTCCCCCCACCCCGTATTTGTATTTCTGGATTGTTTTGATAGGAAAGGAAATTCACAAATTTAGTCTCCCACATTGCCAGAACCAGAAGTCCAACATTAGCAGCTTCTCAAAAATCCATTAATGGATCCTGATACTTTAAGCTTCTTTCCAGGATGTAACCCAGAGAAATTTCTGTTCATTAAATAATTGACTGGCTAGACACCTATTGGATTTAAAAAGCAATTGAGAATTTAAGCTTTGCCCAGCCAGTTACTGTCTAGAGTTGCCTTCTATTGACTCTTGTAATAATTAGAATTTCAATTATTCATTTTCAATTAGAGGCATGGTATAATGATCACAAATGTCATTAAGAAATTTAATTGTATATAATGTTGGATTGATAGAGAAAATGTTTCCCAGTAAAACAGTTCATCCTCAGTTAGAAGAGAGAAGACTGTAGAACAACTTGTGAAAGATGCTAAAAGGAGCATTGAACATCAAGGTTGGCCCTCAGTGGAAGTCTAGTCATCTCAGGTACAGGGTTGAAGGTCACCAGATGTGAGTGCAAATTCTAACTTCACCAGTTTTATAATTCTTCAGCAGGTAACTCAGCCCAAAAAATCAATGTCCACATGGGAAATGATGGTTCCTTCAATGAGTAGAACCAATATATTTGGTGCCTACCCTATGTCTAGTGTTCTGCTTAATTCTATGCTTGATTGTCTTAGTCTTATATCCAACTTTCTAGTCATTTTTCCGTGTGTGTGTACACACACACACACACACACACACACACACATACACACTCGCACACACACGCACACTGCTTGTTTGCATGTGTATGTACCAATAGTGAGTCTGGAATTCAAGACCTTGTGCTCTCATCTGGCCTTTTTACTGAAGACTGAGCCATACCTCAACACACCAGCTTTTTGTGGTTCATTGAAGATTAAGTGTCTCATGGACTTTTCTTCCAGGCCTGGTTTCAAACTAGGATCCTCAGATCTTAGCTCCCAAGTAGCTAAGATTACGGGCATGAGCTACCAGCCCCAGGGTTCTAGGCGTTTTCTTCGAGGAAAATTGGAACAGAGCTCACAAAGAGAGCTGAAAAATCACTGATGCACAGTGATTGCTCAAGGACAAGATGCCCAGTGTCAAAAGTGTGGCTATAGGAACTGGTTACTCCTCTCCTAGCCCATGTCAGTTACCAACGCAGTCACCTTACCTACCTTTCTCAGTCTCATCTTCTGAATAACCTCCTGAGATTAGGAAACACAAGTTGGGAAAAGTCAAGTCAGTCATCCAAGGCAACAGAGCAAGGCAGTGACAGTTCAGAATCCAAACTTGGATCTCTGGCTTCTCAGAAATATAGAGTGCCAGGCTTAAGCACAAAAGTTAAGAGACAGTATCCACACCCACTTTTTCCCCAATACAATATAGAAAGTAATTTAAATCTAGAAGTAGTGAATGTTTTGATATGTTTGAATGGTTCAGGGCTCTTTGGGGGGACATAAATCCTGATTTTTTTTGTTTTTTGTCGGTTATGGGGCTTGAACTTTGGGCTTGGGCACTGTCCCTGCACTCTTCAGCTCAAGGCAAGCACTCTACTGCTTGAGCTGCAGTGCCACTTCCGGTTTTCTAGTGGTTTATTGGAGATAACAGTCTCATGGACTTTCTTGCCGGGGCTGGCTTTGAACCGTGATCCTCAGATCTCAGCCTCCTGAGTAGCTAGGATTACATGCGTGAGCCACCGGCACCCGGCGAAATCCTGATTTTGTTCAGGAGAGTTTTACATGGCTGAGTTTGCTGCCATATAGGATGCCCAACAAGACCCAGCACCATGTCTGTCATACAGCAGGATCTTAATAAATACTTAATAGCTCAATCAGTTCACTAATGATTCAGTTACTGTCAAAATGGCCATGTGGCTTTTCTGTTAGAAGGTAGAGGGGAAGCGTGATGGAAAACTTGAGGGTGAGGTTGAGATCAGAAGAAGCCATGTTCAAGTGTCAGTTATCATGCTTGCTAGCTGTCTGCATATGGGCAAGTGGATTAAAATGCTCTGTGCCTACCACTTTGGAAAGTAGTATGGAGGTTCCTCAAAAGACTCCACATAGAGCTCCCCTATGACCCAGCAATCCCACTTTTGGGCATTTGCCCAAATAATCACAAACAAGACCATACTAAAGCTACCAGCACAACTATGTTTATTGCAGCATTATTTACCATAGCTAAAATATGGAACCAACCCAGATGCTCCTCAGTAGATGAATGGATCAAGAAAATGTGGTCTATATACCCAGTGGAATTCTATGCTTCCATCAGAAAGAATGACATTGCCCCATTTGTTAGGAAATGGAAAGACTTGGAAAAAATTATATTAAATGAAGTAAACCAAGCCCAAGAAACATAGGTCCCATGGTTTCCCTTATTTGCAATAATTAGTATATGTCTGAGACAAGCAGAAAAGGTCAGATAAGTTGACGTTAGGTGAAATGAACCCCAAAATAAGTATTCAAATGTTTTTTTTTTCTTTCATGCGATTGTTTCTAACAATTTATAAGATTATTTCTTTGTTGCTTTGTATGTCCCTCCCCCACAGTATAGTCCCTGCTTTCACTGTATTTGATGTCGGTATAATTTATGGAGGGGAAGGGGAAAAACAAATCATTTAAATAGGGATACAGGTTACAGGTAGACCCATTGCAACAATGAGATGTACAAGAAAAACGAGCTTTACAACTTTGGAGGCAGGGGGGCAACAATGCTTGATAAGAAATGCACTCATTATCTTGCCCATGTAATTGTAACCCCTCTATATAGTATTTTCACAATAAAAAAAAAATGCTCTGTGCCTGAGTTTTCTTCCCCCATAAAATGGTGCACTCGAGAAGGTCCCCGCAGACAATAAATACTACATAAAAGCTATCATTTCATTGTTAGCACTTAAGAAAATAGGACTTACTATGAAATAATTGCTATTGCATGTCACTATGGTGATGTGAATGGTGCTGGATAAAAATTGGTGAAGATAAACTCATGGCTGAAGGTCATGAAGGCCCCAACTGAACACCAACTGTATCAGTGTGCAATCCAAGGTACCTTCAGCCTTTTCCTCTGTTTTTCTTTCCTTTCTTTCTGGAAACCTGGTAGCCAGCTGCTGCTATCACAGAGAACAGGCCCAGGGAGATAACACATCAGAAGGAGCAGCTGGGGGAGGGGAGTCTTGTCTTCCCACAAAAGGAACAAAAACAGCCCTTTATTCCAAGTCTCAGCTGAAAGACACGGAGAGAAAATAAATTCTCTGCAGAAAAAGTAGTTGACCAAATTCTGTGGAAGATGCTGTAGTTTCCATGACAATTAATGGTGTTAAGTGCACTTCATAACTCAGAGGTCTCTAGTGAAGAACCAGGAGGAGAAGGAAGAAAGGTATGTGGGTTTTTTTTTCTTTTCTTTTCTTTTTTTGTCGGGGTTTGTGGAGTAGTTGAAGATTTCTTTCCTTGAAAAAACTTTCACTGGCTCTACTAGGCAAGAGTTTTATCCTTGAATTTTGGGGAAGATTTCCAAGATGACTTTAGTGATAGAATTATAGATACACTTGAGACACCCAAACTAAATAAGCTGTTCCCCAGGTGAGAGGACATTTCTAAAAGAATCTTTGTGTATCTTTATGTGGCTAGCAAAGTGTCACCTCAGGGCTTAGTGGACGTTTCCTAACATAGTTGTCCCTGGCCCCTAGGGGAAGAGTTTTCTTGTTCTAGTATCCTTAATTATATGAGCGATCAGCAAGGACAGGTAGTCATGGAGGCATTGATGGAAAGTCAGCCAACTGGTTAATGTTGATTTATTAAATGCCTTTTGTAGGCCTGGCATTTTGATGGAGCTTTACCTTGGCATCCTAGCCAACGCTAAAGGAAGAAGCTAAATGAAGTTCTGGGAGTCCCACAGATACTCAAACACATTGCAACAAGGCACTGTGGAGTGCCACAAGATCCATGTCATCTTGAGTCATCTCTCTTTACTAAGATAAGACATTTACCCTATGCCTTTGTAAGGGGGCCAAGGTCAGGCAAGGTCATCAGGGTAAAGAAGGTTTCCATGATTTACTTTGACTTAGCCAAAGGTACAGGCTATCCGGTAGTCTCTTAGATAGTTTTCTTCCATATAAAATAAAACACAGAAACTTAGACAATATTCAATGGCTCCAAGAGTCTAGTACATTCTCTCATTTTAGTTCTTTTAGTTAAAAAAAAAAGTTACTGAAGCACATAACCTTGGTGTGGAAGAAGGCCATGTCGTATAATAACAATGGCAATGGAAGCCTCACAGGGGCAGATGTGGATTAAATTCTGGCTCCGTTACTTCCTGTCCAAGAGACTTTGAAAACATTCACATATTTCCACCATTGTAAAATAAATTATTAATGGCTATATCACACTGCTGTCAAAAGGAGCAGTGGTAATGAACATAAATGCCACTATGTAGGATCTGGACCCACTGGATCCTTAAGAAGCAGGGACTATAGAGACAGGATTTCTATTGTTGAGAAAGGCAGACAGACCTTCCAGGCCCCTGGCTCAAGGCCAGGAATCAGAATGATCTCTTGCTGGGCTGAAATCCTGTGCTTTAGACTTGGGATTTTCTAGAGTCTCTAAGACATATGCTGTCTCGCTGTTTTAAGGGCTGCTGAATATTTTATTGAGAAATACAGTGTTCCTACAGAAAAGTGTGCTACACCTGTAGGCACTATCCAACATATAACCACAGTGTGAACACCTTGTTGCAACTACTCACAGTCAAAACAGAAACTTCCACAACTTTCTTGGTATAGTCCAAAAAAGCAAGCCAGTCACCTCTCCTTTACCCCATCTATCTTAAGGATGACCAGCACTTACACTTTGCTGAGACACTCATCACTCATTTTTTTTATTGCTTTGACATTTAAGTAGGCATATCCAGACAATAGAACTTTGTTTCCCTGTTTCTGTACTTCCCATAAAGGAAATCTCTAATACATATTCATTATTATCCCTGATACTTTGTCCAACTTTGATTTCCACCGTGCTTTTATGATTTGTGTGTAGTTCAAGTCTGGTCATCTGTTGTCATGCATTTCACTGTCAGAGGACTTGGGTTGCTGAGTCTCACTGTGAGTAGTGATGTGGGGGCATTTGTATGAGGTCTTTTTGTAGGTTGACACCAAGATTGAAACTTCTGGTTCCAAGTCAAGGTTGAAACCAGAAGTAGCTTACACATGTTGCCCTGGCTACTCAGCAGGCTGGGATCAAAAGGATCATGGTTTTAGTGCAGCACAGGCAAAAAATTCTGAAGACCCCATCACCAGTTAATCAGCAAAATGTGGGGCTAGAACTATAGTTCAAGTGGCCAAGTGCCAGCTGAGCAAGTCAAGCCTAGCAGGCATTAAGGCCAGAGTCCAAACCCCAGTTCAGAAAGAGGTCACTGGTTCCTAGGCCTGGTATCATCAACTTGACTTGAATAATACCACATGCATTTCCAACTTTTGCTGTTTTGGTTTTCTTTCTATTTTTCTTTTTGTAAAGGTGATGTACAGAGAGGTTACGGTTATGTAGTGTCACCTGTTCCCTCATTTTCTCTCAATTTTCCCTCCCAATTCCCTCCCTGACAAGTTGTATAGTTTATTTTCAACACAGTGTCTACTGACTATCACTGCTGCATTTGCTCACCCTTTTGTCCCACCATTTCTGTGCTCCCCTTTCAGATAAACTTATATACAAGATAAAAGGTACAGAAATCTAAAATAATGATAAAGGAAAAAACGCTACCAAAATAAAAGCAAAGTAACAAAACAAATCTTCTTGTTTCCATTTTTTAAAATATATTTCAATAAATATCATTTTATATGATCATGTGCACATAGCTATTGAGCCTTTGTGAGCTTCTCCTAAGAATATCCTCCTTTGGTCTCACTGTGTGAATGTCTAGAGTTCTGTTTAATTCATGTCCAAGTGTTAATTTTTCATCTTTTAACATCCATTGTGTCCAATAGACCACAAACAGAGCCACACTAAAGCTACTAGCACAACCTTGTTCATTGCAGCATTGTTTACCATAGCCAGGATATAGAATCAACCCAGATGCTCCTCAGTGGATGAATGGATCAAGGAAATGTAGTATATATACACAATGGAATCCTATGCTTCCATCAGAAAGAATGATATTGTACCATTAATAAGGAAATGGAAAAAATTATATTAAGTGAAATGAGGCAGACACAAAGAAATATATGTTTTCCCTCATTTGTAGTAATTAGAATGTGCCCAGAAATCTACAAATAAGTGCAATGGACACTTTGGTTTTCTTTTTAAAAAACTCGTTATACTATAGGAAAATGACTCCACTAGGCCCATGGTGGGAAAATTCCAAGACCCAACAGGGATGCCCTGGCTGTTTAATCTTTAAAATCTGAGATATAAGTCATCTCCTTAGGTTGTTATGATAGAATGAAATAACATTTATGTGCTATAACACAGACTAGGTCTTAACAATTGCTAACACTGATGAAGCACTTTAACAGGTGTGCCCCATTTATCTGGGCTCCTCATTTACCTCTTCTGTTGATTTAGGAGTGAAATAACATAAAGAATTCATCTTAACCTCTTTTTCTCTCTTTCTTCTTTCTTCTAAATCTCTAGTTCAGGGTCTCCTGTTTTTACCACCATGATGCTTTTCTTTTTCTTTCTTTCCTCCATTTTTTTAAAGGATTGTTCTTCGTGTTTTTCATGTGGCATCAGATTTAACCTTTTTAACAATACCGTGACATCAGTTTCATTATTATCCCTGACAGTCAGGTGAAGAAACTGAGGCCCAGAGAAATGATATGACAAGTCCCAGGTTCCCCAGCTAGAAAGTGATAAAGGAAGAACACATAAACCCTTCATCAGCCTCCTAGTTTAAATTCTGTGGATGCACTCTAGGCTCTCCATCTTTCATATAGGAAGGTAGACATGGATACTGAGAATCTTTATGACATGACTCAGTTGAACATACAGCAGCCATGGGGCTCTTGCTGCTCTACAGGACTACAACTTCCTTCATCCATCCTTGAAAATTCTGTCCAATACAATAGCAGTCATAGCTGCCAGAGCTGGCATAGAAAGATTTGGTTTTCTGGGCTCAGAGACACAGATAAAAGGCCATAAAGTTTAAAGTCCAGCCTGGAGAAATGCAGGAAGGCCTTCTGAAGGATGTGTCCTCTAAGATCTCACTTTCTCTAGCCACCTTCTGTTGGGAAAATGTGGGTCACTGTTAAAAAGCCATTCCTCCACACCTCCTCTCTTCTGCCTAGTGGCCTCTGGTGTTTAGGAAAGGCCCTGGCGAAGACTTTACTCCTTGCTGTAAGGCTCCTTCCTTGTTCTCCCTTCCCCCACCTCTCCCACTAGTCTGCTGTGGACACAGGCTTGTGAAAGAGTTGACTGTTTGTTTTATAACAGGAGCTTAACATGATTCATTTCAGATTCCCCAAGGACTTTTGTAAAGTTTGGACTGAGTCATAATATATTTTTTATTAAACTCCAAGACCCAACAAGCAGGAAGCCCTGTTCGACAACATAATATAACTGATGTACTGCAAGGCAGCTTTCTTTCTTTCTTTTTTTTAATAGGTGAGTCCTGTGGCCTCTCCTATCACAGCCTGGCTCTGCCTGGGAGATTAAAAGGGCTTTGGAGACTTGTCATTCCACGTGTACAAACACAAATGTGCACATATGCATATATGCACAGGAAAGGCCCTTCCCCTGCTAATGCCACAGCTATAAGCTAAGGGTCTCAAGACAAGAGCAACCCCAACTCCAGATCTTCTCAAACACAAAAGCCCAACGTGTTGTACAGGCTTCAGGAAGGCCCCAGGGTAGCATTTCAGCAAGGAGATTGCTCCTTGCCAATCTCTGAAAGTGTAGCACTATGGTATAGGGTTGTGAATCTCCCAGGGTGGTCCCAGGACCTGCAGTGTCAGCATTACCTGGAACTTTCACACAATGAAATTCTGGGTCCCAGTCTTAAAACCTAGTAAGTTACAAACTCCAGGTACAAGGATTTGAAGGGGATCTCCAAGTGATTCTGATGGTTGTTCAAGTTTGGGAACTCATACACCATCTGAGCTCACTACTCCAAAGAATGGCCCTGGATCAGCAGCCTCAGTATTACCTGGGTATGTGTTTGTTGGAAATGCAGACCTGCTACAAGAAGTGTTGAGTCCAGATCTGTATCTTAACAAGAACTCCGGTGGAATCTTAGCTTGAGTGGCCATTGGACACGAACCCCAGTGGATCTTGGTTGGGCACTTGACCTCTATTGACCTCAGAGCCTTCACTGTTGCCCTGGACGGGTGCCTTGAAGTCTTTATTCTGGTTGTGTGGGAGTTATGAGAAGCTTCCCACAGTCCCAGCTGCACAGCGGTCCTCAGAACCTTCCTTCCTGCCTCATCAACCTGGTGAGCAAGGGGTCCCAGCCCCTCTGACATTCCCCCTCCTCTCTGGTGACAGGAGCTCCATTATTGGAACCCACCCTCATCTTGATTTTCTGTTTTTTTTGTCATAACTAAATATCCCTGGTAGTGGTTAGTTGGAATGTTATGATTCTGCTTGGGGAAAGACTTGTATGGTATATCTCCCCTTTGAAATGTTACGCTTTGTGTTTAAGTTCAGTATTGCCTTCTGATTCTTAACCTTAGAATACAAAATCAGGAAGAATTTCTCCAGTGCCATCCAGAATGGACCCCATATCCACCATGTGGAAATGCATTAGAAGGCAGCCCTTAGATGTACACACCAAAGACTTTGCATGTGCAAAGGCTACTTCAGCAAAAGACGAAAGGGATACATACTTGAGGTCGGATAGATTGCTGAAAAATACTAAAAATGACCTCAGAAGCAGAGATAACCTCTACCCCCCTTCCCTTCCTTCTGCGTGTCATGGATCTATAATGGAACAGAGCTCCCTCTATGGCTCAGATAGAAAGAGATGAAACCAGAATCTAATGGGGGAATTGTATAGAAAGGAGGAGGAAATGGAAAGGGTTCTCACAGGCCTTTCCTAGAGTGCCAATAGAGTTCGAAGATACCATTGGGTATCTAGGGGCTGCTGACAGTCCCAAGTCCCTAGACAAGTGATCATTTTCCTTCCCAGAGCTAATGGTTTAAAAATGCTCAGAATCAGAGCCTGCCTGTGTGTCCTAAGGGCCCTCAGACACTATGGATGTGGGTGGCTATTGTAGCTGCCAGCCAGAAAAGCAGTTTGGCAATAAGATTCAAGAGCCTCAAGAGATGTCTGTATCCTTTGACCCAGTAATTCCACTTCTGGGAATCTGTCCTAAGAAAATAATCTGAAGTGCAGACAAGAATGTATCCACACCTGCGCTCACTGTCACTTTATTTATATGAGTGAAACATTGGAAACCACTAAATGCTCCACTTTAGGGAACTGGTTAGGTAAATTATGGCTCATTCATTGAGTGGAGTATTTTGTAGCTGTTAAAAATGATGTTTATAGGGCTCTTAATGACATAGAGAAATGCTCATGGTATACCATTAAGTACAAAATGTAGGATGTGAAATCATATTGTATGATCTCAGCCATGTAAAATGATTATGGAGAAATTACAGGAAGGAAGCACACACACACACACACACACACACACACACACACACACACACACACACACACACACACACATCCACACGCACTCAGTATGATTGTCTTTGAATCCTAGGACTGTGGATGATTTTCTTCCTTTTATTTCTGTCTTTCTGGTATTTTCATCATCATGTAGGTGTTTATTTAAGCCTTGTTGGTGCTAAAAAAAAAAAAAAAGAAAGAAAGAAAAGCAAAAGAAAAGAAGCCACCTCTGGTCTAAGGCTAGTTCCTCAATACAACAGCAATTTTTTCTTTCCTGAACGTATGTTGTTTTAAAATCAGAGGGGAAAAAATTGAATAAGCATTATTCATGAAATTGAAATCAAATGAAAAATAAATAAAGCATTGGAGCCCCTTATTGAGAGAGGTCTCTGCTCCGGGAGGTGGGAGGGTGGGGGAGCGGGGGGCTGGAGGGAAGACTGCCTGTTTCCAACTTATCGTTTTTGGGGCATCTTGAAAACCAACCACCGTGAAATTGACTTCTAACTGATCTTAATTGAGATAAGGCCCAAATGCAAGGATCAGAAATGACATTTGGGCTGGCTGCCACCACACTGGGTCATTGGTAGAGCCTGCACTCTCTCAGGTGACAGGGGAGCTGGCTGGGGTATCTCATAGCTTCAGACCCTGTCCCTGCCTTTTAGGAATGAGGCCAGGGTCCCACCATCCATTGGCCATACCTTTTACTAGCTCAGGGGTCAGTGGGAGGCAGGTGATCTTCAAGAGTTCGGACCTGCAGGTTGTTGAGCATTCCTCAACTCGACCTATTCCTTGGGCCCCCACACTCAGCCACATGTAGACACATGGTAGGTGTTTTCTTCCTTCTTTCTGCAAGAACGTGCACAATGTAGATCAATGGTCTGTAAGAAGCAGGTACCATGCTAGGCCTCTTAACACACATACTTTAATTCCCACAATGACCTTAAAGTATTACCAAGCCTCATGAGTGTAACAAAATCCACTAAACATTCTTCTTTTGCCTGCCTGGATAGCTCATATAAGTTTAGAGAGGACCCTAGTCTCCCCAACTAGTACCTCCTCTTACTTTGGGGGGGTCCATTCACTACAGAGTCCCTGATAACAGGGTACAGGATGCCTACAGCCATAAGCCCTGCCATGGACTCCTGTCTACATTATTCCTGTAGCAAGAGAGATAAGCTTTCCCAGATTTTCCTGGCCAATGTTGCCCAGCTAACTACTTTGCCCTCCAGAACCCTTCATCCAACAGTCTACTGTCAGATCCATTCATATTATCCTAGATAGACAATACTTGTCTAAACCCTGGAAGCTTCTTTCATATCCAAGCAAGATGAATAGGGGATAGCTTTTTTTGTCCTTTACAAAAGAGTTTTCTCTCAAAGATACATTCTGACTTCTTTTCAAGCCAGTGAACATCACTGTGGCCAACAATTTTAACATCACTTTGCTTGTGGATACTTCTTATGGGCTCAAAGTAAATATACCTGGAGACCTTCACTATCTCAATGAAAGGAATTAATACATGAAAAGTAAACAACTGATGTGTTTTAAAACCTGAACCATACAAAGAGCTTTGGTATTCTACCCAATTTGGAAAAAAAAAATCTCTGTAAATTGGGCAATTTTCGAAGAAAACGTAAAATATTCAATGTGACTGAATAAAAATTAGACTTGAAAAGGAAAAAACACTATGCAAAGGAAATATTGGAAAATGTTCGAATTACTTTTTTAAGGTCCCAGGTTGAGATGATTTAGTGCTGAGATGGTCTACATATTAAGGAACAAAAGATTCTGCTGTTTCTTGTATGTAGGACAAGCTTTGGGATCTGAAGGCCTGTAAGTTTAAATCCTGATTTTTCCCTTTTCTAGTTGTGTGATCTGAATCTCAAGACAGAGTGGACCAAGGGGGTCTTTCTGTAGGAGTCAGCCTGAGTTACTCCATATCATGGAAGTTTTGAGTGTCCAAAAGCCCTGCTATGACTTCTTGTCTACCTACAGCAATACTAAATTCCTCACACATTAGCCCATGAAATCCTCACAATAATTTATGAGGAAAATGCTGGTTTTACCCTCATGTTAAAGATGAGGAAATCTAGGAAAGAAAAGCCAGAGAGTACATTACCCAAGTCTTCACAGCTGTTTAATCACAAAGCCAGGATTGGAACTTGGGGGTTTGCCTTGGACTTGGCCACCATAGCTCTCTATGTTTATCAGTGCTTTTTACTCATGGCTGGGGTTCTACCACAACTCTACTTCCAGCTTTTTTTGGGGGGGGAGGGGTCCGGTCATGGAGCCTGAACTCTGGGCCTGGGCACTATCCCTCAGCTCTTCAGCTCAAGGCTAGCCCTCTACCACAGTGCCACTTCCGGCTTTTTTCTTTTTGCTTATGTGGTGCTGAGGAATCGAACCCAGGGCCTCAGGCATGCAAGGCAAGCGCTCTACCACTGAGCCACCTTCCCAGCCCCCCTTCCAGCTTTTTAGCTGGTTAGAGATAAGAGTCTCACAGATGTTCCAATCAAGACTGGCTTCTAAACACCATCCTCATATCTTAGCCTCTTGAGTAACCAGGGTTACAGGCATGAGCCACCAGTGCCTGACTATCAATAATTTTGATGTAGAACAGTACCATGTTATGTACGCTTTTCATTTGGTCCATGCAACAATCAGCTGTTGTTTCCTTTGCAAAGGGGGAAATTGGAGA
This sequence comes from Dipodomys spectabilis, assembly GCF_019054845.1. Taxonomy (NCBI): domain Eukaryota; kingdom Metazoa; phylum Chordata; class Mammalia; order Rodentia; family Heteromyidae; genus Dipodomys; species Dipodomys spectabilis. Next base: position 10,485,131 of record NW_024870680.1, read on the forward strand.
GTTCAGAATCGACTTACCAACAAAGTCATGTGATACTTTAGATTGGGCTTAAAATTTCCTCTCTTTATACATGAGCTCCCTGAGCCTCAGTTTCCTCATTCGTGTGCTGGGGGATGACTCAAGGCATGTGAGACTAGAACCTGTACCAGTAAGTAGTGAGCACAGAATAGATGTCAGTGACTGATGTTGTCATTGTGACCATTACTATTAGATGACTGTTTTATTTCTTTTGTCCTTTGTGGACATAGGAACACATACATGTCTTACAGTGTTCTTCGGTACTTCTCCTTATCCATGTCCCCTCACCCCAGACCTAATCAATACCACACACTAATTACAATTGTTCAGTACAACTTACTAATGCAAGGGCTCTAGCATCAGTGTATCCAGGCCTCTGCCACTGCCTTAGATCCATACTCTGTGATTAACCTCTCTGAACCTCCGTTATTCATCTGTAAGATGAGAGTAATAACATGTGCCTCAAAGGATACTTGGAAACATTTTGATGAGCCCACGTACTTTCAAAGTGTCAGATTCAGAATATGCAGCAGCAAATACAACTTCCTTTCCCTTCTTTGGTTGTGTTTTTCATGGAACAGAGCCATACTTTTGATAAGAAGCAGAAACAGCAGGCGTTCTATATTTTTTCAGTAGGACTTTCCACCACTGGCCTGCTATGAGAGTGTTACCTGAGCATCTCCTCTGAATACAGGACTATGTGAGTATACAGAAGGAACAGAAAATATGGCCACAGAACATTTCACCTGTGACTCAATGGGAGCAGGCCCTGGTGTATGTAGATATGCCCTTGGAGAGAGACCACAAGCTTACTTCACAGTACTTCATTCTTCAGACTTCTGTTAGTCAGGGTTCTGAAGAGAAGCTGAGTCAACAGGATACATAGACATAGAAAGATACAAAGAGATTTGCATTGAGAGATTGGTTCACACAGCTAAGGGGCCAGAGAAACCACATGATGTACAATCCACCGGGAATGCCAGGGATGGAGTTCCTGTCCAAATCCAAAGGCCTATGAACCTGGAATGCCATGTCCAAGGGCAGGAGATGGGTATCCAAGCTTAAGCAGGGATCACATTTACTCTGCCCTCTGTTCTATTAAGGCCTTCAAGGGATGGATGTTATCCACCCCCATTATGAGGACTGACTTTTCTCAGTCTACAGATTAATTAATCCCTCCTAGAAAAACCCTCATAGACCCACAAGTATTTTACCAGCTAACTGGGCATCCTTTAGTCCAGTCAAGTTGATGCACAAAATTTACCATCCTGATCCTATCTCAGGTCAGGGACAACTTTCTGGGAAATGTTTCTTTTCAGCTAGGCCACTCAATACAATTCAGACAGCACTCCCAAACCGTTAGCAGCTTATTAATCTACAGGGACTAATATCATAACATAATTAGTACAGCAGTGCTCCCAGCTTAATTGAAAATGCTGCATATGAGGGCCAGTTAATGAGAAATGCAAGGTTTGATGATTCAGAACTGCTGAGATTTAGCAGTGTGGTGGGTGTAGTGAGGAAGTGTTGGATTTATTTCCTTTTGCTGTTCTCTTTGTACATCTGGACAGGAAGGGTCTGAAAGGAGTTGCTAACAGTGTGTATGGTTAGCGAACTTTGATTATCTGGAAGTCCCTCAGCTATTTGGAACATGGCATAGAGCCAGCCAAGCAGGAAGCAAAATATAAGCCTCTGAGCCAACAAAACACATTTCAATTCGCCTGTGCACCGCTCACTGTTTTTTCACTTTTCTGAAGGGAAGTCCTCTAGAACCATACTTGCATGCTGTTTATTAATGTTTATTTTCTACACATTGTTAGTATGCTAGATGATCTGACTCTCCAAGCATTAATAACACAGCAGTCCTTCTGTTTGGGGAGGGACAGGAAGGCCCTTTCACCTCCATCTAATCAGGAGAGGTCTCTGAGGCATGGGGATGTTTGAGGCACCAGGGAGGTAACCATGCAAGAGCCTCTCCTCTTGCGGACATGTTGTCTCGGTCACGGATCTTAGACTCCAACAACAGAATCTCTTCTGATTCATTCAAATAGTAAAGGGTTTAAAGCAGGATCTCAGGTGAGTTGTTCATTCTCCAAGAATGTCAGGGACCTAAGCATGGCTACCATAGAACCAGAGATGCACAGCATAGCATAGAACTATGGTACCAGCAATCGCTTTGTCCTCATGCCTTGAGAATCAGAACGGTAGAAACCAGATGGTAAGAGCCACAGTGATACGTCTAGACAAAATACATGCCTCCATGACCATGCTGGTGGGAGGTCTCATTCACCTGGGCATAGCTCCCACCTGTACCAATACCACCCACTGTCGTCCTGAGGGCTGCTGCATGTCAGAGACAAGTTCATGGCTTCCAGCTGTGTGGCCTGAGAGATGCCAAGAAGCGCACAGGAAGGAGATGGAAGCAGGTGTTCAGGAGTGTTCCGTAACTGCTACAAATATGGGCAGATCATTAGAGTTCAGTGGGCCAAATCCAGAGCTAACTCATTGTCCTCAGGGAGAGCGGGAAAGAGGGGATAACCACATGATGCCTGTGTGCTGACAGCCAGGGAGGGGCTTACGACATGAGAAAGAAAACATAGACACCTCAAAAGCACAAAACATAGGGGCCATGCCCCTAGGAACAGAAAAACTCTACAGAAGATGGCAGTCAGTAAGGACAGCAGTGTGACAGCTTAGTGACAGGAATAGCTATGCAGGTCCTAAGCCCTCAGAAAAATGGAGGTCATATTCAGGAGCCTGGGTTAGAAGACAGGGAGGTCGCCAACAGATGTCTGAGGATTTCACATCTCTCAAGTGCATTTTCCCTGGCCACTAGTGCACAGCGCTGATATGTGGAAATCTGGAGACTTATGTGCTCTGTGTTATTACAATCATTGTTCTGGTATCTGCTGACACAGGGACTGTGGCAGCATCAGAGACCCGTGTCACTCTCCCAGGGTGACCACCAAAAGCCAAGTACCAGACACCCCCAGCAGGGGCCAATGGTCCTGTAAGAATCATGGATGCAGCCAGGTGCCAGTGGCTCACACCTATCATCCTAGCTATTCAGGAGGCTGAGATCTGAGAATCACGGTTTGAAGCCAGTCCAGGCAGAAAAGTGCCCATGAGACTTATACCAATTAACCACTCAAAAACCGGAAGTGATAGAGCACTAGCCTTGAGCAAAAGGAGCTCAGGGACAGCATCCAGACCCTAAAGTTAAGCCCCAGAACCAACAACAACAACAAAATCATAAGTGGCCTCTGAAACCTGGTTCATGGGGAAGAAGGCAGTTCCTTTCTCTGTGTCCGATGGCTAGAGATTCCAAAGAGTTTGAACCCAAGCCACCAGAGGTCAAAGGAAGTGGTCTGAACAGGCAAACAAGTCTAGCTAAACCATAATTCTTTTTTTTGTCTTTGGAGGGAGTAGATTTGGGACATAGTCTTATTATGTAGTCCAGGCTGGTCCTGAACCTCGTGATCCTCGCCTCAGCCTCCCAAGTGCTAGCATGACAGGCGTGCACTACCGCACCTCATTATCTGCCCTAATTCTTATCCCCAGACTTCAGAAAAATCTCTTCAATCTGAGTGAAAGTATGAAGAGGGGGCTGGCAGGAAGGGGTAGTAAGAGGAAAAGTTTATTTCCATAGGGTCATAGGCCATTGATCCAGTTTTCAACATGACAAGCTTGATATATATTTGTGCTTTGACATATTTATTTATAGCAACAGACTTATGCATTTATATCTATGTAGTCCTTGGCATGAAGGCCTGTCTCCTCTATCCCTTGCTCCAATTTTCTCTTCCTCCTCTCTGCTCTCCCAAACTTCCCTGTCCTGAATTCCTTCAGTCAGTCATCGATAAGATGGCTATAGCTAACACTAGCCATTGTCCCTCCTGCTCAGATCTCAGCTAGCTCATCTTAAGTGCCTACCACACCTCAGGCCACAAGACTAGGGTAGAGAGCAGTAGGAACTCTGACTCAACTCCCTGGCCTCAACCCACCACTCTCACTGTGTCCTAACCAGCACAACCACCTTGCTTGTGATAGTTTAACCAAAATTCTTGGCAGGGGAAGTTCCGGCATGGTAAAGCCTAAAGCAGTCTTCTCTTCTTACTTACAAGACCCATGGCTTCACTGGGCTGAAGGCCAGGTATTTGGGTCTAGAAATCTTAAGTATTGCAGCCACTGCTGCTGACTTGCCTGGCCAGTCTACTGGCCAGCTACTCTGCACCCAGGGAAAAAGGTCCATCTGGTGCCCCATCAGCTGGGACATGGGAAAAGGATACAGTATGTCTTTTCCTAAGGGAAGTAGTGGCTATGGGAAGTAAGCCCTCCTCCATTCCCCCATAGCAATTATGTGCACAATTACATTTCCAGCAGGTGTCATTTAAGAGGGTGAAACCCATTAAGTGTTCAAATGAGAAAGCAGAAAGGAGTCTCTGAGAATGCTCAGGAAAGGCTTGTTCTACAGCCAGGAAGGGAGCCAGCCAGCAGGTGCAAGTGTCCCGAGGGTCTGCTATGCCCCTGATACTTTCCCTTCTCAGCCCAAGACAACCCTGTGAGCTGTGGTGAGGTCAACCAATGAAGACGGAGCTCAGCCTGGGATGGTGACTTGCCAAGGCCTGTTAGACACCATGAGTGGGCATAATTTGCACATAGAGAATGCTAGTATATTGTGATTACTGTTTCATTTCAAGTCCATAAAAGGTCAGGCCTTCACCAAAGATTATTTTTTCCCACAGCTTTGAGGACACCCAGCACACAGCAAGTGTTTAATACAGGTAGGATAGGATCAACCATAGCAACTTTTCCCCCATTGCTCAAAAGCAGATGCAATGAACTCTAAGAAATTGAAACAAGAAGTTTTATTACATCCTATACGCAGTTATTTCTTTTTTTGTGTGCTTTACTTTTCTGCACCCTTTGTCTTGTATGTAAGTTTATCTGATCCATGGAAGGGAAAGGGAATCATAGAAATAACAGGACAAAGGATGAACTAATGCAACAATGATCCTCACTTGACACTATATTGGAAATGAACTATACAACTTGGGGGAGGGGGAGGAGAGTAGGGAGGGATAAGTGGGAAAAAATGAGGGAGAGGGTAACAGTGTTATATAGCTGAAACCCCTCTGTTCATCACCTTTACAATAAAGATATATATGTTTATATATTCCATACATATATGGAATTCATATATATGTATATGTGTGTGTGTGTGTGTGTGTGTGTGTGTGTGTGTGTGTGCGTGAATGAGATGTAAAGGGATAAAGCTCCAGATCTATACAAGCTTTAAGTTGACATTTATAATGGACAGTGACTCAGACAACTAAAGAGCTGACAGGAAGCTGTTTCTTAGTGCGTGGCAGAGCTTGGATTCGAGTCCTGGACTGCCTGACTCAGAGTTCTGCTATACTGCACTTCACTGGTCAATCCCCACTGGGTCTGTGGCCCATCACAGAGATAACTGCATACCCCCACTGGCAATGCCATGGAGGAGGGGAATTCAGGGGGCCCAAGTGCAACTATATTGAAATTGTTACTTTCTTCCTGCTCACTGGAAAATCCCAGACTCTATCTGAGAGTCCTCTGTTTTCTGTACTTGACCAGGGTGTTGCCCATTCATGAAGGGCTCCTAAAGGTGGGGTGTGAACGTGTCCTGGAAGAAAAGCACAGTAGCTCATGCCTGTAATCCTAGCTACTCTAGAGGCTGAGATCTGAGGATCAAGGTTTGAAGCTTGCTGAAGCAGGAAAGTCCAAGAGTCCTTTATTTCCAGTTGAAACAGCAAAAAGCTGGAAATAGAAATATGGCTCAAGTGGTAGGTGGTTGAGCACAAAAGCTAAGAGAATGTACAGGCTCTGAGTTCAAGACCTAGTACCGGCACACAAACTATAAATTAAAAAGAAAATAACATATCCCAGGCTTTCTATCCTGCAGGCCTGTTCCCTGGTGTATAGGGCCAGACTTACCATCTCTTCTTCCCATTCCCATTCCAGCTAATATAAAATGGCTCACCTGGATTTTCTTCTTGCCTAATGTACTCTGTGCACTGCCCAGAATCTGGGAGTCAGACTTCTTTCACCTTTCCACACCATCACTTTCTAACTTCCAAGTTTAGTAAGGCCCAGCTGTGAAGTCCCTGGTACCCTCACCCCCTGTACCATCTTCTTGACTTTGCGCTAGTGATTCCAGGGGTCTTCTGCTTTGCTCCCTTTCACTCTCATCTCTCATAATGTTATGAGCAAGTTTATAAGGCATTTATTTTATCTGTCCAATCATCCATTGACATGGAGCCTTTTTTATCCACCCTATAAATATTTGCAGAACAGATGAGCATTTACTGTGTTTCAGGCTTCATGCTAGGCTTGAGACAGTTGCACAGTTATATAAGAAATGGTTGGGTCTGCTGTGTTGGTGATGTAAGTCACAGCACAGGCAAAGGGCAGCCCAGGAACAGTGTCCCCCTCAGCATGACAGCCCCAGTGAACACATCTAAAGGAGGTGGTTGGGATCAGGCCACTGTGTTTCTACGAAGACTTACATGGCCAAGCTCAGAGATGTTATTTAACTTGCTAAGGGTCACACAGCTAGAAAGCAGGTACTATGATATAAGGCCCTTCAGGTAGGACCATGTGTGTTTATTCATCCAGTATGTCTGACATGGTGGGTAGTATAATAGTAGATGCCAAATAAATGCTGTCTGAAATGACTGCCTCTGAAAATTGTTATCTTTTTTTTTTATATAGTACAGAGGAGTTACAATTACATGGGCAAGATAATGAGTACATTTCTTATCAAGCATTGTTGCCTCCTCTTTGTTTCCCCTTCCCATCCCTCCCCATACTTACCCCACCACCCCCACCCCATCCTCCCCCCCCCACCAAAGTTGTAAAGTTCGTTTTTCGACATTACAACTTGTACATCTCATTGTTTCAATAGGTCCACCTGTATCCCTAGTTAAACGATTTGTTTTTGCCCATCCCCGCCACAAATAATACCAACATCAAATATAGTGAAAGCAGGGGTTATACCGTGGGGGAGGGAACATACAAAACAACATAGAAATCATCTTATAAATATGTTAGAAACAATTGCATGAAAGAAAAAAAATGTTTGAATACTTATGTTGGGTTCATTCTCCTGACATCAACTTATCTGACCATCTCTGCTTGATTCAGACATATACTAGTTATTGCAAATAAGGGATATTGTAGCACATCTCCAATTATTTAAATTTAAAAGAAAAAATAGCATACTAATTAAGATACAATGGTATTTTAACCTAATTTTTATTTCTTGATTACTAGAAGAATTAACTGTTTTCTTCATGTGTACATTCACTTAATATACTGATTGTACAACTGACCCATATCTGTTTCCTATTTATTGGTATGCCAATTTTCCCTTATCATATAGATCATTTTTTAAATACCAATACTTGGATATGAATTCAAGGCCTTATACTCTTGCTTGGCTTTTTTGCTCAAGGCTGGCACTCTACCACTTGAGCTACACCTTAGCTACCCACTCCTGTGCTCTGGCTTTTTGGTTGGACTAATTAGAGATAAGAGTCTCTGATTTATCTCTGCTCGGACTGATTTAAAACCATCGTATTTAGATCTCAGCCTCCTGTGTAACCAGGATTGCACACATGAGCCACTGGTGAACAGATTTTTATTGAATATATAGTAACTCTCTTCTATCTTCCATGCTACAAATATTTTCCCATTTGATGTCTTTTTCCCCTTTATTTTCTTTCTTTCATATTATGCAGAATTATAAAATACAATTAGTTTCCGTTCATGTTAAGTTGAACAATCAGCATGCTCCAATCCCAGCCAAAGTTTGGAAGTGAGTTTTCCCCAGGCAACATAGACCTCTTCCTGCTCCAGCTAGTTGGGTGGTAAAATCAGTCACAGAAGCACAGCCCTCAGCCCCAAGCTCTTGCTCTTGTTTGTACCACAAATAAAAGATTGTCTTGTCTGTCATTTTATATATATATATATATATATATATATAAACCTACTTTAACCAGTGACTAGATTTTTAAAGCCACCTTCTCACCCATGCCTGTTATGTCATTGTTGGACAAATGTCACAGGGTGAGAAAACATGAGACCAGGGTTAGTTGTTGATTTGGGCAAGGAAAATGCTTTAGGTTGGGCTTTCCTTGATAAAAGTGATTGCTACCCCTAATGGGTCCTCCCAGCAATCCCCTAGCAAAGGTGCAAATAATGATACTATTTCATTATCTAGTGTGAAAACCGAGGCCCTATAACTTGTCTCAGGAAGAAGGTAGAGCTCTACTCTAAGTATCTAAGCTGCTGTTATTTCTGCTTGTACCAAAAAGAGCTCCTGGGAGTAGTCCTGACCATTCAGTAATAGGCTAGGATATTCTTTGGGGGGGGTCTCAATCCCAGTGAGAAAGAAAGTTCTCCCCACTGTCCTAGATTTCAGGGTCCTGGAGACAATCTTGCATGTAGCCATGCCAGCCTCACGGTGATGTTCTTCAGACAAGTGGGGAATATCTGGCCCGTGAGCCATTATAAGATCTTAAAAATGACTTGGTACATGACCGGACAGACATATCTCTTCTCCCGTGCTTCTTGTTGGCTGCCACCGCCCTCTGCCTATATTGATAATTTTGCCTCACCCTCAAATGAGGTTATAAATATCCAAATAGCACTTGGCAGAAAAAGGGTCCTCAGCTCTTTGATTAAAGAATAATGAATAAGGATGGCTAGTGTGTCCAGGGTGGTCTTTAAGGCATGACTTAAATGGCAGATTGGCTGTCTAGTCTTCTCTCATTAAATAGGGACCAGTCCTTTTCCAGAAGTTCATTGTCTACCAAAAGAGCCAGAGGCAAGTTCAAGTTTCTATCAAAAGTGTGTGGAAGGCCCTAAGCATTCCATCCATTCATTCAGCCAATAGTAGATGAGTAGCATGTAGAGTGGTCAGGAGCAAACAACATCAAGAAGCTGGGGTCTGATTCTGCATTAGGTGGTGGCTCAGAGAAGTCTCTGGAGACAAGGCTTTTTTGCAAGTCTGACTTCTAAGTGGGGCTGTAGGGAGTTCACTGGAAGAGTATACTTTTGGCAAAGCAAACAGCCGAAGCATAGACATGAAGATCTGTACTATGCGTACAGGTTTGGGAACTTAAAAGCAAGTCTGACGTGGCAAGATGAAAGAGAAGAACTCAATGTAGAAGTTGTAGATTGTGACCAGATTCTGTGAGAATTGTGGGGCTCCCACAGAGGAGGACGACCTGACCACTCAGATGCTGCCTGACCACAGGCCATATCTACCACGGCTTCATGCCTGAACTGCTGGCCAATGCCCGCATTAGAGACCTAAGCACCATTTCTGTAATCAGGAAATGATTAACAACATAGGGACTTCTCCCTCTTGTAACCCACAAACTCAGTCAGAGAAAAACCTTAGTCAAAGTCTAATAGTAGGCCATCCTACCAAAATTCTGCTAATATTCTTCTAAACTGGCATGGTTTATCCAAAGCAAATCTGAGACACTGTCACAGATGTGACGATCCTAAGAATGCCTGATGACTAAATATAAGTGGGAATCCACAGAAAGAGACATCAACAGGATGCTTAGGAAGTCAGAATAAACTACAGGTATGTGCTAATAATAATGAGCCAGTATTGGTTCATTAATTGTAACAAATAAACTACACTAATACAAAGTATTGTGGGGAAAATTGGCTGCAGAGCATATGGATAAGCTCGGTATTATCTTCTTTGGCAAGTTTATAACTTCTCTGAAACTTTTATTTGAAAAGTGTAGGAGACGAAGATTGGCAATAAAATAAGGGGATATGTGCAGCCCCCCCAATGATCCTTGATTCCCCCATATTTCGGGGACTCCAATTTGCTTTCTCTGCCAACAGTGATTTCAGGCTCACGGAAATAGAAGTGGTGTGCTTGTCCACTTGGGTGGGCATGGGCTGCCTGGGCAGGTGGGTGGGGACTCTGAGGGCAAGACAAAGCCTGTGTTGAAGTCTCTTCATTGGCTTCTTCCCTGGAACCAATGGAGGTTTGCAGGGAAGTGAGGTATGTGACAGTTCATTAACAGCCCTGCTGTTCCACACCTGGTGGTCCTTTCTGTTCCTGTGGGGGACATTGGTCTGGGACTCTTGGGTCAGTCAATAAAAGGCCACCTGTAACAAGGGCTTGAGCAGAGGCAGAAAACAAACATGTCTCAGATCCCAGAGCCCCCATCTTGACTGTGGGAAGCTGACCTCTGCTATAAAACTGCCCACCACCCGGGGGCTCATTCACATGGAAAGATTGTAAGGCTTTGTTCCTTCATTTCTAGTAGAGTTTTTTTTTTTCTTTTAAATTTCTTTGTCTCTGTTCAGTCCCACCAGTGTCTGCCTGTGTATAGATACTTGTTTGAAAAAAAATCCAAATTCCTCTTTACTAACAAAGGATGCCCTGTCTCTCTGCAGTTACTACAATGTGCTCTCATTGTATTTGTATTCCCATCCTCTCAATAAAGGAAATGTTTCTCCACCCTTCTGAGGTTGGAAGGACCAATGACAAATTACAAGTGTCTGTACAGACAAGACCGACCCCTCCCCACCCAATCTTTATCCCATGAACATTTTCATGTTACCAACCCTACAGAGAGATGGCATTCATGGTCGTCTTGGTTTCCTTATATTCCTGGCTTTCCTACATTAAGACAAGACACCCTGACTTGCCAGAGGAGTGAATAGTGTCACAATGGAGTACATGGTCTTTAAACCATGCTCACAGACCACCTAACAGCAAGAAAATCAAATTCAAGCATCAAATTCAAGCCAAGTGCCAGTGGGTCATGCCTGTAATCCTAGCTACGCAGCAGGCAAGGATCTGAGGCTTGCGATTCAAAGCCAGCCTGGCCAGGAAAGTTTGTGAGACTATTAACTCCAATTAAGCACCAAAAAGGCAGAAGTAGAGATGTGGCTCAAGTGGTAGAGTGCTAGCCTTGTGCCCAAAAAAGCTCAGGGACAGGTCCCAAGCCCTGAGTTCAAGCCCTAGGACAGGCATAAAATGTCAAATTTAAATCACACACACACACACACACACACACACACACACACACACACACACTTCTGATGATGTGTCCCTACCCTTCTCCTTCCAGGGCTTTCTACTGACCTCACAAGGGCCTCTAGCTAGCACTTCCTTCCTCTGGGGCATGGTTAGTGCTATAAGGTTTTCCTAGCCTCCTCAAGCTCTGGACTTCTTTGTGTATTCATTGTACTGGGGCCCACCAAGCAGCACCTCCACTTGCAGATTCTTTCTCAGTACTTAGTTCATTTTTTTCTTTGAAGATATAGATATTTTGAACTCAGGGTTTCATGCTTGCTGAACAGGTACTTTTACCACTGGGCCATGCCTCCAACCCTGAGTTTGCTTTTGAGGTAAGGTCTTGCTTTTGGGCAGGCATAATCCTCTTCTTGATAGGATAATGAGTATGTGTACCACCACATCCAACTTTAAGAAAGGGTCTTGAAAACATTTTTCTGCTTGGGCTATCCTTGAACTACAATGTTGACAATCTCAACTTCCCAAGTAGCTAGGATTACAGGCATGAGCCACCATCATCTGGCTTTTGGGGATCGCTTTTTTAGGCCAAGTCCAGGCAGGAAAGCAGAAATCACTCTAGATCTTTTAACATAGGAGATTTAATATAGGAAATTAGTCAGAGTTGATGAAACCTAAAGAGTACATGTTCTGGCAACCCAGAAATCAGCAGCCACAGCCAACCTCTTATTTCTAGGCTGGAGTGACAGTGAGAGAAGGTGACACTTCCAGATCCCAGAAGCTGGGACAATTCAGCAGAAGCTACAACCATTTTGCAGGATACCTGTCAAGACCCAAAGCAACAGTAAGTTAGATGGTCATTGATGGGCATGCTGTCTAAGACAAAGCAGGAGAGAGAGAAGACCTTGTCTACTCTCTTACTGCTAATTTTCTATCATGGTCTTTCATTCACTAAATCTGCCCAGATCCAGTAATCAAGGGGCCTGAGAAATATAGAACTCTGTCAAATAGAGCAGAGCAGGGCAGCATAGGAAATAGATCTGGGAACAAAAAGACAAATGACTGGTACAGTATGCATTTACTCTTTACCTCCACTACCCACTTTGACTAGTCTCTATTCATTCCCAAATCCTCCTGCACATTTTTAGTTTCTCTGATGAAGGTATTTGGCATCTTGATACAAGTACCATACTCTTGTCTTATATAGGTTTCTTGAATAGAAAAAAATGAGGAATTCTCCTTTACTTTGGGGGAGATGGAGGTAAATCTGCAGCACTCTGTAGCTTGGCTATTGTATGTAATTGTTATCCTGAGTCTTTTGGAGAAGAGTTCTCTCTCTTTCTCTCAGTACTCATGGTATAATGGTTCTGCTCAAAGCAGTCCCAGAGGTTCCACTGTATCTTGAACAATTACCTGCGTCTCTGTAGATTATGCTTATAAGCCATACCCTCCTATGCAGCCATATTCTGCCCAGGAGGGCCTTGTTCAGTAGCTAGTCCAGAGGGTTGCTAAACTGCACCAGGGATATCCAGCTCTTGTCCAAGACTCCAGCTTGCCTTCCTTCAGATCGCATTTTTGCTTATCTGCTGGCTGGGAGCACTTGCTGCTGCCAGGGAGGCTCTAGACAGAGGCAAATGTGGAAAGGAAAAGTCCAAGGACAGAAGGGAATAAACAAAGGCCCCTAAGTTTGTGTAGCCAAGAAAATAATATAGAATGCGAGAAAGGATTTGAGCTGGGGCTTTCTTGTTTTGTTTTGGAGCATTTCCAGGGGCCAGGCATAGAGTTTTGTTTGGGTTGGAAAGGAAGGCATAACTTCATAGAAGAAAATCTTTTTAAGATTTTATTCTGGCTCTTACTGGATTAAAGAAAGCACCAAGAGGATTAAACTGTGCATAGAGGAAGTCGCACCCAGACAGGAGGGGCCCATCTTTTCCTGGGACGTGTTTGGACAGCATAGGAAGCAGGGAGCTCACTTGGCCCTCCATCACAGACTGGTAGGTTTAGCACCATTTAGAGCCATTCATGTTACTCATTTTCTTAACTGTAACAACAATGATAACTGTTAAATATTAATAACACTGTTAGTTAAGATGGTTGGGATAAGGTGTCTGAATTCTTCAAGCTGTCTACTCAGAAAAGAGAGACTGTCTGTTTTCTCATTGAATCCAAGAAGAAGTTGAATTCTTCCAGCTAGAGGAAAGGCAGAGACGCAGTGAAATTGCAATGGGAGTTTAGTTCTATAAGATTTGTTCTATCTTTCTTCTGCTCTGGTCTGTTTCCCTTGGGCTGTGTGCTGTGCTATTCACTCACCACAGACCAGCATTCTTCTACTGTACTGGGTTTCTTGGAGCTGCTAGAAGAAAACACAGTAAATGAATACCTTAAGCAACAGAACCTTGTCTCTCCCACAGTTCTGGAAGCAAAAGTCTCAGCTTAAGCTATCAGTGGGTTCATGTTCCCCTGAAGGTGCCAGATCCATGTTGTTCTCCCTGCTTCTAGAAGTTCCTTGAATTGTGACAGCATGATTCTCCCTGGACTCATCTTCTTCTGCTTTCAAAGGTCCCCCTTTTTCTAAGAACACCTGTCATAATAGATTAGGGTCCACTCAGATAACTCCATTGTAACTGATTGCCTCCATAAAGGCCCCATCTCCAAATGAGGTCTTTTCCCAAGGGGCTGAGGTTTGGACTCCAACATATATTTTGGAGAATAAGACACATATGATCACAAAAGCTCTGTTTTTACATTATAATTTTTCACTACTGGACACTATGTTCTCTGTTGTGTTCTGCTTTCCAAAATCCCTGTGAAAAAAACTTACTGGTTCATCTTAGATCAAGTTCTAGTATGATCAATCCATCTCTGTTAAGGTACCCATCCCTGAGCTGGAGAAGGATGGGCAGGAAGACAGATGTCTTTAAGACTTTGGCAGTCCTTATAAACTCATGTGCCTATTAGATCCACTAACTGAGTCTGGGTACATAGTGGACTGTAACCCCATCGCCATGTCTCCTGTGGACAGTAGGTGGGGGGAGCGAGAGGGGCTGCTACTCACTACAGTTCCCCAGGGCCCAGGCTGGCAAACCATCCCAATGCTGCCAGCTGCTATGCTAGTACAAAAGAGCATGCCTGGGCAGTCTTCTATTGATAATTAAATCTTCCATTTGGAGGTATAAATGTGTTAACAACTCGGGGACTACAGCTAACAACATGGCCTTTTCGGGGGTATCAGCCCCACTGTGTGCCTGGAACAGAGAAGTCCAGAAATTTGGCAAAGAGCACAGATGTATGTCAATGCTATGATGGATAAAAGCAATGAAAACCATGTTCTCAGGAGGAGGGGGAGATACTTTTGGCAGAATCTGAGCTGGGTGCTGCATGAGTAATCCAGTGGGTTAGACTCATGAGGGTTAAGGGGGCATCGCAGGCCAAAAAAGAGCACCAGCGAGACAGCAAGTTGTAAAACACTGGTTTGGCTGGAGTGTACAGGGGTTGGGGTGAGTGGTGATTGGAGGAGAAAGGTGGCTTAACTGGACAGTAAACTAAACTTCTTGCTCTAAGGAGGAGTTGGATTTTTGTCCCAAAGACAAGGAGGGAAAACTAAGGAGTCCAAGGCAGGAAGAGCAGGACCAGTTTGCATTTAACATAGCATGGGCAGTTTGATACTGTGTAGTGAGGAATAGAAAAGCACTAGACCTGGCATGGGTCAAGTTATCCCAGGAGGTGGAATCAGCCAGCCTGGTGACTGTGAGGATGCAGGGGGATGAGAGTGGGGGCTTCATGGACATTCTGGCATCCTCATTGGCTCCTGAGTGGTAGCTGGAGGAACATCTGGAGGCCACCAAAAGAGATGGTGGCCTTGGTTGGTTGAGGACACAGCGGAGCAGAGGCCTGGAAGTCTGGGAGGACTCTGGATAGTATAAAACTAGGCTTTGTGATCTACACCCCCCCACACTTTAAAATCTTGGAAGTTTTATAGCCTCACCTGCCTAATCTCAAACATGTGTGTGATAGAGATAGGAGGACTATGGTTTCAGGGTAGCTAGGGCAAAAATTAGCAAGATCCAGTTTCATAAAACAGGCTGGTGCTAGTAGTCGACATCTGTAATCTAAGCTGTCAGGAAACCTAGGTAGGAAGATCACAGTTCAGGCTGAATGGGGGAAAAGCACAAGATCTTACCAAAATAAATAGCAACAATAAAAATGGGCTAAGTTGTGCTTATTTGGTAGAGCATCTACCTAGCAAGCATGAGATCCAACCCTTATCAATAACCACCCCCCCCACACCAAATAAGTAAAGTTTTAAAAAAATTTCAGAAATTTTAATCATTATAAGTTTTAAGGGTGGACATTAAACAAAAGTAAATTCTACTGCATTTGGTGATTCACACCTATAATTCTAGCTGCTTAGGAGGCTCGAAACATAAGATCTTGGTTCAAAGCCAGTCATGATAGTAAAGTTCATGAGATTTTAGCTCCAAAATAGCTTTACATAAGGAAAGTAGGGTTAGATGCGTAACTCAAGTGGTAGAGTGCCCAAGGCCATGGTAGAGTGCCCAAGCTCCAGTACTTGCTAAATAAACACACACACCAATTTTTTAAAAAATGATAAATCTCCACAGATACCACAAGCTTCTTCTTCAGGTTGCTTTTTAACATTTACAGCTATCTGAGCGCCATTTGTTCCACTGCCAAAGCTTCCTGGGTGACATTCTTGTAAGTAGAGCCCTCCCTTGTTTGTAGACACATAATCTTTTCTTATTTAAAGTCTACAGTCTTGCTGGATGTTGGTGACTCATACTTGTAATCCTAGTTACTCAGGAGGCTGAAATTTGTGGATTGGAGCTCTAAGCCAGCCCAGGCAGGAAAATCCAAGAGACTTTTATCTCCAACTAACCAGCAAAATGCCAAAAATAGAAGTGTGGCTCAAGTGGTAGAGTGCCGATCCTATGAGAAAAAGCCAAGCAAGCATGCAAGGCCCTGAGTTCAAGCCCTGTCTTCCCTCCCCAGCCCTCCTCAAAAAAAGCCAGCAGTGTGCACCTACCCCAGGTCCCCACACCCTACCTAATCCACTTGACGACCTTTCTGATAGCCTGTGCCAGCTCTACTTCTCAGTCTTTTTTCGTGGTTCATATTTGAAATGGTGGTAGTGGAATCTATGGAGGATTTATAAACCAGCGCTTTCCACGGCCAGCCTTGAGACTCACACCCTGAGGAAGAACATTTTGAGTGGAAACAGACATGACATTCAGTCCAGAATGTGGCAAATGAGATCTAGTCTGCTTTCCTGGGCCAGTCTAGCAGACACTCATCAGCAACAGGACATGTCCAGAATTGGCTGGTTCAGCCCACTGAGGCCCTGAAAAAACAAACAACAACAAAAAAAAGCAAAGGCCCTTTTGTGCCTTCCTGAGTGAGGATGCCCAGTTAAAAATTCATAGGGCAATTGCACAAAGCCATCTGCTGCCTTTATTTCCCCCTGTGTATATTAAACACTTGCAGCTGCTCACCAGGAAACATTCCATCACACAGGGCTTGGGAGCTGGTCTTCGTAGATCAGGACAGAATGAAGGCAAGGTGGAAGAGACAAGGGTGCATATGCCCAGGGATTTCTACTTGGATATCCCTCCACCCCCAACAGCACATTCCAGATCTTTCCACTCTGTTGACATGCTCTCTGACAGAAGCTCCATTCTGTGTTTGTGGTGGTTGAGTCCGTTGCTGAGTAGGGGGGGTGGAGGGAGGGGGCGTTGAATGTGTGTTTTTACTCCTTAATCTGAAAATTGGTCTTGGAGTCCATACGCAGCAGCTGCAGCTGCCGTAATTAAAATGAAATAACCTGCTTCCCTTCGTCCTTAGGGAGAAATGCTTTTAAAAAATCCATATTGTAAATGAACTCAGGAATGTGGTAGATCCTCTCTTCTCTCCCTGTTTACTTGCAAGTAGCTTTATGGTATTGCTTTTCTTTGCAGTCAGTGGGAGAGAAGGGAATTAACCTTTATTGAGCGTTTATCCTGACCCCAGGCACCATACTGGCTTGTCCCAACCCCATGAGAGGATTTAAATCCCCTTGGATGCTTTACTTCTTTGTCCTCTTGGTACCCCATTAGCCCCCAAATCTCTCAACCCGGTCTGATTCTGTCCAGAGTGCAGGGAGGATTGGTGTTATTAAGATGTTATTGAATACATTGGCACATGTAATTGGCTTGGATTACAAACCAAAGCTCTTAGCAAGTAACAAGGTAAAGTATTTTGTGCTAATAATTTACATGATAATGAGATGGGTTTTTTTTTTCAGAGGATTGGATGTGTTTTTGAAGGTGGTGCTTAAAGTCATTCTTCAAACCAGGCTGGGAATAGAAAATCCCAGAAGAGCTCCAGACTCTGGTTTATTTTGAGTCTTAAAAAGCAGCTAATATGGAATAAGAAAGCACAGTGTGCTGGGTATGGAACTAGTGGATACTCTTTTTTAAAAATGTGTTATTATTATTATTATTGTGAAAATACCATACAGAGGGGTTACAATTACATGGGCAAGATAGTGAGTACATTTCTTATCAAGCATTGTCGCCTCCTCCTTTGTTTCCCCATACCATCCCTCCCCCTCTCCACCCCCCACCTCCACACTCCCCTACCAACCTCCCACCCCCCCATCCCACCAAAGTTGTAAAGTTCGTTTTTTGACATGACGTCTTGTACATCTCATTGTTGTAATGGGTCCACCTGTATCCCTATTTAAACAGTTTGCTTTTTCCCTTCCCCTCCACAAATTATATCAACATCAAATACAGTGAAAGCAAGGGTTATACCATGGGGGAGGGACATACAAAGCAATAAAGAAATCATCTTATAAATATGTTGGAAACAATTGCAAGAAAGTGACTTTAAATAACTATCACTATTCCACAATACTGTGAAATATGTGAAATTTAGGTAATCACCTAATCTCAATTTTTTTTAAAAAAAGTAAGAGAAGGGATGGGTTAGGAGCGATGGGTGACAATGTTGTCAGACACCTTGTATTCATATGCTATTTTGGAGAATGGGAACTTCTTTGTACAACTACTTAAAGATAATAATAATAATAATTTTTTTAAAAGCAGCTAATATGAAACAAGAAAGCATGGTGTGCAGGGTATGGAGTCAGTGGAAACACTTTAAAAAAAAAGAGTTCCCAGAGCTGGGAAGGTGGCTCAGTCTTGCATGTATGAGGTCCTGGGTTCAATTCCTCACCACCACAAAAGCAGAAAAAGCCAGAAGAGGCGCTGTGGCTCAAGTGGTAGAGTGCTAGTCTTGAGCTGAGGAGTTGAGGGACAACACCCAGGCCCAGAGTTCAGGCCCCACGACCAACCAAAAAAAAAAAAAAAAAAGAGTCCCCAGTCCACTGAAGTAAAACCATGAAGCCACATGATTGTAAGACATTGGCCATGTTGGGCATGGTGATGCACCCCTGTAATTCCAGCTACTCAGGAGGTTGAGGCAGGAACATCCAAAGTTTGAGGCCAGTTCAAACAAAGTTAGTGAAAGAAGAGAGAGCTCTCATCCTAAAAATTAAGTGTATGAATAACTTGCTGTGATTT
Organism: Dipodomys spectabilis; assembly: GCF_019054845.1. Taxonomy (NCBI): domain Eukaryota; kingdom Metazoa; phylum Chordata; class Mammalia; order Rodentia; family Heteromyidae; genus Dipodomys; species Dipodomys spectabilis. The sequence goes on from NW_024870680.1 coordinate 10,503,782, forward strand.
CTTCCAAAATCTTTTTTTTTTCTCTTGGTAACTTTGTGAGGAGGACAGCAACCTCATTGAGGAACTATTGCCCATAATAGCGGACATAAAAAACAATACTGTTCATCATTTTCTTTGTGCTAAGGGTCTAATTCTTTGTTTTTTATTTTTTATTTTAATTTTATTGTCAAGATGAGGTACAGAGGGGTTACAGTTCATAAGTAAGGCAATGGGTACATTTCTTGTCTAGCTGGTTACTCCTTCCCTCATTTTTCTTCCTTTTCCCCTCCTTCCCAATCTTCCCCCCACCTCAAGTAGTACAGATCATTTCAACATACTGTCTTGTTCGCCCTTTGGTTCGCCCTTTGCCCTTTGTCTCGCCATTTTGCTGTTCCCCTTACCCTCCTCTTCCCTAATTCAGATAAACAATATATATACAATACCCAGGGTACCAAAATCAAATACAGTAACAACAGGGAATAAACCATAGGGGGGAAAAACACAAAAGAAAAAAGAAATCATGCAGTACATTAAAAACAACAGCAAGAAAGAGAAACCTCTTGTATCTTGTCTTGGAGTTGATTTCACTTACTACTTCTTATTCTAATTCATTACTTTCCTTCCCATTTAATAAAAAGCAAACAAGTTTGCTCCAGGCTGCATAGTTAGCCAAGGCTGAGGTACAATTCATACCCACTCTGCTCTGGGCTTCTGTTCCAAAAGTCTATACCCTTAATTGCTGGGTATATAGCACACATCCCATGGTTATAATAAGGACATGAGATAAAGTTTTAGTAGCAGATGTCTCAATGAGAGTGATTCACCATCATCACTCCCAGGCTGCAGGTGTGAGGCTGACACCTGTGAATGTGTGGATCTGAAATGTCCCCACAGGCTCATGTGTACTTGCTCCTCAGCTGGTGGCACCAATTTTGGGAAGTGCTGCAAACTTTAGACAGTGAAGCCTAGCTGGAGGAAGGGAGTCATTAGGAGCTAACCTCTGAAGGGTATCTTGTCCTTGCCCTTTTTTGACTCATCTCTGCTTCCTGGCCACCATGAGATCAGCAGTCTCTGCCATATACTCCAGCCACCTTGAAGCTGTGTCTCATTGAAGCCCATAGTGCAGTGGATCCAGCTGATCTTGGACAGAAACCTTTGAAACTGTGAGCCAAAATAAATCCTTCTTCCTTTAGTTGACTTTTTCAGGTATTTTGTCATAGCAAAGGAAAAAAAGTTTTAAAATCAGGTCTAAGTGCCTAGAGAATCCTCACAGAAGTCTTCTCTACACAAGCTCAGCCCAACGCATAGCAATGTTTGCTTCTTCATGAACATTTTTCCTTGCACCGCAGGTTCCAGTGTATCTAAGGAATGGTGGGTTCTGAAGTCCACTTGGTTTATCTGAGAAGGGTAAGACAAAAGCAAGTTCCCCTTGCTGAGCATCAGGGTGGTTTTCAGCCACCTTTGAAATGTTCTGGATGCTGTTAAGGACCTAACTCAAAGAGCATCTTGTCTCTTTGGTCTGTGGTCCTCTAGGGGACAGTAATAGAAACTGAAGAATCTGTGGTGGATCCCATTTGGGCTCAGATCAACCCAAGAAGTGGTGGACCCCCAGGCAGGAGGTTCTCAGAGAACAGGACAAGCAAGTCAGGTAGAGAGGTGAGTGCAGGGTCCAGGCACACACCATAGCGCACCTAGGAAAGGTTCAGCGCTTGTCTCCATTACTGCCTAACTTGGGATTTATGGCAAGTAGCTCTGAATCTTCAAAGCCTCCTTTCTTAAACAGAACATGGGACAGTTGTTTAGAAAGTTCCATAACATCTAGGCCTCTAACACCCTGCTGAATGCCTGGAACCCAATCAGGAGCTTCCTGACCAGGTACTTCCTTGTCCAATTCATATTGTGCAAAACTAGCCAAATTCATCTGTCTATAGCAGAGCTCCAGTAATGCCACGCCACTGCTCAACAGCCCTCAGTGGCTTCCTAGTACCAAATAAAGGCTGCTCTCTTTAAAATAAAATTTTTACTGTTATTATAAAAGTGATGTACAGAGGTGTTATAGTCAGGTAAAGAGAACATTTCTTGGGCTGGGAAGGAGGCTCAGTGGTAGAGCGCTTGTCTCGCATACATGAGGTCCTGGGTTCAATTCCTCAGTACCATATAAGCAGAAAAAGCCAGAAGTGGTGCTGTGGCTCAAGTGGGAAAGCGCTGGCCTTGAGCTGAAGAGCTGAGGGACAGTGCCCAGGCCCAGAGTTCAAGCCCTACGACCCAGTTTTTCCCTCCCATCCACTACCCATAAGTTGTATAGCTCATTTTCAACATAATGTCCACTGAGGAAATGGCTGCTCTCCTCCCTGGCATTCTCTTGAAGCTGTCATCCGATCACTTTTCTATACACCGCCACACACTGTGTAATGAGAGGACATGCTTTGTCATGTGTTCTTCCCTTGTAGAGTGCCCTGTTCAATCCCCACACTGTGTTAATTCTACTGCTGGCACAAGGCTGAGCATACAACGTGCATTGTCTGTCAGTCCTCAGGAAGTTGGCAGCCAAGGGGATTGCTCCAGTCCCATCATCTACTAGTGTTACCTGTAGCTCTTTTAAATTGCCAAGCAATGTAATTCTTTGTGGTCATGCTTGTTTTCCTTGTGGTCCATGAGCTTCCTGAAGGCAGGTTCTGCTTCTGAGTTGTCAGTGTATCCTGTATAGGGCCCCATGCTGTAAACATTAATGATTGAATTCATGAATAAGTGGAAGGATGGATGGGTGGATGGATGGATACTATAATCATTCCCTAGATGGATTTTCTCTCAGTGAGGTGCTTGCATGTGAATACTTATAAAACCTTTTCAGCAGCCTGAGTATGTTGGTTCCTTACCAGATAGCATGATGCTTACTGGAGACACTTTGAAAAGGGGAAGAGAACAGAAAGAGAAATAATCAGATTGAAAACGAGGAGTTGAAGTTTCCCCCTGAAGGCTTGGCCAAGATGAAAGTAGAAGAGTAAACTACATAATTCTCAGACATTTAAAAAAATTGTTTTATTTGAAGGAAAATGAACAGAACTGGAACTCATATTCAGCAAGAATAAGCCAAGCCCCCAAAAGGCAAATATATGTTTTTAGTCCCTTGTGGAATCTAGACTTAAGATGATGATGATGATGATGATGATGGTGGTGGTGGTGTTGGTAACACATAAGTGTATAAGAGGAACTGAAGGGAATCAACATGAGGGAGAAGAGAAAAGAAAAGGATACTAAGTTGAGAAGCTGGGAGCTGGGAGCTCACAGCTATAATCCTGGCTATTCAGAAGGCTGAGATCTAAGGACCAAGGTTTGAAACCATCCCAGTCACAGAAAGTCTATAAAACTCTTATTTCCAATTAACTAGCAAAAATCCAGAAGTAGAGGTACTGTTCAAGTGTTAGAATGCCAGACTTGAGTGGAAAAAGCTAAACAAGAAAGCAAGTCTTTGAGCTCAAGCCTTAGTGCTAGCATAAAACACACACACACACACACACACACACACACACACACACACACACACAAGAAGTCTTAGCATACTTATTTATGAAGACAGCATACTGAATCCCACCAAACTGTTTGAAAAATACAGGAGGAGGAAGGGGGTTTATCAGAATATAATAGAGAGGGTGAACTTGCTCAGAGTGTACTGTGCATATCTATGGAATTGTCATCATGAAACCTCCTTCTTTTAATAGATGCTAACTAAAATTTAAAAACTGCAGTTCATGGAACCTTCCAGAGAAGAAGAAAAAGGCACAAGTGAGAAGCAAAACACAAAGCTTTGGCCTAAAGCTGCCTGGGATTTAGTGAGATATGATGTCCTGGCCAGGTTTTCTTTTCTTTTGTGCCAGTACTAGGGCTTGAACTCAGGGCCTCAGGATTTTGCTTTCTTTTTCATTCAAGGCTACTGCTCTACCACTTAAGTGTTACCTCCAGTTCTGACTTTTTACTGGCTAAATGGAGACAAAAGTCTCATGGACTTTCCTGCCCAGACTGGTTTTGAGCTACAATTCAGCCTGCTAAGTAGCTAGGATTATAAGCATGAGCCACTACTGCCAGGTCTGGTCATGTATTTTAAGTACGCATTAAACATCCAAGTCACTGGATGTGATTAGGCTGCTATAGGACCCTGTTAGGACAGATCTAAGTCTTAAGAGCTGCAAGCCACTGGACATTTGGGAGAGGCACCATCACAGGAGAAAAGCCTCTCACTTTGCTAGGATTTGACAGATCAAGGCAGTTTTCTGCTCTCTGAAACTTAGAGATGAATTTTTAAAGAATGATCCATGGTAAATAGAAATTTAAAGTGCCATAGCCCTTGTTGCTCATTTGAGATATAGAGCATAGTAGAGAATATCCTGTTTCATGCAGTATTTCTTATCTTGATGACAGTAACCCGATTGGAAAGGACTTTTCTAACTTTATCTCCAGACTCAGTCTCATCACTCTGTGTCTGCCTTTCAGGTCTGTAGCCTGAGGTGGAGTATTCAGAAGCCCAGCCCCAGAGTAGGGAGGGGTGATCTGCACTTAGAAAGAGCTCAAGGAATGTGCCAGCCTACTAGAGCTCTTCTTTGTTTAGAATAATTAGAATTTCCTATAAAGAAACACTTGAAATGCAGATGAAGCTAGCAAACGTTCACACACAGGAGAATTTTGTGTTTAATGGGAATCACTGATAATTCCTCACTTCCTAAGAGCCAACACAGACTTCTTAGCTTGTTTCCTAAGCGTATTTGGCAAATACTGTATTCGGGAAACTTCTTCAAATAATAGCTTAAAAAGAAAATCTCTAACTCCGATACCTAAGTATATCCTTCTTATCTTGTTCTTTAGCATGTGGGTTTTTCTGCAAGACACTTTGTAGTGTTTGTGTGTGAATGGTGGCACACAGTACAGGGGAAAGTAGGAGACTGTGAGCCTTTGAGATCTCAAGTTCCAATCGTACTTCCCCTCTGGCAGGGACTTTTGGTAAATGACTAGAAAGAGAAAGGCTCTTCTTACCCTTCTTTTGAGTGGAATAAGATTTCTTTTATCATTTGACCAGGTTTCAGTATATTCAGATATCTCCATAGTTACTAGAGATGCTGACCTGAGTCATAGTTACAGAATCTCAAAACAGAAAGGACCTTATATGCTTCCCAGTCCAGATAAGAAAACCAAGGCTCAGAGAAAGGAAGTGATACATCCGATGTTGCCATAGTCAGGAAAGCCAGAACAAGTCTTTTATAAAAAAAATTATTTGCCCAGCGCCGGTGGCTCATGCCTGTCATCCTAGCTACTCAGGAGGCTGAGATCTGAGGATCACGGTTCAAAGCCAGCCCAGGCAGGATACTCGGTGAGACTCTTATCTCCAATAAATCATTCAGAAAACCAGAGGTGGCACTGTGGCTCAAGTGGTAGAGCCCTGGCCTTGAGCTGAAGAGCTGAGGGACAGCACCCAGGCCCAGAGTTCAAGCCCCATAACCAACAAAAAAAATATTTTTATTGTTATTATGAAGGTGATATATACAGGGTCAGAGTTACATAAGTCAGGTAGAGACAGGTAGTACATTTCTTTTTGAGCTCCTTCCCTCGCTCTCTCCCAGTTTTTCCCTCGCATCACAACCCCTAAGTTATACAGTTCATTGTCCACATAGTGTCTAGTGAGTACCATTGCTACCTTTGTTCACCTTTCATTCCTCCACTTCTGTGCCTCCCCTTATAACTCCAAAGACATATAAATGAGTAAACCAAACAAAAAGGAAAGAAAAAAAACAGCAAAAAAAGACCTGCTTTTATTTCCTAGAGTTCATTTTTTAAAATATTATTTTATATGGTCAGATGCATATAGAAATTGTGTCTTTCTCAGAACGAAAGTCTTTTGCGCAAGGACCCCAATCCAGATTCTAACACTTTTCATGCCACATCGCGGGAAAGCCTGGCCCATGGAACCTTAATCATTTATGAATTAATGTTACTTATGAATGAAGTAACCCTAGGCCTCAGCCCCTTGTTCTCTTCCTTCTTCACTGGCCACAGCACATCCTTCATCCTCTGTTCATCAAAACCCCCGGTCTCTCCTCTGTTCCAAGACCTGTGCTGGGCACCTGAATAGCGATGCCGCTGCATTGCCTGCCCCTGAGAGGTTAGATCCACCTGAGGAAACATGCAAGAAAGCAACAACTATAAGAACATCAGTCCCATAGCAGAACGATGAAGCCAACCAAGAGGACTTGTTTGGGTGGAGACTTTATGGAATGAGAACCCCACTTGCTTTGCATCAGTGCTATGGAACTAGAAACAAGCCCATTTTCACCACTGGCAGTGACTGCTGGTGAGGGCTCTACGAGAAAGAGGTGGGTGTTCTGCCAGGCAATCTTAGTCAATCTCTGTTCTCATTCAACAGACAGGATCCTGTCCTGTCCTCCAAGAGCCAATGGCCTTGAAGAGAAAGCTACAGGGCCCAAGGACACTGCTGACTCTTCCCAACGCGCTGACATGGAGCCAGGTCAGTCCCCTTGTCTGCTCTAATTTTCCATCATCAACTCAAAACTATGGCCTTGATGGGAAATATATATTGGACTCGGAAAATGGACCTCCCTTTTGGATAGAAGCTATCACCAGGGTGATAGGCTACACAGGGTGGGACAGAGGTCAGGGGAAGTAAGGTGGACTTCTTAGGGAGCAGGTTGTGGTAAAAAGACTGACAAAGGAGCAAGGGATGCTGGGAACCATGCTGGGAGCAGTATGGCAGAGGGCAGGTTGGACGGTCATCCAGCAGAAATGATGGTGGTGCTGGCAGAAAGGATGTCATATGCAGGTCAGGTCAGGACCACAGAAGCAGCAGTGGCCAGCAGGAGACCAGGTCAAAGGAGACTGGAGTTGGTGGTGTGATCAGAGGCATAGTGAGAAACTAGTGGGAGGCTGTCAGAAGGCAGGTACTCTGGGGACCAGGGGGGCTGTCTGGAAATTCTTCACATTGCCCTGCAGAATAGTAATGATAAAAACTGCAGGAAACGCCTAGGTAATGTGGGGGAAAGCAGAAGGCAGTTTCAAGCTGGTGAAGGAGAATCATCAATGGAAGCTGGCCATAATGAAGGAGGTTAAGAAAACAGAAGGCAGGGAGAATAAGCCCTTTCGTAGAGAATACTCTGTACCTACTTGTACCAAGCCCTGTTTCATATCCTCTGAACAAGCTTACAAGGTGAAATATGAGTCCTGCTAGGCTCTGATACGCTGCAGTAATGACTTACTGCATGACCCCAGCATTTTCACTGAGTAAAGTTCCATTTCTTACTTGTACTAACCCATAGAGATGGTGAGCTCTGCTCTGCTAGTGACTTGAGGACCAGGCTGGTGAAAAGTCTGTCACGTTGCAAGTAGTCCTCCTGGGACATGTGGCCATCTTGGTTACTGCAGCAGGAGAAGAAACAGCTGGAAGATGTTAAGTATTAGGTGCTTCTGTCCAGAAGTGACACAGAGCTCACTGTTCAGAATTAGTCCCATGGTCCTCTCTGGTTACCAGTGTTCCTGGGAGTGTGGGAAAGACATGGATTATTGATGAGCTCTACTTGTCTCTGCCAAAGTAGACTTTATTATTTCTATTTCATAGGTCAGGAACTTAGGCTCAGAGACTAACTCTTTTGTCCAAGGCCTTCCAACTAAAATTATAAGAAGGCCTGCACCTTACATACCTCTGCTTCAATCATTTATTTCTCTGCTCGGCAAAGACATATTGAATAGTTACCTCAGGCCAGCCAAGAACAAAATAGAGATAGCTTCACCTTCCTGCCTGGAGCATGCGTGACTGCACACCAAGCTGAATGCTTTGCAGTAGACAGATGGTTCTCTGAAGAGATCCTCTAAGATTTCCAGCTTTTCTTACAAAGAGAGGGGTAAAAGGAGGTCACGTTTGTTGAAGCATTGTGGCAATGATTTGCTTTGCATATTCCACTTAACTTCCCCAACCCCATGAGGCACTTCTTAGGGGCTCCATTTTTAAGATTAAAAATGTTTTGATCCCCTTAGAAGGTTAAGAGGAAAGCTGAAGGTCAACCCTTCAACCCCATCTAAGTCCATGCACAAAGAATACTTGAAAGCTAAAGTGGAAAGGAAATTAAAATTAGTTCCCACTCCATCCAAACTCCAAAAACTTGGTTTCCCCTCTCTGCTCTATGTCCCTCTTTGTCCTGGGCTTTCTCTCTGTGGTTCCTCCATGTCCTTTGTTTGGTGCAGCCCTGGGGACATAGCTTTCATCTCTGACAGAGGGAACCTCTTGGAGCCCAGACACTGGCTTGCTTATCTTGGTGTTACTGCCACCCACGGAGCTAGGTCCAGAGCAGGACTTACTGAACTCATCTAGACCGAGGGAAGGAAGATAATTTACAAAGTATCAGGTAGCCAGATGGGATCAGATCTGCGCCTTGACATGGGATTCTTCACCTTGGCTGGAATGTTCTTCCTTTGCGCTCTCTGGCATCACCGCCTTCCATCCTGCCCCTTGTACCCTATGCTGATTTATAACCACAAGTCACTTTTCTGTTTCCTTCAGCCCTCTGGCTGTTTGCTGTCCCCACACTGGTATCTATCTCAACTCTGTAGTTAAGGCTGAAAAGCAGTGGCCAGCTCACTACACTCTGAATCCTACTTCCCTCTGCCGTCTAGCCAGAGACGTCTGTCACAGCAACTCTCAGCTTACCTCAATCCCCTCCTCTGATCCTCCCATGTCACACACACACAACACACCACCTACTAGCACTGACATGATCTGACACTCCCCACCCCCACCCCGTGTCCTCTCCAACCCCACCTCGGTGCACCTGTCTCTCATACCAGGGACCTCTTTGCTGTTCTGTGAACCATAAACATACTGTTGCTTCCAGGCACAAAGCAGAGAGCCCTCTTCTAGTCTTGGAGAAAACTTCTGGGTGAGTTAACAGTAGCAGAGCTGGAAGCCATCATCCCAATGAGCAGAGCACTGCTGGGCTGAGAACATCCTGGTGCAGGGCTGTTCTCTGAGCCAGATGCTTCAGGGGCCAGACAGGAAGCAGGAAGTGATAGAGGCAGGAACAGAGCCTCTCCCACCATCTTGTGGGAAGTACCACTCCTCAGCCCAGGCTTTTCTGGGACCCTCTTCTTTTTGAACGTTTTTACATTTATCTCCACCTGATGCATTACAAATTACTAAATGAGTTTAGTCGCCTCTTTTTGGACTTCTTCTATTAGAGCATAGGCTTCATGAGGCCAGGGACCTTTTTATACTGTTCCTGTAGATGTCTGTGTCTGCAGTGATGCCTGGACCACAGACAGCAAATGCAGAAGGAGAAAATGAATGAATGATAGAACAGCAGCTTCAGTTGTTACTTGTTTTCCCATCACTCTTTCATCCCACCCTGCCTTTCCCGAGACTGAACCCTCCCTATTGTCCCCCCACAATTCCCTTCATTTCCTATGAGGCTGAATTCCCTTCAGTACATTATACAAGTATTCACCACCCATCTCTGGAGCCCACAGAGTTTCAAGAACCTGAAACACTTCTTGCATTTGAGCCCCTCGTGCCTGCCACACAATAAGGACTAAGCTACTGCTTCTTAGCTCAGGCCAGGTGGACCTGAACTCCATCTAGATTTGCAGTCCAAGTCCAGGCCCCTTTCCTTCCCCTCTGCATGTCTCCTCCCCACCCCACCCCCAATCAGGTGACAGGAGCTCTGGTTGCCAGCTTGGCCTCCGCCTGCTTCCCACCTGCTTTGGAGATCAGGAAGAGGAGGCAAATGGGACACTAATGAAATGCAGAGAGAAAACTAAATCTGGAGGTGTTGCAAACACAGTGGAGGAGGGAGACAGGATTTAAAAGGAGCTCTATCCAGGGTGGGAAGGGAAGCAAAGGGTGTAAGCAGCCTCCAGTTAGCTTGGTGCAGGCCTGCCTCTGACACAGCAGGCAGGCAGGGTGGGTGACCTGTAAGAAAACCATTATCCTAGGAGCTTCACTTTTCAGTGTGAGAGTAGATTTCAATTAAAGGACTCATTTATTCCGTGCCTTGCCTAAAAGGATTGGGTTAACCATTAATTAATTAATTAATTAATAAGACCAACAGCAGTTAATGGGAAATTGAAGGTTAAAAAAGTGAGGAAGTGAAGAGGAAAGGAGGGAGGAGAAGAGGTGACTGTGTCTTTGGCTCAGAACAGGTGTATAGGAAAGCGGTTGCACATCAGCGCCTTGAGGATGGCTCAAGCTAACAGGGCCCTGGCTGAAGGAACTTCAGAATGAACTGCTTATTGTAGATAGCAGTAATGATGACCAGGGTGTTTCAAGGCCTTCTTAGATCTGCTGTTCATTTCTTTGTTTATGGGAACTGAGTGCTGTATGACAAGGTCCCTATAAGGTAGGGATATTGTTTGTTTTGTTTTCACACTTTGTATCTCATTGAATTCTCTCAGCACTATACAAAGTAGTCTATTAAATCACATTTTCTCTTTTGGTCAGTACTGGGGTTTGAACTTAAGAGCTAGGCAGGCACTCTATCACTTAAACCATTTCACTATCCCTTAAGTCCCATTTTAGAGATGAAATTACCAAGGCACAGAGACAGTGAGTTACTTCTTCAACAAATAGGGCTGGGACATCAGGATTCTCATGCAAAAGTATGACACTGGAGCCTTCCTCATACTATTATGTATACAAAAATGAACGCATCATTAACCTAACTCTAAGATCTAAAGCTGAAAATACTTCAGAAAAAGACTCAAAACTGGATTAGACAGTGGTTTGGCACATTCAAAGGGGGAGGAGAAGGAGAATAAAATAGGTAACTGGGACCTCTTACAAGTTAATTCTTAGCCAGGTAGTAGAGGCTCATGCCTATAATCCTAGCTACTTGGGAGGCTGAGATCTGAAGACTGTGGTTTGAAGCCACCCAAACAGGGAAGTCCTTTATCTTCACTTAAGCACCACAGGGCTAGAAGTAGAGTTGTGGCTCAGTGGTAGAGTGTCAGCCTGAGGGACAGTGCCTAGGCCCTGAGTTCAAATTCTAGTACTGCACACACAAAATACAAATTCAAAAGTTCTAGGTTCCAAATATCATCAGGAAAGCAAAGAGATAGACACAAAATGGAAGGAAATATTTGCAAACTCTATATCTGATAAAGGACTTGTATCTAGGATATATAAAGAACACAACTCAGCAACAAATGTAAAGACAGCATATTTTCAAGCATATTCAATGAGTTTGAATAGATATGTATCCAAAACTAAGTATATAAATTACTAATACTTACCTAAAATAATATTCAACAGGTTCAGCCAATAGGGAATGCAAAGCAGAGTCATTGAGTAATTTGTGTATACTTTCTGACCAGATTCCTCCCTGAGCTTGGGGAAGAGGCTGCAGCTAAGAGAAGAGAAGAAATGGGCCTGATCTGCCACTGAAAGTCTCCACAGGAAAGATGGGAATAGTGGGGAAAGGCAGAAATGCTCAGACACAGGCTGCCCAAAGCTCTTTTCCCAGGAAAAGGCAGGAATTGCTGAGATACCTTCCCAAGAGGAGATACACACTTTGTTCAGAGCTCTTCCTCAAAGCATGAAGCTTCTGGTTTCAGGATCTTTGTTCTACTCTTCAGTATTATTGAAGACTACAATGTGTTTTTATTTACATTGTTTGTATCCACTAAAATTTGTCATACTAGTAGTTAGCATTAACAAATGTTAAAAAATCCCCAGTTACAGCCCATTTAACATGAAAATAATAACTCCTGAATATAATGTCAAGAATACATTTCTGTGAAATCTGATTCTTTTATATGGAGTAGCAGATTTTCTCATTGTGGCACATCTCTCTTAATGATAGCTTTCCATTCAGTCTGGAAGTCTCTGCTGTATATTCATGAGGGAGGATGGAAAACGGGGAGTAATGCCATAGCATGATTTATGAAAAGGGTCTTAGGAATCCTTAGAGCTCCCAGGATCCCTTTTGTGAACCATGGAAAGTGGGGGGGGGGGGGGGATTCAGAGCTGTGGATCTAGTAGAAGGAAGATGAGGGCAGTCTAGGTGGATTATGTATTGCCAGATAAGTTTGTCTGTTTTCAGCCATTTCTGATTAGAACAGTATGCTCTGTCTGCTGCTTCAGGGAGGCCCTTGCCTTTGCACTGATAATTTCCTGGCCCAGGATACTTTCTCTCATCCTGGCTCATTCAACAAAATCCTCCCCATGCTTTTAGATGGATCTGGGAAAGCTTTCATGCCATCCTTAACATTCCAAGTCTGAGTTAAGCATCCTCTATACCCTCCCCTTTCAACAGTAGAGTGGTTGGAGATAGTGTTCCAGAAGGAGTTGAGGCCTGCTGGAGAAAAGCTTGGGATGCCAGGCATTTCTAAGAAATGAGACAGCATTAAATGTTTTTGAATAAGCAACTCTTTGATGTACAATGTGTACACGGGAGCCATAGTGACCAACAGGCATGTGAGAGCATCCACAAAAAAAGGAATGAGCCAAACAGCTAACTGAGCACTCACCTTATCATAGATATGCGCTCTACCTCTTTTACAGATGTATGGGCAGAGTCTTTCTCCACTGAGCATAACTTGATAGTAAATGGTAGAGCTATGATTCACACTCCAAACTCAACTCAGTCTGACTGCTTTTCCCACTGCTCTACAACAATGACCTTGGCACCATTGGTTTGACCTTGAATGTTTACTACTATATATTGCTGGGGAGGGGTCTGTTGTTGTTTGGTTTTGTTGGGTTTTGTTGTTGATGTTTTGTCAGTCATGGGGCTTGAACTCAAGGCTTGAGCACTGTCCCTGAACTCTTTTGTTCAAGGCTAACACTCTACCACTTCAAGCCACAGCTCTACTTCTGGTGTTTTTGTTTTTTATTTTTTGTTTTAATTAGCAATAAGAGTCTCATGGACTTTTCTGCTTGGGCTGGCTTCAAATTGTAATCCTCAGATCTCAGCCTCCTGAGTAGCTATGATTATAGATGGTAAGCCACCAATGCCCAGCAATACTATTTTTTTTAATGTATGCTCTTATTGTATATGCATGTTTTAGCTCGTTGAAAGTTGATCCAGAAACCAAATAATGTTTCTTGGTTCTACATTTCGGGGTGCCCTATAGCAACTTCCAACTATCAACTATTCTCTTTTTCTCAAGTAAGATGTAAAAAACCCAAGTTACTATTAACTCCAAGAGCTAGTGACTGGGATGATCAAGTAGCCAGGCCCTGCCACAGCTGTCTATCTTGCTTGGTGATGTGTACCTGAGAAGTCAGAGAATGGAACATGCACACACATACACACACACACACACACACACACACACACATATTATTGTGAAAATACCATACAGAGGAGTTACAATTACATGGGAAAGATAATGAGTACATTTCTTATCAAGTATTGTTGCTTCCTCCTTTGTTTCCCCTTCCTATCCCTTCCCAACTCCCCACCCCCCCATGCCCCCTCCCCCCCGCCCCCACCAAAGTTGTAAAGTTCATTTTTCGACATTACAACTTGTACATCTCATTGTTGCAATGGGTCCACCTGTATCCCTATTTAAATGATTTGTTTTTTTTCCCTTCCTCTCCACAAATTATATAACATCAAATACAGTGAAGGCAAGGGTTATACCATGGGGAAGGGACATACAATGCAACAAAGAAATCATCTTCTAAATATGTTAGAAACAATTGCATGAAAGAAAAAACATTTGAATACTTATTTTGGAGTTCCTTTCACCTAACATCAACATATCTGACCTTTTCTGCTTGACTCAGACATATACTAGTTATTGCAAATAAGGGAAACCATGGGACCTATATTTCTTTGGGCCTGGCTTACTTCACTTAATATAATTTTTTCCAAGTCTTTCCATTTCCTAACAAATGGGGCAATGTCATTCTTTCTGATGGAGGCATAGAATTCCATTATGTATATATACCACATTTTATTGATACATTCATCTACTGAGGGGCATCTGGGTTGGTTCCATATCTTAGCTATGGTGAATAATACTGCAATAAACATAGTTGTGCTGGTAGCTTTAGTATGGTCTTGTTTGGGTTCATTTGGGTAAATGCCCAAAAGTGGGATTGCTGGGTCATAAGGGAGCTCTATGTGGAGTCTTTTGAGGAACCTCCGTACTACTTTCCAAAGTGGTTGAACAAGTTTACACTCTCACCAACAATGCAATAAGATTCCCTCTGTACACATCCCCATCTGTTGTTATTAGAGTTCTTGATTATAGCCATTCTAACTGGGGTGAGGTGGTATCTCAATGTTGTTTTGATTTGCATTTCTTTTATGACTAGAGAGGTTGCGCATTTCTTCATGTGTGTATTGGCCATCCTTCTTGTCAGTTGGACTTGAACTCTGGGCCTGGGCACTGTCCCTAAGCTTTTCAGCTCAAGGCGAGTGCTCTACCACTTGAGCCACAGTGCCACTTCCAGTTTTCTGGTGGTTAATTGGAGATAAGAATCTCACAGTTGTTCCTGCCTGGGCTAGCTTTGAACTGCGATCCTCAGATCTCAGCCTTCTGAGTAGCTAGGATTACAGGCATGAGCCACCATTGTCTGGCTGGAATATATATTTTGCATAGATTCAGGAGAAATTATTCCAAATGAGACAATCTAGTTGAAGTGTAAATAATGATATAAATACGTCTTATGAGGTTGAGTATATTGTCACCTCTGGTCTCAGCTTCCCATGCTTGTCTACTGTAGAAACCCAGTGTGGAATTCTGCCCTTCCCTCTCCAAGTAAGATGTTGCCACCCTTCTAAAATGCCTTAATGTTACCCTAATGCTGGTACCACGTCTTCTGAGTGGAGCTATGACACAGTCTTAGGTATGCAATCAGAATGATCAAGTCACATTTATCCATTTACAAGCTGCATACTTAGTTTATTTTCAAACAGGAAGGTAGTTCCATTTTCCTTGGATTAACTTAGTAAATCACAGGGCTTGCTTCCCATTGCTAATTGAATATCTTCATGGCCAGTTTCACCAAAGCAACCAAGGTAGTGGACAAAAGGCCCATTTCCAAGGCTATGGGCTGCCACTACTGTATTGCCTTGACTTACCCTCTGTGTGGACATCTTCTACCTCCTATCGCTTTCCTGAAAGTTCCTGTGGTAGAAAAGAGCGATGAGTCAACAAGAGGAACAAAATCCTTTGCCTCTTTGGATTCTAACCGTAGTGGAAAAGCCAAGTGTGCAGAAAACGCTCCAGGGGTGAGAACAGACATTTGTTGAAGACCTATTAGATGTCAGCCACTGTGCTAAGCATTTCACAGTCCATTTAACCCTCCCAACTCCCCGGCGAGGTAAGCATTGTGATTTCTGATTCACAGATGGGGCTGTGGAGCCTCAGAGAGGGTCAATGACTTGAAGTCACATAGCTGGGAAGTGGGGGGAGGCTGGAATTGGATCAAGGTCATATGCTGCTGAGCCCAACCCCTTCTCACTGGTGAAAAATAACAAGAGCAACTGCAGCAAGAACTACATTTAGAGGGGTGATCATTGTAGATCCAACCTTCATCATCACATCTTACCCTGTAACAGCCCTGTGATGCTAGGTCCCATAGTCACCCTCATCTTACACATAAGAAAACACTCTAGAGAGAAGTGCTTTCAGAAGCAATAATCATCCAAAAGCCCCAGCAATCTGTTATTGTCTGCAGCACCTCTGTCATAAATGGCTCCTGTTGGCCAGGCACTAGTGGTTCATGCCTGTAATCTTAGTTACTTGGGAAACTGAGATCTGAGGGCCAAGGTTCAATGCCAGCCTAGAAAGACTGAGAGATTCTTATCTCCGATTAACCATCAAAAAGCCAGAAGTGGATCCATGGCTCAAGTGAGAGAATACCAGCCTTGAGCAAAGAGCTAAAGGACAGAACCTATGTCCTGAGTTTAAGCCCTAGTACTGGCACAAAAATAAATAAGCAAACAAATAAATAGCATAATTGACACCTGTTTAAAATAAGCAAGGCCTTCCCCATAAGATGTAATATTTGGTGATTGATAATTGACTACTTTTTTTTGTCAGCCACAGGGCTTGAACTCAAGGCCTGGGCACTGTCCCTGAGCTATTTTGCTCAAGGCTAGCACTCTACTATTTTGAGCCACAGCTCCACTTCAAGATTTCTGGGGGTTAATTGGAAATAAGAGTCTCACAGGACTTTCCTACTCAGGCTGGCTTTGACTCACGATTCTCAGATCTCATCTTCCTGAGTAGCTAGGGTTACAGGTGTGAGCCACCCAGGCCCAGCTTTACTAGCTTTCTTAACATCCCTTTAGAGTGGGTATTCAGGTTGCTATTAATAACCTATTCTTGCTGTCAAGCTATCTTCTCCTGTGGAGACTCCTAATAGGTTAAAGAATCACTATAGAGCTAGAATCCTAGACAGCTCAGAATCAATCATGGTGGGAGGGCATAAAGTTTCATGATAGAGCAGGTTCTAGAAGTTCAGTCCTGGCCTACCTGCTATCTAGGCACGTTACTTTCTCTCTCTGTGCTTCACTTTCCTAATATGTAAAGTGAGTAGTATAAAATTATTTCAAGGCCAAAGCAAACAAACAAACATGTAGATTACTTAAAATCATAGGCAGCATAAAAACAAGTTCCCAATAGATGTTATCTAAGATGATATACTAGGAGGTGATCTATTTCCACCTTTCATTGGCAGGTGAAGAAACTAAGACCTAGAGACAAGCAGTGAATTGACTTAATATATACATCATTTTAGTTTTCCAATTCCAACACCAAGGTTCATGTAGATACAAAAAGTCATAGTTAGAATGGAGGCCCTGAGAGGTGCACATAGTCTCTTATTTCTATAAAAGTCTGAATTGCTACACTTTCAATCTGCTTTATCTTTATTCAACAGCTTGTTTTTCTTGCTTATTCTTTCACTATCATTAAAATATTGCTTTTGCTTTTACTTTTGTACGTATATACTTTTTTTTCTGAGTCTGATGGTTTTCAGTGCCTGTGGTATATATAGGTCTGATGTGTGTGTGTGTGTGTGTGTGTGTGTGTGTGTGTGTGTGTGTGTGTGTGTGTGTGTGTGTGTATGAGAGAGAGAGAGAGAGAGAGAGACAGAGACAGAGACAGAGAGAGACTGAGAGAGAGAGAAAGAGAGAAAGCAGAGAGAGTATCACTCTCAGCTTGCTTGCTCGTAGCTAGAATTCTACCATTTAAATTATGCCTCTAGTCCAGCTTTTTGCTGATTAACTGGAGATGGAATCTTGTAGATGTTTCAGCTACAAATGGCTTCCAATTTTGATCCTCTAGGTCTCAACTTCCTGAGTACCTAGGATTACAGATGTGGGTCACCAGTACCCAGAAGGTTTGATTTTATTTTTAGTTAATGGTTTTTGCTGCTTCTTGTTTTTTGGTGGTTTGTCTTTTCATGTGAAGTGTGTATGCATGCTCCCTGCAATCCAGACTGTAACATGGTGTTCAGCAGAGCCCAGCAGAGGCCTGTGTGACACCAGCTCTGCTTCCCCACAAGGCCTGTCTTCTGTGGTGAGGAGCAGAGTCTGAGCTCTTCATTATGCCTGCACAGAACATGTCAGGACACAGGCTCAGCAAATCCAACGTGGCCTGGGGAACACACTGTAGCTCCCTCCGCCTCCTCCATCCTCCACCTCCCTCTTTCTCACTCTTCCCACTGCCCTCAGAGGAAAAGAACACACAAGGACAGGGAGTCCAGAGATGCTGGAGGCAAACTGGGTTAGAGAATGAGAAAATAATCCTTTTGCTTTGCAAAGCATGCTGCAGGTGACCAGTGTTTATCTTATATTTTCTCATTGACCTTCATGCCCATTGAAGGGTAGGGTTGGGGCTGCATTAACTGGGCCCAGGCACCATGAATTCTGTGGAAGGAGCTGCAATGAGCTTTTAACATAGTCTTCCCCAGCCTGCTCTTGCCAAGGCCAGGGAGAGAGGGAAGGGGTATTGTTCAACTGCTCCTGCAGGTGGCAAATAGCAGAACCACAGCTGGAACTCAGAACCCACTAACTGCCAAGGCCACATTCTTCCATTCTACTGGGTGGTGACATCTCAGAGAGGGGACAGGGGATTGGCCCTGAATGGCCACATGGCCTACAGGTAGGCCCTGAGGAGCTACACAAAATACAGAACAAGGTTGACAAGAAATGTACTCATTACCTTACTTATGTAACTGAAACCCCTCTGTACATCACCTTGACAATAAAAAAGAGAAAAAAATATACAGGACCAGGTTTGGAAAAACACATTTCCTGGAGCCTGTGTCTTGTCTTTGGGGCCATGGGGTGGGCTCTAAGCCTGTCTTGTTCCTTGGGGGTCAGCATGGAGAAATAGAACAGAAGTGGACAGGGTAAACTTATGTGGGTCAGGAGCCCTGGAGAAAGGCTGTACCTAGTGCTTGTTTAACAACCTCCACTGGGTGTCTATAGTTCTGGAAGGGATAGACTTGATTCTCTATAGCAAGCTTAATTTTAATTTTTCCAAAGGATAACATCCAAAATGAAGAAGAGTCTTGGGGGAAACCCCAAAAGGGAGATAAAACTGAGGTGTTTTTCTCAGATATTAAAGAGGAACTCAACACGGATGGCCTCTGTTCCTCCAACAGAGGTCTGCATCTGGTCACCTCTCCTTGATGTGGTTGTCAGAGGCTTCCCAATGCCCTGGAGGAAGCTCATACTTCTCCCTGTGTCCTGTAATGGTTCCATGCTGCCATTTCTCCAGAGAATTTAGAATAAATGGAAGAAGCCCAAACTCCTCTACTTCTGAAGTCAGTTATGTAGAGCAAGTCACTTCATTGCTGCGTATTTCTATAGCTCCATGGTCCTAATTGATATCACAAAATAATAATCCTAACAAAATAATGCTGTTGTGGTTATTATTAGGATCCAATGAGCTCTAGGTCCATGTTCACAACCCCATCCATGTCAGTGATTATGTGATGGTTTTGGTGGTAATACCTATAATAGCATCACTTCTGAGCCCTGGGCCTTTACAACGCTCTTCTGCTCATTCTTCCCAGACTCCCTATAGGGTGAACATGCATCCTGCCTGACCTCATGAGCTAGTTATCTTGTTCCTACCTCTGCCCCACAGCAGGAAGTCACAGCACCTCTCTGGCAGTCCCCACATATGCCCCCATTCTCTAGGCAGGTGCAGAGGGAGCATTTCTGAATGTCCCAGCAGGGAGAGCTTTCATGATCAGAGAGGTGTCTGAGCTTTAGACAGTTCCCCAGGGGATGTTTGTTGCATGAATCTGTCTCTGCCCTCTGCTCTCCAGGACTAAGAAATCCATAATTGATGTTTGCAAGGATTTAGGTAAAGAAGGTTAAAGTCACTTGGGGAGGGGTGTGGGGGATGCACAGGAAACCAGGGATCCACCTGTCTGCTCTGCACCTGGTAGGCACAGTACAGGGCCTCATTATCTACTCACTAGCAATGAGAGCCCCAAACAGCACTGACCTTGTGTTAGAAGGAAGTCCCCAAACGTTGAACTTGGCATTCGCTAACACTTTCAGGCAGCCACTTGGTTCAGCTCGGGATCTTTCTCAAGGGCATCACTCCATGCCACATTTTATTCTATCCAAGCACCAAGCACTATCCACTTCTCATAGACTTGCCTTGCAATTTCCCATTTGGGGGCCACCAGCCCATACACACAGGCAGAGGAAAAGGGTAACACTGCAAGAGGAGACTACACACCTGCCCCAGAGGCCAAAAGACTCTGACAGGCTCCTTTGTTCCCATGTGAGGCCTGGAAACTCAATCAAGCGGATACATAGTACCTGCTACCTGAGCACAGACAGGGCAATGGCCTGAGCCCTGTACTGAGGGCTACCTTCTCTCCAGCATGATGTCTGGAAAAGGCAAGCCCAGCCTTACTGCCACCTCCTTGTTCTTCTATTTCAACTAGGAAATATTCTTTGTAACCAAAAAGTAGGATGGAGAAGATAGAGAAGATCTGTATATCTATCATTCAGGAGAAGAATGGAAGCACTATTACAGATGTCCTTCCATGAGTGAGTAAATGGTAGAAAACCTGTAGTCCATCCATTCCATGCTATTCTATGCTTCTGAGCCCCTGAAAATAAATGAACTGCAGAGAGACCCAGCAACTTGAGTGTATCTCCAGGGAATTATTCTGAATGAGATGAGGAAAATCTCAAAAAAATTAGATATTGTATGATTCTGCTGAGTGTGGAAATGGCAAATGTTTAGAAATGGAAAAAAAGGTTAGTGGTTGATAGCTGCAGGATGAAACTGGAGGGAGGGGTTATGGAAAGGCAACAAGATCTTGACAATGGTAATGCACAAACCTGCACAGGTGACCAAACTGTATGGACCTTAACATGTGCATAGGAACAGAAGCAATAAAGGCATGCAAATCCTATTAGTAGACTGTATCCATAGCCATATCCTGGTTAAGAAAGTATTTATACTTTTCCACATGTTATCATTGGGAAAAGTTGGGAAAGTCTACAATGGATCTCTTCGAATTAGTTCTCACCACTGTTTCTCAATCTACAATTCTTTCAGTACAAATCTTTCCATTATAAGCAGTATAAGCTAGGTGCTGGTGCTCATGCTTATAATCCTAACTACTCAGGAGGCTGAAATCTGAGCATCCTGGTTTGAAGCCAATGCAGGCAGGAAAGTCCATGAGACTTTTATCTCCAGTTAACCACCAAAAAAAAAAAAAATCCAGAGGTGGAGATGTGGCTCAAGTGGTAGAGTACTAGCTCAAAGACAGTGGTCAGGCCCAGAGTTCAAGCCCTGGCACCAGGGGGAAAAGTGGTATATGTGGCAAGTAACTTTTTAAGAAGAAACATAATTATAATAGAAGACCTGGGTTACCTCCCCCTCCCCCATCCCATGTCATTCCTCTCCTTTCTATGAACCAATCAGAATCCTAGAGTTGGTATTAATCATTGCCTAACAGGTTTAGTTTGTGAGGCATGTACCTATAACAATGGCTCAAATTTTGTTGAATAAATGAAGCAATCAATAATTCCAAATGCTCTCACTTGGCAGGATCCTGTTTTCTTTCTTTCTACTTCTTACATTTTTTTCTTTGTAAATATTCAGTCATTGGATTATTTAAAGACACAGCTTATTTAGATATAATAGATATATCACATATTAAAGTGGATGGTGAATTATTCAATAATGCTTTGTATTTTCAGACAAACATCAACAATATCAATTCTAGAACTTTTTCATCATCATCCTCAAAAGAGCCATACCCATTAGCAGTCATTCCAGATTTCTCCCTAATCTCAAACTCAACAACCCTACCTGGGTTGCTCTGGCTGCCAGCCTTATGTACCCACTAATCTTTCTGTCTCTGTGGAATTGACTGTTTGGGACAGTTCATGTAAATGAAATAATAGAACATGTGTTCTTTTGTGACTGGCTTCTTTTAGTTAGCATAATTTAGGATTTATCCATGTTGCATGCTTCAGTACTTTATTCTTCTTTATTGCCAAATAATAGTCCATTGCATAGATATACTATACAGTATCCATTCATTAGCTCGTGGGCATCCGGATTGCATTCACTCTTTTACAGTGATGGATAATATCGCTATAAATACTTGTGTGCAAATTTTTGTGAGTGTATGTTTTTGTTTCTCTTGGACTTCTACCTGAGTGTTAACTGTTAAGGAACTCTCCAATTATTTTCAAGTGCTGTAGCATTTTACATTCCTACCAGCAGAATATAGGGATTCTGGTCTCTTCATCTTCATCAATACTTGTTATTATCAGCCTTTGAGTCAAGCAACCTGAGTTAGAATTCCAATTTTGCTGTTTACTACCTCTGATATAACAACTAACGTTTCCTTCTATTTTCTCATCTGTGGAAAGAGACTGCTAACATCCACCTGCAATCCTGTTGTGGGGTCAGTTGGCTCTCCTGGGGACACGGCGCCAGCATTTTATTATGGGCATCAGCTATCCTGTGGCCTATTTACCTGGAGCCACTTATACCCTGCATGAGCAGCTCCTCTCAGCGGGCTGTTTGCTAAACTATGTGTGCATGGCAAGCCCAGAGAGCTGCCCCGCATTAATGCCAGTGCTGAGAGTGGAACCTGAACAGTCTTGCCATCACCTCAATCCTAGGTAGCTTCTGGGGCCACCATTCTGTGTACGGGAGAGGGTTGGAGATCTCATCCTGGCAGGATCTTGCAAGGCACAGCCCTTCCTCCACCCACCCACCCACCCACCCCATGCCCTAGGGAAGGTAAGGAAGCAGAAATCCTTAGCAAGCCTGTTTTGGAATCCTTAAATTGGTTCTGAACCACTTGGGTTTATTTAAATAGGGATTTCAACACCCCCCCCCTCTTTTCCTTTGGTAGGAGCCCCATGTTTCATGCCATCATTTTTACAACAATCACAAACATTATCTGCACACCCAGCCATTGTGTTAGGGAAGAAAAGATGATTGCTTGCTGATTGCTGCTGCTGTTCATTTTGGAGATGACTCTATGGATAGGAAGGACACAGCTGTGTGTCAGAGAGACCGAGAGAGCAGGGTTCCATAGTACAGGCCCTGGAGAAGGAGGGTGGAGACAGGGTAAGCCTTTCAGCAAGGGCATGACACAGGGTGACTGGGGCTGATGAGACAAGTTCCTTCATGACAATGGTCAGTGCATACGGGAGGCAGCTAAGATATACATACATCCTGAACCCACCTCCGGCTCATCACTCCCAAAACAGATTCAGTGTTCTCTCTCCTCCCTTCCCACTTCCTTAATCTTCCCCATTTTGGGAAGCTTGGGCACCATTTTGAATCTGCCTTCTCCATTTTCTCTAATATCTGATCAGTTGCCATGCTATTCCATCCTAGCAATTTCAAATGCCCGCAGTTCTAACCAGTAGCTCACTGCATTCAGGTTCTCATAGTCTTCCTGTCTCTCAGCCTCTACCCTTGATTCTTCTGCTCATTCAGCACTACGGCCCATTCTGATTTCCCACAAAACTGATCAGATCAGGTCCTGTCCTCTTAAAATGTTACAGTGACTTCTCATTGTGCCAAGGACCAGGCCAGATGGTCTTGAGATACTTGGTTCAACCCTTGTCCATGCTTCTGCAGGCAACTGTGATTCTATCAACTTCACTGACTACCATTGGTTCATTCCTCTGTCTTCCCCATTTAGCCCTAGGTTCCCTAAGGACAGGAATTCAGGTTTATTTGTGACAGTATCCCCAGCATTTAATATAGCTTCCAACTCCTGGCAAGTGCCCAATAAACATTTACTTTCCTCTTATATTTGAATTGTTCTGACAATTTTTGCCCAGTTTATTTTTTTTCTCTGCCTGACCCACATCACTCTGAGTAACACATAGCAGGAGTTGTTATTTGCATTTTACAAATGGGAAATACAAGATTCAGAAATGATAAGTAACTATTCAAGCCGCCTACACAGCAGACAAATGAAAGAGCAAGGCTGCCCATAGATCCTCCAGAGATTTTCATGAGAAAGGTACAGCGTATTATTTCCAATGGTTCTCAAAGTGTGCTGTCTGGAACACTAACCTCTACAGTGCTGTTAGAAATGTATATTTGGGGCTCCACACTCTAGACAGTGGGAAAGCAAGTATATAAAACCCAAACATCCTAACTGCCATCTTCCAGCCCAGAAAGTATTCTCTGAGTTGTCCCACGCCCTACTTCTGGAGTTATTCCTGTCCTTACATATCAATGGTGGCCCTGCTGGACCAACTGAAACACATGTTCCTTTTTGCAGACCTGCACCATGACCTTTCCCAGTAAGATCAAAAGGCAATGTGAAGCCTGCTCCCTACCATGCCTGAGTAAATGAGATTTGACAAGTGTCTCTCCTAAGTAACTCTGGGTGTTGAGCAACCACACTTGTAATGCCCCAGGTTGAAGTGTTTCCAAGGCAGAATAATTCCCCAATGTTGACAAAAACTACTAGTGACAGGCTAAAAGTTCAATGGCTGTGCATGTGCCTCAAGCAATAGCTTTGTCCTCTCCCACCTCTACATCAATTTTGAAACATTCTGTCAAGAATGATCAGCTTGGAATTGAAAGGCATCCACATGCCACCGAAGCCAAAGAGGCATAAATGAAAACAGAACTCACTCCAAGTGGATTTGATGGATGTCCACATTCTATATCCTATGAGGACACCAAACAGAGCCACACAGAGAGAAGAGGAGAACACTCAAAAACCCTGGCCTTCCTCACTCTGATATGTGGCCTGGGATGAACCTTGCCTTGCTGGACCAGATTGGCCATGGTAATGAATTGCAAGGCCTCTGGCACTGAGATGAAGACCTATGGCATGTTCTTGGGTGGCACTAGCTGCATGTCTCCCACCCACATTCCTCCCAGCTTATGGATGGATGGGTAGTCAATGGGATGGAGACAGTTGAAACCACAGGACACATGTTAGCACCCAGCAGTTTCAGTTGACACATGTAACCTCTACAGAGGCCCCCTGTGTACGTGCAGCTGGCCCTAAGAGGATGTTAAAGGTCATCTCACCCTGTCTCTCCAGTCTGTCCAGTTATCTCTAGCTCACTGTTCTCCAACTTCACTGTGCTCCAGATGGCTTGTATGAAACAGCAAGTGAACTATATCCCCTGCATCAGTAGCTCTGGGATAACCAGCAGACACTGCGATTCTAACAAGCTCTCACATGCTGCTGCTCCTGGTCTAGAGGAAAGCCAGTCCTTTGCTGCTCAGCCCCCACTGGCTGCCTTCCCTCTGCTCTCAGATGTCCCGTGGCAGAGACACATTCCCTCCCTGGTGACTCCTTCACCTCTTGCACAGCTGTCCCTTAGATGGGATCTGAAATCCATCTCCCTGTGGTTTCCACCCACTGTCCATGCACTTAGAGCTGGTCTAAATGCTAGAGGAAAGGATAATAGCTGTGACCTTTAGTTGAGTATTTACTATTGCCAGGCACTGGATTAAACACTTTACATACATCTTTTTGATTACCTCCACTCATATGGGAACAAAATATATTCTTGGCTGCGTATAGTACTGTAATTCTAGCTACTTTAGAAGTGGAGACTGGAGGAAATGCAGATAATCACAGTTGGAGGGGAAAAGTTTACCAGTCTCCATCTCAGTCCATACAAAGCCAAGTATAGTGGCACATACCTGTCATCCCTGATCTTCTGAAAGTGTAAATAGGAAATCTCAGTCCAGGCCATCCGAGGTATTAATGCAAGACCTTATCTTAAATGTAACCCAAAGAAAAATGGGCTAGAGATGTGGCTGAGGTGGTAGTACACTTGCCTAGCAGGTGCAAGACCCTGAGTTCAAATGTCAGTACCACCAAAAAATAGATTAAAAAAAGATAGCTGATAGATAGGTAGATAGATGGAAAGACAGATGGACAGACAGACAGACAGATGGAAAGACAGACAGACAGATAGGTTCTACTCCCCAAGGTCATTATAAAAATATGGAATTACTTTGTAGCCTTAGATATTGTTAAGAGTTTTATTCTTACTTTTCAGCTTTTTAATGTGTTAGCTAGAGCTGTAGTAATGAGACACCACAAAGCAGGTGGCTTCTGCAATAGACATTTTAGTCACAGTTCTGAAGGGTGGAAATCCAAGGTCAGCAGGTTTGTTTACACCTGAGGCTCCTCTCCTCTGTCCTTCACTTGCACATAGTCACTTTCTGGCTGTGACCTCACATGCTAAGCTGGTCTCATGAGGTTTCGGTGCCCTAATCTGTTCTTTTATGGGTACTTCCCATGCTAGACTGGTACCTATTCTTAGGACCTCATGGACCCCAGTTCCTCTTTTAAAGAGCCAACGTCTGAGATGCTATGGGCTAGAATACCCACATATGAATGTAGAGTGGGGACAAAGTTCAACCCATAACCAGTACCTAGTTGAAGTTTGATTAATGACTAGCTGTGCCACTATGGAAAAGTCACCTCACCCTTCTGAACCTTGTTATCATTATCTAGACCCTGCTTGTTACACTTCAGAAGTGTCTGAATGTGAAGGAAAACATTGGAACATTCTAGGCAGTTGAATTTAGAGGATGGTCAGAGTGGAATCTTGCCTAGGAGTAGGGGTAGGAGGCACCTGTTCATCCAAGACCAACAGTGGCAGGTACGAGGCCCTGACTGACACCCCAGGATGGGGTCTGCAATGCAGTATTGTGTTGTCTCAGAGCTTTGTGTAACCTGTGTATCAGAGAGTGTGAAGGATCCTTGACTAGGGAGTTGCACTCTGTTGGCTTGCATACTCTGTCCCCATTTGCCAGCCAGCCTTGTGCTCAATCAGTGGCAGCTGTGACAGAGAGAGGGACAGGAGTGTGGGGTGGGCTTAAGAAATAGACCATCAGGAGCTGGGAAGGTGGCTCAGTGGTAGAGTGCTTGCCTCGCATGCATGAGGCTCCGGGTTTGATTCCTCAGCACCACATAAGCAGAAAAAGTCAGAAGTGATGCTGTGGCTCAAGTGGTAGTGCACTAGCCTTGAGCTGAAGAGCTGAGGGACAGCGCCCAAGCCCAGAGTTCAAGCTCCACAACCAACAAAAAGAAAAAAGAAAGACAGAGAGAGAGAGAGAGAGAGAGAGAGAGAGAGAGAGAGAGAGAAAGGAAGGAAGGAAAGAAGGAAGGAAGGAAGGAAGGAAGGAAGGAAGGAAGGAAGGAAGAAGGGAGGGAGGGAGGGAGGAAGGAAGGAAGGAAGGAAGGGAGGGAGGGAGGGAAGGAAGGAAGGAAGGAAGGAAGGAAGGAAGGAAGGAGGGAGGGAGGGAGGGAGAGAGAAAGGAAAGAAGAAAGGAGGGAGGGAGGAAGGAAAGAAGAAAGGAAGGAACGAAGGAAGGAAGGAGGGAGGAAGGGAGGGAGGGAGGGAAAGGGAGAAAGAGACCATCATTAGGAGAATTAGTCACTTTCTTACATAGTTGTCATGATTTATTCTTGTGTAGTTATGATTGCTTATATCTTCTGAGCAGTCCTAAGCAAAGTACCTTCATGACAACCCAGTGATGAAGGTCACCATTACTGACTCAATTTCATAAATGCTGATACTGAGATTCAAAGAATTTAGGAAACTGCCTGGGCCACAAAACCTGTAGATTAAACAGCCAGGACATTGAAACCAATCTTTCTAAAAGTCAACTGAATATGCTATTTAAGCATATTATTAAGCAGACATTAGTCTGCACCATAACCATTAAAAAGTGCTAATATTGGCAAGCGCCAGTGGCTTGTGCTTGTAATCCTAGCTACTCAGGAGGCTGAGAACCGAGGACTACAGTTTGAACACAACCCAAGAAAGGAAAGTACGTGAGACTCTTATTGCCAATAAACTACTAAAAGCCAAAAGTGGAGCTGTGGCTCATTGTACTAGCCTTGAACAAAAAGAAGCTCAGGGATAGCATCCATGCCCTAAGTTCAAACCCCAGGACTGGCACAATAAATAGTCCTAATGTAATTGGCCACTGGCAGCTCACTCCTGTAATTCTGGCTACTTAGGAGGCTGAGATCTGAGCCTCACAATTCAAAGCCAGCTGGGGCATAAAAATCTGTGAGGCTCTTATCTCCAATTAACTACCACAACGCCAGAAGTGAAGCTGTGGCTCAAGTGGAAGAGTCGCAACCTTGAGGGAAAAAGCCAAGTGAAAGCTTGACAACTTGAGTTCAAGTTATAGTACTGGCGGACACACACACACACACAAGTCCTAATATAAAAGAATATCATTGAATGACAAGGGACATAACTTTGATGTCATGTTCAGGGGGGTGGAAATATAAACCCAGACATAAAATACATCATCTCAATTTCATAAGTAAATGTGTGTATGTGTGTGGTAAATAGAAGCAAGAAAGAATAGGCTAAAATCTGCAGTCATTTCTGGATGGTGATATTACCTTTTGATGTTTTCCATAATACCTAGAATAAGGGAATGTTGTTTGTTTGCTTGCTTGCTTGAGAGTAGAGACAAAGAAAGGGATGCAGAAGGAAATGAACATCATGCCAAATGTCTGACCCTTGCTCACCGCAGCTGTGTGAGGCCCAACATGCACCCATCCTGCCTCTGGTTCACCCCAAAAGGTTCTGGGTGAATGGTGAGAGACAAGGACTGGGAAGCGCACCTGACCGAGGTTCTATTTTTGAAGGAGGCCTGCGCTGCCATCCCCAGAGACAGTGCAGTATCTTTCCCTGAATAACCACCGCTATTTTTAGAGGGTGCCAGTGAACTGCACCCAAGGAGAGGAGAGAAGGAGAGGCTAGATGCTTCTGGACACTGTGTGGGTCCAGAGCAGAAATATGTCTCCTTCCCCATCCTCTGCCTGGGATGTTGCTTATAGACTCACTGCATCTTTGGTGGGTACCATGAGCCTTTAACCCTGCCTTCAGGGGAGAGGAGGAGGCTGGGGTGCCACTCTCCCCAGGGGGCCCACTCTCCCCTTTGCGTGGTAGCCTTATTACAGGCACCACCAACTCATGGGGTAGAGGAGATGTCTGAATCTAACCTCACTTAAGTACCACAAGAAAACAAGCATGGGGAGGATTATTGTCCCCAGGGCAACACCTCCGTGACATATGTGTGAGAATTTTTAGAAATGGACAGTAATCAATAGAAATCAGAGCTGGGTAGCATCTTGGCTTCTGAGACTGCAGGGATGCCTGCTGCAGTGATCCTGCTGTGCAGTCCTGGGTGTAAACCTGCAAGGAAGAGGGGGCTCCTCCACAGAGCCCCGCTATGTCTGCATACTTGCTTCTTTGCAAATTTGCTACATGAAGTCTTGCCCCTTTCTCCAGCATACACAATGAATATCCATAAATAATGATGGCGATAAACTTGTGTTGCCTTGCTCCTCCAGGGTCAGGTATGGTGTAAGAATGTCTCAGAGTTCAAGATCCATTATTATTCCTACTTTGTGGAGGAAAACTCACCAAAGGAGGCAGGGCATATGATAATAATGCCAGCAAGTGTGTAGA
The DNA here is from genome assembly GCF_019054845.1 of Dipodomys spectabilis. Taxonomy (NCBI): domain Eukaryota; kingdom Metazoa; phylum Chordata; class Mammalia; order Rodentia; family Heteromyidae; genus Dipodomys; species Dipodomys spectabilis. The sequence continues at coordinate 10,532,713 of NW_024870680.1, forward strand.
CAGCATTGACTGTGTTTCCGGCACTTTAACAAATGTTTAGCATGAATTAATTTATTTAACTTAAATCTTTACAACAACAGCGAGTATCAGCTGCAATTTGGAGATGAAACAATGAGAGATTAAGTACACAATCCACAGAGCTTCTGGGGCTATGTTTGAAGTGAGGCACTGCGGGTCCAGAAATCATGTTCCTTCTGGCCACGGCCACTCCATTCTGTTTCTCCATGAACAGAGGATGGGGCAACGTCACCCTCTGGCCTGCTTCTCTGCTGCTCCCCCTCTTCCCCATGCTCTGACTCTTGTTCGGCTCTAACTTGCCGATCACCACCTGGTGTCCTGGCCTCCGCCCCCCCCCCCCCCCCCCACCAGCTCCTCTCCTACTGTCATTCATTCTGTTTCCAGTAACAGTGACATGGTCACGCTCAGACCAGGTCAGCCTCCCTCACTTCCTTGTTCCTACTTGGTTGTCCTCATCCTTCCAGTGCCCACTCTTCGTGTGTGCTTAGAGCAAAGGCTGTCAGAGCAGGGCATCGCTGTCTTCCCCAGCCTGCCCAGCATGCTGCTCAGCACTTAACACAAGAGCCTCTAGGCTCAGAGGCATGTGGAATCAAGGCTGGAAATCATACTGACAAGGCTTCCTCTTAAAGGCAAAGGTGTATGTGGACCGGGTCCATTCCCATCCCCCACCCCCGGGATTACTCCCTTCTACAATAGCACATCCCATGAAAGGAGAGGAGTGATGGAGGGAGGGAAGGGAAAAGCTGGGCAGAGCTGCTTAGTCCTGGCTGTTCCTCAGAACCCCTGGGAAGCTTTAAACACCCCTCCCTGGACCCCGCTGCAGCTGATGTGATGCAGCCTGGGCTTGGAATTCTTTTCCTTTTTCCAGTTTCTGTAGCTTGGTCTTCATAGCTTATGTTTTGGAGGCCAAGCCACCCAGAAGGAAGAATCCCTTCAAGAAGCTGCAGAACAGTCTTTTCGCAGTGACTTGCACATGCCAGAGGTCTCACACAGGAAGCTGGCCTTAGATGAGGGCGCTGATCTGATTATCACTGTGTCCCCAACACCAGGCCTTTTGCCCCTACCTTGGCCAGTTCCCATGGGCTGGTGCCACAGGGGGGGTCCTTAAGTTAAGGTCCCACTGTAGGGGCTCTGCAAGGTGCCCAACCCTGTGCTCTGTGCGCTGCTGCACAGCCATCATGTGCACATCTCTTTTCCTTCCACAAAGAACACAGCCCAAGTGGAAAAGGATTCTGCCTTTGTGACTAACAAGGCTCCGAAAAGGAAAAGAAAGCCTGATTGGAAGCCTGCTATATTCAGTGCTTAGGATTTAGGAGAAAGCCAGGATGCCACCCCCACCCGCAAGTCCCCCAGCAAAACAATGCATTTTAAATGGCTCCAAAATTGCTAAGCTATTTCACTGCTTCGGAGGAGAAATAGCTTGGGGGAAGCTATTGGCCCTTTATGCCTTGAACATCAAAACAAAATGCCAAATGGGAAAATGAAATCACAGGAGGTTGGGAGGAAGTGGGGAGGATTACGTGGGAAGGGTTTGCGGAGAGGTGTAGGCACAGTGTTGAACCTGGGCTGATGGGAAGATCCGTAGGAGGCTGTGTTCATGAACCTGGGCTAAGGGGTCAGGTGAACCTCCGTCAAACCCTATCTGCGACCCATGCACTCAGTATAACTGTAGTGTGAACTGAATGCGAAGTCCCCCAGGCAGAGGGGGCATTCCGAAAGTGCAGGCATCCAGATCCCACCCAAAGAGGGTCCCTTTCCATTGGCTACTGTGGGGCAGTGGTAGAACTACACAGGGGATTCTGATGAGCAGGATCTCTGCCTCGATCCTCCTTTCCCCTCCCTCCAACACGGTCTTCCCTGGAGTCAAACTTCTTCCTCCTCTCAGCTGGGCACCAAGTTATTTGAGGAAACAATTTCCAGTATCTTTCAGAAAGACGAACTGCTCTCTGTAAACTGTAGTGAGCTGGTGGGAACAGACCCAGCCTGTATGCAGACACACCTTTGCTTCCAAAGGAGACGGTGCCAGCCATGTTTTCTAGCTGGCACAGGCAAAAGCAGTGGGAAGAGGGCCTATGCTTGGCATGGAACATGGAGATCTCCAAGCCTGATTTTTTTTTTTTTTGTATAAAAACCTTTCATTCCTGGGTATCATCTAGTAGCACCTGTTTAGGGACATCTCTTATATCCACAATCCTGCACTTAACAAAACCTTCAATCCTGGTTACTGACACATCCTGCCAATGAGGCCGACTGGAAGCTTCTAGAAATGTGGATCACATGGGCTCTGAGCCAGGCATCTCACCACTGAGAGAGAAATCTGAAGCCCTGAAGAGGAAACAAACATTCCAGCCTCTAGAGCTTTCCTTTGGATGCTGAGAAGCCTGAGAAAAGGTGTGGCCAAGGTCCTGTCAGGAAGAGGGTCTATCTCCCTGGAAATGACCCTCAGGAAACGTAAAGAGATGGCCAGCCTGTTCCCAGGCCATCCTGCATGTGCCTGTGACAGCAATGCCTGCCAATGGCAGAGCTCCCACAGGACCAACCACTGTCAGTGTTAGACACACCTGCCCTGGAAGCAGTGTCAGGGTCCCCATCTCACAGGCAGAGAAACTGAGGCCCAGGAGACCGCAAAGCTAGCCAGTGCTGAGGCTGAGGTTTTGAAGATGTATTATTATTATTACTTTGGCCAGTCCTGGAGCTTGAGCTCAGGGCCTGAGTGCTGTCCCTGAGTCTCTTTGTGCCCAAGGCTAGTGCCCTACCACTTGAGCCACAGCGCTCAGTCTTTCTGAGTAGGTTGCAGAAGGTAAGAGTTTCATGAATTTTCCTGTTCAGCTGGCTTCAAACCCCAATCCTCGGCCTCCTGAGTAGCTAAAATCACAGGTGTGAGTCACCAGTGCCAGTGGATTTGAAGAATTTTCATACTTTGGGGGCCTGTTTTGGGGTCAGCAGGCCCATGATATGGGCAGAGAAGGGGTCATTGTCCCTATTTTAAAGGGAAACTGAGGCTCAGATACACCTGGTGATCTCACCAATGTCACACAGCAAAAAGGTTCAGATGGCTGTTCACCTTCAGCTTGAACTTGCAAATTGCCGCTTACTTCCCATTTTCGTCGACTCTCCTTCCCTTAGCTCTCCTGCTGGACCATCCAAATCTCTAAACATTCCCCTCTTTCCTGGTTTTCCTGAAACCTACCAAGGTTGCCATTTTCTAGCTGTGTGACCTTGGCAGATTGATTATCCTTCAGCCTCCCTGAGATTTCATTTTCATTGTCATTTCATCTTCTGCAAGAGATGGGCCAGTTTCCCAGGCTTCGATGAGCATGAACCAGACAACTGTGTCTGGCCTTACATCTCACAGTGTCACCACTTGGTCAATGCCAGAACCCTGCTGTGTGCAGCTGTACCCTTGCTTGCTCACATACACTATCTGTGAGAGCTTTCCACAGAAGCCACAGTGTGCATTTGCACCCAAGGACTGAAGGAGACAGACTTGACCAGGGCCACTTGGCAAGACGAGATGATAAGCCCTTTTCTCCTGATTCTCCATCCAGTGCTCCCTGACTCACACCATAGAGTGTTTGAGAGCCCAGGGGGAAGCAGAGCACAAGAGATTAATTCCAAAAAATGATCCTGGATCTTTTATGTGGCTATGATGGAAATTGCTTAAGACAGTGCATCTCCCAGTGTGGCTTCTTCAGACCTGAGCTTCAGGCACCCTGCCACTCACTGTCCAGGAGGGCCTCAGCCCTTTGAGGCCCAGGTTCCAGATCTGTAAAATAGAGGAGAGAATGCTTGATCCCCTACAGCAAGAGCCTGCTTCAGAAATGGTACCCATGGTTATCGGGCTTTGAGGGCAGCCTTTAATTACTGACAAGAAATGGTATGTGATGGTGGTCATGGTGGTAAACATAGAGGAAGCCTCACTGGGTATGTAACCAGCCTTCTTACTTGCTCAGGGCAGGGTCCTGAGAGAGTAGATCAACTGAGGCACCTGGTCTCCTTGGCTGTTCCTGGTATCTTCTACAAGTCCCTGCCTATCCCTGGCTTTGCTGGGAATCCTCCCAAGCAAGTCACTCACTCAGAGCTTCAGGCTGGAGAAGGGCATGCCCCCTCTCTCTTGTATGGAAAACAATCATCTCCCCCTGGATGATATTCCCTATATCCTGTTAGGCCTGAGATGCTCCAATACAGGCTCAGTACTAAAAATCTTTTTTTAAATTGCAATTATAATCGAAACTGCTTTGCAACACACCAAAAAAAATTAAATTGCAGTACCTATTTGTAGTGACTATTTACATTTTTATGTGAGTCTTTCTGTACTTATTCTATCACAGATGGTGATAGAATTTGGTATGAAAGGATGTCTGCATGAGTGTCCTCAGGGCTCTTCTTATTAGGGGTAAGGGAGAGCATTGGATAAATTCTGATACTCATTCATTTATTGAAATTTAAAAATACTGTATACTGAGCATGTGCCCTTTTCTAGGCTCTGTGTCTGGCAAGATTTGAGGGTCATAAAGAGAAAAATGTCTTGAAATCTGGTTCACCCCTGTAATCAGTCCTAGCTATTCAAGAGGCTGAAATCTGAGGATCACAGTTCTAATCCAGCCCAGGAAAGAAAAGTATGAAATACTCCTTTTTTCTCCAATTAAACATCAAAAGGTCAGAAGTGGAGATGTGACTCAAATAATAGAGAACCAGCTATGAGCAGAAAAGGCCACATGAAAACACTGGACCATGAGTACTGCCCCAGTACTGCCACCACAAATAAATAAACATTATTAGTAGTATATGAAGTAGGTAAAGGAGAAGGAGGAGGAGGAAAAGTGGAAGGAGGAGGAGGAAGGGAGGAGGAAGAAGAAAAAGGAGGAAGAAGAAAAAGTGGTATTTGTTGTCATTGTTAGTGTCTTGGTCCTACCTTCCAAAGAAGACTAAGGGTAAAAGGAAGAAAGTTGCCATCAAAAAGGACAAGGACCAATTCTCTGTACACAGTATTCTTTATTTCTTTCAAGCCTCTTGCCAACTATGGAACACATATTCTTATTTCCATTTTAGGTAAAGCAGAAGCTTGGAGGTAAAGTCAGTGCTGAGGGTAATTTCACTGGTAATCTGCAAGAAGCAGAGATGGAAGCTTGTGGGCATCTTGTAAAATGCCATGGTGATTTCTACCACAAGTATATAGAGATCTCCAAATGGGGCTAAGTCTGTAGGATTCTTTTCTCTCAAGCTGTGGTAGGAGCAGAAAGAAGGGAGAAGGAGATGGTGTTGGGACTGGCTGATTCACAGGGAGCACGTTTTAGCAGATTTCAAATCATGGCTACTTGAATCCTCCTTGGGGGAGCAGGCACTTTTGGACTGCCCTAAATTATTCCTTCTAACCCTCAGTGGCCTAAAAGTCCCACTGTGCTCTGTGATCTAACTCCAGGAATAGGGCTGTCCACTTGCCAGACAATGTCCCATCCACTGAGCCCAGAGGAGTGAGCGACTTCTGGTATTACATTGTCAGGCTGTTTCTCTATTATTCATGCCAACTGGGGAGCCCAGTCAATATTAGCTTTGGTTTCTTTTCAGATCAAAGCAAAATCCATTTTGCAAATATTTGTTGAGGCCCTACGGTCTCTTACACCAGCGCTACTTACCGTGAGTGTAAAAGGATGGTTAAGATCTAACTTTGGACATGAAGGGTGGCTAATCTTGGAGGGAAAGATTCCTCAGTAATATTAATATCAGGCATCTCAGGGGCCTCTAAAAGAGAGTAGCTGGTTCATCTGCTACATTTGAGCACCTACTGAATACCTGGACCTAAAATTTTCGAAACCCCTGCTGGAAATCCACCCATATTGTATTATTTGTAGCTCCTCCGTATGGAGCTTGTTTTCTAGCGATATGAACATTGGAACAAAGAGTGTTATGGTACTTTTCCCAGGATCCCAAATTATGAGTATACAAAATTTTGCATTCTGTCCCATAATATACCCTTGATTATGTTTATATAAAATAGTGTTGAAAGTGACTTGCTGAGCTCTACCATTTATTTTTTTTAACATTCCCTAACATTTAACACAAAAGACATCTACCTAGGAAACGATGCCAATTACATCTGTTTTAATACCTGTGCATTTCATGCTCCTAAATTCCATGCACTCTGGGAGCTCTTTAGGGTCCCTTCACAATTTCAGTGCCATGCTTGAATATTTATTTTGTACTCTTGCTGGTAAACATGTGCTACATTTTTCTCTGCATCTGGGCCTGTAAGTACTGGCTGCCTTTCTGTGCCTGACATAACTTATCCTTCTGCTTCTGCTCTACCTGGGCCAGCTAGGGACAAATTCTAGCCCTTTCTTGTTCTTCCTGCACCATCCACTGTGCTATTTCTTCCTCACACACACACAGAGACATACAATATACCTTCTCTGACCCTCTCTACTCTTTTCTCTTCACCTTTCTCATTTCCATTCTGGTTTCCTTTGTTCTTCTGTTTCTTTTCTTCTTCCCTTCCTCTATCCTTCCTCTCTTCTGTCTTCCTCCTTCTATCCTCCTCTTTCCTCCCTCTCTTTATCCTCCATCCTTTCTTCTCCTCCATCATTTCATCCCCACTGGGACTTAATTGATGCACTATTCTAGGGTTGTAAGCTAGACTTTGTGAGGGCCTTCCAAAGTAGTATCTATAAACCCTCGAAAGGGTGTCCCTCATTCTAGATACAGGGGTATGGATATCTTTTTCTGTGGAGAAGTTAGTGTTTTAGTCCTAGGCTTATCCTTACCCACTTCTCAATTGCAAGTCTCTACTTCATATTTCCCTAATTTACAATAGTCGGTGAGAGGTGTGCTGTCCTATATAACTGATTCAAAGAGTTGCTGCTACTAAACAAGTCAGCAACTGATTCTGCCCTCTGCAAAGAGAACTTGCTGTGGATGTATGGTCTCCTAGTGATAGTGGGGACTAAATGAGGTCCTCAGGGGTTCAGGTCTGGCATGTTAGCAATGCTAAATCAGTTTCCTTCCTCCCAACTTCTATTGGATCCCTGCTCTTCATGGATGAGTAGAATTACATGTACTTTGCTAGGTCCTCAGTAAGATATCACAGACTCAAGGCACAAACAACAGAAAGTCATTTCCTTCAGTCCTTCAGGCTAGAATTGCAACATCAAGGTGGCAGCAGGACTCTGATCTTTTGAGACCCCTTTCTTGTCCTGTCCATGACTGGTATCTTCACATGGGCTCTGTGTGTACATTTGTGTGATTGTTCCCTGATGTTCTCCTCTTCCAAGGACACCAGTCTTGTTGGATTAGGGTCACCTAGGTGACATCTTTTCACCCAAATTATCTCTTTAAAAGGCCCATCTCCAAATACAATTACATCCTGAGATAATGGGAGATTCAGACTGGCACCTGCAGACTGAGGGGAGGACACCATTCAATCTTCAAAAAGTCACAGTCTCATTAGCACCCTGCCTGGGGAGCCTGATCCAGGAGGGGGACAGTGCAAAAAGCCAGTCCATTGAAAAACGATTGCATTTAGAACTTGGTCTTCATCCAAACCACTATTGATAGGAGGTTATTTAGGAAGCACTTTCTGGCTGAGTGGGTCCAGGATTAATTATTAAGGACCCATTCCATGGGCCAGGCAGTTGTGGATACCACGTTAGTCCGCAGCAGGCCCACGTGGTTGCCTGGTCTTCCTGACAGAGAGGAAGAAGCTGTTTTATTTATATAAGTAGCTATTCTTAGTCTTGCACTTTTCCTTTTGTGCCTAGTAGAAAGGATTGTTGTAACCGCTCTCACTGTAACCCCTTTTGTCATGAAATTAATAGATAGGGTTCAAGTCACAACCCTGGAGTTCAAGAACCAGGGCCGATTAACCAGACAACATCTAATGGAAAGCTACATGTTGGAAACCTTAACACCCAGGACAAGGCTGGAAGGGAAGAATGGGAAGTGGTGGTGGTAGGAAGGCTTGAAAACCCACTTAAAGGTCTCTTTATAAATAACACCAGTGGGTTGTGAGAGCTTCTTAACAAAATCCTCCCTATAACTCCATCTGGTCAGAGATCTCTCTTCCCCAGGGCCAGTGGCCAGAGAATCCAACTCCTTGGAGATATTTCCCATGCAATGAATTAGAACTATGCACTTAATAATATCTATTGGGAACACAGAATCAATAATCACAGTGCATTCAAATGTAGATTCAGAGTTGCTTATTCCAGGAACAATGACCCCATGCCATTTGTTTGGGTAGAGCTAGGCAACTTAGGCAACAAACTCTGAGATAGTAAAGGTCTCTCACCTTTCTGTCTTCTCTCCCAGTCTTTAATTTCCCAAGCTTGGCTGTCTGGTGGAGGGTAACTTAACATGTCAATCAGTTTCTCTATCTTTAAAAGTAGCATCAGACACAGATGAATGAAATATGTAGTTCACTCCTCCTCTAAGCTCTTCCTCCTGCTCTTGCTCCTGGCCCTCCTCCTCTTCTTCTTCCTCTTGCTTTTCTTCTTCTTCCTTCTACCTTCTTCTCTCCTTTCTTTTTTCTTTCTCTTCCTTCTCTCCTCTTTCTTCTCCTTCTTTTCCTTTTTTATATTCTTGTTTTTATTTCTTCTCTTCCTTTTTGCTTTCTCCTCTACTTCTTCTTCCTCTTCCTCTCCTTTTCTTGTTCCTTCTTCTTCTCTTCTTCCTTCTTGTTTTTTTCCTCCTCTCCTCGGGGAAAGGCAATGGCATGGCCCGGGAAAGCAGGGCATGGTGGCATATATATGCCAATCCAGCTGCAGTTGGGAAACATGAATAGGAATTTCATGATCTAGGCCAGCTAGAACACAAAAAGCAAAAGCCTATCTTACATACCGCTCTGCTGTCTTAGCATGAAAGAAGTCAGAGAATAGGAAGGGAATAAACACGGTTGTATTCCAATAAAAATTTATTTGTAAAAATAGGTGTGAAGCCCTCCAATCTAAGACAACTTACTCTGCTATTGAAATACAAGTTTCCCTTAGGCAGAAGTATCTAAAGCCATTTACAGACTGTGAGGGAAAGAGGAGCTTGAAGTGCAGGTGTGATCACTGCTTCCAATTACACAGTGTATTGCTTTGTGTTCAGTAACAGTGTGGGTGTGATTAATATTAAAACGTTTGCCCAAAAAGAGCTCAGCCCAGGCACAGACTTCCTTGTATCAGCCTCACTCTACTGGGATGACAATAGGGAGCCTTTTATTAATGAGAGCAGCCTTCACTGACCCTTTAGATTAAAAGTATGAGTTTGTTTATTTGGGGGGCATTGTTTTGCTAATACTGAGTACTGAACTCAAGGTCTTGAACTCACTCAGCTTCCTTGCCCAGCTGTTGCTCTACCACTTGAACTATGACTCTAGCTCAACTTTATACTGGTTATTTTGGAGATACTCACATGAACTTTTCTATCCAGCTGACTTCAAACCATGGTCTCCTTAATCTCAGCCTCCTGAGTAGCTAGAATTTAGCTAGAATTATAGATGTAATCCCCTGGTGGTTGGTGCAAAATATTTCCTTGAATTTGATTTCCTCCCCTAATTGCTTCTTAACCTCTCTGCCTCATTCAGAAACCAACACATGTAAAATAACTGGGCCTTTTTTTATGAAATTGTTGAGATCCACAAACATGAACTATAAAAGATTAGTGGCTGCATAGGAGAAATGGCTGATCTATTGAATGTTCTTTCTTCTTTCCTATTATACACTATGCTGGACATAGTTGAGGTGCGGTATGGGTGATACAGAAATGAATGAGAGATGGTGTCTGGCCTTGAAGAACTTCAGTTGAACTTTATCTCATAGCAGCCTCCTAGCATTTTCCTTGGCAAGTTCCCCAAGGACCTATATGCTGCTTAAATCCACTGGTTGTGGCTTATCCCTCATAGACTCCAAGCATTCTTTCTGCTTTGTTTTGTTTTGTTTTGTTCCTGCCAGTTCTTGAATTCAGGGCCTGGGCACTTGTCTCTTAGCTTTTTCACTCAAGGCTGGCATTCTATCATTTGAACAACAGTTCCACTTCCGGCTTTTTGCTGGTTAATTAGAGATAGGAGTCTCATAAACTTCCAACCTGCATCCTCAGATCTCAGCTTCCTGAGTAGCTAGGATTCCAGGTGTGAATCACCAGTGCCCAGTGAGTCACAGTGTTTTGTGTAGTAGATTTCATGTTCCTCCTTAAGCACTTTCTGTCTGTACCTGTTCCTGGTTCTGCCATACCTTGCTACCCACTGCTGCTGCTGCTTCTTTTCTGGATTCCTCCATCCCAAAGCCCTAAACTCTGAGGTGCCTCAGCACTCAGTCCTTTGGACTTCTTCTCTTTCACCCAGTCTCCTAGAAGGGTTCATTCCAATTCATGGCTTAAACCTATCGACATGCAGATGACTCTCAGATACACACCTCCATCTCTGGACTCCAAATCTGTACATCTTCCTATACCAGAAAGAGCTCTTTTCAAATCTGATATGGGCAAAACCTATAGCTTGATTCTCTTCCTCCCCTTCACTAACCTGTTCTTCCGCTGCTAGCGCTCTCCCTTACTGTGCTGAGGCTTTGTACTTCAGTATGTCTCCATCTTCTCTGTTGTTCTTAATATCTTACCTCCAAACCCACCCTTAAATATCTGTAAGTTCTACCTCCCCAAGTGGATGAAAATCAGAGCACATCGCCTCATCTTCACAGGCTCACCTGGGCCTTTCTCATTTGTATTATTCTAGTAGCTTCTCTACAGTCTGTTTATATCACTCCTCTGCTTAAAACCTTCCAAAAGTTTTGGGGAAAAGCCAAAGCCAAAATTTGTATAATGTCTCATGGGAGTCTACCCACCTGTTATGAGTGTCCCATCCTGATGACAGAGACTCATTCCCTCCCTCTGCCCTCAGCTTATCCCTGTCCAGCTGCTCCAGGCCCTTTGTGTCCCTCCAACACCCCAGTCCTTCTTCTGTCATAGTTTCCTTGATCCTGCAGGATTAAGGGAGTCCAAGTGTTGTCCTGTGAACTGTAGAGTTTGCTGCCCAAAGCATCTTATCCAAGAGACCTTTCCTGACCTAACAGAGCACCCCCATCTGTATTATGCTCTCATTTTCTCTATGACATGGATCATTACCTGGCCTGTCATCTATTTGTTCCCTTTCTTATACCTTACATATGCTCTACATAGGGTCCTTGTTTGATGCTTGAGCTCCTACCAGGGATGGGAAATGTCCAGCCTTTGAGCCTTATAAAGCTCATGAAATCATTTGATATATTACAGAACAGACATGTATGCTTCTCGTATGCTCTTCATTGGCTGCCCATGTCCCTCTGTCTGTATTGGTAATTTTGTATGGCTCATGAATGATGTTATACATATTTAAATGGGCCTTGGCAGACAAAAAGGTTCCCTCTCACTCCCGAACCCACAAATGCTCAATGGATCTTTGAAGAGAGAGTGAGGAAAGAAAAGACAGGAGAGGCAGTACATTGGAGGAATCTCAGTACCAGTGAGCACAGGAGAGGCAGTACATTGGGGAAATCTCAGTACCAGTGAGCAGACAGATGGGGACAGTGGGTGTGATCACTGAGGAAGCCCAGGGGAGCTACACCTCTTCGCCCAACACTAAAGAAGTATTTATTTTATCTGTTTAAGATACTGATCTAAGTTTTATCTTGGAGGCAGAAAAAAGACCCACTGCTTTAAAAAAAAAAAAAAAAAAGGATGTTTTTCATGTAATCCTAGCTACTCAGGAGGCTGAGATCTAAGGATCATGGCTTAAAGCCAGCCCAGGCAGGAGAGTCCGTGAGACTCTTATCTCCAGTTAACCACCAGAAAACCAGAGTGGCACTATGGCTTAAGTGGTAGAGTGCTTGCCTTGAGCTGAAGCGCTCAGGGACAGTGCCCAGGCCCAAAGTTCAAACCCCAACAACAACAAGATATGTTTCAGTAATTCATGAAAGACAGCCATTCTAGGCCTTGCCAAGTTAGTAAAGGCTTGAAGCTGGTGAGTGGTGGGGTTGCAGCTATATAGGATAGCCATTTGGCTGGCGAGATAAATGGGTAGAAGAAAAAGAGTGGAGCAACAGCAGAGGAACCACCCAAGAAGCTGTGGTGGGATCATGAGGGGTGATGACATGTGAACTTCTCAAGTAGGGAACTAACATAGATCCTTCTCCATTGTGGACTGTGGGCACTTACAGCATCCCTTTGGCCTCTGCTTTCCCTTCCCAGGTTAATAAAACTAATGGGATTGGGTTTGCACGTAGTTGATGTTGTACTGTTATTGCTCAGCATGCACTACCCAGTACATATCACTGACTAAAATGACTACATGCATATATAAGAACTTCACACATACATAAATCTGTATGGAGCTTTATATTGTCTAATTGGCTTCACAGAGTCCTTTAGAAGGAAAAGCAGGGTCAAAGTGAAGGAGTAGGTGTCAAATAATTAAAAATACCATTGAGAAAGAGTTTGTTTTTAAATAGTTTTATTTTTCATGGGGTTTTTACAATGACTGACTTGGGAAGTTTCTCTCAGAAGATGGTGCTGATTGACAGTCTATATAGTTATTAATAACATAGAATCAATCTGCTAGGAATATATTAAGCAGAAAAAGCATCTGAAAAGGATCGTGAAGGAACCAAGCAACCATCTCAGATTGGGAGACATCTTTATCTTGGTGGGAAATTAGTGGTATTACCCAGAACTGGGATGGTGGGCGAGGAATCCTGAAGGACCTGTCTGACTGCTTTGAAATCACAACCCCCTCCACATGAAGCCATCACTTAAATGACTGGCTTTATCCACAATGCATCAGCAGTTTAAAAACGGAAGACTCTTACCATTTCATGGGTGTTTCCTGAATAACACATCTCTAAAACTATGCTAGGTAATTTAAAAAAAAAAAAAAAAAAACATTTTCTTGTGATGTTTTCTCAGTAGTAAAATTATACTCATTTGTTCTTGAAAATATAGAAACCACAGATAAGCAACTGGAAGGGAATAAAAAGTATCTATTACCCTACCACATTAAGATAAGCACTGCTGATCGTTCTGATTTATAAACGTACGCACAGAAAGAAAACCCTTAGACCAATTAAATTTAAGAGAGTTTATTTGAGCAAAGAACCGTTGGTGATTCAGAAAGCACTCTGAATCAGAAGCAAGTCAGACAGCCCCACCCAGGAAAGGAGTGGCAAGATCTGAGAGTCCAGCATCAGAAACCCAGAGAGAAAGTATCTGGCTACAGCTTTCACTGGACTCAGTGTGGTAGTTTGGCACCTGTGATTGGCTGAGACCCCAGCTGCTTGGGATTGGCTTGAACTTGGCTGTTTGTCATGCTCCTAAATGAAATGTCATTTGTTTACCTAGTAATAACAAGTAGTCAATTTTAGGTTCCAAATTTAGTTGAAGATATTTAGATAGTAAGTCAAAATACTGAAAGCTTCAGGTGCTGGCTTTCTGCTTATTTATATATAACAAAATGCTTGCTTCTTTTAAATTTCTTTAAATAGTTCCATACCCTTATTGAATTCTGTGATTATTTTTATTTAATACTATGTTCATATTAACAATGTACACCTGCATTTAACAATGCACATATTTCCTTGTAAATATTGACCTATAGAATCCCTTATGAGGCTGATATGGAAGGCTAGAGTTCGTTTCTGTTTCTTCAGATGTAAGAAAATCAGGTTAGTTCCTGTTTGTTCAGTGTTTTACTCAATATTGAATCAAATAGCATCTCTGCTAGTCTGTCAGCACTGATCCGGTAATTTATCCTGCCCTATTTCCCCATACCAGTCATTAAAAAATTTTAATAAAGCTATAAATATCTTTATATAAATCCAAGGATTCTTCAGGGTACTTAACTAGAATTATTGGAATATGAAGTTATAGAAATGTAATATTTTTATAGGTTATCACCATATTTTGATGATTGCGCACCAGAAAAATACTAGTTATGCCAAGCTGAAACCCCTTCTTAGCTCAAAGCTTCCACGTCATTTGTTCAAGAAGTTGGATGAGGAAAGCAAAGAAAGAAATCAAGCTCTGTTTGAGGTCCAATGGAGACAGACATGGGCAGCTATTGATACAGAGGTACAGTACATTCATCAGAGTCTTGGCAAGAAAGAGCTATGTTATCAGAAGATGCAACTGAGGAGAACTGAGCAAGGAATGAGGATGACCCCTAAGGTTGGTGAAGCCACAGGGACTGGTAGCAGTTAGGAGTTTTGGCTTTCAGGCTGATAGGCAAAGGGAGAAGCTAGGGGCTATCCCTGGGAGAGGGCTGCCTATGTTGTAGCTGGGGCAAAAAGCAATGTCCTCTCAAGGAAGGAGGAACTCAGCCTAGCAGGGAGGTCATCAAGGGAATAAATACTGTTAATGTCATCTTCCTTCCAGTGCCTCTCTTTGACTGAACCAAACCAGTAGCCCCTGGGAGTTATTTGACCCAGAGATTAAAGAGTAGTCTTTCTAAGCGAAGAATAGACTGGAACAGGGGGGAGGGAGTGAAACTGAGCAGGCAAAAGGAGCCCAGAGCTTGCAAGCCAGGCTCACACCTGTAATCCTAGCTACTCAGGAGGATGAAATCTGATGATTCAGTTTCAAGACTCTTATCTCCAATTAGCCAGTAGAATGCCAGAAGTGGAGGTATAGCTCAAGTGGTAGAATGCCAGCTTTGAGTGAAAATGCCAAGCAAGAGTGCCAGGCTCTGAGTTCAAGCCCCAATAATGGCACCAAAAAAAGTAGGAGCGGGGAAAAGAAGAGAGAGGAGGGGGGAGAATGTGGAAAGGGGAAGAAAGAGGAGAAAGAAAAGGAAGAAGGAGGAGAAGGAGGAGGAGAAGAAGGGAGAGTGAAAAGAAGGAAGAGGAAGAGGAGGAAAAGGAAGGAGAAGAAGGAAGAACAAAGAAGAAGAAGGAGGAGGAGGATGTTGCACAACATTTCAACCCTACACATGTGCACATGACAGATTTTTTAACCATTTTATTTTATTAGTGATACCATGTTTGAACTCAGGATCTTGCACTTGCTAGGCAAGTGCTCTTCCACTTCAGCCAGGTCCCCAGTCCTTGTGCTTTCAGTTTGTTTTTCAAGCCAGGCTAGGCTTGAACTGTGACCCTTTTTCCTCGGTTTCCCAAGTAGCTGGCACTGAGCATCGTAACTCCCTGCCCTAGAACTTTGTGAACCAAGTTTCACTTTTGCCATCTGCGATAAGCCCCTGCCAACAGAGTGAAGGTTTTCACCACACCTAAACCACACACATGCAGACAAAGGAAGACAAATTGAGGTTGAGCAGGAGGGAAAACGAGTTGATTTTATGTAACTTATATCCTTATACAAACTCCTTTTTGCTTTTGTTTTAACAAGTAATATTTATGAAGGTTCCCAGGTTGACAGAGAGGGAAGGAGGCTTGTTAAAAAGCCTAACAGTGGGATTTTGATGTGATGTCAGTGGAAAGATCTCTTCATTCCTTGGATAAATGATGCTTTTGTTTGGGCTTTCTAGTGCTCAAAAAGGCAATCTGTTTTCATAAGCGTAAAGCATAAAGGAGACTCTCTAGCCACCCTTTTCTCGTCTAGCCCTCTGTATCGTTGTTCACATGACAATATTCCCTGTGTGATTCATTCCCGAAGACATTCTTCTGGGCTAAATGTGGCTGCTAAATTTGTACTTCAGATTTTACTGAGTCCCACACAATGCCTGCTCAGGCAGCAACTGCACTATTCAAGTGCTCATCTCTCCAGTTCCAGATTGGCCCATGTTACCAGCGCTCAGTACCAGGCTTTATGCAATGAGGTTGTCAGATTCCCCAAGGCATGTTTGAGGTCTGGTGAAGAGGCCTGAGTAGCACCCTCTCTCTCCTCCTGAGTTTGGATGTGTGGAGGTGTAGACAAAGAGTGGCAGATGGGAGCCAATCCCGTGGATGGCTGATCATGAATAACTTAGTTTGTGAGAACTAAGTATACATGGTGATCAGCTGCAGAATTAGACAGGCTGACCCATCCAGCCAATGGGCAATGCTAGATGGAGCAGATAAAGAGCCAGACCCTGGAAGTGACCAAGAAAATGTTGCCATCTGTACAACTGAGCACGCTCAATTCATTCTTCCTCCGTTTTCCACTGATGTAACTCATGATACTGCCTGTGACTGTTGGGCAGAGAGACACTAGTGGAACTCCTTTCTCGTGCAACAGCATATTGAAAGTTCAGGTGATGTTTCTTCCCCCAAAGCAACATAGATAGCATGGAAGCCGAAAGGTGAATCTGTGTGAACCTAACCTACAGAATAGTGTTGATTTTGTTGTTCATTTCTTTGACAAACCATCATGGAGCAAAAGTAGAAGGTGGTAATAAGGAACTTATCCTGATGCAGTAGAGAGCCTCTAAATGATTCTAAAACAGGAAAATCACAGGCAGATTTATGTTTTTGAAAGATTACTCTGTGATGGGTTGAGAGGGAAGAGTGAGAAGAGGTGGAAGGTAGTGTGCAGGACTGGCCCAGATGGACAGCTGTGGATCGAACTGGCAGATCTACGGGGCATGGTTTTTTAATGAATGAGGGGGGGTGGTAAAGATCTGTGAAGAAAAGAGACTTGACAGTGATCTGTATTGTTACTTGAACAACCAAAAGGATGGAGAGAAAGCCAGCGTGAAATAGGTTTGGGGACCCCACTGAATAATTAGGTGAGTAAATGAAAGATGGGGCCCAGGGTTAGTGAAGCCCTTTCAGAGACGGTGGTGGGTTGCCCATACACCCCTGCTTTGCCTCTGACAATTCTGGCTTACACATACTGACCCCACACAATTATTAAGAATGCTTCCACTCACCCCCCAGAATGACTGACTTTGGATGATCAAGTACATGGCTGCTCTAGTTGAGTTTTGAGCTTGGAGGGAATTGTTGGAAAAGTGTGTTGAAATGTGCAAAACACCAGATAAAAGGACAACATTCATCAGCGCTTAGCCACATTGATAAGGAGTTGTCTAGAAGCCGAATCTTCCCTACTCATTAGCTTACACAGTTATTTGGGGTTATTCCTCTTCCGTGCTGTGTGACTCCATGTCTTCCTCCCCCTCCTCTCTCCAGCCCTTCCTGTAGTTGTTATTGATGTCTAAAACATCCCACTTAATGGGCCTTTGGGGCCTCTCCATTAAAGGGACCCTGATGGTTAATGTACTAGCCACTTGCCTCCCTCCCTCCATAGTGCTTTCTCAAGGCTAACTTCCTTTCCCCCTCTCACTCTGGAAGACAATCCTCTTCCCTTGTCCTGACTCTCAAAATAACTTGTGAAAAATGGAAATATTCACTTTCCCACCACCTTCCCATCTTAAGAATGTCTAAACATACCATTATACTCACAGAGGCTGTAGCATTTCATGCAAGCGGCACAATTCTATGTTGGCTGGGTGAGGTATGATGATACTTGGAGACAGATGTTTCTAGAGATCCAAGTTCTCATCTCAGCTCTTCCTCTACTCTGCAGTGTCTCACCTCTGCAATTGCTTCTACCTTGCTTGTTTATGTCACTAGGTAAAAGGAAGAAGTGTGAGCCAAGCAGAGTGGCACACATTTGTAATCTCACTACTTGGGTGGCAGAAGGCAGGAGGGTGATAAGTTAGGAAAAGTTAGGAAGACTCTCTCTCAAAACCAAAATAAGCAAACAAATGGGCTTAGAGAGTGGCTCAAGGCGTAGAACACTAGAATTTGATACCTAGATTCAGTTCCCAGTACTGGAAGGAAGAAGGAGATGGAGGGTAGAAGTGTTTCTTGGCCTGACACAGAGCCAGAGGACTAGAACCCCAGCCCTTTATTTCTCAAGTCAAATTTAAACTGACTTGAGGAATGGAGGGCATGGCTCAAGTGGTTGAGTACTTGCCCTGAGCTCTATCTCCAGTACTACAAACTAAATAAAGACAAAATCATGCTTGGCACCAGTGGCTCATACTTGTAATCCTAGTTACTCAGGAAGCCAAGATCTAGAGGATCATGCCTGGGCAATAACGTCCTCAACATTATTTCAAAAATAACCAGTAAAAAAATACAGACTAGTGGCCTGGCTCAAGTGCTAGAGCATTGCTGAACAGACTCAGGACCCTGAGTTCAAAACCCCACACTGGGGCTGTTGCACAGAGATTGATGCAAGTCCTTATGGTTTTCTTGTGGTCTTCTCCCTGCTTCCCTGTTTCCAACTTGTCTTACAATGGAAGAAATTTGTGCAACCCTATGAAAGGTCTCGCAGAGTCTCTTCCTATGTTACTTTCCTAGGCTGCTTCAGTAAATCTCCATGAACTGATGGTTTCAGCATCAGAATGTCACTGAGGCCAGGTGTTGGTGGCTCAGCCTGTCATCCTAGCTACTCGGGAGGCTGAGATTTGAGGGTAGTGATGAAGCCAGCTTGGACAGGAAAATCTGTAAAATTCTTATCTTCAATTAACCACCCAAAAGCTGACAGTGGAGCTGTGTCTCAAGGGTTAGAGGGCTAGCTTTGAGCAGAAAAAAACTCAAGGACAACACCCAGGTCCTGAGTTCAAGCCCCAGTGCCAAGCACTGAAAAAAAAAGAGCACAAGCCACATCCACATAGTATATCCTATCCTACTTATTTAATAGGTACATATGCATAGAGCACTGTATTAGGTCTTAGATTTCAAGTTGAACAGGCAGTGGTTCCTGCCTTCCAAGAATGCCCAGTAAATGGCCCAGGTTTTCATCAACTAATTGACACCAGTCTACCAGAGAATGAGAGGGACTTGCCCAAGGCCATGCAGCTGGTGTATGTCAGAATCAAGACTGAGACCCTGTCTGTCACATCCTCGCTCTGTCTCTGGCTTTCAGCCTGAAGGGTGCTGTGAGCCCAAGTTGCACCAGACAGCTCTGAGCACACATCTTTTGCTGGCTGACAGACAGTTGCCTTTGCTCTGGTTTCTGACCACAGTGGAATTGGTGCTGGCTTGTGGTTGAGTATTGGTCTCATCACCCTTCAGAAGAGGCATCCTATTACATGGTCTGACACAGGATCTTGTAAAGCAAACCATCTCAAAGAGCCCAAGCATGACCAGAGATTTGTTAAATTAACGGTCTCTGGAGGAGCTTGAGTTACAGCAGCACAGATGTACTGATGTGAAGGAGGTAGCTTGGTGGGTGGAAGGGGAAGGATTTGAGCCCCAGATCTGCATTCCAGATCCAACCCTGGCTTATTAACACCCCAGAGTTGTGCCTTCCTCATGGAACCTGCTCAGTGCTAGGCACTGCTTTCTGGTCTGTGGGGCCAGAGGAAGGCATCAGGGTGCCTGAGAGGAAGCTTTACAGATCTAGATGAACCATGGTTCATGCCCCAGAAGTCAACCCAGGTGGCCATCTATTTTCCACTTGCTTAAAGCTAAATGGGTTACTGGCATGTTGGACTTTTAGCTTTAAAATTAAGAGAGTCCTAGGCAAAAGTTGGTCATCCTAGATCCACTAGTAGATCAAGTACAGACTGACTGCCATGTGGAGCAAAGGAGTTAGATGAAGGACATCTGTTTTTACTTGTCACCCAGGAGCCCAGACTAGGGCTGAGCAAAGTTCTAAAGAAGAGACAGGAGTTCCAAAGCTGAGAATTCTCATGCACGCCTTCATCAACACTTTTGCCTCATTCCAATGGTTGAGGCAAGTCACATGGTTAACACAGATGGGGAAACAGACCCCTACCTCTTAGATGGTGAACTGTAGAGCCCCACAGCAAAGGGCTGTGAATGAAGAGAAGGGTAGGGTCTATCCTTCTGTGGAAAGTACTAAGAACTTCCACTTCTGCAGCAGAGAGATGCCAATGCCTGCCATAACAGCCCACCAAGAGCCACAAATGTGATAATGAGCTGATCTTGGAACTTCTGGAGCCCCTGAGGCTCCATTACACAGAATCCCACACTTTGCCTGGTAGACTCTTCACTTTGGGAAGACACCTTGGCAGTCAGTCCCTTCCCCTAGGAAGTTTATCTTGACTTTCCATCTTGACTTTATCTCTCATCCTCTGCATGCCTCTGGACCACTTAGGATAACTCTATGCAATCCTGGGAGCTCCTGGACCTCCAAGACAATCAGCTTGCTTCTGCATGCCTGCACTCACTGAGGACATGATACACA
Source organism: Dipodomys spectabilis (assembly GCF_019054845.1). Taxonomy (NCBI): domain Eukaryota; kingdom Metazoa; phylum Chordata; class Mammalia; order Rodentia; family Heteromyidae; genus Dipodomys; species Dipodomys spectabilis. Next base: position 10,552,825 of record NW_024870680.1, read on the forward strand.
GCAGGTGATCAAAAACCAAGGTCGTGCTGGAATGGGAATTTCAAAACCTTTGTCCTGTCCCCTGTCCTCAGGCCAGGACTTGGATCTAGGCCTCTGCCAGCAGCAGATGTAAGCATTACTGGCTCCTTCCTGCCAGGCACAAGACAATGATCTACGATAGGCTGCCACAGCTCTGAGGCTGCCTGATGCTTTTTTGGGGGGAGGGGGAATGGAGAGTGGGTCTTGGCACTGTCTAGAGCAAGAGTCTGCATACAGAGTGACAGTAATGAGGTGGCTGGTAGGCTCTACTTGCCATGGGTGGGATTCTGTTGTTATTCCCAGAGTCTCTAGAATGTGCCTAGCCTTGGTGCCCCCAGCCACCACCCTCTGGCCGTGCAGACACAGAAGCTGAGTTTAGAACAGGACAGTCACGGGGCCCTGGGTCCTCTTACACCCATGCCTCTGCAGTGACTCCAGGTCAAGTCTCCTGGAGTCCTCACCTTACCTCTCCTTCTCTTGCCTCTGCCTATGGCTGCAGCCCCCACCTTTGCTCAGGCCCTACCTGGAGGCTTCTCCTACTCAAACCCCACACAAGGATGAATTCCAAGCAAGACTCAGGAACCAGACCACCCACTCCTTCCATGCTGAGCTGGGAAGCCTTGCTTACTTTTTCTGTGTCTCCTCCACATCTTCATTTCTAAGAAGGGATAATGATACAGCCTTGTCGCCAGGTTGTTTTGAGAATCAGCTGAGGCGGTGTGTATAAAGTGCTTAGACTATCCCCAGATGAGGAGTTAGTGTTTAATACATGGTAGTCATAACATCCCTACCTCCGGCCATTCAATGTGTCCCCATGTGTCACAAGATAATGCTAAAGCTTTTCTATCACCAGGAGCAAGTGTGGCCCTTCTTCTGGCCTCCCTGCTGTGAACTCACATAAAATGCTTGGAGGTGTGGCCGCCATCTTGCCCCCATGAGGAAAATGTTAAGGATGACAGAGCTAGACTGTAAAAAGGAGCCTGGGGCTTTCATGACAATTTTGAACTGCTATCGGGAACTCCTTTTCCCCATACCACTTATTGCACAGAACAAATAAGCCCTCTTGTTTATTTAATGGATGAGTAAACAGTCCTCGCATCTCTGCTTGGCATTCATAAGCCGCCAAGGCTGGTCCCTGGTTCCTTCTGCAGCTGTACTTCCAAAATCATACTCCAGCCTCCTACTTGCCAATTTGATATTTATATAGCCGTATTGAGCCATTTGGAATTCCTTCTGCACGTCACTGCCTCTCAGCCACTGGTTATGCTTTTTGCTTGTTTTCCTTCTGTTTGGAACTTCCTGATGCACTCCCAATCTGTTTTCTGCCTGGAAAACTCCTCTTCCTTCCTCAAAATTCACTCCTCAGAGAATATGTAACTGACCTCTGCAGCCATTCTTACTCCCTGGCTACAAACTTGACCAAGACCAAGTTAGGATGATGCCCACTTCTGCCACTTACTGGTAACACTAACCTCTCTGTACCTCAGTTCCATCATGAATTAATTTGTAGGAAACAGTGAGGTTGATGAAGAATAAGATAATTAAGTAGCAAGCCCAGTGCCAGTGGCTGACCCCTGTAATCCTAGCTGCTCAAGAGGCCTGAGATTGGGAAAATCTGGGTTCGAAAACCAACACAGGCAGACTCCATCTTAGTGGAAAGAAGCTGAGCATGGTGACGTGTACCTCTCATCCCAACTTATTCTAAAATAAGAAGCGCATGGTCCAGATACATTAGGCAGGAAAAGAGAGTCTATCTCAACTATAACCAATCCCCAAAATGCTTAGCTCAGTGTTAGAGTGCCTGTCTAGCAACTACAAGACCTTGAGTTTATGCCTCAGGGCTGCCAAAAGGTAAAAACAACAAATAAGATAATAAGGATCAACCACATGGTCCCCTAGTAGGTGTTAGTTATCACCACCACCATCCTTAGCATCCTTGCTCTTCCAGGTTGGAGTCCTCTCTGTGCACAAAACTCTGGAGGACAAGTCTTGTGTGATCATCTCTGAAACTCTGGCCTCCACACAGCGCATGGCACAGGGTGGGAACTGGGAAGACCAGTTAAAAGCCTCATGTGCCATGGTGTTGGCATTCCTGTGAGTAGAGTTGAGGGGCCCAGTGGCTCTTGGCACAATCTCAAGTGGAGCATTTCTTAATTAGGGTCAGATCAGAAGAGATAATGAAGCAGAAGCTCTCCACCATGGTCAGGTGCCATTAAGAGTCTTCTGCACTTCTGCACCACGGCCACTGCTGTGGGTGACTCACCACTGAAATGTAGGGGGTACAACTGCTCTCACTCTAGTCCCTTCTGGTCTGGCTGGAATTCTCTGGATCTCCCAATTCACAGCGAAATAGGTGTCAAAGTAAAAGCTGGGCAGACTTGGATGCCTTGATATTCCCTGTATCTGAGTCATAAGCAAGAGATTTACACTCTCTGGGCCTCAGTTTCTACCTCTGTGGTAATGGGTTTATAGCTCAGGACTCAGGTAAAGAAATTTAATATCAAGTGGAGCACCTGGCTCAGTATCTGGCATGCAGTAAGCACTCAGTAATGCCCCCCCCCAACTTTGCTTCTCTGTGCTCTCTCCTACATTTTCCATGAATGTAGCTGGGTGGATAGAGAATTCTGTCTTCTCCATGGACATCCCCCACCCCCACCCCAAGTTAGCAGGCAGCTTTTCCTGGCTCAAACAAGCTGTGTTCACCCAGGGAGGAGACCAGAAGTCCTTGCATATAAGGGAGACTTCCTTGGGCTCAGGAAGAAGGGCATGTGCTTTCTCCGAAGTACAGCTCCTGCCATGAGAACTGCAGACAGTCTTGTACAAGTGAGCATGGGCTGTGGTCCTCACACACACACTGTGTTCACCTGACTAGGCTGCATTCAGTATTACATGGCAGATTGGAGCTGCTGGCATTGGCTGTCCCACTGAAGTTCATCCTACAAACTGGCTGGGAGCCAGTAGGGAGTACTTCCAGGATAGGCCTACCAGCTAGGACCAAAGAGCAGGGAGCTGGAAACCTGGCCCACAGAGCCCAGGCTTGCCCTTCATCTCTGTGAGATTGAAGTTTCCACCTGCAGAATAAGGCGAATGAAGCTTAAATGAAATAAATATAGAGGTTTCAGAGGAATGAGAAAATACTGCCATCTAATTGGCCTAAATTCAAATTGAGTTGAGACCCACCAGGAATCAGATAGATAGCAATAACAATAGTAGACCTTTTCTTATAATACCATCCAGGGGAATGGATCTGTTTCTCTGCCCATGAAAGAATTAAAGACAATGTTTTAAGATAAACAGAGTGAGTCTATTTGAAAATAAAAGGAAATCCATGAAAGAAAGTAGTGAAACTCTCCATCTGGTAAGGGGCCAAAAGAGGAGTCCACTGGAGTTCTCCTGGAAGGCAGTTATTATAATACAGACTCCTCTCACATCTCCTCTTTTGAGCTTGGTACTGACTGCTTGATGGTTTGTGCATGTTCTGCCCTGGATCTTTCTATTGGCTGAGCAGGCACCCAGGGAATTATGGGAAATTGGAGTGTTTGAACAGGAGCCTGAGGCACTATAGGAACAAAAAATGATGGAAAGGCCATGATGGAGCCCATGTTATTAACCTTGTGTTACATGTTACGTCCACTATCTTTTAACCCTATCTACCTAACACTATCCCTGCTAGTGAAGCACGAACTCCTAGTTAGCACTTGGTATTTGGTGGTCTGGCTTTAACAATCATGATCATAACTGCCACACTCCACCAATTATGATGGAAAGCTCTCATGGAGCTTTTACTTCTTTTGTCAGTCTTTGGGTTTGAACTCAGGACTTTGAATTTGCTAAGTAGGTACTCCACCAGCCTGTTAGCTTTATTTCAGATAGGGTCTCGAACATTTTACTGGAGATGACCTTCCTACCTCTGCCTCCTACAAAGCTTAGATTATAGGCATGAACATATATCCTGCTTTCAGTGTGGCTATAGATCTGCAGTCCAGTGGGGCTTGCTAACACTTTAATCTTAAATGGATAACCTTGGCCGTGCTATTGAGCAAAGATGAGAGGAGAGTAATGGGGAGAAGAGAGGAGAAGGGAAGTATTATCTTCTCAATGTTGTATGGAGATGAAGCAAGTTCCACTTTTTCTCTCAAACCTGCCCACTCCTTTCCAAGACTATAAGTTTCTTAACATCCCCACAAATAAGTGTGTATGTTCTCATGGTGATAGAGACCCAAAGTCCTCAATCTGGGTATTCTCGGAGTAATTTTCTCTTAGGGGCTCTGTGGGTATTCATCCTGGGCTTCTCCCAGCTCCAATGGCTTGCAAAGATTCTTGGTGCTTTTTGATTTGTAGATGGATCATTTCTATCTCCACCTTTACCTTCATCCAAAGCTCCACCTTGTAAACCCTTTGACCCTCCTATTGGATATAGAGTCCGATCTTATGCCAATCATGACAGCTGCAAAGACCATATTTGCCAATAAAATCCCATTCTGAGATTCCAAGTGAGCAAAATTCAACTGTAAAAGAAAACTGCACAAGGAAAGGAGTAAACAAAGACAAAAGTATTCCGCCAAAGGAAGTGTCTCCACCAGTAAACACAGTGCAGACAAAGAAGGTTCTTCCTTTGATGGCAGATATCGGTAGCTGTTTTTATAGGTATAAGTTGTTTTCAGAATCAGTGTAGCCAATGTACAACATAAAAATTGCAGCTGGAGAACAGAGAAGTTCTGCTCCCCAAGGTTCTTAGAGACCAAGGCCCTTAACCCCCAGCTTTCTTCCAAGGGCACAATCAAGTATTGCCACAGAACAAGTCTGCTCTTAGAAGAGCACAGTATAGCTCATTGCAAGGGATACTGGGAAATGTAGTCTTTAAAGACCATGTGTCCAGCCACAATTGGGGAATTCTGGGGAGACTGACTGCAGATAGTAACACTGAGCACACATGAATGGTCAGAAAGTTATCACCAGCTTTTGCCATTATATTGCTGACAATGTCCTTTCTGGCCACAAGCCTCTATGTCCTCTTCATTCACTGAAGTAACCCAAGGTCAGGCTGGCCATGCTCCCTTTGCCATAAGGAGGCCCCTTCCTGCACACTGTTGCTCCTGAGCTGCCCCTTCTCCAGCTCAACCCTGGGCCCCAGGTCACTGAACCCCAGAGTAGGGAAGCCTTCCAAGTCTCCTGAGCTCTTTGACTGCCAGCAATACACCATGTCCGGGAATCTAAACCCCCAGGCACGGCAGTCTCAGCCCATTTTGCCTGGTTGCCTTCCTGTATGCTGGAGGAGTTTATGGAAAGAATGTTCTGGCATTAGGGGGGTGAAAGTCAAAACAGTAATTAGAGGAACATCTGTTCCTGAGTTGAGAGCATATCCCTGCACACCAGGAGACATGCCTGCACAGTTCAGCAAGTTGGATGTTCATGTGGAAGACAATATTCTGGGCGTGAGGGCTAATGGACCTGGCCATGAGGGAAGGCTCTGCCTCCTGGTAGAATGCTGTGCTGGGGAGTGGGGTGTAGATGCAAAATGGAGGGATGAATGACTAAGGTGAATGACTCAGGTGAATGAATGGATGAGTAGGTAAAAATGGACCAATGAATGAATAAGCAAATGGGTAAGTACAGATGCTAATAGGAGATTAGATTAGATGAAGAAATGCATGGTTTTGAGTAAAAGGATGAGAAACTTTTGGGGAACAAGTAACTTAATGAATTAGTGAGTGAGTGAATGAATTTGTTAATGAATGAGTGAATAAGCCAGTGAATGAATGAATGAATAACTGAGTGAGTGAGCTAGCAGTTGAAACTACTCATTCTGTTACTTGGCAGCAAGACTGAAACTATGGACAGACGGGAGGTTGTTCTAGCTAGAGGCTCCAGGGCAGAGTCTTTCCATGGAGGCCTCAAAGCAGGCAGACTGGGAAGAGTGTATAGTTAGAGCGCATCAGAAGTGTTAAAAGCATCTGACTCACTTCAGTCCTACCATTTGCATGAATGGGGAAACTGAGGCAAAAATGAATGACAACAAACATAGAAATAATACATTTGAGGCCAAGTGCCAGAGGTTCACATCTGTAATCCTAGCTACTCAGAAGGCTAAGATCTGAGGATCTCAGTTCAAAACCAGCCTGGGCAGGAAACACTGTGTGACTCTTATCTCCAATTAGACACCAAAAAAGGGAAGAGAAAAAGAAAAAGCATGAAATGCAATTGTGGCTGCAGTGGTTGAATGCTAGCCCTGAGAAGGGAAAAAAAAAAAAAGAGCTCAGGCCCTGAGTTCAAATCTCAGTACTGGCAACAACACAGTAATAATAAATTTAGAAATAACACAGTAATAATAAATTTAGAAACAATATGATATCTGAGGCAAGTTATTTTCTCTTTAAATTTTATTTTCTTTATTTACAAAATATTAATGAAATAAGGTGTCCTTGCACACTGCTTTTCCTTATGGTGTTGATCTAGTTTCCCATGAAGAACTGAACCATAAAAACTGTGCTTGGGATAGACTTAGTAGGGTTGGTACATGTTACAAACGGATCCCATCTTCTAGCTCTGTAGTCTTGAAGCTGGGGTTCCCATGGTCAACAGGGTAGAGAAAAAGAGAACGAGGGCTCCTGCTTGCCATGGCCCAAGGATGATGATGGGTTTCTAACCCACCCACTCCTCTCTCAAATAAGGAAGGCAGATACAGTTGGGCAGTGAGCACACAGCACCTCCACCATGCTGGAGTAACTTGGGAGGGCATGATAATGGTTCTCCAGAGGTAGTCATACACACAAGCATTTCTTCCTCAGTTGGGGACCCATGCAATGGCTTCCTCTGTGGACTGAGTCTATTTCAATCTGGTTCCAAATTGAGGGTCAGAGAATTGATGGGTTCCGAAAACCCCCTTGTTCCTGGATATGCAATTTGGGGACAAGTCATTCAACATCTTCGAACCTCCATTATCTTCTCTTTAAGAAAAGGATATTAGAGCCAATTGGCCAAGCATGCATTCCTATCCACTTGGGAAGTAGAAATCTAGAGAATCATGGTTCGATGACACCTTGAACATACGAAGGTCACAAGCCTTCATCTTGACCAATGGGCATGGTGGTTCACACCTATTAGCCCAACTATAGGGGAAGCATAATTAGCAAGATTGTGATCAAGGCCAACCTGGCCATTAAATGAGACCCTGTCTTAAAAATAACCAACACAAAAAGGGCTGAAGAAATGGCTTAAGTGATAGAATGCCAGCCTAGCAAGTGCAAGGCCCTGAGTTCAGCCCAGAATACCAAAGAAATATTAAATAAATAAGGACAGTAGCATGCTTAGCTTATGTGTTGGAGGCTTCACTGAGGTGGGTGTAAAATCAGCTTTGGAAGTACAAACCTCATCTTCATCGCCATCCCAGTTCCTTCCAATCAGGCAAGGTATCACCCACTGAGAGAATAGTGTTATGGTCAGGAGTCTCACAATCTTCAAATCTGACTTCATAGCAATAACAGAAGTGTGGTGTTACCAATGACAATTTACATTAGCCCCCACTCCTATGCTATAGAGGAGAGAATAAATTAGTTGCCCAGGCCTTGCTGCTGGCATGAGAGAGCCAAGTTCAAGCCCTAGTGGTCTTCTGGATTTTGACCAACTTTGTAGGGAAAAATCCCTTTTCTTTCCCTTAAAGAACTTGAACAAGATTATCTGGTATAGAAATAAAAGCTTAAGGCTCAAGTGACTCTCTTTTATTTGTGGAAATGTTACTTCCCATTGCATGTATTCTCAGCAAATCTACAAAAAAAAGTCCTAAACAGAGATTAGACAGGCTTCAAGAGTGCAGTGTGCCAGGCAGGGTCCCTGGAACTTGTGTGAACCAGGAACTGACTGAGAGCAAGGGGAAGCCACAGAGGAGAGGATGAGTGTTAGCTTTGTTGGGTGAGTGAGTACTGGCATGGGTACCATTCTTCCCTTTTCTGGACCAGGGATAGTTAGAAAGTCCTAGGTGGGAAGTTTTGACCACAGACTGATTCAGCCAAGGTTTCAGTAATATTCATTGAATACCCACTGCTGGGGTGCAATGATGCATTACACTATCCAAAGCCTTCAGGAACCCACAGTAGTACAAGCCAGCAGATAAAACCCACCCAATACAACATAGTGGGATCATCAGAGGATGCAGGAGGACATGGATTCCCCAGAGAAGAAAAGTCAAGTTTGCTTCTTGTCACAGGGCTGTGTAGCTCAGACTTTCTTCAAACTTTCAATCCTCCTTCCTCAGCCTCCCAAGCACTAAGTTTACAGGTGTGTATCACCATGCTTGGTATCAGGGAAGATTTTCCAGTGGAGGTGTTGGTGGCTCGTGGGGAAGGGGCTTCAGGTGTGGTGGAAGTTTGGAGAAAGTAGAGAGAGCATTCCAGGCAGACACAAATATGAGTAGAATTGTGGGGAAATAGACCAAATGCACCTTTGCACAAGCTGCCTGATGACCAAGAGCCCAAGTTTCACCAGCCTGAGTACCAGCAGCCTTTAGAGCAGTATTGCAGTGAATTTCGACAGGGTTCCAGTACTGGGCTGGCACATGAGGCACAGAACCAGGAATGTTGTAGGGACTTCGTGCATATTTGTTGAATAAACATGTAAAAAGAGAAACCAGGTGCCAATGACTCATCCCTGTAATCCTAGCCAGAGATGACTGAGGATCACCGTTCAAAGACAGTCCAGGCAGGGAAGTGTGTAAGACTCTTCTCTTTCTAATTATGCACCAGACAGCTGAAAGTAGAGCTGTGACTTAAGTGGTTAGTCTTGAACACAAAAACTAGGGACAGTACCCAGGCCCTCAGATCAAGCCCTGGGACTGGCACAAAAAAAAGTAAAAGAGAAAGCAAAACAGTAGAGAAGGAAAAAAGAGGTCATAGCTTATTCTAAGTTGCAGAGCTGGTATTAGAGCACAACCTTGGGAACAGAGACTTATACATAGAACAGGCCCAGGGAGAAGTTGAGTCTCTGGGACCTGTGGTGATCGCCAGGCTAACCTACAGCAAACACATACTGCCTGAGTGGAGGGAGGGCTCCTGGGTGAGAAGAGACCTGTGCCTTTGTATCCAAAGGAGACAATTTTATTCCTGATGATCCTGTTACAGCCTGTGGTTATAACCTGGTCTCATGAAACCCTGGAGCTGGAGCAGCCCTCCAAGGTGGTCCACTCCATCCTTCTGCTTTATTATTATTATCATTTTTTTATTGTGAAAATACGGTACAGAGGGGTTACAATGAACAAGGTAATGAGTACATTTCCTATCAAACATTGTTGCCTCCTCCTTTGTTTTTCCCTACCCTCCCTGTCCTCTCATCTCCACGACTACACTCCCTACCCCCCCACCCTCATCCCACCCCCTCCCCCCCAAACCCTCCACCCCGCCAAAGTTGTCAAGTTCATTTTTTGACATAGCATCTTGTACATTTCATTGTTGCAATGGGTCCACCTGTATCCCTATTTAAACAATTTGTTTTTTCCCTTCCCCTCCCCAAATTATAACAATATCAAATACAGTGAAAACAGGGGTTATACCATGGGGGGAGGGACATACAAAGCAACAAAAAAATCACCTTATAAATAAGTTAAAAACAATAGCAAGAAAGAAAAACCACTTGAGTCCTTATCTTGGGATTCATTTCGCCTAACATCAACTTATCTGACCTTTTCTGCTTATCTCAGACATATACTACTTATTGCAAATAAGGGAAATGCTGGAGGGATGTGGACAGAAGGGAACCCTACTGCATTGTTGGTGAGAGTGTAAACTTGTTCAACCACTTTGGAAAGTAGTATGGAGGTTCCTCAAAAGACTCCACATAGAGCTCCCCTATGACCCAACAATCCCACTTTTGGGCATTTACCCAAATGATCACAAACAAGACCACACTAAAGCTACCAGCACAACTATGTTTATTGCAGCATTATTCACCTTAGCTAAGATATGGAACTAACCCAGATGCCCCTCAGTAGATAATGGATCAAGAAAATGTGGTATATATACACAATGGAATTCTATGCCTCCATCAGAAAGAATGACATTGCCCCATTTGTTAGGAAATGGAAAGACTTGGAAAAAATATTATGTGAAGTAAGCCAGGCCTAAAGAAACATAGGTCTCATCCTTCTGTTTTTATAGGTGAAGCAACCAAGGCTCAGAGAGGGCGAGTCATCAGGGAAATAGATTGATAATTCCTAGTCAATGCCTGGAGTGGGTACCTTCTCACTCTGCCCTTTGCTGACAACCTCTTACTCTGACTTCTCCAGCTTCCATTTCCTTCACTGAACTATGTGCTTCCAAGTCCTTCCTGTTCAATAAACACCCACTGATCTTGGGGAAGATGAGAGAGAGAGAGAGAGAGAGAGAGAGAGAGAGAGAGAGAGAGAGAGAAGCCCTATCCCAGCCAAGCCCTCAACCAGATCCCATTATCTTGGCCCTTGTCATATTTTTAAAATATTGTGTGCCTGCCATTCCACTGACTCTGATCTCCTCAGGGGCATATTTGATCTTTGTGCTTCCTTAAATTCTTTCTGGAGCCAGGCAGAGAGTCGATGCATAGATTAATTAATGCATCAACTCTTTCTTCTTTGTACCCATGTGCCCTATGCAGGCAGACATTCCCAGTAGACATCACCTGGAGGTGTTCACATAGCAGACCATTGAACAGAGATGACAGTCAAGCCAGTATGGCATTCAGGCCAGTAAGGCGGGCTGAAAAATAGGTTCTTGAGTCAGCCAGAAGATAGGAAGGTTTGCAGGAGAAGGTGACCTTGTACTTCAAGGATAAGAAAGAATACTCAGAAGATGAGGAGGGTGACAGCAACCAAGGAGACAATACCCACAACCTGCTGGGGGGTCTGAGAGAGTCTTGTCAATCTGAAAATCTTCACAGAATGATTTGCCCTTCCACTTTCCTCTCCAGGGGCAGAGGTGAGTGAAGGACCAGATTGTCTAGGCTGACAAGCACACTGGCAAACAGCATCCGACACACAGGACTGCTCTGTGGAGATGCTGGGATACTTGCTGAGCAAGGAGGACCCCAAATAATCCTGTGGACTAGGCAAGCTATAAAGTTACTCCCCCAAGCTAACAGCCCAGCAAAGCCATACTGCTGGCTCTGGACCATCTCTCTGGAGCCTACCTGTTGGCCACTACCTAGCCTTTCTTGGGGACAGTGAGCACAGTTGCCCTTTGCTTCTGCTGGGCAAGCTCAGCTAGGTTGACACTTCTAAGAATGAAGCTCACCTGTTTCAGGGAAGAACTTACAACCTGTGTGGTTTAAACACTTTCAAAGTTAGATTAGTTATATGGCAGGCCACATTTAAGTAGGATGGGTTGTGGATGGAAGGTGGAGGGGATGGTAGATTGAAAGGAGAAGAGGAGTGTGGGGAAGCCTGTGAGAAGGTTAGAGCAGAATTCTAAATGTAACCAGACATGCATCTGCTGATTTCAGAAAGGAAAACAAGGCCAAGGTATTCTTAAAGTAGGAAGGAAGAAGGAGAGGAGAAAAAAGAAAGAGAAGAGAAAGAAAGGAGGGTGGGAGGAAGGGAAGGAAGAAGGGAGAAAGCAAACCATCAAGCTCTACTTGGAAACAAGGATCTAATATTGTTTAAACATCACATGTTATTAAAGGAGCAGAATGGCCAGTTTCCGGGCCCCTCCACTGTCTGTCTTGATAGACTGCCATTGCTCTGGGGTTAATATGAGGAAATAGCATTCTTAAGTGCCTATATTAACTTGTCTGTTGTTCTGTGGACTGTGACAGCTACATTTTACATCTTAATGGTTAACCATTTGTTTTACACCAAAAAGAAAAAAAAAGACTTGAAGCCAAGAACTTGGCCCCAGAAACAAGTTGAGAGGCAGAAACCCCAAGTAGGCCTCCAGCAGTCTCAATTAAATGACCCTTCTCCCCTTAGCCATTGATCCAGACTTTTCCTCTTTTCTGGATCCCTACCAGTTTCCTTTCCAATCCTGCCTGTAGGCTGCTGTCGACTTTCAGGGAGACAGCTATTCACTTAAGCCATGGGTCCAAGGTAATATAGGGAGAGGCTCCCAGAGAAAGCTTGAGGAAGCCAGGGAGAGAGGGCCAAGCTGGACCAGCTGCATCCAAGAGGAAGGATGCCCTGGACTAAAATGTACTCAATAAGCATTTATTGAGCACCTACTGGGTGCCATGTACTGCTCTAGAATAGCGAACCAGACAGATAATGGTGAACATTCACTGGGTGCCTGGCTCCTGAAGGTCAAATGTAGGCCAATCCCAGGGAATGATGTTCACATCTAAGCTGGAGAAATTGACATTAACTAAAGAAGCACTTGGATAGGTATGAAATTTCACAGGCTCTGAAGAACAGATGCTAGAGGAACTATGTGGTATGTGGGGGTAGGGGAAGCAAGGAAACCTTCTCAGGGTGAATCTAAGTGAAGCTGAGCTAGGGAGATGGGGTGGGCCTCCCCAAGCAACACACTTCACCTGGAAGGACCTAGGAGAAGACTAGGGTGGAAGAGGCTCGGGACTAGGGGCAGACAGGAAGAGGTCAGTGAAGGAAGCAGGGGACAAAGTAGAAATTTAATGATTATTGAAGAGCAACATGAGGCTCCTGATGAGTGTGAAGAGGAGGAACACACTCCTTCTGTATTTCAGACCATCTCCAAAGCTTTTCACGCCCACCATTTTGGATTGGGAAACGCATCTGGCAAGGCAGAAAGGTCCCGGGTGCTTGTTGCAACTTAACAGACCAGAACATTCTCCCCCAAATGAATGACTTGCTAAGGCTGAGACTGAAGCCAAAAGCCACGGGTCTGACTTAGAGCGACAACAGGCTTCATATTGACACCCTGGGCACAATATGGTGAATTAGCATTGCATGGTTTGGTAAGAGCCCAGTGATGAAAGCCCAGCACTATGCTTGGCACATGCCACATGCTTAAAACAAATACCAATCCTTGTTATCAGCTGGAGGAAGCTTAGCATTGGTCTTACTTTCTTCCTGGCCACTTTTCCTTCTATTCACATCTAACATCTAGTCTTCCTTCCTGACACCAGCTTACTGTGGGAGAGAATTGCCCCTGCCCCACACTGAACAGAGAAACTGAAGATGACATCTCCCAGGTTTTCTGCTCCCCCAGACACCACTACAATATTCTGCACTGCTTTGGTCAGATAAAGTCCTCGGCCAAAAGAGCTAAGTTTATTTACTCAATTAAAAAATCTCTAATATTTATTTTCAAAGTCCCTTTCATCCATTTTCCTCATGCAGTCTTCATAACAATTTTGTGAGGTACTTTTATTCAGGACAGACATTTTTTTAGAAGGGACCTGGGAGGACTAACATTATTCATGTAACAAGGTCCGCTGAGCACAGGTCCTCTCTGACCTCAGCCCTGTCTTCTTCTAGCTGCATGGCAGCGCCTCTCTTGGTACCATCCTTGGATATATGCTCAGAAACATCAGACAAACTCTTCTTGTGCCGAGGCAAGTAAGAGAGCGCCATCCTGAAAATGTGTGCAGTATTTGTAGGGGGAAAATCTGTACACCCTTCTTTCTAGTGAATTTAAGACTGGTCTATCTTTTCTCTTCTATGGTATATACCTTTGAGTTTCTCTGTGCGTTGACAGGGTCATTTTGGACATTTTCCTGGTCACAGAAGGAAGAACAGAGACCCTCTTAGGGGCTTTAACCCAGAAATCAGACTTCACTGGGAGTCCAGAGTTGCAGTTCCTCTCATAGTGTCTGATGTCCACCAGACATCAGTAGATGGATGCCAGCCAGCATTACCCTCATGCCACGGAAAGGGACGGGGGAACATGGCTGCCTCCCAGCCTTTTTTCTCATTCCACTGGAAGGTCGTGAGCATTTGAGCTTTTAAGCCAAAAATAAATTATTGTAATCCGTTTGCTAATTATACCATGTGAATTTCTAGACGCTGTAAATTGCAGCATGATCTATCTAGATGAAGTTTCTGGGAGTTTATTTTTAGTCATTCAGAAAGCACTTGGTTTCCTAGAGGCTTCATTTGCAAGTCTAGAAGGAGACAGGAAAACATATCTGCACAGCCCTTCTTGACCCCCGTGACTTGGACTCACTGCTCCTCTGGCCCTCTGGTCCTCCCATGTAAAAGGGAGGGGATTTTGGTAGTTCTTGAAGGACTGGCCTGTCTTAAAACTCTACTATGTCTAAACATGGACTTCTAAAGCCTGAATATTAAAAGCCACCACACCAGTCATGGAACACAAACCCTCAGGATCCTTGTACTTGGGGGACACATTGGCCCCCCTCTTCTGGTCATCATCTCTTTGGAGGGTGGAAAGAGGATGGAAGATAATACAGTGATTTAGTACCTACTATTTACATAATATAGCTGCTTGAAGAGTGACTTTTTGATGACCTCTTGTATTCAAGGTTATCATCATCTAGTTTCTCACTATCATTCATTGACATCTGGCACTAGGTTTAACGAGGAGAATTGAGTACAACTTTGAGCCTCAAAGAAAGTAGAAGGGGAGATACTGCCTGAAATGAATATGTGGAAATCTTTCTGAAGTGCAGATGTAGCTGTGAATGATAAAATACCAAGTACCAGCAGAGCTAGCACTGATATTTTGGGGTACAGGCCTAGTTCACTCACACCTCTTAAGAGAGAAAAATCAGAATATTTCAAGGATGAAGAAGTATTTGAGCCAGGCTTGATGTGCAAATAGGATCTGAAAATGTGGGGAAATGGGAAATGGAAATCAGACTGGTTTAGTAACCTTGGAAACTGTCCTAGTGAGATCACATGGATGGCGGTCCTTGACCTTGACACACTCACAGATGCCAGGCAGGGCCCCTCCCTTCTCTAAGGACCATGATAGTTAACACATTTTCCTCAGTTTTGACAGAGTATTTTTCCCCAAAGGGTGAGCATTTTAAAAAAATTCCTTTAGAGCAGTTCTTTTGTGTGAATGCTGCTGGTATTTAAACCCAAGTAGACTACTGTGTATGTGCAGCAACTCCAGGGTGGATAGATGGGTATGTGGCTAGATGGATGAATGGCCGTCTGGGTGTCATTAGAGAGCTTCTATATTGAGGATGGGAGTGGCACACTGACTGGTGGAGCTTTATAGGAAGACAGTATGTAAGCTGAGCCTTGAACAATGAGTAGTTTTCTCAGCATACCGTGTCGATAAATGCCCTCCATTTGGAGAGAAGCTAGCACCATGGCTGAGTGTACTTGCAATTTTCCTAAGCTTCTACTTTCCCATCTGTAAACTGGGAATGTTTATGACACCTACCTCTGGGGTTATTATTGTGAAGGTTAAGAGAAATAAAATCCTCTTTGACACCGCAATTAGCATGCACTTAATAAGTTGCAGTTTAGGGTTATTATTCTATTGATACAATTTGAATTAACTTGTGGAAATGTCCATTCAGACCACAGAATTTAAGGATGAGACAGGAAAAGTCTTTGTAGGCAAAGGAAAAGAGTCAGGAGGGGTTGGTGGTACAACGTCTGGAATCTGCAGTGACATCATCTTTATCAATTTATAGGAAACATTCAGGGGGTGGGGGGAGGTAAAGGCCATATGACAGTGATTTAGAAGGAATAGTGGTATAGATGGTTCTTTGAGGAAAACTCTGAGGAGAGGAGAACTTTGGATGTGGTAGGGACAAAGTCATAGGAAGGGCATTTATAAGATGAAGGATATTGGAGCTCAGATATCACAGTGTTTCTCAACCTTTGTAAAACCACACCCCATACCATATGGTAACCACACCCATGAGCTCCCTTCAAAGTAAGTTCCCCGGCATGCACCACCTCCCTACCTCCAGACTCATTTTGGAGATTTCATCTGAACTTACCTCCTTTGGTTGTCTCTTTAAAATGGTAGAAATGTAATAATCTTGGAATAAAGTAAGAAATGATGGCAGCATTATAGGTAATAGGGAGAATGTGTCTCAAGGACAGTAAGAGGAAAGCAAGGAGTCAGGGAGGGGAAGGGTCCTGAGGTTCTGGTGCTGAGGGCAGAGTGGATAACTGTACTTTCAGGGTATGTCTAGTAAATGTCACTTCTTGGTAGTGATGCTACACATACTTAACACTAAATGACAGGTAATCATCTGGAAACTTCAGGATGCCTTATGAATGAAGGATATTTTAATAAGCATTACTACAAGCAAGGTACAGTCTGCTTTGGCACTAGTCTTTGGGGTTCATTCTCTGTCTCTGTCAGGACAGTCTTTATGTCAGTAAGTATAATTGTCAGTGGGGGGCGGGGGGAACTAACTTGTATTGCTCAAATATAAGTGAAATAGAGAGGCAGAGAGGTTTCAGAGAAAGTAGCCCAAGATCACACCCACCAGCCAGAGAGTGTGCTGGAAACATTCACAGAAATTGACTACATCTTAGGTCATAAAACATGTCCCAATAAATTTCAAGGAATCCAAATCCTCCAGACCACAATCTCCTACCACAATGCAATTAAGCTAGAAATCGATAACAGAAAGATGAGTTTTGTAAAAACAAAAACTAGAAAGAAAACCCTATATTGAAAGATATTTACAAGAACACTCCTAATTCACTCATGGGTCACAAAGAAGCGATAATAGAAATTATAAATACTTATAAATGAATAATGAAAGACATATTAAATATCAAAAAATATGGAATGCAGCCAAGACAGCACTTAGAAAATTTATGACCTTCAGTGCTTATATTAGAAAAAGAGACGGGCTGCAAACTAATGAATGGACTAAGTATCCAATTTAAGAACAACAGTGAGCATAAATACATAAGCCAGATCAGAGCTGTGCAATTGTAAGTAGTATACAGCTAGCTCCAAAGCTCGCTCTCATTTCACCACACTAACTCCCTGTCAGTGTGATATATTCCATATTGTGACCACTGCCTGGAAACTCCATTTATGATATTTATTTATTTATTTATTTATTGTGTCTGTCCTGGGACTGGAACTTAGCCTGAGCACTGTCCCTGCTTTTAGGTTCAAGGCTATCACTTGAGCCACTGCTCCACTTCCAGAGTTTTCTTTGTTTTGGTTTGATTGTGTGTTAGGTAGTTAATTGGAGATAAGAATCTCACAGATTTGCCTGCCCAGGCTGGCTTTGAATTGCAATCCTCAGATCTCAGCCTCCTGAGTAGCTAGGATTATAGGTGTGAGCCACTGGTATCTGGCTCCATTTATTATTAAGAGTCAAAAAATCAAGTTCGGCCCCAATGGCTTATGTCTGTAATCTTAGCTACTTGGGAGGCTGAGATTGTGAGGATCATGATTTGAGGCCAACACCAGGCAAAAATGTTTAGGAGACCTTCTCAGCCAATAGCTAGGCAGACCTATTGATCTTGTTACAGAAAGGTTGAGGTTGGGAAATGGTGCTAGGCCAGCAGAGTCCTAAGCCTTCAGGACTCCATCTCAGTGGAAGAATCTAGGCATAGAAGCATTCTTCTGTCAACTCAGCTATAGCAGGAAACAAAAATGAGAACGATCACAGCCCAGACACAAACCTAGGTAGGAAGCAAGACTCTATCTTAAAAATAACCCGTGCAAAACAGTGGGTGTCATGGCTCAATGATCTTAAGGCCCATCAAGTAACAAGGTCCCTCCCTGAATCAGAGGTGACAGTGGCTCACGCCTATAATTCTAGCTACTCAGGAGGCTGAGATCTGAGAAATGCAGTTGGAAGCCAGCCCAGGCAGGAAAGTCTGAGACTTGGATCTCCAATTAACAATCACACCAGAACTACTGGAAGTGAAGCTGTGGCTCAAGTGGTAGAGCGCTAGCCTTGAGCAAGAAAATCTCAGAGGCAACACCAAGGCCCTCCCTGAATTCAAGCCTCCGAACCAGAGCTTGAACAAAACAAAGCTACAATAAAAATACCCTCAATCTCCCATTTATTTTTTTTTTATCTTGTTCATTGAGTATGTGTTGAGCATTTATTCTAAATCTCCCTTTTTGCCTCTTTCTTATGAGTGTTCCAAATCTGTCCTACAGCCTGGTGCAAAGCTAATGCTGCAGCTCCTACTGCCCAGCCCCCATTTCAACCCCACCCCCAGTTCAGCCCCACCCCCAAGCTGCTGGAATTTTTCTCTGCTGCTTGTCAGAATAGCAATCCTCATCAAAAAATGACTGATTTCTCTCTTGTCTCTTCCAACAGGTAGACTGAAATTACCATGTGTCCAAATTAAAATTGCATACTTCAAGGATTATTTGAAGGACTATTCTTAGACCCTTTTAAGAAGATTTAAAGAAAAGTGAGTTGCTTTTTTTTTTATACTTCAGAGAGTATTCATGATTTAAGTTAATGTTACGGGTTCTCTTTTTTCCCCTCTACCTCTTAAATATGCACTAATAGACTTTTAACTCCATTTATTTTATAATAAAGGGTTTTTTTCCCTAAGAACAATGAGCGAGGAGTATAGAATTGCTGCTCTAATGATTTTTATACATTTCCAAGGCTAGTGGCATGTTAACGTGGGGAGGGTTTGGGGGTCATAGATCAATCCCTCTCAGAGGGTGGGAAGCTGAGGCTGTGTCCTTCTAGATGGCTGGTCTGGGCTTGCAAATCTCCAGGGACAGGTAGAAAAGTTGATGTCTTTCTACATTCAGGAATTTGAGAATGAACTTGAAATCCACTCCTTGGTTCATCCTGCCAAACCAATTTCTTTTCTACCAGACAGTCCTAGACAGGATTGGCCATCAAGATCATGTCCCTCCATGAAATCTGTCCTTTATCCTCATCCCTTCTTTCTCTAACAAGTCATAGTTTCCCATCCAGAGCAGCTCTTGTCTTGGCCAACTTTTAAGGAGGTGGTGTTTGTATTATCCCCACCTCTGGTCCTCAGCTCCTCCCAGACCTGAGCTCCTCCCTGCCATATAGCTGGACATTCCCACTCTCCTCCTAGACCTACCTGCACATGCCACTAGCCCCAGAACTAGATAGGGGCAGGTGCCATATTGCTCCCTCTCCTGGGGGAGATATGGCCCCTCTAATAAACCTTAGAATAATCTTTCTCTTGTGTGTGCCTGCCTCCATGTGATCTCCTGGGATGGTCGTGATGGATCCTAACAGGTGGCATGTGGCCAGGGTACTCCCAGTGGAAGAAAGACAGTGGAGAAAAAAGCTGGAGTCCAATCCCAGAGTCTGTCCTTACTGTGTTCTTAGTAAGACCTTGTGGTTATTCTGACCTCAGAGAACATGAAGGAGGCAGGACAAGATGACCCCAAAGGTGCCTTTCCCCTCTGTAAGGACAGGTGTGCTGACTCATGAGAAGAAAATTGCTGCTTCTTGTAGTCTGATGCGCTATACTGAGCCAGGATCAGAGGTCCATCCTCTATTCTATTGCTTGCTAACTAGATGGCCAGACGCTGTCAATTGTCATATCTCTTGGTAGCTCTCCCTTCACATGGGAAATGAGGTTAATACGTGTTGTGAATGAGGTATAGGACAATGTGCTGGGGTAATGGACACACAGCCCTTAGTGTCTGGTACACAGGTAATGGCCAATAAATGGTAGTCTCTAGGATTGTTATAAGATTGATGGAATGAATTACCTTTTGCTAGAAGACAAGACAACAGATGGTACTAATGATGCCAGCAAGGGAAAAGAGAAGATGTAGGCATCATACTAGGCACAGTGGAGATATCTCCACATTCCATAAACTCTTACTCCAATTCCAGAAAGTGCATGAGGTTAAAGTTCAATATCTCAACATCTGACAAGGAAGGATTGGTTGTGAAAACCCCACATAAATTCCATCCTGCGCTTGCCATTATCACATCTCTAGTCCTGGTAAGGTCTGCCATCCCTGGAGAAAACTTTCTGGACCCATGGCCTAGGGCCCTTGAGAATTCATCACATACTACTGTTTAGAAATCTGGTTGAGAACATCAAATAAGAGACTAAATATGAACAAAATTTGTAAACTGATGTACTATCTGTAATATTTACACATTATTATGAGCTGTGTTAGTACTTTGGAAGTCTGGAGATGCTAAATATCTGGGGAATTTGTAGTGATTCAATGTAGATGAACCCAGAGATTTCTTTTGGTAAAAGTCATATGTATTTGTATATATATCTATGTGTGTATATACATGCCTTGCGTGCATGCACACCCGTGTGTCTGTGCATAAATAAGCCCTTTGGATAGGGCCATTCATGACACAGAGACTGGCTCCCCCTAGGAGTGTAACACAGGATGGTAACCGAGGCCATAATGTCAGGCAAGCATGACTAGCTGTGCAACTTTAATCACCCTAATTGACAAGAAGGACAGTCCCTGTCTTCCTGGAGCTTACAGTCTATGGAGAGGTACTCTGAAGAAATGACAGGATCCTGCATGGAATTACTCTTTAATAAAAAAAAAGATATTTACTGTTATTATAAAGGTGATATATAGATAGGTTACCATTTCATAAGCCAGGTAATGAGTACATTTCTTTGTATTTTTTTTTACATCCATTTTTTTAAATTGTGAGAATACTGTACAGAGGAGTTACAATTACATGGGCAAGTTAACGAGTACATTTCTTATCAAGCATTGTTGCCTCCTCGTTGTTTCCCCTTCCCATCCCTTCCCATACTCCTACCCTCCCCACACCTGATCCTCCCCCCACCTCCCACCAAAGTTGTTAAGTTCGTTTTTCGACATAACGACTTGTACATCTCATTGTTGCAATGGGTCCACCTGTATCCTTTCTTTTTAGATAATGCCACCGCTTCTTTTGTTCTCTCCCAGTTTTCCCCTCCCATCCCCACCCACAAGTTATACAGTTCATTTTCAGCATGGTTTCTACCAAGTACCACTGCTACAGGAATTACTCTTCACACTGAGAAAGGGCCCAGGGCAGGGAGAGACCTTCTCCAAAAGTCAATATCAGTACAGAGACTGTGCCTTAATCTGATGGATGAAAAGAACCTCTAGAATGGCTAGGCACTTGAATCTCATGCCTGTAATCCTAGCTACTCAGGAGGCTGAGATCTAAGGATCATAGTTTGAAGCCAGCTCAGGCAGCAAAGTCTGTGAGACTCTTATCTCCAATTAACCATCAAAAAGCCAGAAGTAGAACTGTGGCTTAAATGGTAAAACATTAGTCCTGAGCACAAAAGCTTAAGGACAGTACTTAGGCCCTGAACTCAAGTCCCAGGATAGACACACACACACACACACACACACACAGAACCTCTAGAGATACTTAAGTTCTTCAAGACCATTCCCCAAAGTCCTGGTACATTGGTGGATAGAAAATCAGTATGAACATACCCTCTACTTCTGCTAAAGCTACTCTTTCCAGGAGTGTTCCCATGCTTCGGTTATCCTTCTAAATCCCCTTCAAGGAAGTTGTGGGGCCAACAAGTAGTGAATACGGAGACTGGAAATAGTTGTCATTTAATTAAATATACCTCATAGCCTAGGCTTTGGCTCCTCAGATAGCTACTGACGGTAACCACAGAGATGCAGCTCCTATCTACTTCATCCATAGCACTCCTGTGCCTCCCAGGCCTATCCAAGCCCAGGGAATACTGTGAAATTGTGTACTGTGGTCTTTGCAAACTGCAGGTTATGATACATCAGAAGCAGGATAGGAAGATAATTTGTTGGTCCAAGATCATCATTTATTAAAGTGAAACTGTGACCCAGTAACCTGTAGAGTAGGTGAGGGTGTTTGCATTGTATGAATTTAACAGAGCTTTCTTTTCCAAAGTACAAATAGTAAGAACACAAAGAGCCCCTACAAATGAATAAAGACAAACTACCTCAGAGAAGAATGGGTAAAAGAATCAAACCCGACCAAAAGAATACTTCATGAAAGTGGATTTCAAACTAGCTAATAAGCATATAAAACCATCACTACTCTTCAGGAAATCACAAATTAAAACTACAATGAAATGCCACTATATATCCATTCAGAGGCGCTAAAGCAAACCTTAGTCATGTTTGCCCAAGTGTGGAGCCACCAGAACTTTCCCACACACTGCTGCCTAGAAGAATCCAGTATAATAACTTAAGAACTACTTGCCAGTGCCTAGTCCAGTAATTCCACTTCACCATGTACACAATGAGATACAGACACAGGTGCCCAAAACACAGGGCCAGAAGTGGCGACCCTCTTATGTGCAGTATGTTCACACAGTGGAAATGGGTACAGAGCAACACTGATGCTCTTCTCGCACACAGCTGAAAGAAACACTATATTGTACCAAAGACAATACCAGGCAACACAAATCTATGCTGTTATAAGTCTGGGTAGTGGCTATCATTAGGGGAGGCACTGGTAAGGGGAGGAGAGCAAGAAGGGGCATCCAAGGTTCTAGGGTCATTCCATCTTATGATCTGAGGCTGGCCGGATAGGTGTTTTCAACTTGTGAAAACATACTAGGCTGTTCAGTAATGGTAGGTACTTTCTATGTGCTTCTTTAAGCCCTGCCTTAATAAAAGTCTATAATAACTGAAGGTAATAGAGGAGAATGGATTGTGGGTTGCAAAGGTTAGCATGGTTAGGTGGCACGTCCCTCACACGTGTATATGGGTGCACATGCCAGGTCAGAGTATCAAAGGAATGAATCTCTTACCATGAGTCAAGGCAGAAAATGAGAGCCAGCTGCTGGTTAACTTCACTCTCATTTTCAGGTGAGGAACTTGAGACTTTCAGAGAGGAAGAAGCCGGGTGCTGGTGGCTCACGCCAGTAATCCCAGCTACTCACTCAGGAGGCTGAGATCTGAGGATCATGTGTCGAAGCCAGCCCAGGCAGAAAAGTCCCCATGAGTTTCTTACCTCCAATTAACCACTCAGAAACTGGAAGTAGATGGCCTGGGAATGTAGCCTAGTGGTAAAGTGCTTGCCTGGCATGCATGAAGCCCTGAGTTTGATTCCTCAGTACCACCTACACAGAAAAACCCAGAAGTGGCACTGTGGCTCCAAGTGGTAGAGCGCTAACCTTGAGCAAAAGAAGCTCAGGGACAGTGCCCAGACCCTGAGTTCAAACCCCACAACTGACCAAAAAGAATCTACATACACAGAGGAAAGAATTAAGAGCAGTGCTAGGACAACACAGAGTTAGAGAGAAGCTTCTTGGTATCCTGCTATATAGGTTGTCTCCAGTTTTCACTACTAGCAGGAATGGGTGGAAGGGTGTGTTTGAATGAATGGACTCTGTCTGGCTCTTTAGTCTATGGGAGGCAGCCTTGCACACAGGGAGCAATTGCTTTTCTGCCCACAGGCAACAGAACCAGAGGCCCAGCTACCTCTGCAGTGATCTGGCTGTAGCTCCGCAGCTCCCTTCCTTCCCTTTCTTCTTGACTCTTGTCTAAATCTCCTTCCCTCCAAGCTCAGGAAACATGATTGCACACAATTACCTTTTCCATTTGTGTATAGCCACTGCCAAGCCAAAGCTGTAGAATGGTTGTGGAAGTTGGGAAACTGTGAAGAAAACACATTGGGAGACTAAGATCCCACAACACACGCTTCTGTGCTGGCTTTGAGCTTTTCTTTTGTTCCAGCATTGTCAGTCCATTCAGCAGGCCTCTTCTGTAGAGTTGGAGTATGGGGGCAGGCAGGAAGCAAGGTGAGAGGCAGCCCGGCCTGCCAGGCCTAGCTTCCCAAAAGAGTGAAACATTATACACAGTTTTCAAAGGCTTTCTTGGCACCCTGCACATGACTTGAAACTGTCCTTTATGAGTCGTTTGCCAGTTCGCTGACCATGACCCACACAGCACTGAACATATAGGATCTCTTAACTCAAAATTAGTTCCTAGCCCCTTAATGCAGGAAGGGAATGTGTTCCTCTGTTTCTCAAAAGCAGACCTGGCCCACTGTAGGTAGAATCAGTGCTGACTTTCTACCTCCAAAGGCTGCCCCAGGGCCTTTGCCTAAGTGCTCTCCCAGCCTAAAGATGATCTGATTCCTGAGCAAGTCACCTGCAAATCTGTTTCCCTTCACTGGCATCAGGATCAGGATCAGGAAGGACCAGGATGCTGTTACTTTGTTGTCAGTAGACAGGGCAGAGGGAGTTGAGGCTCAGGTTCCATTCTTGGTTATTAGTGCTACCGCAGCCAGCAAGTAGGTAGTTCAGAGGGTCTCTAGTTCATCTATTATTAATTCACCACAAGCAGTTTCCTGCTTTCCAGCCATCTTTCTGCCTGTAGACATCTGCACTAGCTCTTCTGACCTTCATACTTCTCACAGGATGTGGTGGGAACCAGCTGCCCCCCTGCCCTGCTCTCCCTGGGAAGATGGATAGGTAAGTGTGCTGTGGGCACAAGGTGCAGGTTGAAGCTTGTTGGGTCTGATCCCCCAGCTAGGGGATGCTTGTTCTTTACACCCCTGGTTTACAGGCAGAAACGCGGGTATTCACCTTCACTGTCAAAAATCTCACATCCTATGAGTCACCAAGGTCTGTGACTCCAAAATGTCTTGAGTCCCGCTCTTCCTCTGGCTTGACATCACCAGTGTGGTCCAAGCAACTATCTTCTCTCATTTTACCTTCCAATCCCACCTTTCCTGACTGCAGAACTAAATCAGAACCCCATGCTTTGGGTACCCACGAGGACACACATCCATTTTTTTTTTTGGTCCAATTGTGGGGCCTGAACTCTGGGCCTGGGCACTGTCCCTCAGCTCTTCAGCTCAAGGCTAGTGCTCTACCACTTGAGCCATAGCACCACTTCAAGCTTTTTTATTTTTTTCTGCTTATGTGGTGGTGAGGAATCGAACCCAGGGCCTCATGCATGCAAGGCAAGCGCTCTATCACTGAGCCACCTTCCCAGCCCAACACACAGCCCTTTTTAAAAATGCCTTTCAACCTTTCAATTAGCTGTCAGCTCTGACCCGTGAAGTATGCACCAGCTTAGTCACTGCAGAGCAAATGAAAAAATACCACTTCCCTCCCAGAGATGATAACACGGGTATATTTTTCCTTCTCTTCTTCCCTGCTTTCCTTTCTCCTTTATTTCCTTTCTTCTCATTAATTACTGATGATCCTTTGGTCAAACTGAATTCCTTCCAGAGGAACCTCAAAGTCCACTGAAGGAGGAAAAGGAAAAAAAGAAAAGAAAAGGCAAGTCTCTGAGAATGTCAATCTCTGGTCAGCCCAGCGGTTGCGCTTGATCTTTCTCAGACATTAGAACTTTGAGATTTTTCTTTATGGGAAATAAAAAGTGATTCTATGATAAAATGCTTAGACAACATAGGCCTGTTATTAACTTTTTTTTTCAGAGTAAAACCAAGTGTTTCACATATTTTCCATTATAAACAAGGAAGGTATTATCCTTGTTTCAGAGATTTAGAAGTTGATTTCAGAGTAGTAATGAAACCTATCCATGTGTGTAGCGGGTCCAGAGTTTTCAGGATCCAGACTCTTCCCAGTGCCATCTGCTCCTTCCCAAAGACCTGTCCTCCCACATGCAGAGACTCTGGAGCCAACCTTACAGCCTGGCACAGCAATAAGGGCCAGAGACACTGGGGATTAATTGGGCATCGCTTGCTTAGATGAACGGGGCCTTCATTTTTCTGAGTTTCCTGGCAGTGCAACCATGAGATGCTAATTAGGAACGCAAGACTTGTGCAGACCAGGGAAAGGCTAGACTGCTTCAAGGGATCCTCTGTGTCAGAAATGAAACCCCATGAGGTGCTTGCTCTGAGTCCCAATCCTGTCAATCAATTTTGGGTCTTCAAGTGTTGGAAAAAATCTCCAAGGGGAATCCTAGCTGAAGTAACAATTCAGGAAAAGAACTATGCTCCCAAAACCGTCTGTTTTACCTTGAACTTCAGTCTCCCTTAGCCTTTCCTTTGTCCCTAGCCCAGGATGTTTTAACTAGGTGAAAGTCTGACTTATTGTAACCACCATCAAACTAGAATGAAAGACAGGAAAGCAAAACTCTTGACCCAACTACCTAAAGAACTTACTATGTGATTCTGGACTTGTTAAGGTCTCTCTAAGTCTGTCTCTTCATCTTTAAAATATGGTGTTTGGGACAATCTGCTTATGTCCATCAAGACAAAGACTGTAAAAGCTCTGATTGGAGCTGTACTTCCTGAATTTAAATCCCAGCTCTGCCCTTGCTAATGGGACACTTGGGCAAGTTATATAAGCACTGCGTGCTTCAGAGTTACCATCAGCAAAATGACATGGTAGTAATGACTATCTTGAAGATTTGTTGAGGATTGGCAATGAGCACATTCAAGTAATGCCTGACACATAACAAGGTATCATGAACCTGTCCAGTGTTAGTCTACTTTGGTTTTCCTTGAGCATATCCAAAATCTCCCAGTGGTTAGTGTTTATTCCTCTTGCTTTCCTTGGCTGAGAAAATATAGAAAGATAGAAAGTTGTATGGAGTCAGTCATGTTTTAAGTCAATACACTACTCATCACAACAGCTCTTACTTATGCAAGATACTGACTTTATATAGAGACTATGTTTGGTGAGAAAGCATACAGGTTCCCAAATCATACAGGTAAAGATGTGTCTGCCACTTAGAATGCTCTGATTTCTATTATTGTTTCTTTTAGCTTAGTTCCTAGGCATGATAGGTACTAAGTTAAAGTTTGCATACAATAAGTGACTGCATGGATGGATGGGTAGATGGATGGATGGATTTGCTACCTGGATTAGTTTTCACAGACTAATTCGTGTGTAAAAGTGTTAGTTGTACATATGAGCATTTACAGAGAAGTCCTCAGCTATTTCTCTTGTGGGGAAATAGATGGCCATAGTTTGCATATTCCCCTATTTGCTAGGGTATAAGGTCATTTTTCACTAGAGTCATTTCAGCTGTGGTGGTTGACAATAGATAAGCACTCCCTTGGCCTCTCCCATGCCTTCCTCTTCCAATAATACAGGCTTTGTGCTGAGAAGATTGCCTATGAATGCTTCTTTCCCAAGGCTCTAAAGCCTCATCTGGCTTTTATCAAGGATATTGGGGAAGGAAGGGCCTCAGACAGTTGAATTCAGAGAGTAGTGCTTGTGGCCTGGTTCCAGTGAACATGTCAGGCTAGAAGAGATAATTTGGTGTCTGTTCTGGGATCCAGGCAGCCTGGTTACCTGAGCTAGTTATCCAGCCACTACCTTGGAAATCATTAAGCTCTAGTTTCACAATCTTTGCTCCAGACCCAACAGAGGAAGAAGATCTGGAGAGGATGGGTAGGAGATGGCCAAGGGTTGCACAGCTATTCTGAAGGTGTGAAGAATCTCACCCCATAGTGCAAGGGGACTGCTGTGGCTACTGCCTCTTAGAACTTCAACTCACTAATGAGATTAAAATGCCAACAGCTTGCCTCTGTGCATACTTACTTAAGAACACTTTGGCTTGAGCTGCTTAATGAGTGTTACTCAGAAATCTGAGAGGTCTGGGCAGGCGCCTGGCTGATGCCTTGTTGATTAGAATACTGAATGTGTCACCCTTTGAAAGCCAGCAATTGCTCGAGAGCAGACACAGAGCGTTGAGACTTCCCTGGTAACTCTTCCATTCTTGCTGCTTTCTTGTTAAGCCAGTAAGCTGATCTGGTATGAATTGATGGTGACACCAATTTGCTAACAACCTAGGCAACAATGAAGAGTTTTATCACAAACATAAATAATTAATATCAAACCTGAATGCCCACCAGAAATACCCGGGGATGGGCTAACTGGTTTGCTTCTTGGTTTTTGTTATTTTGTAAACATAGACTCAGGGAGCAGAATTCTTCTGGATTCTGTTTTTCTAGACCTGATATTTAGGAATCTGCGTATTAGATCAGTGTGTTGGGTGGTGCTGATGATCCCTGTTGAGGCTGAGATTTGGGAGCTTTTGCTTAAGTTGCAGAGGGTGTCTGATGATAACCTTCTATACTCTATGGCCTCAACCCTACTTCTTAGCCTCTGAATCCTAATTTTACCATTGTTAGAAAATGACTAGGTAAAATGGTGCTACTGTTGTTGGAAACAGTATGGCAATTCTTTCAGTAATTCAAGACACAATTACCATATGACCCAGCAAATTCCACATACAAAAGAAGTGAAAGTAGATCTTAAAGAGAGATCTGCACACTAGCTATCACTATTCACAATAGCCAAATGTAGAAGTAACCCAAATGTCCAAATGTAGTATATTCTACAGACTATTATTCATCCTTAAAAATGGAAGTTCTGCTCAGGCTCTGGTGGCTCACACCTATCTATTCAGGAGATTGAAATCTAAGGATCACGGTTTGAAGCCAACCTGGGCAGAAAAATCTGTGAGACTTATCGCTAATAAAAAGCCAGAATTGGAACTTTGGCTCAAGTGGTAGTGCACTAGCCTTGAACAAAAACATGCTGAAGGACAGTGCCCAGGCACTGATTTCAAGACCTAGGACTAGTACCCCCCCCCCCTACAAAAAAAATGACAGACTCTAAAATGGAGGAGCCCTGAGGACATTATGGAAGTGAAGTAAACCAGTCATAAAAAGACATTCCAGTTGTAGTCAAATCTTTAGAGTCAGAAAGTAGAGCAGTGGTTGCCAGGGACTAGGGGAGGAGGAATGGAGATTTAATTGTCTAATGGATTCAGAGTTGCAGCTCTGCATGCTGAAAGTATTCTGTAGAGGGATGGTGGTGACCATAGCACAGCCAGCTGTGTACTTAGTGTACTTAATGCCACTGAATTGTGCACTTGAAAACGGCTAACAGTGGTAAATTTTGTGTTGTATATAATTTACCTCCAAGTTTTACAAGGACATTAGGTGACATCTTCTCTCCAAAGTCACTCTGAGAATGGCATAAAATAACATCTGTCAAAGGCTTGGCATGGTGTCTGAGAGACACACAGTTTGGGTAATTAAGTGTTCCTTCTCTTCCCATTAACATTTACAAAGTCCTTTCATAAGCATCTTCTTATTCTCTACCCTATCCCACATACACACCTTTTTTGTGTGTCAGTCCTGGGGCTTGAACTCCAGATGAGGCAATTTTGAGCATCCCTGAGCAATTTTGCTCAAGGCTAGCCCTCTACCACTTGAGTCATAACTCCAATTCTGGCTTTTTGTGAGTTTTTGTTGTTGTTAATTATTTTTGTCAGTTGTATGACTTGAACTCAGGGTCTGGGCTCTGTCCTTGAGTGTTTCTTTGCTCAAGGCTAGCTCTCTACCACTGGAGCCACAGTGCCACTTCCCATTTCCTGGCAGTTAATTGGAGGTAAGAGACTCCCAGACTTTCCTGCCCAGACTGCCTTTGAACCACTATCCTCAGATCTCAGCCTTCCAAGTAGCTAGGATTACCATCAAAAATCACCAGCAACCCACTTTAATCCCCCCTTTTTTATCTACGTTCTTATTGAGAGGGAGAAGGAACTGATGTCTGTTGATAACAAATGATGAGTTCTCCTCCCTGAACTCTATGGACCCTTACAGGTGAATATTCACATAATATACATGAAACTTGTGCTATGATTTTAAGATTAAATAACTTGCTTACAGTCAAGAAGCTAAAATAAAGTCAAGGTAGGCTTGCCTCATGTCACACTTCCCAGTGGCTTTTGACTGATCTGTGGCTAAGGAAAATAGTTGTCCAGCTCCAGGAATATTATGCCAAAAGCTATGCCTGCCAGTTGACATTAATATCATTTAAGACAGTGAGAAGTTTGGTTGACGTTCTTTCCCAGAATCCTTGGGGAGCTGAAGCTGTGATGAAGCCAAGGCCTTATCTGGCTCCCATATCACTTGGCCTATTTCAGCCTTTCTAGCCCAACCTCCTGTCAGGCAAGGCCCGATGATACTCACAGCATCTAAATATCAGCTTCTCCTAAGGTTTGAGATTGTGTGGTCCCAGATGGGCTCCATATTAACCTTGGAAATAGCCACCTGCCTACTTGGGCCACAAAGGAAAGAATAATACTCCTTAGGTACAAAGAAATGTTGATTTCCATCACAGTGAGTCTGGTATATGTGTGCCTCAAAGATAAAGAATGCTGATGAAAAGGAAAAATCATCTAAGCACTCTGGTCAGGACTCTACTCCTCTGGGGTGTGGCTACCACCAAAGTCAATCTTAGGCTTAGGGTTTTATTATGGTGCGTGAATTAAATGAGACAGCAAATTGAATAGCTGAGTTATAAACATCACCATCAAAACAAATTGAGTCACTCACTTGAATAACTGAATAAAAATGATGATGATGATGATGATGATTAGGATGATGATGATGATGATGATGATGATGATGATAGTGGTGGTGATAATGGCATAGGTAACTTGAACAGATGAAGTAGTAGCCAATTTGATCCCCTCCCTTCCAAAATTATTTAAGAAGTTATACTTACCATATATAGGATTCATGATAAGCACATTGCACTCATTCCTTCATCTTCCCTTAAAATGTCCAGTAAGAAAGAGATTACCATAGCTACTTTTCAGATAAAGATGACTGAGACCAGGTGACTCATGTATCTAAGTCACCTTGGCTGATGTCGATCCAATATTGGAACCTGAGGTCTGTCTACCTAGCCCCCAGACAATATGTTTCTGACTAAAGCCGATTTACTATGTTGTACATAAATCAGAGCTGATTATGCATTTCCAGAAATGAAAATCATTTTCTTGATTTACAAGAGGAGTCCTCTAAAAAGTAACTCGCACCTAGTGCATTTTATATCAAGCCCTGATGATAAAAGACTCATCAGGGGAAGAGAGTTTTCACAAATAATCCTTCCATCTATATAGCTGCAATAACATTTCCCAGCACTGTCATGGGTATTATGTTAAACATCAACTTGACTTAGACAAAAGGCTTGGCACTCTTTCTCTATAGCAACACCATGCACTTGCTGTCCATCGGTGGTTCAATGAAAGACAATGGTAGTGATACCCTTAATGCTTAGCTCTATCTCTTACTAGTTAGGTGAGTTAGCAAACTACTTAGCATTTCTGAATCAGTTTGCCATAATAAATGGGGGTTTACATACAATGGTGGTTAAGCTCTGGTACCACAATAGCAGAAAATAAGCAAAGGATGCTGTTTGTAATTTACCAAGCCAGCTCAACAACCCTCTAAGGATAACTTCCCTTCCTGTGTAGAAATCTCTAGTTGGACTAATATGGATAGTTCAATAATTTATTAACTTATTGACATTCTGCCTATTCATTAATCTCATAGAAACTTCCCAGAGGTCTTCAGGTCCCATTAGCATTGGGGCAGAGATAAATTTTAGATTTCTGACAAGGCCAAACCATGATCCTGACCCTAGGGTGGAGAAAATTTCCTAGTTTCTGCTCTATCCCACCAAGACTTCATCAGAGTAAAGAAACTAAGGATTGGAGCAGGCCATGAAGATAACATAGCAGGACACAGCGGGAAAGCAGCATGGACCTTGAGGTATAGGTGGGAAAGCTTGATGGTATTGCGTAAAGGGAAGAGGTTTGTTTGGCCACTGAAGGCCTTTGTAGCCCTTCTCACCCATCCATACCTCAGTTTCCTTATATTGCTCACAGTCTTCTGTTGTCCTGGGCAGTCAGCTTGAAATGGCAGCAGCTCGGGCCACCATAGCAAGTCAGAAAGGTTCACCTTCCCTCCTTCAGATGCTCTGAGTCTCCAGGAACAACTGCAGATAGATACGTGGGTCTGGGATTCAAGATTGAAATGAGGACTGGAGAATAACAGGGTGAAGATCCACGTGTCTATACATGACTATCAAAATTGGGTGTGGAGAGAAAAGAAAAGACCAGGTGATTGATAGCAGTGATTACAGAGAAATAAGAACTGATCCAGTCCATGATAGTAAGAATGGAAGATAAATTTACTGGAAATTTAATAAGATGTGGTATCTGCTGATTTGCGAGGTGGAGGAAGCTATAAAGAGAGGTTATTCAAAGTTGGTTAAGTTCAGTGCTCTTCCCATCCCCACCCTCTGCATATTCTAGGCTGAGCAGATTGCTTCTTATTTATGTTCTAGCTGAGTCTCTACTATGGCCAACTCCACAGTGTATTGTAATTTTTTGTGTGTGTGTTGACATCTTCCATGCTTCTGTCATCCGAGAATTTATTGACTTCCTTTTAGGTTCTAAATCACATAAAAACTGGCATTTGTTCCAGACCTACCCTTTTCTGAATATTTTTATTTTCTTTAAATAGTTGTACAAAGGAGTTGCCATTCAACAGAGCAGTTCATGAATACAGTGCATCTTGACCTGTCACTCCTTTAACATTCTTACCTACCTCTCCTACCTCACCCCTTCCCTCACTTAATTTTTAGGTGATGCATTGATATTTTTTTGCCATTTAACAAAGCAATCTATGTATGCAATCTATCTTGATCTGTTCCCTTCCTTCAACATCTTTGCTCCTCTTTGACTCACCCCTTCCTTTATTTTTCCCAATTCTGTGGCATATATAATGTATTCTTGTCTCCATTCTACACCTTTCCTCCATTTGTTCTTCTACCCCTCCCCCTCCCACCCACAAGTACCCATTTCCTGGTACCTATTTTGTTGGACTTTCACTTGGTCTTTCTAAAGGACTACACTATTTGAGCTTTCCATAGAATCTATTGTAGCCTATTATACTTCAGTTAATCCATTTATAACCCCTTGGATACCACCTACTGTGTTTACTTATAGATTTATAGACACATTCTAGCTCCCACAAATGAGGGAAACCATGCAACCTCTGTTTCTCTGGGTTGAGCTTACTTCCCTATTTAATATAATTTTCCAAACCTTTTCATTTCTTTACGCATGGTATGATATCATTCTTTATGATAGATGAGTAGAATTCTATTGTGTACAAATATCACATTTTCTTGGTGCATTCAGCACATCCCCACCGGTATTTGTTGTTAGTTTTCTTGATAATGGCCATTCTAACTGGAGTGAGATGGAAACTCAGTGTTGTTTTGATTTGCATTTCCTTTATGGCCAGAGATGTTGAACATTTCTCCATGTGTCTATTGGCCATATTTACTTCTTCCTCTGAGGAAGTCTCTAAGTTATTCACCCATTTAGTGTGTGTGTGTGTGTGTGTGTGTGTGTGTGTGTGTGTGTGTGTGTGCCTGCCCTAGGGCTTGAACTCAAACTTAGGGCCTGAACATTGTCCCTCAGCTTTTTTGTTGCTGTTGTTCAAGGCTAGTACTCTATTACTTGAGCTACAGCTCCACTTCTGGCTTTTTTGGAGTGATTAATTGAAGATAAGAGTCTCAAAGACTTTCCTGCCTGGCTTAGCCCTATCCTTCTTATCCTGTTGTTTTTCTTCATGGCACTACCCAACAGAGATCATTGCTTATTTATTATCTGTCTCCTGGACTTTAAGCCCAGTAGAGCAAGGACAGACTTTGTCTGCTGTGTTCATAGTTGTACTCCTAAGGAATTTATTAAATACTCAACAAACATTTGTTAAATATCTCTTGCCTTTTTAGATTCCCAGGTTGAATATCCCTAGTCCTCTCTGATGTAGCACACATGGCCTGGTTTCTTAATGATTCTTATTCCAACCTTAGAGACTATAACATACAACACCCAAATCCAAAGGGTGTCTGAAGTGATCTGTTCAGAATAATTGGACTATTGTTTCTCTGGATAATGACACTCATAAACAGAACCAGTTACATAAATTGTGGGCTATACTATAAGGTTAAAAAAATGTGGTGCCCCTATTTAAAACACATGGAGAATTTCAAGATGGGAATTGAAGAGCACTTATAAAGCCTGTTTTTTCCTGAGCTCAGGTCCTGTGAAACTGTACAGGGCACACACCCATGAAGTTCACCCTGCTGATGCTCACCTCTGAATTTATAGTGTGTCATGTAGAGAGTAAGGGCCTACAAGAGGAATTTGAACAGAAGTGACATTTCAAGTTAGTTTGTTGTTTGCTCACTCTAGGTCATAAACAATGTGGAAAATACGTATAAGTATTAAAAGGCATAAAGCCCTGCTCACTCCTGCTACTGCCTCTTCCCTGAGGTACCCAGTCCAAAAGCAATCAGCAGTCCTTTGGTTAATTTCCTCCTTTCTGAGTCATTTTCCTAAGTAATATTTTAAGGTGGTACTTCAGCTACCCTCTTGCGTTCTGTTTGGTTGGTGTGACATTAAAGGGGGAGGAGAGGGGTTTTTTAAATGCATATTTAAGGGAGTTTGACCTGGGAGGGAATACCTGGAGCAGATGGGGTTTGCGTGGAGGGATTAAGATGAAGGCAGAGCTAGAGCTTGAGAGCATGGGGTGGAATCAGAAGTGAAGAGACCGTTTGGGAGCTGGAACCACTGTGCTGAGAGAATGACCACACTCCACCCTTCTCCACTTCTTCTTTCTCCAAGGTCTAGCCAAGTCTTGGTAGTGAGGGGTAAGGTGTCTACAGAGGGGTGAGCGTTGGGAGTTCGGTGTCAAACATTGGGAGTTCTCTTTATCTCCACTACTACTCTAAAGTGAGGCATGTCTTTTCTCCTTCCAAGGCTTAGGTGCGGTGTGCTGGGCAGCCCTGAGCAGGGGCAGGCAGGATCATTGGGGGACTCCCCCCACCCACCCCCCATCCTCGCCCCACTGGCAGGCACCAGTGATGTGAGAGTTCCCAGCGTGGGAGGCACATGCCTTTAGGGATTGGATTTGCCCATTAGGTTGGTAATCCCCAGTGCCTGGGCTGGCAAAGGAGAGAGTTAACATTGTCACTGGATCCTTAATTGTGCGTTTCATGAATTTTCATGTTTCCGCTTGCAAGCTTAATGTTGCTTTCTCGGTGAGTTTTTTTTTTTTTATATATACTTGAACATAAGAGAGTTGTAATTACAGAGTGTTGTGGATTGCAAAGGGTGATTAAAATGGATTTTGTGAAATCTGAAGCTTCCCCCCACCCCACCCCGTGTGAGCGCACACACACACACACACACACACACACACACACACACACACACACATGCACACACACATTGTCCATCAGTCAGGGGAGCAAGTCAGTCTGAATCCCATGAAGTTTAGAGAATTGGGATCTGAAAGTTATGAATTTTCTTGATGTTTTTCCTCCCTGGGCCCTGGCACTGTTCCAAGACAGACAGCCCTCTCCCTACTCTCCCCTTCCCCCCCCCTTTTTTTTTTGCTGCCTCCTCTGTCTCCTGAATGGAGTCCAGCTCAATCCCTGACCCCCAGCCAACTCTGACCCTGAGAGCAGGCTGCTTTCTCACTCTAAGAGACAATGGGACAGAGAGTAGTGCTTTTCTTTGTGTTGGTACGAAGCTATTGCTCTCTTTGATTACGGCCCCAGCCAGCCTCTTTCCTGGTCACTTTGAATTGAAGCCTGAAGAACTTGGAAACCAACCAGGGTAAGAACTACCATTTCTCCATCTCTCTTCCTAGGACAAATCAGTGCTTGATGGATGTGAGATCTGATCTTCTCTACTCTCTGCCGTAGTATGAGTCAGGAGTGAGCTTGCTGGTGCTCAGACCTGGGTGGGGACAGTGACTAGAAGGCTTCCTGGAGGAAAGGACTGCCTCAAATCGAGGAGGATCCTGGTGGGATCTCTGGAGGTAGGACATCTAGCCTAGCTAACTTGGAGAATGAGCCTCTCGACACCATCGGGTCCTCTATGACCAGCAATGGAACTGACCTGGCTGGAGATGGGTGTCATATGAGAGCTGGAAGGAACTAAATATGTCACCTGAACTTCCATTTAAATAAAAATCACACTTTACTTCAGCAAGTCTAACCCTGTCTAGCAGAGCTTCCACTGGCCCAGGCTGGAATATGCTATGTCTGCTCCAAACAGAGCCTGGAATCACCACTCAAAGCTATGTGTTCTAGTTTGACAGGGAGATAGGGAGACCTGTGAACGACCTGCCCAGCTGTGCACAAGTCCTAGAGCTGCATGAAGCCAGAACTCTGTTTTTCCTAATGTTCTTTTCTTTTTCTCTATGTCTTTACTACCTCCTTTGTGCTCCACCATACTGAACCCTGTCTGGGTTTCCAATAATGATACAGGTGTGTGTGTGTGTGTGTGTGTGTGTGTGTGTGTGTGTGTGTGTGTGTGTGTGTGTGTGTGTGTGTGTGTGTGTGTGTGTGTGATCAATTAAGGTTTGTATTTAAGTAGAAAAGTCCTCCTCTCTGCCCCTCACCCAGGGACCAGAGGCAAAGTAGCTCATCAGCCACCTACTTCTCCGGCTCACCCCTGGCCTTTCCTACAATGCTGTATCTCTACAATGATCTCTATCACCTGAGTGCTTGTCTTCCTCTATTGACCATCCAGCAATTTCCTAACAGCAGAACCTGGCCAGCCTTTCCCTGCCACCATTAGAGCCCCTCAGGTGCACCCTTTTCCTGCGGGATACCCGCTTCTAGTACAGAGGTTTTTGGTGCATGTGTGCTACACAGCTGGGACTCTCAGGCAGTTCCTTCTCCAGAATGTGGGTCCCCGAGGGCAGGCCTGTCAATGTATTTCATGCCCAGCACAGGTTCTGGCCCATGCAGGAGGCTCCAGTTTAGTTGTTACTGAGTGGATCTGAGACTGATGCTGGCGAGGATTATAGATTCTATTAAAGAATTAAAAGGCAGGAAAGGGTTTAAAGCAGACAGAAAAAGATTATTTGAAAGTTGAAAGGAAGTGTTCAAAAGGTTAGTAGTGAGACCCTCTGTTCAGGGAGGGAACCCAAAGAGAAGGCCAATAGAATCCTTTCAGAGGATGATTTCTGAAGTAAGGGGTTCCTCCTAGATTTCTGCCCTTGGTATTTATGCTGTTTGATGTCCTGTGCATATGCCACCCTGACTATTTTTATTGGTTGGATGGGGCATTATGGGGGGGGTGGCATTATGGGAAGAAGCGTTTGAGCAGGAGCCCAAGGCACTATGGGAACAAGAAACATCATGACAGGCCACATGCTGTTATCTGCCATGGGTTATATCTGCCACTTTAAAAAATCCCCATCTGCCTAACAGTTCCTGCATTTCTTTCCCTCAAAATGTTCATGAACATGGGAGAGCCTGAGACCCTCTTGGTATAGGAGTGAATGCTGGTGCACTAGGAAACCTGTACAACAAAGGGCCCAGGGCGTTTTCTAGGCACTTTCCTGGTTAAGGGCTGTTTCTCATGTTTCACCTATATCCTGGACTGCAGTATAACCCCTTCTGAAGCCAACACCTCTGAGCTATCATGCAGATCAGGAGCTCTGTAGAAACTCACCTACCTGTCTTTTACTGCCTTCCTGAAATGCATATCCCCATCGATGTGTCTGTGTCTGGAGTCTCTTCTTCAACGTATGCACCCTGAAAATCCAAACAGGCTCTCCTTTCCCCCTCCCGGGCCAGCACTGTTACCTAGTCCTAGTCATACTGTTGATGGGGAGGTGTGGCAGCTGCTAAGAAAATGCCTATGGCCCATACCTCCTCCTTATTTCTGAAGCATGGACCCCAGAGCTACCCTCCCAGGGTGACTAAGGGGCTGCAGTCAAGTCACAGGGGCATAACTGTGGATCCCCTCTGCTGGAGGATGGCTAGGGAGAGGCTCCTATAGCCAACACTGTCACCCAGTCCTCTGTGTGCTGTGTGGGTTGGTAGGGTTGGGAATGTGCATGGCAGTCTGGCAACAATGGGTAAGACTTGATCCACTTCCTTCACTGGAGGGCTGCAGGTAGGAGAGTGTCTTCTAAAGTGGAGTGGGGATCAGGTTGGTGATAATGGAGTGCACAGAGCATCCTGCCAGCAGAGTGGACAAACTTATCACCTTCAAAGGGGTGATAACATTTTCACTAGGCCTTGGGCTGGCAGAGGGACGTAGAATACCTGCCTAGAAAGTTTGACACCGAGAGTTCAAATCTTAGTAATGTCAGTTATATATGTACATATGCATACTGGTCCTCAAAGCCTAAGTAAGAAGTAAGTAGGAAGCCACTGCAAATAGCTTAGGGTCAGATTATGGGAGGAAGTGTGTAGAAAAACAGGATTGAAAGCAAAGGAAGAGGTGACATTGTCCAAAAAAAGAAATATACTCATACCCAGCTTATAAAATGGTAACCGCTCTTCCTAACACCTCTCTAATGACAATAACATTGTAGGGTATGAATGATCTTATTATATTGCTTTAATACTACTGCAACCTTATGAGCATCCCCATTTTACAGCCAAGGGAACTAAAGCACAGAGAGTCAGAAATATCCAGTCACATAGAAATAAATGATAGAGTTAAGATTTAAGGCCAAACTTTGCTGAAAGAAAGCAGTGTTTACTGTGGTCATTCCATAAATGGAGAAGGGATTAGAAAACCTGGTCTCAGATCCCAGCTCTACCTCCTGACTAGCCCTGTGATCTTGGACAAACTTCCTTCTTCCAGGGCTTCTTTACTCGAGCACACAAAGTGACCATACTGCCAGGACTGGAGTATGGCTCAGTGGACAAAGTGACCATACTTGCTCCATAGTTTAGAATGTTCATTAAATGCAGTATGTGTGAAAATGCCATTTACAAGGGAGGCATCTTATAAATGTATGTAGCATCAAAGACACTAAATAGACACATCCTGGCCTCAGGGAAGTAAGGGCTGATATCACCACTGGGCAGCATTGACTGGGAAACTTCCCCCAGGAAAATCATCATCTTCTTCATTATTCTCACCAGGGTATAGTGTTGAACCCCACTGATTCAGGAAGTTGGCTTGCTTTGATTGGATAGACAGGAACCATAGCCTACTGTGGTTGGATACACAGCAAGCATGGTCTGTTGTGATTGGCTACGCAGGGAGTATGGTCTGCTGTGATTGGATGCACAAGGTCTCCCACAGCTGAGGGCCTTCTAGCTGAGTCTTTTTTTTGGGGGCGGGGGTCCGGTCGTGGGGCCTGAACTCTGGGCCTGGGCGCTGTCCCTCAGCTCTTCAGCTCAAGGCTAGCGCTCTACCACTTGAACCACAGCGCCACTTCCAGCTTTTTTTTTTCCTGCTTATGTGTTGCTGAGGAATCGAACCCAGGGCCTCATGCATGCAAGGCAAGCGCTCTACCACTGAGCCACCTTCCCAGCCCCTAGCTGAGTCTTGAATGAAAAAGCCAGTGAGAGTGGAGACGGGAATTAGGAGAAGCAACGGCTATTTTGGAAACTAGGCTAGCTAACCATTGAATTTCCAAAGAGAACCCAGGGAATTGCCTATTTGTATTTTTTTCTATTATTCTATTTCTTTGTAAAGTTTAGTTTTTTATTGTAAAGGTGATATACAGAAGAATTACAGTTACATAGGTAAGGAAATGAATACAATTTTTGTCAAAATGTTATCCCCTCCTTCATTTTCTCCCGCTATCCCTCTCCACAACTCGCCCCCACAAGTTGTAAAGTTCATTTCTAACATAGTGTCTTGTGAGTATCACTGTTGCATTGGTTCACCCTTTGTTCTTTGTTTCACCATTTCTATGATTCCCCTTCCCATCCCCAGATCAGATAAACTTAAATACAATACAAAGGGTACTGAAATGAAAAACAGTGACAATAGAGAGTAAACTCAAGGGGGTAAAAAAAAATGAAACAAAAAAGAAAGAACTGCATAAAATACACTAAGAAAAAAATTTAAACCTCTTGTTTCCATATCTTGGAGTTCATTTCGATAGCATCATTTTATAAGGTCATATGTACATAGCTATTATGCTGTTGTGATCCTCTGCTAGAATTATCCTAGACATATACTAATTATTACAAATGAGGAAAACCAGGCAGCTTGTGTTTATTTGGGTCTAGCTTACTTCACTTTATATGATTTTTCCCAAATATTTCCATTTCCTCATGAATGGGGCAATGTCATTCTTTCTGATGGAAGCATAGAATTTACTTGTATGTGTGTGTGTGTGTGTGTGTGTGTGTGTATGACCAATAGACACATGAAGAAACATTCAATATCTCTGTCCATATATATATCTATATCTATCTAGCTACATATATATATATATATATATATATATATATATCACATTTTTCTTGATCCATTCATCCACTGAGGAGCATCTGGTTTGATTCCATATCTTGGTTATGGTAAACAAATTCTCAAAGAAACAACCACCCCATTAATAAGTGGGCTAGAGACTTAAAGAGAAACTTCTCTGAAGTGAAAATAAGAATGGCCAATAGACACATGAAGAAATGTTCAACATCTCTGCTCATAAAAGAAATGTAAATCAAAACATTAAGATTCCACATCACCTAAGTTAGTATGGCCATTATCAAGAAAACTAATAATAACAGATGCTGGTGAGAATGTGGCCAAAAGGGAACGCTACTGCACTGTTGGTGGGAATGTAAACTTGTTCAACCACTCTGGAAAACAGTATGGAGGTTCCTCAAAAGACTAAACATAGACTAAACATAGAGCTCCCAGCAATCCTACTCCTGAACATTTACCCAAATGATTACAAACAAGGCCACACTAA
This sequence comes from Dipodomys spectabilis, assembly GCF_019054845.1. Classification (NCBI taxonomy): domain Eukaryota; kingdom Metazoa; phylum Chordata; class Mammalia; order Rodentia; family Heteromyidae; genus Dipodomys; species Dipodomys spectabilis. The sequence goes on from NW_024870680.1 coordinate 10,593,172, forward strand.
AGCTATCAGTACAACTATGTTCATTGCAGCATAATTATTCTGTTTTAATTATGATTCTCATTAGTGTCCTCAAATATATTAATATCTTCAAATACATAGTATCCTCAAATATATACACACATGTGTGTGTATGTACTCTTGTATGTACCCTTGTATTCACAGTACAGAAAGCAATCCGTTATGCCTAATGAGGACAGTACAGCATAATGACTATGATATGGGTTCAAATGTCAACCCTGCCAATTGTCTAGGAGTTGGCTCATGGGCAAGTTAATGAACCTGTCAGGGCCGCCTCTTTCTGAAATATGAAATGGAAAGACAGTCACAGTGACTTCCCCCAGGACTGTAGAATGAACATTTCAGGTTTCAGAAGGTTTTAGGGCAGTAACTGTGGCACAACCCCTCTCCCAGAGGAGAGACTATAAGTTTATTTGATAAATAAAAAGAATAGTCTAGATATTTAATCTTCAATTAAAGAGTTTTCACTTTCCTCTTAGTGGCTCCCCAAAATACCATAAATGCTGCCATTTATTTCTGCTGTACATTACAGCTTATTTGGCTGTGGTAGAAAAATAACAGCAACAGAAGACAGAGAGGCTCAGGAGCTGTGGGTTTGTGTCCCATCTTTCCTATTACCCTGCAACTGGGATCTTGAGCAAGTTACTATTCCTCTTTGGAACTTCATTTTCAGGTGTATAGATGGGAGATTGAACCAACTAATATCAAAGAACAGATCCAGCCCTGAGCACTGGGTGTTGGTCATCTGACCTGTGGCTTCACTTCGGGGGCAGAGAAGCGAAGTCTATGACACCTCTCCAGCCTTCCGAGCCTCCCTCAGCTCTCCCTTTCCATGTAGTCTATGGAGTCCTCAGGAAGGTGTTGGGTTCTCACTATAGAGTTGGAGATGCTCCTTGAGACGATGAAAGCTTAAGTGGTCACTGATTTCTCCATGAGTAGTTGCTAAGGGTACAGCTAGGACTCCAGCCTGGATCTGCCTGTCCCCAAGCACCTCCATCTCATTTGCCTACAATTCTTCCCTGGTGGATGGCTTAAGAAGGAATGGGATGAATGAATGAACAAATGAACAAAGGTGCCATGAGTTAGTTACTTTGGAAATTCCTCCCCATTCTTAGAGCTAGACCTGAATTAGGATCTAGCATGGCTTCTTACTAACTCGGTGACTTGAGGGCAAATTATTTAACTTCGGCAGGCCTCAGTTTCCTGTTTGTAATAGGGAGAGGCTCAGATATAACCCTGTGAAGTATTAGCATAGTGAATAAAATCTAGATTTTTTTTTTTTTTTGGATCCGGTCGTGGGGCCTGAACTCTGGGCCTGGGCGCTGTCCCTCAGCTCTTCAGCTCAAGTCTAGCACTCTACCACTTGAGCCACAGCGCCACTTCCAGCTTTTTTCTTTTTGCTTATGTGGTGCTGAGGAATCGAACCCAGGGCCTCGAGCATGCAAGGCAAGCACTCTAACACTGAGCCACCTTCCCAGCCACTAGATATATTTTTAAGTGGTAATATTACTTCTCTATGGATTTACAAAAGGGTTTTTTTTTTTTATTTTTCATACTTTATGGAAAAGAAAATGTCCAAATAAAAGTTGTCAACTTCTTTCTCTTTTTCTAAGTAAACCTTTAGAATGAAATTAACATGTCCTAGAGACATGAATTTATAGTAGGAAGTTAAGTCTGCCCAGCACGTCGTTCAGTTTGTTCTCTAAAGCCTCCAGCTGCCTGATGACCTTCCTCTCACAGCATGTAAGAAAGACTTCTTTACGTCATACCATGGGACTGCAAACAGTTATGGGGCTGGGGTTGAGTTGGCTCACTTAGCAGGTCCCTCCAGCTCTGGCCTGATACAATAGAAAAGGCTTAGAACTAGGCATCAGTAGATGTATATAAATGTGTGTGTGTGTGTGTGTGTGTGTGAGAGAGAGAGAGAGAGAGAGAGAGAGAGAGAGAGAGAGCCATGCTAGAGCTCAAACTCAGAGCCTGAGCTTTGTCTCTTAGTTATTGTTGTTGCTTTCCCCACTGAAGACTGGCACAATACCACTTGAACCACAGGTCTTTTTCTGGCTTTTTGGTGGTCCATTGGAAATAAGAGTCTCATGGAGTTTCCTGACAGGGCTGGCTTGAAAAGATCCTCAGATCTCAGCTTCCTGATTAGCTAGGATTAAAGACATGGTGCCTGGCTAAGAGATGTTCATCTCCACCCCTTATTTGCTCTATGACCTTGAACAAGTCCTTTCTGTGCCCCAAAACTCAACATATCCCTAAAATGAACATAATAACCCTGCTGAGCCAGTATTCCAAGAGTGCTGGCAGAATCAGGTTCACCAAACAATAGAACTTGTACTATGGCCCATGATGGACTGTTCACATATACTCCCTGTGACTCTGACATCTGACCCAAGGGAAGACGGCTGAGGGCAGAAGTAGGAGAAGCAGAGAGAATCAAACTTCTATGGAGTGACCCCTAGGATATGTATTTTCACACATCCCTTCTTCCTGGTCTCTAGATTATTGTAAGTTTTTACCCAATATCTGAGTGGACAGGGGACTCAGTAGCATGTCATTGTAAGCTTCAGCTCAACCAGTCTCACAAGGGAGCAGTAACAGAAATGGGAGTGGTATGAAACCAAATCTTCTTTATTGGTTTTCATACCCATTATTAAATACATTGAGCTAGAATAAAAGAGTGACTTTACCCTTTAAACTGAATTGAGGTTGGTTGGTGGCTCACACCCGTGCCATATTAAGTTGTGGGATCCACAGGTATCATTACAGAATTTAATTCGGAATTGTACCTTAATGCATGTGCACATGTGTATCTATCTAAGGCCTTTCACAATATTTCATTTTAAAAAATCGTGTCTACAGTGAAAGCCTTGAGTGGCAGCTCTATGAGACCCAGGTGACTCCAGTGGGTGGGGTGGGGCTTCAGTCCTACCCAGGATGCTGACCACAGTGCTTGGGACCTTGGGAAATGACATGGATCTTTCCACCTAGGTAGTCATTGGCCAAGCCACAGGGAAGGCCCTGGCTCCTTCTCTGCCCTCTCTGCACCTGGCAGAGTGCTCTGTACATGTAAGATCTCTCATCTGAGAAGTGACCCCATCTTCTCAGCCAAAGCCAACCGTAAGTGCATATTCTCTGACCCACTAATCAATGTCTCATGGATTAAAAATAGGCAGAATATCACCCAAAGGCATTCTCAGAAAGATGCTCACTTCGGAGGGCGAGGAGAGCCTGGGTGTCCAGCTGCCCAGACTGGTTCATCAAGCATTGCTCCTCCAGTGAAACAAGGACCAGATGCTCCTTGAACAAGGTGTCACTTTTTGCTGATCCTTCTATTTACATTTCCTGAAGCAGCTGGGCTATAGGTACATAGCACTATACTCAGCCTTTTCTGTGGATATCTAGTGAAGCTTTTACCCAGGCTGCCCTAGAATGGCCATTCTGCAGATCTTCACCTCCTTAGGAGCTAGGATTACAGGCATGAACTACTATGCCCAACTCACATCTCTATTTTTTTTTTCAAAATGATTGCAGGAGCAAACAAAAATGGAGGAAATGTTTGGAAGGGCAGTTACAAGCAGACATGTTAATGGTGACTCTTTGAGTAGGAGAAACACAGAGAATCCTTACTACATTTTTCCTTTCTGTATACTGTGCCTTTATTTAATCAAAATTCTCTCTCATTCCTCTCTCTCCTCACCCATTTCTCTCTCTCCTCGGTCGTATTGGTCAAACCCAGTTTCTGGTACGTGCTAAGCAAGTGAAAGTGTACACAGTTATGGCAGTGTTTTATTTGCTCTTCTTCAGAGGGCTATTACTGAATGCGTGGTGTATCTCACACTTGCTAGCATCATAGAACTGATGCCCTGCAATAATGTATGCAAGTGATGCTTACAAGAACAGCCTTGAGGGTTGAAAGGCATCAGAAGAAATCAGTACTTCCTCCCAAGGGCGGAGCATTGTTGCTGGGTTTTAGAGATGCCCCATGTACCCCACAGCACTACCAAACTCTGGGGGCTGGTAGAGCCAAAGGTGGTGCCGCACCAGTCCTGCTTGGATAGGAGAAGGGAGGCCCAAAAGGCTCTCAAAGCGGAAGCTTTCTAGTAGTAGTAGTGGTGGTAGCAGCAGTAGTAGTAGTAGTAGTAGTAGTGGTGGTGGTGGTGGTGGTGGTGGTAATAGTAGTAGTAGTAGTGGTGGAGGTGGTGGGTAGAGCAAAAAGAAAAACAACAACAAAGAAACCATCTGATTTCCATTTCCTGGAGTTTCTTTCTTTTTTTTTTTTAATTTTTACCAGAGCTTTAATTAATAATGATAATTTTCTAGATCTGAAAACAACACATATCAGAAAAAAAAATCAAGTAGCTTTCATACTTTCTTTTTTTTTTTGACTGGCATGTTTTGGATTTTTTTTAATTTTAATTTTTATTTTTTGTGAACACACTGTACAGAGGGGTTACAATTACACGGGCAGGTTAATGGGTACATTTCTTATCAAGCATTGCAGCCTCCTCCTTTGTTTACCCTTCACATCCCTTCCCAGCCTCTCCCCTCACCCCTCGCCCAATCCTCCCCCCCCCCCACCAAGGTTGTAAAGCTCATTTTTGACATGACAACTTGTACTTCTCATTGTTGCAACAGGTCCACCTGTATCCTTAAACAGCTTATTTTTCCCCATCTCCTCTACAAGTTATACTGACATCAAATATAGTGAAAGCAGGGGTTATACTGTGGGGGAGGGACATACAAAGCTACAAAGAGATAATCTTATAAATGCGTTAGAAACAAATGCATGAAAGGAAAAAACAGTAAAATACATATCTAAGGATTCATTTTCCTAACATCACATTATCTGATCTTTTCCGCTTGACTCATACATATACTAGATATTACAAATAAGGGAAACCATGGGACCTATGTTTCTTTGGGCCTGGCTTACTTCACTTAATATAATTTTTTTCCTGGAGTTTATTTCAAGAAATATTATTTTGAAAGATCAGATGCACGTAGGCATTGCACCTTCATGTTCCCCTCCTGAGTATCCTAGAGACCTGTATAATTGATCATGTCCCGGCGTACTTTAGATCTAGCTTTTGCATATGAGAGAAAACATGAGCCATTTGTCTCTCTGAGCTTGGCTTACCTCACTTAACATGATTGGTTCTAGACTCATCCACTTCCCTGCAAGTGACATAATACTATTCTGTCTGATGGCTGAGTCAGAGATGTTTTCTCTGGACAGGACTTGGTGGGCTGGATGGGTGTGGAGTAGAACAGCAAAAGGAATTCCAATGACCATGGTATAGACTGTATGACAGACACTAGTCTCCAAACTTTATGTGTCATTCCTTGAATCCTCTCTGCATTCCATAGGCAGGAAATAAGAAAACATTTCACAAAAGTCTTAGCACAAGTGCTCTCAAATTAGGGATGCTACCTCACCAGCACATGCCAGCCAAGAAGGTAAACTCCATGTTTTATGGTAAGTACCATGTAACTTTGCTAGAAAGTTTCAAAACACTGATAACAGCAATTGAGTCCTATTGCTCCCATTTCTTTCTCCACCTCATGAAGGGGAGACTATATTATATTAATATTTATAGCCACCATATTTATATGCAACTTACTTGATTAGATACAGTTCTAGGCAGTTTGTATACAAATTTAATCCTCATAGGGGCTCTCTAATGTAGCTATTATAATTTTGCCCATGTTACATGTAAGGGAACTAAGATCTGGAAAGGTTAAATCACTTGCACAAGGTCATACTATGCTCATGCCACGGTGGGAGGCTTCCAGGATTCAAACCCATACCGTCTAACACTGGAGTCCAGTTCCCAGCCATGATGCTTACAAAGACTCTTGTCATAAATCTTTCTGGAACTGGAAGACAGCTGCTAAGTGTACTTTCCACCTGTTTTGGCTGGAGTAGTAGAACTTGATTCTGTTCCAGAAACCCTTGGCTGAAAGTTATGCCCAGTCAGAACACAAATGCCTCACATTTCAGGAGTACTGTATGTCATTTTTAGAGGACTTTTCTGCCAGGTGTAGTTCTGGTAATAGTTATCCTGCCGTTCTACTATGTTTTCTGGTTCACAGAGCACCTTCATTTGCATGTTCTCAGTAAGTCCTGAATCAGCCCTGAGAGGAGAGTAAGGCAGAGCATCATTTGTCACCTAACATGAGGAACCCAGAGAAGTACACTCTTGCTCCAGGTGACTCAGTCCCTCTGGGTGTAGCTGTGTCTAAAGTCTCTTTCTGTTGATCATCTTTGTCAGTGGATTCCAAGGTCAGGCCAACAGAGAAGCTGGAAAACTATGATCCCTTGTGTCAGCATTTAAGTAGACCAAGGTGGCATGCCATCCAATAATTAGAAATAAATTCAGGATTACCTAAGACTTTCATTTACTTCTATTCTTAGATATTGTCAAGAGACACTAAATCTACAGCAAAACTTCTTATAATCTGCCTTTTCTCTATCTTTCTGCTGCATCTGCCGACCTCAGCTTCTGCTTCATTGCTATAAAAATATTTAGTATGACTTTTTTTCATCTATAGCCAAGAGTAGGACAAATGCGGATAGTTTAAAGAATGATGATAAACTCTGGTGGCCCTACTGCTAACCTCTGAAGCTGTGAGGCTGTCATAGCTCTTCCTGTCCCTGCCTCCCTTCCAGGTATCAACCCTCCTAAAGTTACCTCTGCTCTTTTTTTTAATACATGTACTGGGGCTTGAACTCAGAGCCAGGCTGGTTTTGAACCATAATCCTCAGGTCTTAACCTTCTGAGTAGGTAGGAGCCACTGGTCTCCAGCAACTCCTTTCTTTAGAATCCTGAACTGTTTTCCAATCCTTTGCAAGAGAAGCCTTCTGGAGTGAGGATGTGGCTAAGTGTTAGAGCTTGCCTGATACACTCAAGGTCCTGGGTTCTATCCCTGCCCAGCACCACCAGACAAGAAAGAAAGGAAAGGAGGGAGGGAAGGAGTGAAAGAGAGAGGAAAGAAAGGGGAGGGGAGGGGAGAAAGAAAAGAAGTAAGTAAAACCTATACAAGTACTCTGCAGCTCACATGCCTCTTGGGCTTTGGCTCTTACTCCTAGCCCTACTTTGGATCTAACATGATATGTTCCTGGGATGGACCTGGGGAAAAGGGACAACAGAGACCCCAGGCTGATTCCTTTCACGGATAGAGGCACTGGAAAATTAGGGACACTTGTACTAAATACTTTCTCCCTGACTTCCACATACTGGAAAGCAGCAGACGGAGCTTCTTTGTAGACTTACGCCATTAGTCAGCTGCAGTAGACTTCTCCTCACATGGAGTCCTGAACTGGAGAGGGACTTGGATTTGCACTGACAAGGGCTTCTTCGTGAGGTCTTTTATTCCATAGATACTAGCTGAGCACTTTCTGTGTGCAAAGCAACCTCATAGGTTCAGAAAATGATGTAAGCAGAAATGAGGCAGGCAAATTCCAAACCTTTAGGAATTTCCTATCTAGAGCAGGTTTTGTCTCCATACAACTGGATCTGGTCTTTGTTGTTTTTGTTGTTTGTTTGTTTTGGTTTGGATTTGGTATTTTTGGTCATGGGGCGCTGTCCCTGCACTGTTTAGCTCAAGGCGAGCGCTCTACCACTTGAGCCACAGCGCCACTTACGGTTTTCTAGTGGTTTATTGGAGGTAAGAGTCTCAGGGACTTTGGTGCCCGGGCTGGCTTTGAACCGTGATCCTCAGATCTCAGCCTCCTGAATAGCTAGTATTACAGGCGTGAGCCACCGACGCCGGGCTCTGGTCTTCTTTTGGACATTATAAGGTACTCACCATTAAAAGATGATGTAGGAATAAAATTAGACCATCATTATGGAAGGGCTTGGAAAGTGGAAACTACCTGTAGGCATTATCTTGCCCATGTAATTGTAACCCCTCTGTACAGTATGATCACAATAAAAAAAAAAACCAGCTCAGAAAGCTGTGGGTATCCACACTTGTAGTTACCCAGGATAGCCACTAGATGTCAGTGGTGTGTAGGAGGGGGCGGGGAGCTAAGGGTGATGACCTTTGGCCAAGTTGTGAATAGTGCAAAATTATTGCTTACCTTGTGCTGAATATTGGTCTAAATATTTTACCTTTGTGATTCTATTTGATTCTCAGGGAGATGGTTTTAGACATTTTTTCCCTAGTTTACAAAAAAAAAAAAAAAAAAGAAAGGTACATGGAGAAGGAAGGTACACATAATTGGCCAGTGCTCCTTTATCTGAGAGTACCAAGCCAAGATTGCCTCCATATGAAGTGTTGAACCAGAAAACATGACTGTTGCTGAGCTGCTGTGAACAATCTCTCCCGATTCATGGGGCAATAAATAGCTTCACAAATGAGAACCAAAAAGCTACCCCATAATCAAAACCCTTATGGATGCCCAAACTGGATGCAATACAGGTGTTTATTATGCATATAGAAAGGTATCAGCTGACAAGAGCCCCATGGTAGCAGCCAGGCTCCCTGTAGATTTTGTCAGATAACCTTGGAAACAGCAATGGCTATTACCAAATAGCATTTGATCTACAAAATAAAGAAAAGAAAAGAAAAAGGTCTTCGGGACCCAGCTTTAAAGAGCATAGGATCTCAGCACTGGGGGGAAAACAATCTAGGCCAGGTTGTTTCTAAACATCCCTTGAGAAGTACTGGTGAAGATTAAATGGAAAGTGGGGGAGGGTTCAAGTTCAGGTTCATGGGCAGAGAGAGGTCCATCTACATGTCCAGCCATGACACTGCATACTTCCTTGTTTTATTCCCAGAGGAACAAGCACCTCTGGGAAGGGAAGTAACAAAGGCAAAAAGACACTGCGTGTTGACCTCCATGTCCAGGGTCCTTCAGTTCATGCCCTGGCAGAGGGCATGACCCATGGGATTGGAGGCTCCAGGAAAGGTTGCAGGGAGGCCTTGCAGATAGAGTAAGGTTAAAGGCCCTGGGCCTAGATCCCTCTGAAGAAAATCTCAGCAACTCCCTTGAATGGAGCCTCTCCCAGGACATGAACTCCAGGTGCTGGAAGAAGTCAGAGTCCCTGGGAATGGCTGAGGCATGGGACTACTGAGACCTGACACAAAGGCTCCTGGATCTTGCTAGCCAGACCACATGTCTCTCTGATATCCCAGGAACCCCTGAGCTTCAAGGAGCCAGGTTTACATGTGTACCCGTCTAACAATTTACGAAATCTTTTTCTTATATGCACCATTCTCAACTGATTCAGATAAGTAATCCTTTGTAGGGAGCTCCTTTTTGTCCTCACTTTATGGTTAAAGAATCAAAGAGTTCCCTCATTTCTCCATGTTCTAATGCTGAGATGAGAATTCATCTCTCTCACTGTAACCACGCAGTGGAATTATGCAGAGATGGTAATGATACGTTCCTGGTATTCTTGATGGCTGCAAGGTAGAGCTTGTTACTCTCCCTTGACAGATAAAAGGTCTTAACCCCAGCAAGGCCTATCACTAAATATAGACTTTAGTCTTCAAGCATGATGCTCTTTCTTGCAAGAGGAAGCTCTTGGCTCCGGATGCTAGAAGCAAGTTCTGATACCCAGTCTCCCAGCTTGCCTTTAGGGTAAGTCCTCCTTAGGCAGGTGGTCAGGAGTAGATAGCAGCTAAGGGACCCCATTTCCTACAACAGGTTGTATGACTCATGCTGATTGGCCTGTGCACAGGCAGGTGCCTCCCTGGGAGTTCATTCCTGGGAGCAATGAGCAGGACTGGGGCTGAGAGGAACAGGAGTAGGGGCCATTAGAAGAGTCCTGGGGGCCGAGACAGGGGTTGTGCTAGGAGAAGACGGAAGCCAGGAGAGGTAAGTTCAGAGTGATGTGTTCAAATCCCTCTGGGAAAGGTGATTCTCATGACCCAGTGGGGATTTGACCACCGGAGCCCCACGTTGGGGTTTGGAGAGGCAAACAAATGGGTGTGGGCAGTCCAAATCAGGAACACAAGACCATCATGGGAAAAGACAACTCTGTGAGTTGAGACAAATGCATGTCCCTTTCTGATTGTGACTGAGATGAACACTTCCTTCCCCTCCCTGATGCCCCCATTATTATGCTGACAGTTGGGTTAGTCAGACATAGGCCACTGTCTGGTTTGCTGGGTTATCTGAGTATGTGTGTGCTTCACTTGCTCACCCCTACTAAATCCAGTTCCAATTCAGCTGGTGGTCCCTTACCAGGACTTCTCAGCCATCTCACATCTTGACTCAAGACTGACCAAGATGGGAATATAAGATCAGTGTGGGAGAGAGGGTTGAGGGTGAGAATATCACCCTTTCTAATCCAAGGAGGTCATGTGGTGTGGAGACACATGTGCATGGACTTAGGAAGTCCCATCTGGCCTGGTGATGTGTTTACTTTCAGCTTCTAGGGTAAACCGGTGTTCTCTTTTCCTATTCATTTCGCCAGAAGCAATTCCTTTGGTACATTTTGAAGAGGCCGCAAATACAACCTGGCTTTTGTGTGGTAAACTTACAAGGAAATTTCCATTTTCGAATGGCTGTGCTGGAGGTGGCAAAGCTACCCTCAAGTCAAGGAAGGAGAGTCAGCAGATAACTCAGGTTAGACAAAACAGGGCAATTTCCCGGTAATAGGCTCCAGCAATGAGAAAGAGACCCAGTCAGCTTTATAAACTCAAAGAAAAGAAAGCATCTCAAGGAAAGAAAGGGTCTAGCTGCCTAGCAACATCAGAACAGCCAGGGGGGAGCATGGGGGTACAGAAGGGACCCCAAGACAGTGGCCTACCCTCTGCCAGTCAGCTGCCTTCAAGTCCTCCTGTGGATCCAGACCCCCTCTCTCAAAGGCTGTTGTAAGGACTCCGTGAGACAAGACAATGATGAATATAGTAGCTTTTTCACGTAGCACATACTGAATAAATATTAGCAATTGCTATTATTAAATTTGCCATTGAAATTGTATTAATCAAAGCCAGGGCCAGATTGTGTGTGTGTGTGTGTGTGTGTGTGTGTGTGTGTGTGTGTGTGTGTGTATGTGTGTGTATAGCCACACAAAAAAATTGGATTTCCCAGAAAAAGAGATCTCAAGCATGTGAGAAAGGAGCAGACTGTTCCCTTAGAGATTGGAATATCCTGGGAAAATTTCTATAAGTTGTTGAAAATGTCTTCTCCTTGCCAGAATATTCCACAGAGCAGAAGGGACGTCAGCCAGTAGCCCAGCTGCGGACTTTACTGGGCTGCCGGTCCATATGTTTGGCTGGCTTTGTCCTTCTGGCATCCCAGTCTTGCTGGGCGGGCTGGGGAGACATCTCCTGAGGAATCGCTGCTCTGGGTGCCTTCCAGAAAGCTGCTTTGTCTAAGAGAAATAGATGCCATGGGGGAGGCCCCAAGTGCCTGGGGAACTGGTGCTTTCCAAGTGGGATGGGCCTCAGAGAATGTACGGGGTGTTCTGAGCTTATTGGGGTGAGTTTCCATGCCACTGAGCTCCATCTGCCAGTCCCCCATACAGCAGTGTTGCCAGCTCCTGAATGAGTCAACCGGCTTTCTTCATGCTGCCAATGCCATGCCGCACACCAAAGGAAGCAAGAGCCATCCGGACAGTAGAGATTTGCTAATTCCTTACCACGAACCAGCGCAACACCAGAACATTTTCCCAAGAAGGATTGCTATCAGAGCAGGTCCCTGGGTTAGGCAGGTAAACAGTCCCTTCATTAAGACAATTGTGGAAAGCCACATTGTTTCTAAGAAGCAATGTTGGGTTCCTGATCTAGCCTCTGACTCCACATGTATAACCTCTACATGAGCCATAATAATCATATGACACCTCCCAGACCCTCGTTGGGTTAATCCAGGCTAGTCAGTTATTAGAGACGAAGAAAGCCTAGGGAGCTTAGAAGCAAATGGAGCCCCCTGGTCTTCTGCTTACTAATTAGCTGTGGATCATTTACTCCTCTGAGCATCTACAAATCACATAAACATACTTTTCCAGGTTACTAAAATAGTGATAACAGAAAGATCGAGAAATCTGCAGGGCAGGTATCTATAAGTGGCCAACCGCACTGCCCTTGCAGGTTATGAGGAGGTTATGGCTTCTGGGAGCCCTAGGGCGACGGCTTCCCTCACATGAGGAAGGTTAAGCTGGCCAACTTAGGGACCTCAGGCTGAAAGAGGCCCTGGGAGGCCAACAGGTCTCAGAGCTTCTGGTCAGGCGTGGACACAATTCTGGCATGAGAGCTCATCCTGTGTCATAAACTCCCCTGAGCTGGAGGCTGCCATCTTTCTCATCACCCACCGGCGTGCCTGGAAGAGCATGGAGGAATGCACAGGAATGTGCCCCTTCTACTGGCAATTCAGGCCGCTTCCACTTCATTAGTCAGGAAAGACATGCGGGCTGTGGGGTGCTGCCAAAGGAGGCCAAATGTGAAAAATAGAGAGGTGTGAGTGTCAGAGCTGAGTGATCCCCACCTGGGGCATCACACACAGGCACCCCGCTTCCATGACCCCATAGGAAAAGGGGTGTCTTGCCTCCTCTAAAGGATTTCCAAGTGGAAGGAAGACTAGCTACAGGGCTCCTTCCTTAGGCCTGAACCCCATTTCCAAGAATAGCCTGGCCTCCCCACTCCCTCCCCAGCTCTCTGCAGGGCAGACTGGAACAGATCCGGGTTCTCCATCCAGTCCTTTTGACCCATCCCTGGACCGTTAGGGAGCTGGTGCAGGGGCGGATCTGGGACAGCCTGGAGCCACTGGCAGCCTCATAAATCAGGCCTAGCCTTTGAAGCCACTGCGGGAGCCTTGGGAGAGCTGAGCAGCCTGGTCATAAGGCAGGAGCTTTTCCTCCTAGCCTGGAGTCCAAAGGCTGACCAAGGCCTGATTTACTGAGGCCTCAGCCCAGCCTGGTAGGGGAAGCCCTGGAAGAATGAGTTTGCCCTCTGACCTGCCTTCCAGGCAGGGAGGGAGACAATCCGAGGTATCTTTGGGGGAGTCACCTCTCTCTGAGTCTGTGAAGACACCCTCCACCACTTACCAGCCCTTCCAGAATTTGACTCTCCTTGCTGAGAAAATTCAGCTCTTGGTTTCAGAAAAGAGCAAAAAGAAGAAACCTTTCCTAAGCATCCCGGAAAGAGCCATCATAAATGGCTGAAGGTCCATGTCCCAGCTCCACTGCTGACTGGCCAGCTACTTTCAGGCTTTGCTCTCTTTACCTGTCACAAGGGATGAATAGATGGCACTGGCATAGAGCTGGTGGCCCAGATGAGTGAGTCAGCAGAGACTAAGCACACTGCACATGACCACCACCTTGTAGGGTCAGCACTCAGAGAAGGTCCTCTTTCTCCCTCCCTTCCCCTTTGTCAATCCAAACACCCAGACCCCATGCTTGGTCTGTTGTGCGGGCTTGCCTAGAAGGGATGCGTGAGATATTCTCTGGTTATCACAAACTTCCAGACCACGCTTGACAATGGAATCCTGCCACAAGGGAAATGTTAGGTGTTTGTACTGCCCAATCCATTAGCCACCTGTGGCTCTTACGCTTTTGAACTGTGGCTAGTGCCACTGAGGACCTGATTTTTAATTCAATAATCTAATTGGCAATGAAAATATAATGAGTTGCATGTAGCTGGTAGTTACTATGGTAGACCAGGAAAAGGATTTGAAGACGTGGCTCAGTATTAGCCCAGGTGTATGACCTTGGACAAGTCCAATCACCCTGCCCCTTTATTCCCAGTTTCCTCATCTGTAACTAAAGGCTGTTAATAGAACAGTGAAGAGTAATGTGCCCTGATCAGAATGTATCTAGAGATATTCACAGGTTCGTGATGCTTATTTAATGTTTATTGCATTGAGAGCAATAGAAATGCTGGGAGATGGCTTTGGGACATTGGATTTCACCTGTGAGACAATGATGCAGTGAGGGGTGGGGAAGGAGCAGGAAGTATACTTCCAACCCTCCCCCAGAATTCTCTAAGCTATCTTAACTCTGGCTGGGTCTCCTACTTCCTTGCTCCCATGGTTTCTTGTATATCCTTTGCCTCAAGGACTTTCCACACAAGAACATAAGTGGCTCAGGATCCCCTCACACTTTTCTGCCTTATTTTGATCCATAGTGTTTGTCCTGAGATAGCATCTGATTAAAGGCTGGAGCCTCTAGAAGAGATGGTGGCTTTAGAGCAGGACCCTCAGGGACAGGGCAGCAGACAGAGAAAGGAGGTCTACTTCACTTTCCTTAGGGCTGGCTTGTATACCTTACACATGTCACATGGTCCCAAGATGTCCACCAGAACTGATCTATATGGCTAGAGTAAGAGGGAAATGAGTGGCACCAACCACAGTCCTTTCTAGCTCCTTCTGCCTGTGAACTTCCTTTTGCATCTTGGTGGCTAGGATTAAGTCACATGGTTGTCAGTAGCTGCAAGGGAGGCCAGAAAATTGGGTGTCTGGCAAAAAGGAAGTAGTCTTGTGATTGCCTTAGCCAAGTCCTTCCTTCCCTGGGCTGAGCATGTTGCTTTCCCAAACAAAACTGGTCTTGGATTTCCTGAAAAGTGGGGTAAGGAATGACTCTTGGGGTGGCCACCAACAGTCCCTCTACAACCACATTATTGCTCTGTAACGTATGAAGCACTTTTGATCTGTGATTCTGTTTGAGCTGCCCAAGTGTGTAAGACGGTGGGGGATTGTCATCCCCTTATTTCAGATAAGGAAAATGAGTCTGTGAGAGGTAAAGTAACTCACTCGCTCCAGGAAACAATGGACCCAGGGCTAGGACTCAGGGCTAGGACCCAGTTTTCTAGATCCTTAAGCCACCTCTATGAGCTCAGTGAAAGACCTCAGCTGAGGACAGCAGTCAGAAGTCATTTAGCTGTATATCTCAAAAAGCAATCTTTCTGAACACCTGGTCCCAAATAGGTGTTTAGTCAATGTTTTGCTGAATTTGTCGATTGATGCCTTACTTTATTAATTTATTAACTTAACCCTTAGAACATGGGATAAGAATAAAAGGGCAGATCTGAGTCTGTGTATGTGCTAGGTCTTCTGAGAACACATCTAGACACGATGGATTCTCCCTCATGACAAGCTCAGTTGGACATTGTAAATGAGGAGGAAGGACTAATGACTGTTTTCTCGTCTCCATCATTCTCTAAAGTAGTTCCACTTAGTAAATATCCTAGTCATTGTACAGATGTGTAGAAAACATGTACTCACACTTACGGCTGCAAAAATCCATCTTCCAATCACACTGGGTGGTCCCTCGGCAGTCCCATCTAAGTCCCATCTATATCCATGGGACCTGGCAGTTCAGGGATTGTGGTAAAGTTGAGAAGGATGGACATAAAGAACAAAAGGATCATCCCTCACTTTCCTCCAAGGTTCACCATCCTTTGAGCAAGATATCCACATAAATAACAGACACCAAGCTAATGTGTACAGCCGAGAAGTGACAGGACACTGAAGCAAAGGAGTTAGGTGTCCTATGAAACTTCCTTCCAAGGAAGGAAGACATCAGCTACAGCTCTGCGGTGAATGGGTTCAGGTAGAGGGCAGAATGTGTGCAAGGTTGGGAGCCAAAGAAGACAGGCGGGCAAGTCAAAGTGCCATTAAGTAATAGATACATGAAGAACAAACGGAGGTAAGATGGGAAAGGTACCAACAGGCCTCAGGATTGAAGGCCTGTGTTGGAATTCTCCGGTTCATTCAGTGCTCATCAAACCCGTGTCATAGAATTCACCTGTGAGTCTCAAAGCAGATTGAGTAGATTTTATTTAGTGCAGCCTGAGATTCTGCATTTTTAACAAGCTCCAAACAATGCTGAAATCACTCATCAGGGCACCACACTTGGAGCAGGCAATCGGGAGCCATTGAAGGTTTTAAGTGGAAACTTTATTGTAGTCTCATTTCCTTTTTAGAGAAGCCTCCCGAAGGCTATAAAGAAGCTTCCACGGGATAAAAGAATGCACCCAAGATGATAGATTGATATTTTCTCTCCTTCCAAGCCTTATAATAGTGTCTAGCTCATAACAGGTAATCAATAGATACATGTAAGAGGAATAAATTAGCCATTTATGATAGACTTTGTAAATGAGAGGAAAAAAAGAAAAGAATAGATGAGTAGGTTATCCCAAGCCAATATGCCAATAGTACATAAATCACTCATTTTGGGAAGTCCAAATTTAGAATGTGCCCTAAGGACATGGTTTTCTAGCTTATTTTAACCAAAGATATGATTACTTAAGTGAAATCTCAAACCGAGGACCAATAGATAGATTACATAAAACATAATGAAGTGCCAAGATTGACCTAGGGATGGGGGCCCTGGCACCTGACAACTTACTCCTTCCCCTTCCTCCCTACTTCCAATCACTGGCCAACTTCCACAGCATTGGGCTCTCACTAGTCACCCCCCCCCCCCCCCGGGGCAGCCTTTCTGCAGAACCATGGGTAAGGATGATGTTTCTGGTTCTCTTTCCACTACTGGAGTACTATCAAATAAGGCCATGAGAGCTCATCTTGGCTCACATGAGCTCAGAGGGACCTAGCCCAAATAAGGCCCTCAGGAAAGGTGAAGACTGGAGGTAGATGGATGACCCAGCAAATCTCACGGATAGTTTGACTTTCTCTCAGACCCATCCCCCAAGTAAATTACCCTTTCCCTCCCAAGCAGCAAGGAGGGTGAGCTGAGATTTTTTTAGAGATAATAATTTGTGGTTTGTATCCCAGTGTAGTCACTGTTGCCAGTGTGCAAGTTGGGTGAGATATGATTAATAACAGGACTGTAACAAGCCGTCCCTTTAGAGGGATGCAGTGCAGAATAAGTGGGTTCCTGGATGCACGCCGTGCTTTCTAAACCAGGCAGCCCTCTCCAGACACTGCTGCTGCCAGCCTACAGCCTTGCTTCAGCGCAAGCATCTGCACATTGCATTTAAACAGGAAGCATCAGTCACGCTGACAAATCTCTGTGCCCCCAGGTGGTATTCCTAACCAGTTAGAGGTTTGGCATTTATTCTCACATGCTTGTTGTTTTATTTTTCAAATAGCCAAGTATTTAAATAGCATCCACTTGATTGCTTCAGTGGATTTGTAGCCCTTGTCTTGCATGGGGAGCAGGGGGAGAGGGGATCTTCTCCTGGGGCGGGTGTCCTCACAGTGGCTGTGATCTTAGGGGAGGGACACCGGGAGTCAGAACATGAGATGAAGTCCCACTTCTGCTGCTTGCCAGCTGGGTGAGCTTGCACATGTAGCTTCACCTGAAGAAGACTTCTTTTGTGCCATGAGAATGACACATATTGAGGTCAGGGTTCCAAAGTCATAAATATCTGTTCATGTGACATTCATCACCTTCCTGTTATAGCTCAAAACCTTCAGATTCTGTGTGTGTCTTGAAATCCCCACTTCTTTACACATCGGCGGTGATTTAGGACAATTCCTTGCCTGTCTGCTACCTAGTTTATATTAAATGGCAAGAATATGGCAAACAGATACCTACTGGGTGCCCAGGGAGTGGGGACCACCACTTGTAGTGTTTGTTGTTTGCTTTGTTTTTTGGTTTGGGTTTTTTTTTTTCCTTTTGTATATTCAGTATCGTTTTTGAAAGGTCTGAAGTTAGCTGTTGTGAGCTAGACTCTAGACAGGAGAGTGTGCCCTGTGCTTCTCAGGACAGTAGAGGCTCAATGGAAGCAGCATGGTTGACAGTAAGGTAGCAACTATAAAGTACCTGATCCGGGGAAAGTTCCCAGCACTGTGCTATCTAAATGTAGCCACAAACTTTCCCTCTGCTGAAACCTCTCAGGTTTGCCTGTCATAGACCACAAGAGCTAGCCCCATGCATTTTTCTAGATCATGTTAGAAGTACTCTCCAAGTCCCTTCCAGTTCCATGTAAGCTCGGACATCTGACTTAAACACTCTCCCTGCACTCTTGGGTGGGAAGAAGAGAAAAGCATGCAAGTTCCTTCTCCCAGCAATGGCTAATAAGTCATGGGGGCTGTGACCCCCACACTAGAGGCTACATGGGCTGCTGTCCAGTCATGTGGGCTGTATGTGAGGCCTGGGCCACTCAGAGGTTAATCCTGCTCTGTGACGCTCCCTGGGAGTGACACAGAGCCTAAAGCAATTAAAACCCTCTCTTTGAAGGTGGTTCAGGTTTCCGAGGGAACAGGACTGCACAGTGGCCCAAGGTAATTGCTTCAGGGATTTCACTCCTCTCCTCCTTCCTGCCCAGAGCTGGAGGAGAGCTGGGGCTTTGTCTGAGAAGAGTCCACCACATTGTCCTAGGCAGGATACATCAGATGCCTGTGTGGGTCATCAGGAAGAAAGAAAGATAGAAAGAGTAGGGATATAAAGAACTGCTCTTCTCTTAGATAAGGAGGGCCAAGTCCAGGATGACTTGTGCACAGTACGTGCCTAGCAATACAGATGAGGACGTGCACTCAAAGCCAGTGTTTTCTTGGCTTTCGTAGAACAAGAATCAAATCCTAAGAAAGCCAGGCCCAAAGAAACATAGGTCCCATGGTTTCCCTTATTTGCAATAACTAGTATATGTCTGAGTCAAGCGGAAAAGGTCAGATAAGTTGATGTTAGGTGAAATGAACCCCAAGATAAATATTCAAATGTTTTTGCTTTCATGCGATTGTTTCTAACATATTTATAAGATGATTTCTTTGTTGCTTTGTATGTCCCTCCCTCATGGTATAACCCCTGCTTTCACTGTATTTGATGTTGGTATAATTTGTGGAGGGGAAGGGAAAAAAACAAATCGTTTAAATAGGGATACAGGTAGACCCTTTGCAACAATGAGATGTATAAGTATGTTGAAAAACAAACTTTACAACTTTTGGGGGGGAGATGGGAAGGAATGGGAAGGGGAAACAAAGGAGGAGGCAACAATGCTTGATAAGAAATGTGCTCATTGTCTTGCCCATGTAATTGTAACCCCTCTGTATGGTATTTTCACAATTTAAAAAAAAAGAATCAAATCCTGTATCACCTTGAATCTCAGCACAGATTGGGGCATGCAGTGTGTTTCTAAGAAATGTTTGTTCAGTGACTACGTAAAGGAATTCATGGTAAACAGAGACGTTTATATCTCGATATAATGGTGTGAAAGGGGTGGAGAGATCCAGACTTGCACTGAGCTAGAGTGAAATGAAATTTTTATAATTACTTTAAGAAACAGCCAAGTGCTAGACTGCTCTCAGTGCTCTGTCTATAGTAACTCATTCAGTGATTCCCCCTTTTCTCATCCAGCAGCACTAACAGCAAGGCAGAATTTGTGTCTCCCCTTTGAAGAAGCGTAGAGAGGTTATGTGAAGGCCATGAACCAAACTGGGGTGTGACAGAGCTGGGGTTTGAACCCTGGGTGTCTGGCTGACTGCAGAGTAGGTGTTCTTGGCTGTCATGAGCTGCCTGCTCTCTGACAGGGAGATAGAGGTTCTGGTAATTTTTACTTTGCCTCTCTCACTGAGGTGAGGTCTCAGTGATATTTGAGAGGTGGTGAGATGTCCCACTAAGAGCACTGTACATACCAGAGTTGTTGCTGGCTCACAGAGGCCAGGCTGGGCCCAAGATACTATAACACACACACACACACACACACACACACACACACACACACACACACACACACACACACACACACACACCAAGTTCCAGTTCTGGAAAGAGCAAACAGCCATCCCATCCCCACCACCTCCCTCCACCCCCCTATGCAATAGGCTCCAATACTGGCACAATTAACTGAGGTTAACAACCCAAAAAGAAGCAGAATTGATGGGGTGGCAGACAGAGTTTCTTAATGAAAACAAATTTAGGACTACAATCAAAGGGAACAAAGTAAGGGCCTGGCCCCAGGAGGTCCTAGCCACTGTGCCCCAAGTGTAACATTAGCCAGCAGACAGGCAAGGGCCCTAGCTGCCCCGTGAAGGGTCAGACACAGGGCCTCCAGGGAGGCTGCAAGACATGGTAGTCACCATCGGTCTCTGCTTTGCCCATCAGAGCCTGAAGTGCAGACTGGAGCCAATGGAGGAGCCAATGCATCTGGTGGCTTCTGGGAAGGTAAACAGATGCCACAGCTAGATCCAGATTCCTGGGGCTGAGTGGTTAAGAACATTCTGAGCTGGCCTCTGGGTAGTGATCAGCAGGAAGGACTAGACAATGGGAAGCGGGACCACAGTGCTTAGAGCTCCCATCTGTGTGTGCCGCACTAAGGGCAGCACGCAGAGCTTTTCCATGTTTCGGTATCTTCTGGGTGGTTTTGTGTTTGGCTTGGATGCCCCACAGGGACACAGGGCTGGACGGTACAAGTTCACGCAGGATTTGTGCTAGCAGGCTGCCTGTGATCCCACTCACAGGGCCAGAATGCTTCTGCTCCAGCTGGGAGCTTGTTTTGATCCGAATTCTCTTAGCATGGGGTTTGGCATTCTTAAGACATGTGGAACTCATCCAACAGCATTCCCTCCTAACTGTGGGGCAGTTATTCATTTCCTTGTCTCTCTCACCCTTGGGAGGTATGGAAAATTTAAGGGCAGACCTTTGCACTCTGAGGCGAAAGAACTGGGTTTCATCAGAGGTCTGGTTCCTGTCTCTCACTAACCGTGTGTGACTTAGAAACTAGATACTTCACCTGACTGAACGACAAGCCTTTATCTCACACAGGATCACAGCACCGCTCCTCAGGGGGGAGATGCGCTCATTTATTAAGTGTCTACTGTTTGCAGGGCTAGAAATGTGGGACTCCAAACTGAACAAGAAAAACACAGACTTCATCTGTATGGGGCGTGGAGCATATAATTGAGCAATTCATTAAATATAATTTGGATAAGTTCTCCAAAAGAGAGAAATTTCTATGCTTTGAAATTTTAGTTGAAACTTTAGTTTATTTAAGGTGCTTTGAAGGTCTGGGCCTCAGTTTCCTCATCCACAATATAGAAATAATTCTTGTACCAGGTCTTTGCTATAGAACATCTGATCCTAGCAGACATAACTTCAAGGGATCATTTGTGCATTCCTGTTTCTAAGGATCAATGATTTGGGCTGGAAAGAGTCAGGTGGTTTAGCTGTCTCTTCAACCATGTGCTTACAATCCAGTGGGAGCTCATTGGCTTAGCACTGTATCTCTAATAACAAGTGGGCTAGCCTTGTGTCCATACATGATGGCTATTTTCCCAAAGCAGCAGGAGAAGTCAAGCCAAAGGGCCCAAGGAATTTTCAGTGTCTGTTAATTGAGTTTGCTAATATTCTTCCTACCCATTGGCCAGGGCAAGTCCTATGGCCAACCCCAAGCCAATAACACAGAGAAGTGAGATTCCTCAGAAACCATTACCATAGCCATTAGTTCCACAGCTACCGAACTCTCTGGTGTGTCCTGAAGACATATGATGCAATTCCTGTGATGTTTGTGTTAATACTCATAACCACAAGTAGTAGAAGCTCAAGAACTTGTAGGCATATGATTTGAGCAGCTTGCGTCCTTACTGGGAAGGAAGGAAAATAAATGCCAAGGGACTGGCAATCTACAAGACATTCTACAATGTGTGGCTAGATATTATAAGACACCAGAGCAATCTGTGTGATCATGAGACTATATCAAACTCCAGTTTTCAACTCTACTGTTTCAAAGTGTGACCAAAAAGAAGTGACTCAGAGGGAGGAATAGAAGTATTTATTCTGAATAAGGATTCAACATTTTTTTTTGGGGGGTCCGGTCATGGGGCCTGAACTCTGGGCCTGGGCACTGTCCCTCAGCTCTTCAGCTCAAGGCTAGCACTCTACCACTTGAGCCACACCGCCACTTCCGGCTTTTTTCTTTTTTTTTTTTTTGCTTATGTGGTGCTGAGGAATCGAACCCAGGGCCTCAGGCATGCAAGGCAAGCGCTCTACCACTGAGCCATCTTCCCAGCCCCCAGGATTCAACATTTGTATCTGTTGTTTATTGAGGAGTTGTTTGGTGCTAAGCACAGAGTGAAGTATTCTCATGGGCCACCTCATCTAAACTTCAAGATAACTGTCAGATAGTAGGTACTATACCCATTGTAGAGATGAGGAAAAGGAAGCTCAGATAGTTTATTTATCCCAAGTAGCACAGAGAGTAGCACAGAAAGTACACAGTAGGTTCAACATCCCAATCCATGTATGTCTCACTGAAAACACTGTAACTGGAGGAAAAAATTGTGCTGGGTTTTTCTTTGGAGATTTTTTTTTTTTTGCCTGTGCTAGGGCTTGAACTCTAACCCTAGATTCTATCCATGAGCTTTTGTGCTCAAGGCTAGCACTCTACCACTTGAGCCACAGCTCTACTTCTAGCTTTTTATGATTAATGGGAGACGAGTCTCACAGACTTTTCTGCCCAGGCTGGCATCTAACTCAGATCTCAGCCTTTTGAATAGCTAGGATTATAGGCATGAGCCACTGGCACCCAGCTATTTTTTTTGAAATTTTTATTGAGATTATTGTGGTGAACAATATGGATGGAAAGAATGCCAACACATTCTGTGTACCTTTTACCCAGTTGTTCCCAGTGGTAGCACTTTACAAAATTACAGTAAAAGCACATATTACAACCAGCATTACAATTAGCATTGATTAAAAAAAAAAAAAACCTGTTCACTTTATTCAGAGTTCTCATTTCACTGGAACTTACTTGAGTGTGGACTGGTTTGCTATTTGATCATGTGTACAGGTGACTACATCCAGTCAAGGTGCTGAACATTTTCATCACCACACACACCCCCTCCTATTGCCTTGTATAGCCTTACATATATACCCGTTTCCTAACCCCAGCCACCACCAACCTTTTCTCCATTTTCAAAGTTCTGTCGTTTCAAACATGTTCTATAAGTGGAATCTTGTAGTATTCAACTTTTCGTGATTTGCTTTTTTTCACTCAGCATAATTCCCTGGAGACTCATTAGTATCTTATTTCATTTTTTTTTCAACCATTGGGAAGTTTTCCATGATACTCCACCATTGATTTAACCAGTCCCCTGTCAAAGAACATCTGGACTCTTTCCAGTTCTTGGCTATTAGGAATAACACCTCTGTGAACATTGTTGTACAGGCTTTTGTGTGAACATAACTCTCCATTTTGGAGGGCTAAATGCCCAAGAGGGCAATTGCTAGCTTGTACAGTAATTGCATGTTTCGTTTTCTAAGCAACTGCCAAACTGTTGTCCAGAGGGCCCTACCATTTCAAATTTCTACCAGCAATGTATGCTGATCCATTTTCCCTGCATCCTTGTCAACATTTGGAGTTGTCATTTTTTTAGCCATTCTGATGGGTATAATGATAGTTCATTATTATTTTAATCTGTCTTTCCCTCATGGCTAATGCTATTGAACACTTTATGTGCTTATTTGCTATCTGTATATCTTCCGTGGCAAAATATCTATTTATAACTTTGGGCCATCTTCTAATTGAAATATGTGTTTGTTTATTTTATTGTTGAGTTTTGGGAGTTCCTTCTGTGCTGTAGACACTAGGATTCTTTTAATACGTGGCTTGCAAAAATTGACATTCCCCCCCCCACACACACACACACACACTCTGTAGTGTGGCTTTTCATCCTCTTAAAATCATCTTTTGCAAAGTAAAAGTTTTGAATTTTAGGTACAATTTGTCAATTTTCCCTTTGGAGATTGTGCTTTTGATAAAAGGCCTGCATTTTAAACCACTGTGTTCCATTGCTTTCCAGACTCTGGGGAGAAGTAGCCTTGTTCTAGGGAAGAGAAATTCCCATACTTGTCAGTTTCTAAAGCACCAGGTTATGGCTAGCAGCAAGGCTCTGGGAAAAAAAAAAGTGAATTTCCTCAATCCCAGTAGATGGTGTACAGCCAATTTTGGAAGATAAAATGTAGCTGGATTCTGGTGGCTTGCACCTATAATATTAACTATTTAGAAGGCTGACATATGAGGATAAAGATTCAAAGCCAGCTCAGACAATAAAAAGTCCATAAGACTCATCTCCAATTAATCAGTAAAAGCCAGAAGTGGAGATATGGCTCAAATGGTGTAGCACCAGCCTTGAGCGAAAAAAGCCAAGTGAGAGTCTGAGGCCCTGAGTTCAGATCCCAGTATTACACGCACATGTACACACACACACACACACACACACACACACACACACACAGATGAAATATGTTAGGGGCAAGTTCATTGTCCTCAGACCCAGCAAAGGCTGTCTGGTGTCTGTGCAGAGACATAGTAGAAGGAATGCAAGCCTGAGATAGGGCTTGAACAACTGCTACTCCATTAAGGGTAGAATGCAGAGATTCAGAGACAAAAAGCTGTCTATGTCCTGTCTCGGAGCTCAGGCTTCTTCCTGACTCCCTGTTTTTTATTTGGGGGACAGCTGCATGGTTTTCTGCCCCCACCTCCACCCCAGCCAGCTCTTTCTCCATTCAGACCGCCCCAGAGAATTCCTTTCTTTAAAGCACTTATAAGACTTAATTACCAATGGCAAAGTCCTGTGGGGCCCTGGATGAAAGGCACAGGAGCAGTGTGAGGCTTGATTAGGCGTGTAGAACTCCAGGCGCAATTAGCTCCACGAGAGACTGGCCCTGCCTTTATCTGTCTCCAGTTCTGTGTGACTTACAGCAGCTAATTATTGAAATAAAAATCGCCTGGCCACCCAGCTACTGGCAAGAGGGCACTAATATCCACTAAGTCTCCCTTTAATGATGGGAAATGGAGGCAGCTTCAGGCAGTTAGGGTTTTCCCATCATTATGGGCCTTTTTCTCCACTTCTTTTGAGACTTGGGTACCCGGAGGACACAAGTGAAATTCTGCCAAAGTCACTTCTCTTTGCCTTGCCTTCCTCGTGACAGGCCTTTCTGGAATACCTTGGCTAAGCAACCTCATCGTCTGTAATGAACCCTTTTAGCACCTCCCTAAGGGCTGTTGTAATCATTGCATACTACTGAACTCCTGGCCTGTGGTAGTGGGGTTTAAATGTATGTGTGTAAGTGTGCATGGTCGTGTGTATTCTAGGACATCAGGGCAGTCCTCAGACAGAGATTAAGTATGACCCCCACTGCTCCATGTGGGAGATGAAAAAAAAAAGTCTAAGGCCAGGAGAGGAAGCAGGAAGTCACTGACAGTTCCTAACTCTGCTTGCTGAGATGTAATTGAGTCTTAGTCCCTTCCTCTCTAAAACATAAAGTCCCAAGTGGCTCTTGGTAGCAACATTATTAGCCACCTGCACACATCTGGGGGCTTATATGAACTCGAGGGAGCAAATTTGCTCCAATAAGAGTGACTTGGAGTCAAAGGGCAGGACTAGGCCTGTGGAGGGCAGGACTCCTGGCCACCTGAACAGGACACAGGAGGAAGCCGTCAGTGTGCAGAGCAGTAGTATTCAAGCTGCTCTGAGCTCTCAGCAGGCAAAGACAAGATCAGAGTGCTTTGTAGCCAGGCATCTAAGCATTAGATGGAGACCCTCCTGTGGAGAGCTATGAGTTTTTATTCATTTCAGCTCAATCAAGCCAACCCTGGCTGCCACTAGGTGGTTCTCAGCATTAGAGGATGAGTCATGATGTAGATCCCACCAAAGAAGTTTGTCCCTGCTCAACGGGTCTTCATAAGATGGAGACATGAAGCAGAGATAGGGAGGGTCTTGCCCAATGACATCCTGTCTGTGTCAAGGGCCTCTGAGAAGCCCTAGATAAGGGATGGAAGACCATTGGGGTGGAGGGGGGGCACTTCTAGCCACTGCTGCGTGGATGCAACTTGAGGGGTATGATTTTTAAAATGGCAAATTCTATCCTCTGGGGCTGTCTTTCCTTTGTCCCATCTTGAGCCTTGTGTCAGCTTCCAGTGAGATCTGAGCCCACACCCACTGGGCAGCAGTTCTGAGCTTTGCCAACTCTGTCCTCAGAGCTTAATAGCAAAAGGCCTGGTAAAGAGAGTCATGATAGATCCTTCCCTTTCTGATCAGGTTCTGTGGGAGAGTATAAATACTATATGCACATGTGTATGCAGATGCACAGACCCGTACACAGATACACATACCAGGCCCTGGGTTACAGATGGTAACCCAGTCAATCCTTGCTGTCCTCCCAGCAGTGACTCATTGGAGGAACTGATGGTGATGTCTTGATTTCTGTCTCTCTGTCCCTGGGATACTGTCAGTGTCAGGTGTGCCCAGGAAAACCCGGAGCTTTACTAGCCATACAGCAACCCTGGGAAGGACAGGATCCTCATCTCCACTTCATAGATGAAAAGACTGAGGATCCAGTAGAGAGAGAGGCTCATGTATGATCACAGGACACCTAAAGCTCACGGGAGGAGCTTTCACCCAAGTATATCTTTCCCAACTCTGAAGAGATTGCAGATGTTGAGGGCTGAATTCCCCTCTACAGTGGAGACAAACCCGTAAGTGCCAGTGTTGGTCATTCTCTGGGTTAAATTATTTTCATGCCTTCCTCATTTCCATCCCCAACAGTTTTTCCTAAGAAGGTCTAGTGGTGACTAGTTTTCATTTTTGCTTTTTTGGTGTGTGTGCCGGGGGGAGGGGGGGGTGAGCGTGTGAGTGTGTGTGCTTGTCTTGAGGCTTGAACTCAGAGCCTAAGCACTGTCCCTGAGCCTTTTTTGCTCAAGGTTAGCACTCTACCACTTGAGCCACTGGTTCACTTCTGGCTTTTTAATGATTAATTCGAGATAAGAGTCTCCTAGACTTTCCTATCCAGGCTGGCTTGGAACGGAAATCTTCAGATCTCAGCCTTCTGAGTAGTGAGGATTGCAAGCGTGAACCACCAGTGCCCAGCTATGACCACAGTTTTAAAAGCAAGGATGCACAAGGAAACTGAGGCTTACAGATGCTTGGTGTTAGGTGTCTGGTCAAAGTGTGCATAGTAGATCTGGGATTTGAACCCAAGGCAGCTCTTCTAGATCTATGATTTTTAGCATGGAGTTTTCCTGCCTCAATGGAGTAAAAGGAAGACTGATATGTAAATTTACCTCTGGGAGATGCCTCTCAGCACCTAAGTTCCAAAGTGGGTCTTGC
The DNA here is from genome assembly GCF_019054845.1 of Dipodomys spectabilis. Lineage (NCBI taxonomy): Eukaryota > Metazoa > Chordata > Mammalia > Rodentia > Heteromyidae > Dipodomys > Dipodomys spectabilis. The sequence goes on from NW_024870680.1 coordinate 10,620,155, forward strand.
TCGAACCATTAGGAGGCAATATTTTGATTATCCTTCCTAGGAGCTGGGGCCTAAATGGCAAAAAATAACTCCCTCTAACTCCCCCCTGCAGTTACTTAGAGCTCAGGATATGGCCTAGTTGAGAAGACAGAGGAAAAAAAGGATCTGGCCTCTTCCTACTGCAGAGTTCATCCCTAAACTTGTGTAGGCTGAGGAACCCTTTGTTGTAAAACTTAGTATCTCTAAGTTTCCAGATACCTTGAACCAAGCCTGCTTCTTTGAGAAGCTGGCTCCCTTCAGGCTCTCTTCTCTACACTTGGCAGAGAGGAAGCTAAGTTGAAGAAGCCACAGTTTGGGACTTGGCCACTGGACAAGGTAGGTGTTTATAAGCCTCTTTCCCGTCTCCTACAGTGTGAGCCTAGGCTAACTAAGCCCATTGAAAGTCAGGAAAAAGAACTCTTTTTTTTACAGAGTTGGCTCTTCCAATAAACTGGATTTCAGCATTGATCCTTGGAAAGAGAAAAGAGGTTCCTGCAAGTCAGCTGAACTGTAGAAGAGACAGGCAATGGCCCAGTGTCATTCATGAAAAAAAAAATACCATGTTCTTGACAAATAGTCAGCTTGGCCTGAGGGCTGGTGGTTCTAGCAAATAAGAAAGTCAATGGGATGAGCTTCCCTGGGGAAGATGGTGAATGCCTCAGGAGAAAGAGGGATATGGAGGACATCGGGCTGCCCCAAGATGTGTCCGGGAGGTTCTGGTTCACACCTGGAGAGGGTCAGAATGAGCCCTGGAGTGACTGCCGCTTGGTCTGTCAGAGTCAGCTCAGAGGTCACAACCTCCAGGCAGCAGAGGCCTGGAGTTAGCATCCCTGTCTCCATGCCCGGCTCTGGTTCTTCTTAGTGACCTTTTTGCTGGGTCACCTGCAGGCATGTTTGTGCTTCCTATGACCCGGTGGGCACCTTGAAGACCAGGGTGTATCTAATCCAGCTCCTGGTTTCCAAACGGAGCTCAGGAGCTTGTCAAGCCTGATGAGAGGCAAGAGGGGGCGCCAAGTGGATGTGCATCAAAATCTACCTAACTTAAGGCAGGGGCTTGGAATCCATAGCAAAGAGGCACCCTCTGATGAGAGGACTGCGGGACATAATTGGTCCCAGTCATCAGTCTGAAGGGGCTGTTTTTGGGGAGCAAAGGCATATGATTCATTTTCTGGAACCCTGAAAAGAGGACCGCAGCCTATGGAAGAAAGGAAGCTAAAGAGGGGTCAGATTTTAACTCCATAATGGAAAGTACAGGCTGGCAGGCAGAGCATCCCCGCATGGAGAGTCCCAGAACTAGATAGCATGTGATCATTCAGAGATAGGATCAAAGTGGGGTTGGGGGGGCCTGAAGAATCCAATAGGATATGAGCCAGCTGACTGACCTTTGATGTCATTTTCAATCTGAACACATTTTTCTGACTCTAACATACCACTGTGTATGAAATGGTTTTGACTAGTGGATGGTTTGGGAGAAAGGAAGGCTAGACCAGAGATCTGGAAAACACAGACATAGTAAAAATCCTCCTGTTGACTGAGGGCCTATTGTGTCCCAGATCCCATGCATGCCCAACCCTTGGAGGGGTCAGGCAGCTCTAGTAGAAGCCCTTCTGGCTCAGCTTCAGAGCCACCTGCCTTTGATACCTCCAACAGAAGGGCAAGATGGCTTCTGTAGGCAGCAGTACCATCTGTCACCTGCCTGCCAGCTGCTAGTTGGGGATATCCCCACAGCCAGGTTGGGCACACAGCCACACTCCAGTATACTCCCAGAAAAGCCCTCTCCCTGGCCGTGTGTGAACTTCTGTACTGGGCCTTGAGAAGCAGCTGTGAAGGCCCTTTTGTCTAACCCAGGTCAGGGCTAAGCTAATTGTTGAAAACTAATTCCACTCCAAGGGAAAAAACAAATAGGTAACTTGAAGGCTAGGAGAGATGGGGAGAATGATGGAAGGGCATGATATTAATCGAGATGCATCGTAATCATACATGGATATGTGGAATCTAAACTTCTTCATATAGCTACATAAAAAAGTTTAAGGAACATTAAAATAAAATAGGACAAAGCAGAAAAAGGGGTATGCATGGGAGGAAGCCAGTGTAGGTTATGGGACAGACCTATATCTGAATTTAGACTCTTGTAGCAATCCCCTGAGTAAGGGCATACTATGTCTAAATGCTATTTCTCTGCCTGTAAAATGGAGAAGGTGTTAGTGACTCATACCTGTAATCCTACCTTTTCAAGAAACAGATCTAGAGAATCAAAGTTCAACAACAGCCTGATCAGAAAAGTTCACTAGATTCTATCTCCAAAATATCCTAGGCTGGATTAGGCTGGGCTCGTGGCTTAAGTGACAGAGTGCCATTATAGCAAGGGTGAGGGCCTGAGGGCAAATCCCAGTGCTGCCAAAGAAGAAAAAAAGAGGAAAGTTTCAGAGGTGGTAAGGATAATGTGGGATACTGCACAATAACCCCTCATCCTTAGCTCGTTAGATATCCTCACTCTCTCTCTAGTTAAAAAGCAATGAGTTTCTCAAAGTGATAAGGCTGTGGGTTCCAAAGAGAAACTCGAGAGGCATAGTCTTGGGAACCTGCGCTCCAGGATTCCAGTGTTGGGTGAACGTTAGCATCACTTTTCCACCTTGAGCTTCAATTTCTAGATCCATAAAATGGGGATGAGAGTGCCTCCTTCTCTGGTTTGCACACCACCCACCGTAGCACGTGGCATACGAATAGGGGCCCTTCCCCCTCCACACTCCAGCTTAAAACAAAGGACTTACAAAACCAAACTTTGAAGAACTAAGGAAAGTAAGATTTATGGTTATATACACACCCAGTTACTACCCAGGACTTCTATTTTGTAGAACACATTTTAGCTCTGGAATATTTATGGGCCCTTTTTGACACACAAAGAACTAAAAATATCACCCCATGCTTATGTTAAGCAAAACTTATAAAACTTTAGTCCAGCAGGAGTTCAGGCAATTTCCTGGCTCATTTCTGGCTGTTCCTGAGGTTGCCAGGTAACCAGGGTGATAACAACCCTCATTTCCCTATGGATGGTGGCTAGACAGAGGTTCCTTGGCCATGCTGTACCGTCTGTGGATGTCTCCCTGCAGATGCTCCTGCCCCTGCCCCTCTGTAAATACCCCCAGAACCTGTGGGAAGGAAGGATCAGCTTTGCCTCTTGAGTTTTCTTGTTGAATCCTCAAACTGTTGTGTATTATATTCCCCCTTATCCACAAGCCCCGCACCCTAGTCATTCTTTCAGTTTAGCTCTAAGCCCCTTCAGCATTAGGGCCTCTGAAAAGCACAGGGAAGGCAGCCCCCTGCAGGACTTGTCTAGCTAATCAGTAGGTTGTCTCTGCTACATGCATTTAGGATGGAAATACATTTATTTCTTCTACTAGGCCTCTCACTCCTTACATCTCCAGCTTTATGCTCCACTCCTGTCTCTCAGAAGCCTGAACTTCAGGAAGACCTGGGCTTCTGTTTGCTCTGGTTTGTTCATCCACAATGGTCTGGAACACTGTGTTCAGACTATAGGCTGGAACCCATTGGTAATTCTATGATGTGTGTGTGTGTGTGTGTGTGTGTGTGTGTGTGTGTGTGTGTGTGTGTGTGTGTGTGTGTGTGCCCATCCTAGGGCTTAAACTCAGGGTCTAGGCACAGTCCCTTAGGTTATTCACTCAAACCTGACACTCTACCACTTGAGCCACAGCTCTGCTTCTAGCTCTTTGATGGGTAATTGGATGTAAGAGTCTCCCAGACACTTTTGGGCATTTACCCAAATGATCACAAACAAGGCCACGCTAAAGCTACCAGCACAACTATGTTTATTGCAGCATTATTTACTATAGCTAAGATATGGAACCAACCCAGATGCCCCTCAGTAGATGAATGGATCAAGAAGATGTGGTATATATACACAATGGAATTCTATGCCTCCATCAGAAAGAATGACATTGCCCCATTTGTTAGGAAATGGAAAGGCTTGGAAAAAATTATATTAAGTGAAGTAAGCCAGGCCCAAAGAAACATAGGTCCCATGGTTTCCCTTATTTGCAATATCTAGTATAGGTATGAGTCAAGCGGAAAAAGTCAGAGAATGTGATGTTAGGAAAACAAACCCTCAAATATGTATTTTAATGTTTTTGTTTCTTTCATGCATGTGTTTCTAACGCATGTATAATATTATTTCTTTGTTGCTTTGTATGTCCCTCCCCCACAGTGTAACCCCCGCTTTCACTATATTTGATGTCAGTATAACATGTGGAGGAGATGGGGACAAACAAGTCGTTTAAGGATTCAGGTGGACCTGTTGCAACAATGAGAAGTACAAAATGTCATGTCAAAACCAGCTTTACAATGTCGGTGGCGGGGGAGGGGGGGTATGATTGGGTGGGGGGGAGGGGGGAGGCTGGGAAGGGAGGTGAAGGGTAAACAAAGGAGGAGGCTGCAATGCTTGGTAAGAAATGTACGCATTTTCCTGCCCATGTAATTGTAACCCCTCTGTACAGTATGTTCTCAAATAAAATAAAATAAAATTTAAAAAAAAAAATAAGTTAGTATAAAAAAAAAAAAAAGAGTCTCCCAGACTTTTCTGGCCGGGCTGGTTTCAAATCACAGATCTCAGCCTCCTGTGTCACTAAGATAACAGACATGAGTTACAGTTACCTAACTCTGAAGTGATATTTTGATCACTGTCACCACCAGATATCTCTCAGACCGCTCCCTATTCAAACCTTCTAGATCTATCCAAGGCTGGAAAGATGAATCACAACACTAAAATGTGGGTATTAGAGTCAAAGTCATGGTCCCTCATTGGCTATGTGAACTGGATCCGCCTCCTGGGTTTCTACAGTGAGAAAGAACCCAGGTTTTCATGAAGGGGACTGGGAAGCTTTGAGCTTTGTGCTCACTGCATGCATGTTTCTTTTCTCCTTCTGTCCAGGCTTGCTCTCTATCCTCACTGACAGACCAAAACGATGCCCATGTAGAGCATAAGGTACACCAACTGCAGTTCTTACTTTATCAAAGCATTTGTCACCTGTAGTCCCTATGGCTGACATCCCAGTGGGATGGTAAGCTGTTGCCTGCTTGTCGTTGAAACAGTCTTGCTTGTCTCTGGAATCCCCAGTGCCACCATTTTTGGAAGTGAAATGTTCTCTGTAGGCTCTTCTGTGATGTTTGGGTTGTACCTAGAGAAGAGTCTTGGAAAGTTGTCTTTAGGAACAATGCTAGTGGCTAACTCTGTACCAGGGTCTTTGCACAGCTCTGTACTATGTCATTGTCAGTGTCACACAGGGCTGGATGTTCTGCCTGATTATAAACTTCAGTAGAACCTACCATTGTGTAGCCACAGTGTTTAGCCCTTGGCCTATAATGACAGAGTTGCTAGTTATTCCTTTAGTGGGCATTTATTTGCTACTTGAGCACCCCAGAACATCCTCCCCTGCTTTAATGTATGTTTAAAGTAACAGTTACAAAATTTGTTGGGTAGATATCACCAAGCAATAACAAAGATGACATTGATAGTAATCATTTTCCAGTTCTTCCTCATATCAATGTAGAACATCACAGATGACAAAAGCATCTAACAGACCTGGTCTTTTGAAGTGAGGGGCTTCTGTAGGGCCACATAGCTAAAAGGTGGCCAGAGGAGAACATGGGAAGGTTTGGAATCAGATATGTCCAGCTCTTGATTCTCTTGACTGTGATTTCAAGCCAATTATTTAACATCTCTAAGTCTTTGGCACTACCATGGAATTGGGACAAAGGTTCAAAGATAGGAATACTGAGAATGAAGTAGGCTTGAGTGAAGCCCTTAACCCATGATGGCCTGAGTAATGTGGTAGCTGTTCATCATTAGTTAGATGGTGATGACAATGGTGACTGCTGACAGACAGGCAGATAAGCTATGTCAGGGGGGTCCGGATCCTTACGGGAAACAATCCCCCAAAATGGTTTAGATGAATAGACTTTAAGGAAGAGATTGAAGTATGGTAGACTTAAGAAGCCAAGTAACCATGAACCATGTCAGACCTCCTATCTGCAGGAAAAAAAAGTGTACATTTACTGAATTGCTAGGTCAGACTTTGAGTGCCTTTTAAGTTTAAAAACAATATACATAGCAATGCCTCTGATTCAGGCTCAAAGGTCTTTCATGCCTAGAGTGAACTACCAATATCTTATGATAGGACAAGAAGGAATGAAGTACTTATTATACAATTCTCTTCACTTACTCTCTCAATGGATCTTCTGGGAGCACGGTGGATGCCCAGCCTGCCCTCAAGGAACTACACAAGGAGAGAGGCAGTCACAAAAATGGACCAGCTAGTTGGCTGTCTGTGTTGTGATGGAACATCACATCCAAAGGCCCAGAGCAGGACTGCAGAATTCATGCCCAGGAAAGAGCAAGTGCTCAGTGAAATGAAATGAGATGGTTTGGCTGAAGAAAAATCTTTGTTCTGGCAATGAAACTTAAATTAGTTCTCGTGGATCACAGAGCTTGGGGTGAGGGAGCATGCTCAGGTCACTGCCCTAACCTGGGTGTTGGAAATTCATCTGGGACAGGGTTTAAGGCAACACCATTGAGGGTTTATATCCATGTGCCAAGTTCAAATCCCTGGGTTATAACTCTGACACGACCAGGCAAGAGCTATATGTAACTATGGGCAGGATGTTTAACCTTACAATTGCTCACCTGTAATTTGCAGATAATCACAATTCCCAGGTCACAGGATTGGCATAAAATTAAAAAATGTTATCACACAGCAATGTTTAAACTAAGCACACTCTCATATATGTGTGTGTGTGTGTGTGTGTGTGATATAACATATCATATACACCTGAGATTAAAAGCTACTAATAAAGTATATTTGTTATTATTGCTCATACTGTAATTAGCACTAATATAAGTTATTAGTTACTAGTATTAATAATAGCTAGTGTTAATTGAGTACTTATTCTTACCATCAACATTATTTTTCCTTGAGGTTGGAAGGGCCAGAGGGCACAGAGACAGCAGTTGCTATAAACCCTCAAGTAAATTAGACCCAAAGAATGCTGTGGATTGAAAGCCAGTACAGGGCCACAGCAGCAATTTAGAGAGTTATAATCAGTCTTTTTAAAAAATGGAAGCGAATGAATGGGAACTGGCTTATCATGCAGTCAATCGCTTTAGTGAGCCTTTTGCTGTCTTATACATCCAAACACACCTCAGTGTGTGTTTCAGGTCTCAATATGAGATGCTTTTTTAACCATGGATTGCAGGGAAGAAGGTTTTAGTGACCCTGCAGTAGAAGGCACAATCACCGGACTTCCTTGTGATCCTGCCTCTCGGAACTCAGCACCATCACCAGGGCAGCCAGTGGAGGAGGCTGAGTATCAAGATGGCAGAGCCCAGGGCCCTGTCTTACAATTTGATTGTTATATATTCCAAGTCAAACTTCTTGCCTAATTTCCAGAGATATTAAAAAGGAAACCATGCTTATCCATCTTAACTAGGCACAGCCATAGTCTACAATGCCATCTGTGCCACTAACTTGTACAAGCTGGGCAGGAGATTGTAGCATAGAGCCATTGGTGCTCCACTGATCCTAGGGAGGATGGAGAATTGTCTTCTATCTTTAAGGCCTTTAGGTAGCACTAATAAGATTCGAAGTGTTTGCACGCTGTAGCATTTGCAGAACTATGAAGCTTTGCAGTAGACACTTGGGTTACATGAGCAATTGCAGACATGGAGTGCTAATCCAGACCATTCCCTTGTAAAGTGATGCACTTTCCTGGTTATGATATAGGGACCATTTTAGTGGGCCTAGTAAATACCTGGGATTTTTAAATTCAGGCCTTTGTGCTTACTAGGTAGGTATTCTACCACTTGATTCATTCCCCTAGTCCCTAAGTCCTTTTGATTTTACAGATAGTGTCTCTTGCTACCTCAACCTTCCAAGGAAATGGCATTACAGGTGTATGCCACCATATCTGGCTTCTACAGAACGTTTTTACAAAGAGTTTTTGGAGCTGTGAGCTAAGACCTAACCTGGAGAATATTCTGCCTTTGAGCTTTTAGGAGGGAAGAGAGCCAAGGGGCTGCCTTAGATGATTACAGGCAGAACTGCTAGTCTTCAGATCAAACCTAACCCATCAGTATGTTTGGTTTGGCCTGCAAAATTATTTTTCAGTTAAAAAGAAAAACATATATAACATTTGAGCTGGAGATTCAGCTTAGTGTTAGGGTTCCTGCTGCTTAGTAAATGTGAGGCCCTGAGTTCAAATTCAAATATTCTCATTTTTAAAAAAAAAAAGATTAATTTTAAAAAGGAAGAGATAAGGTTTAGAAAGCATATATTTTATGTTTCCATCCAGATTTCCAGCCTGTCTTAAAAATTTGCCTCCCTACCCCACGCTTTTACACTGCAGCCTAGCTGTCAGCCGAGAGCTCCACTTCTAATGTCAGATGCCCCACAGGTGTGAGACCCCAGGTGCTCCGTGGTCCTCATAGAGCTAGTGCTCTGCTGTGTCTGTAACAGGACAACCAGACAAGGGAATGCTTTGAGCATCCTCATTGTTTGAAAACTGACAATGCAAGGCCAACACTGAGAAAGTTGTAGGTTTCAAGAAAAATAAGAGCACTGTGTATCTTTTGAAGGATGTTACTGGATTTCCTCCTGGCCCTTAGGATGTTGTGCTAGCCTGGAGCTAAAAGTAGATTGGCCCATTGCAACAATGAGATGTACAAGACACTATGTTGAAAAACGAACTTTACAATTTAGAGGGGAGGGGGGAGTGTAGTTGTGGAGGTGGGGAGGGCAGGGATGGTAGGGGAAAAACAAAGGAGGAGGTAACAATGCTTGATAGGAAATGTACTCATTATCTTGCTCATGTAACTGTAACCCCTCTGTACAGTATTTTTACAATTAAAAAAAATTTTTAAAAACACCTGGAAGGAGAATGAAGATCCCAGGTGTCCTTATAGGGCAAAAGGGACAAGAGAAGCAGCTACTGCAGTGTAAGTTTTGGGACAGTAAGACCCATTATACCCCAGTTTCACAGGGCAGGGGGACAGGCTTTCTTGCAGGGACAGAGGAAGGTAGGTCTGGAGGTGACTAGCTGGAAGGATTCTTTCTTCTTTTTCTTTTAATACTTTTTGATTGTAAAAATACTGTACAGAGGGGTTACTGTTCCCTGAGCAAGGTAATGAGTATCAAGTATTGTTGCCTCCTCGTTTTTCCCCTAGCATCCCTTTCCTCCCACCTCCACAACTATACTCCCCCCCCTAAATTGTAAAGTTTGTTTTTCAACATAGTGTCTTGTTGTTACATCTCATTGTTATAATGGGTCAATCTGTATCTTGCTGGAAGGATTCTTGTATGCACTAAGAGCAAGTTAGAGTCTCTGGGAGACAGAACAGGAAAAACTCAGCCAGTTCTGGCTGTTTCTTTGTTACCTAGATAACCTTGGCAAGGTTTCAAATTCTGTCTGTCAGATGGAGGTTGGTGAGCTGCCTGATTCAAGAAGTGTTTACTAGGTGACTATTGTGCACCCGCCCTAGGTTCAGGTCTGTGGCTCATGGGTGAGAAGCCACCAGTAAGTATAGTCTGGAAGTTCTCCTAGTGAGTGGAGGCAGATGAGCAGCAAAGGTTCATACAACAGTCTGGTGGTGGTATGAGTTGGTTACTTGTGCTTTGAATCCAAAAGAGGATGGTGACCATTGTAACGTCTGGAGTCATGTGAGTAGTTTTTGAGATCATTTATGCAAAGTGATTCCCCTCCTGCCTGCATATTTACTTCACAAATTCCATGTGTGCGTGTGTGCACACACACACGTGTGCGCTCACGTGTGAGCATGTGCATGCCAGTCCTGAGGCTTGAACTCAGGGCCTGGGTGCTGTCCCTTAGCTTTTTCCACTCAAGGCTGATGTTCTGCAGCCTGAACCACACAGCTCCACTTCTGGCTTTTTGGTGGTGAATTGGAAACATAAATCTCATGGGCTTTCCTGCTTGGGCTGGCTTTGAATTACAATCCTCCTGTCAGCCCTTCCTGCAGAAGCTAGGATTGTAGGTATGAGCAAGCCACCTATGGTGGGTGAGGTGTGGGGAGGCTGGCTTTCTCTCACACATTGGAGTTCTAAGTCAGCCCCTATCCAGGCGGGGATACGCTGGGAACCACACAGGTTCAGCTCCTGTCTAGACAATTAGCATCCAGTGCTCCCGGGTACCCAGACTGCTAAGGAGCAGACAGAGCCCGACTCGCAGGGGCCTGCGTCGTGGTGGTGGTGGTAGTGGTGGTGGTGGTGGTGGTGGTGGTGGAGCAGGATTCTTCCTCATCACATCCATGGCAGGCAGGGCGCTCCAGGCCCACGCCTCAGCGTTGTCTTCGCACTCCCCCTCCCCAAAGGCTGGAGCCCACCCCCTAATCCTTGCTTCCCACCGTTCCAGACCCCCTGGCCCTGAGTGAGGCTCAGACACGGTGGGGTGCAGAGGACCCGGGGCTGGAGGAGATGGATGTAAAGGACCGGAAGCCTTACCGCTCGCTGACCCGGCGCCGCGACGCCGAGCGCCGCTACACCAGCTCGTCGGCCGACAGTGAGGAGGGCAAAGGCCCGCAGAAGTCCTATAGCTCCAGCGAGACCCTGAAGGCCTACGACCAGGACGCCCGCCTGGCCTACGGAGGCCGCGTCAAGGACATGGTGCCGCAGGAGGCCGAGGAGTTCTGCCGTGGAGGTGAGGGGCGCGCGCAGGGCGCACGGGGCCAGCCAAAGTGGGGGGCCACTGGGGGACTTTGGTCTGGGAAAAGCTTGGCCTGTGGTTCATCCTCATATTGTTGCTGCTTTCTGCTTCCGTGGCTTGGCAGAGTCTGGGAGAAGGGAAGGGGGAGAGTGGAGGGGAGGACTCGATTGTGGCACCCTCTTAGAGTCAGGTTGGTGGGTAGGAGTCTCTCTGTTGCCTCCATCTTGAAGATGACATGAGATGACTTTTTTAAGTTGCTAAGTAGAGCTAAGTGTTGGTTCTTCCTTTGGGTGTTTCGTCATTCAACAAGCGTATTCTTAGCACTTTTGGTGTGTGTGTCAAACTCTGAGACCTTGAGAGGAAGATGTTTCTGAGATGATTTGACCTTGAAACGTAATTCAGAACATAATCTCAACACCTTGACTGTCTGTCTTTTGCCTTCTATATACAGTCATCACCAAAAACTTAGAGCTGTCCTAGAATACCATTCAAATGAATCCTTCTTGCCGGCCATGGTGATGCATGGGTATACATCCCAGCTAATCCCAGCAAAGCCTGGTCTCAAAAACAAAATGCAAACAAAAAGGCTGGAGATAACTCCTCAAGTGGTGGAGCGCTTACCTATAAGCAGAAAACAAACAATATACCCCTCTTCTCCATCCTCTGTCACTGTCCAGTTCTGGCCATTACCACAATGACTTTATACCCAGTTCTGCACCTTTCAGCCACCTCTGCCCTGCACTGTATCTGTATTGTCCTGACATTGAGGCCCTGATCCTGGCACTTGGGGGTAGCTTCCCAGCTCCTTTTCTTCCTAGACATTTTTGTGTGTCCCTTGTCTGTCCATACCCTTCACTCATGGCCCAGCCCTACTGGGGCCTCAGATATTTCTATCTTTCTGCCTGCAGAGCCTAAGCAAGCCCTCTTCCAGGCCTGGCAAGTGACTGGCCCTCAGAATGTATGAAAGCCAGCCCTGAGTCTGCCTGCTCTTTCCCCTTCCACAGGCAACATTTTGATCATGCTATTTGTTTTTTACAATTACCCCAGGCTAAATTATTTGCTTAAGATCACAGAGGGGAAAGAGCAGGACACACACACACACACACACACACACACACCACCCATGACCTCATTTCTATTTCCTCCCACAGATTTGGATCCACATGAAAGCTGTCCCATTAGCTGCCTCTCTGGCTTGAAAAATGAGGGCTCTCCAGCTCTTCCCAAGCTTTGATTAAGAGCTCAAGTCCTGGCATCAGACAGATCTGGATTTGAATCCTGGCTCTGCCATTGTTATGACTCTCAGCCTTTTTACCTGTGCAAAGGGATAATAGTAGCTAATAGTAGAGTGAGCATGAGGATGAGTGAGGACTGTAAATAATGCACCTGACATCGGTGCCTGGCACGAAGCAGATGTTTCATAAATGCTACCCACTAGTCATTGTCACCTCTAAGTCTTGGTGATGGGAAAAGAGAAAATTACTCAAAGCATTCCCCTAGCTCTGTCCTGTCTATATTTGACAAAGCTCTCCTAGGCCAGATATAACCTATATGAGCACATGAGGCTCAGAATAGGAGCCCATCCTGGGTTTGTAGTTGTTGATAATGATAATAGTACTGGAGTTTGAACTCAGAACCTGGAGCTTATTAGGCAAGCATTCTACCTTTAATCTATACCTCCAACCCCAAGTTCTTTCTGGTCTTTGTAAAGAACAAATAAGCATTCACATACAGTCATGTGCAGAGTGGCTTATAAATTGCCATCCTGGATCCAAAAACCCTTTGAAGGCCACAAGGCATAGGTTATTACCCCCTTTTAGAGACAAGAACAGGCCAAGCCTGGTGGTTTATGCCTGTAATCCCAGCTCATCAAGAGGTATATATCTAAGAGGCTCAAGATCCAATGCCGGCAAGGTGTGTGTGGGTGGGGGAGCTTCTCTAAAAAATAACTAAAGCACTAAAGGTCCAGAGGTATAACTCAAGTGGTAAGAGTATCTGCCCAGCAAGTGCAAGACTGTGAGTTCAAACCAAAGTACCATAAACAAACCAACACTGAAGCTCAGGTGATCACCAGCCCAGAACTGCACAGCCAGAGGCTGAGTGAGGTGGGCTGTCAACCCATGCCCAGGGAAGAAGCCAAAAGGTCTAAAGCCAAGAGATCATGAGGTCTTCTCACATGCGGTGAAAGAATTTCAAACCACCCAGGAGAGGGGCTGAGTCTCAGCTCACTGGCCTGAAGGCCCATTTTGACCTTATTATTTAGAAACTGCATCTTGGGGAACTTGGAGGCAGGGAAGTGGTAAGGGAAGGGTACAGAGCTGCCAGCACAGAGGCTGGGGGGACGCTGGAGGTGCTAGAAGAATCTGGGAACTTGCACACCAACTAAATGCTTACTTACCAGAAAAGAAATGTTTCATGACAAGTCGAAGGTGACTGCAGCAGACTTGAGCCATAGCTCCTGCTAGCTCTCTAGACAGCCATGTCCCATTCAGTCTTTCCTCCCCTTCTGCTTCCTCTCATGGAGGCTCCAAGGGCCTGCCAGGGTGAGTCTGTCTCTGTGCTCACTTAAATTCTACCGAGCACTGACTCTGCCACAGGTGTGTGGTGTGCATAATAGCAGTTTATGAGACCCTTCCTCCCCAGGTTGCAAAGGCTTGGCTAGGAGGGAGACGCTGTTATGAAGCCATCTGTGCTGGCTTCCCCGGGCCTTCTGGGGAGACCCATTTCCCTTGCCTTCACAGGTTGTCCCCATGAATCATGAGGACCCACCTCTTCTGTCTCGTTCAGTTCTCATGTCACCTCTCCCTGCTCTACTCCCAGCTCCCACTCCTGGGTTACATCCTCCCTCCATGCTCTTCTTCATGATCTCCCTACTTTCACCCCTAAATCTCCCCCGCCTAACTGGGAGCTGTACAGCCAGACACCACACCCTACTCAGGGCTCAGTAAAGCCCCTGGGCTAGCTTGAGTTTGTGTCAATGCGCATGCCACCTGACATGAGTTCACTTCCCAGATCATCTGCTTAATTGGAAGGTGATCTTACAGCCTTTGTTCTCTCATCCATTTCACCCAAGATATGCCTGGGAATAGCAGACACATAGGAGAAGTTGTCCCTTAGTAGACACGGAATTAACACAGACAGATAAGGAAAGAGCTTGTATGTCCCATGAAAGCATCCACACCCTAACTCCTGGGTGCATTCTCACTAACATCTTCCCCAGCCTCAGCTCTGGGCCTTCTCGTGTTCTTAGGAACCCATCTCTGCTAATTTTCTATCACACTCTACCTGCTGCGAGGAAGCAGCCTGTGTGCCCTGTATCTACATCGCCACTTGGTTTGTGCTCTGCTCTCCTAAACAGCTCCAAAAGGACCTCTGGTTCCTGGCCAATCCAGGCCATTAACCAGGCTTCTGCCCTTTTCTGGGCTTGCTGATAGTCCTCCCTGAAAGATAGGAATCCTAGACTCTCCATACAACTTAGCAGGCATTTATTGAGCTGAATATTAAATTTTACCCCAAATGCAGAGATTTAAGAATAAGCAAGACACTGTACCATACCTTGTCACCTGCAGCAGAAGGAACAAGACAACTCTATTGTGCAAGGACTTTGAGAGGGATCTGGGAAGAATTGGCATTGACACCTACACAGGGGTAGGGTTTGAGGAAGATCTCCCAGAGAAAGTGACATTTGAGCCTAAGCCAGGCATGGATTGCATTTAGGAGGCCAAAGGAAGATCACGTGTTGGAGGCCAACCTGTGCTAAATAGTAAGGACCTGTCTTAAAATAATAAAGATGACACAGATAATTTGGCTGGTAGAAAGACACTAGGAGTCATTGCTGGAACTGACCACCAGCATGAATTCAAAACACAGCCATGAATCCTGAGCTAGGGGGCTTTGCTCCAGACAGGGTGCTCCTCCCAGCACACTGACCATTTTCACTCTGTCTTCTCCCAGGCACCAATTTCACCCTGCGTGAGCTTGGACTGGGTGAGGTGACTCCACCTCATGGGACCCTCTACCGGACAGACATTGGCCTCCCCCACTGCGGCTACTCCATGGGGGCCAGCTCTGATGCAGACCTGGAGGCTGACACAGTTCTGTCCCCCGAGCACCCTGTGCGCCTTTGGGGCCGAAGCACACGGTCAGGACGCAGTTCCTGCCTGTCTAGCCGGGCCAACTCCAACCTCACACTCACTGACACGGAGCACGAGAACACGGAGACCGGTGAGTGGCCCACTTGGCCTGTGTTGGGTTCAGGGCTGGGGCTTTAATTACAATCTTGACTTGCTGCTCCATCACTGGGGCATTGTGGAAGGTACTTTGCTCTCAGTGGTCAAAAGGCTCTGACTTTTGCACAGTCACATGAGATACCCCCTATCAGTGATCTGTTAGAGATGTGGTCATAGACCTCTAGGGAAGTGCTAAGGGGCTGTGTTATGGTGTTCTTGATTCCTATGTGTATGGTTGGGGGAGAGGGGAGGGAAGCAATGGGGTAGGATGATGGCAACCCATCCCCCACAGCTGATTTTGTCAAGCCAGGTCACCTATTCCAGAATCTTCTCGCAGAATCTTTAGCTAAAAGTGCTCTGAAGTCCAGGGCAATCTCCAAGGACCTTGTCAGACTCTGTGTCTTATGTTGATCAGAGAATGGCTTAAAATCCAAGTGTCATTTCAGGCTAACTTGAAACTTGAGCTGTTGGAGAGTGGAGGTATTGGTCAAAGGATACAAAGTTTGTTCGGAGGAATAAATTTTCAGGATCGATTGCAGTAATGACATGTATCAGCACAAACTGAGTATTCAGTGTTTCAAATGTGTGGGGGCAAAAACTGGGAGTTTTTCAGGTTTGGTAATACTTGTATATAAACTACTGGTTGGCCATCACTAATCCAAAAATCTGAAAATCCTACATGATACTCAAAAGTTTGGAATTTCAGAGCATTTCAGTTTTTCAGAGTAGGGCTGCTCAAGCTTTGTTTCAAAATTGCTAAAAGGGGAGATTTAAATGCTCTCTCTGTCCCCACACCCTCCACCCCACCAAATGAAGTATATGGGGTAACAGACATGTTAATTGTCTTGATTTCATGCTTCCACAATGGATGGATGTATTTATCAAAATATCCCACAATATACTCCACAAATATACAGTTATTTGTCCATTAAAAGGAAATTTAAAATAAATTCTAAGAAAATAAAAGTATGGACATGTTTCATAAGGAGAAAGGCAATATTAGTTTGGACCTACGGAATCTGGGTATGGTTGACCCATCATACAGATGATTAGGTGACAAGTCTAAATTAGATTCAGATTGAGTGTGATCAGAATATAGACATTAACAAAAATTGTGTTGATGGTTTTTAAGGAGATTTAATGAGGGAAAAATAATAGTTTATGGGAACAGGGGCTGTGTTTACCTTGTTTCATATCAGAATGGCAAGATACAGGTTAAGAGCAAACACTTGGTGAACTTTCAATACATGCTTGTTCAGAAGTAAACAAGTTGAAAAGATCCCCAAAATGATGGTAAGCCAAGGAAGAGAAGGGTATAGAGCTAGAAATACAAGCCTAGTGTCATAAAAATGCAAGGTGAAAAAGAGCTCCAAGAAAGAGCTTGACAGTCATGTCATGTCAATGTTGACCAGCCTCAGATTAACACAGAGAGTGTCAAACCAGAGTATGTACTGCTTCTCTCTGTTATACACAAACCCAGATATGGTTATGTCCTTTTTATTTACTTACAATAAGCTCCTGGTGGTGGAGTGAATGTATATCAGGCTATGTGTTTCACAAATAAATTTCTTTGAACTCAAAAAAAAAATAAAATAAAATAAAATAAATTCTAAGACTAGGGGCATAGGTCAAGGTAGGGTGCTTGCCTAGCCACATCTCCAAGGTCCTGGATTTAATCCCTACTAGCACAAATAAATAAGTCAATTGTAAAAAGTAAAAGCTTGAGGTTTCACCCCAGCTTCTGCCTGACTTTGTGAGGGGCTGGCTTCAGACCCCTTAGGCCAGTTTCATGTCTGCAGCCATGTCTCCCAAGCCCCAGAGAAACTGTGGGAGAAAATGAAGGTAACTAACACACTGCTTCTTCCCACGCTAAAGAAGTTTTAGAAGCAGATCTCCAAGAAGCTCCACCTGAGTCCTAACTAGGGCTCAGCCACTAGGAGTATCCCCCATGTTGTATGCATCAGCCCCTGCCAGGGTCTGGCAGGGACAACTTAAGGAGGGTGCCAAGGCCTAGGAAGCCCAGCATAGGGGTCTGCAGGAGCTCCTGGAATCCACCCCCGCCCTCTCCAAACAGGGGCATGGGAATGGTGTCGGGAAGGAGAGCCGCAGTGCCCCCTACTGGCTCCCAGCTCCCATTTCTGGAGCCTAATAATTTCTGCCAGGGATTCCAGGGACAGAGTGAAGGAGAGACTCCAGGTGAACTTGCAAAACCAAAGTCCCAGATCAGCTTAGGGGTCAGGTGGGGTTACCCCTTAAAGAACCTGGTACTACACATCCAAATATTTATGCTGCCATCCCTGCCTCAGGTTTTTCCCAGGTAGCCTGTGTAATTGCTGGAGCTAGGGAAGAGGCAGATCCTGGGTAGCATTGTGGTGGCCCTGCTACCTCCTCTCATCCTAGTCAGTCTATGGGGTCAGTGACCTCTCAGCCTCTGGAGAAGCTTTCCCTCCCATCTCCCATCAAGACCCAGGCTGAGCCAACGGGTCACCTCTCCCCACCTCTCCATGCACTGAGCCAGCTTACCAAATTGGCACCAAGCCTAGCACAGAGAGAGTGAGTTGTGTTATGGCATTTGGGTGAATTACTTCCTTTTGGTCCCCCTCCGTTTTCTCCTAGAAAGTATAGTTTAAATGAAGTCAGCATCTATCATCTTCTGAGAATTTTTATAGAACAAAATAAGAAAGTATTTTTTGGTCCAAGTCCTGAGAAAATACTGGATTAAATCCATTTAAACCAGTTTGTCTTCAGCAGAACTTCTCAGAGCCTTTAAGATGCTACTGTATATGTTAGCAGATAAAACTGCCAGCTTAAGACAGCATTTTCCCCTTCTCTTGTACCACAAGACCTTTCCTTCTCAGAGCATCTGGCTGGACCAGTGTTCTAATTCAGTTAGTAATAGCCGAGCCAAACAACTGCAGGCTCTCGTCTAGACCTGGGATTCTGTTGTTCTAAGTACAGGCATACATAAGAAAAAGGTCCACAAGATGAAAGTAATAACAGCACTGAGAGTTAATAGCTGCTGGTGGTTATGAGCACCAAGGAAGAGAGCTAAGCACTTCGGCGATGTGATCACATTTGCCCTTCCTGTAACACTTTGAAGCAGAATTTTATTATCTCCATTGCATGGAGGAAAAAAAAAACATAGCTACAGCCCAAAGAGGCTGCAGAGGTCACCCAGCTAGCAAGATGGGATTACACGTCAGGGCTGCATAACTCTAAAATCTGGACTGGTTTAGCATTATTTATTCTGGTGAATTTTCTCCATAGCAAAATGTTCGGGTTGTTTGTTATTTTGAAGATTTCTTGCTATGGTGACAAATGATCATTTTCCATAAAGTCATGACAGAATAAGGCACACACCACCCACATTATTGTGTATTTCCCGAGAGCTGAATTAAGCCTCTGCTGGGTGATAATAACATATCAGATGAGCATGAAGAGGCTCAGCCTTGGTTAGTAGGAAGGGTAGATTGATCTCTCTTTGGTTGCCCATTCCATACATGACCATGGAACACAAAATTCAGCTATACTCCGGGAAGATCAATGTGCAAAGGAGCTGGGAAGGGAGTCTAACAAAGTACCCTTGACCTCTGCATCCTTCCAGACCTGGACTCCAACCTGACACCTCCATGGTGACTGCATGCCTCCACTGGAAAATAACAGTAATGGCTTTGGAATACGGCATTCTAAATTACACCAACCACAGGAATTGATCACTTTCCTTTTTTTATAAGTATTTTATTGTAAAAATACTGTACAGAGGGGTTACAATTACATGGGCAAGGTAATGAGTGCATTTCTTATCAAGCATTGTTGCCTCTTCCTTTGTTTCCCCTTACCATTTGCTGGTTAGGTTCACAGCACTCTTGCTCACTAAAACTGAGGCTCAGAGAGATGAAGAATGTGCCTGGTGCCCCATGTCTAGGTGAATTGGCTTCTGGACAATGGAGAAGATCTTGGCCTTATATTTTGGGTGTACCAGTCCTAGCTCTGAGATCTTGAGCAAGTTTACCTCACCTCTGTTAGCTACAGTTTCTTCATTTTCAAAACAATATGCCAGGGCAGGGTTGCTCATTACAAGGGGGATTACAAATAGACTGTAATCCCAGCTAGTTGTGAGGCAGAGATTAGGAGGATCAAGGTTAGAAGCCAGCTCTGGGGAAAGCATGCGTGCATTCACACACACCTCTATAAGGAGATTCTGGTTCTTTTCATTCTTCCTTTCTTCTTCCTGCCCTTCTTACCTCCTCATCTTCCTCTACTCCATCTGATTCTCTTTCCCATCCTACCCACCCCCTGTATCTCTTTCTCCTTTTCCTTTGATGAAAACTTGGATCCCTCTTTCACAACAAGGCCCAGTTCCACAGGCTGTGTTAGCTACAAAGCACATCATCGTAGGGCCAGTGTTGAGGAATACAAGAAGTCATGAACCTCTGCTGAGAGCCCAGGACTACAGATACACAATGGCCTTTAATCCATTAAAGTGCATTGGCATTCCCATTTTCCAGATAGGAAAACTGACCCTCCACAATGTTTAACTGACATTACAGTAAGTCACTATGTCAGCCAAGCTAGGACTTGAACTCAGGTCTCTCTTCCTCTATAGTCTGGGCCCTTTGCTTACCTCCATTTGAGTCAATGAGAGTTTGGAGGTCTTGGTTGAGGCCAGCAATGTTGGACAACCAGGTGCTCAGAGATGCAGATTGATAAATAGGAAATGCAAAGCATAAACCCCAGCAACCTCTATCCACCAGAGCATCGACCCTGCCTCCACATACGACCTTGCATCCATCAATAGTAATTGTCAACAGTATTGACGGTGGTGGAGGCTTTTGCTGAGGTCACAGGGATGCTGCATGCAGCTGCCATCAATAATAACTTTTATGGGGTCCATTAAAGCCAATTTTTGCCCCTGAAGGTTAATGTCAGCAGCTTTTATGTCACTGCTTAATATCTAAAATAAATACAAAATTGACTGGGTAATGTAAACATAAATCTTCCTCCTTGGGCATCAGAGAGAGCCTGCTGGGCAGGAGGGTTAGCAGGTAGCAGGCCGGGAGCAATGAGAAGAAGCTGGCATGCCAGTCACACAGTCAGCATGCAGTAAATGGCTTTTAGGAGGCTGATGCTGGAAGAGGAGCTGCATCCCCAGCCACAGGGTCAGCATGACACCATGTCTCTCTTATGGATTCATTCTGCTTCTGCTTCATTCTGCACTTTGTGCTATGGCCATGCTGAGGTTCCTCAGGATGCCATGTGTTGTTTTGTTCTAGTGGCAGAAACTAGATGAATAGCCGAGGAGGTGAAGATACAGCCAGCTGTGGCCCTGGACTATAGCAGAGGTGTCACAAGACTGGAAAGAACATTCATTTCTGGACCCACCAAGGAGACCTGGCCTCTTATCCTAGTTGTATCAGTCCTAGCTCTGAGATCTTGAACAAGTCCCTGTACCTATTTGAGCCAGAGTTCCTTCATTTACAAAACAGTATGCCATAACCCAGATGCCCCTCAGTAGATGAATGGATCAAGAAAATGTGATAGATATAGATATAGATATAATGGAATTCTATGCTTCCAGCAGAAAGAATGACACAACCCCATTCACTAGGAAATGGAAAGACTTGGAAAAAATCATATTAAGTGAAGTAAGCCAGACCCAAAGAAATAATAGGTCCCATGGTTTCCCTTATTTGCAATAATTAGTATATACCTAGGATAATCTTATCAGTTGAGCATAAAAGCTCAAAAGCTATTTACATATGATCATAGAAGAAGATATTAAGCGAAATGAACCCCAAGATCTGGACACAAGAGGTTTTTCTTTGTTGTTATTGTTTTTAATGTAGTATGTGATATTTTTGTTTCTTTTGGATGTTCTTCCCCCTATGGTATATCCCCTGTTGTCACTGTATTTGACTTTGGTACCCTGCGTCTTGTATATACATTTTTCTAATTTGGGGAGGGGAAGGGGAATAACAAAATGCTGAAGCAAGGACAGAGGATGACCCATTGCAACAATGATACTCTCAAGACACTATGTTAGAAATGACAACTTCTTGTGGCGTGGGGAGGTAGGGGAGGAAAAGGATAATAGGAGAAAAAGGAGGGGGTAACAATGTTTGACAAGAAATGTACTCATTACTTCACTCATGTAACTGTAACCCCTCTGTACAGCATCTTTACAATAAAATAAAATTTAAAAACAAAAAAAATATGTCAGGGCTAGTAATTCCAACACACACACACACACACACACATACACACACAACCCTATCTGAAAAAAAACTAAACAAAAAAGGGGGAAGGGCTGTGGGTGGTATGGGTCAAGGAATAGAGCACTTATCTAGCAAGTACAAGGCCAAGTACAAGTTCAAACCCCATAGAATTTCCAAAAAACAAAACCCAGCAAACCCAAAACAGAACTCATATGCCTGAGATTACCAGGGGCTAAGAGAGGGATAATGAAATGGGAAGTTACTGTTTGATGATCACAGAGGTCTAGTTTGGTTCTAGAGATGAGTGTTGGTAGTGATAGGACAAACATGTAAATATAGAGATGCCGCTGAGCTGTACACTTGAAACTGGTTAAAGTGTTCCATGTGATTTCTAGTTTTTCACAATTATAAAACACACTGCACACCATCTCCCTTCCTTGAAATGTCTGCTGGAGCCTTTGCCATCCTGATCAAGCTAGTCCTGAATTCATGCTAGGTGTTGATGTTAATTACTTCAGCTCTGGATGACAGCCAGGGGGCCTCCATTTTGCCCAGAGGGTGCAGAGGCCCAATCCTTCACTCCATTCCTGTTTTGTACCCAGGCCTAGGGAGCTCACTTGGAAGGATCTCACTAAGTGGTAGATGGAGAGAGGCCTTCCCAGGAGAGGCAATTGCCTGAGCCAGGGTTTGGAGGCATGAAGGGGCCCAAGAGTCTAGGAATCTGTGAAAAATCACTGTGCTGGGGGCTGGGAAGTTGGCTCAGTGGTAGAGTGCTTGCTTTGAATGCCTGAGGCCCTGAGTTCGATTTCTCAGCACCACATAAGCAAAAAGAAAAAAGCCGGAAGTGGTGCTGTGGCTCAAGTGGTAGAGCGCTAGTCTTGAGCTGAAGAGCTGAGGGACAGCGCCCAGGCCCAGAGTTCAGACCCCACGACCAGACCCAAAAAACAAAACAAAACAAAAAAAATTACTGTGCTTTTATTCCAGAGGCCAATCAAAAATTCACTTAGAAGAGAACCGATGACTAGAGTCATATTTGTTCCCAAATCATCAAACAGCCTGGTATCAGAAGGGAAATTATTAGTTAACCTAATTAGACAGCCAAATTTTTAATTTCAAGTCTAAATTCATAGAAGATGCAGCTATCCCCAAAGTACAGAGAATAAGAGCCATTGCTAGTGTTGCTCTATTTACCCTCTTCCCTCCCCAGCTCCATACCCATACCCAGGAGATTCATTTAAAAATCTGTAAGAAAGTCACTAAGTTCCAAATGGTAGGAGGGCTGCAGCCACCCAATCTATTGTCCAAAGGAACACCATCTTCTAGAACAGGAACTTGAATCGAATAGCTCGAATAGCAACCCCACATTCCTCTGCTTGGGAATGAGGAATGTTGAAGCACCTGCTGTTTTTAGGGAATTAGTTTCCTACTGGGCAGCGTTGTCTACGTAAACTCCTAAGGGCCAGAGGGGGCCAGGAAGGGCATGGTCCAGTCAGACCATCTGAGAATCTGTGAGCTAGAAGAGACCTTAGAGATAATAAGCCCCTTGATTCTTAACCTGTTCTTATTTCTCCACGTCTGTGCCTTCAGATTTGGAGAGGTTAAGAAATTTATTGGAGGGGACACAGCTAGTACGTGGCAGAGCAAAGGTCTGAGCCCTGTTATGATTTGAATATGAAATGTCCCCTTGTAAATTCCTGTACTGGAGTCTTGGTTGCTAGCTGATGAGGCACTTAGGAAGTGATTGGCTCCTAAGGGCTCTGACCTACCCTTCATTCCTTATTAAGGCATAATGTGATATGCATTAGTGGAAGGTGCTGGGAAGCAGGAGGTGGGTGGGGCCTACTTGGAGAAAGCAGGTTACCAGGGTCTATATCTTGCCCTGGCCTCTTCCCATTTTCCTCTCTGCTTCCTGTATTCTATGAGATGAATAACCTCCTCTACCAAACTCTCTCACCATCATGATATGCTGGCCAAGTACATGGAACCAAGCAACCATGCACTGAACCCTCTGAAGCCTTGGAAATAAACCCTTTCTCCTTGAAGTTGTATCTGTCAGGTTTCTGGTCTCCATAACATATAAGAAACTAACAGAAGGCCAGATCTGTCACTACTCCAGTATCCATTATCTTTCCTAAACACTCCAGTTTGTACTGTTTGGAAGAAACGTTTTTATTAGAGTAATTCATAAAAGATATGAGATCTAAGAGATTCATTCTGGTTGTATCCAGAATAAATTTGTCAGTGTCAAAAAATAATCCAGAAAATAGGCTGGGAATGTGGCTTATAATAGAGTGCTTGCCTAGCAAGCAGGAAGTCCTGGGTTCGATTCCTCAGTATCACATAAGACGTAGCACTGTGGCTCAAGTGGTAGAGTGCTAACCTTGAGCAAAACAAGCTCAGGGACAGTGTCCAGGCCCTGAGTTCAAGCTGCAGGACTGGCAGAATAAAAATAAAAGTAAAATAATAATAATCCAGAAAATAAACTGAACCCATAACTTGTCAGGACTGATCATACTAGGATCATACTAGGATACTTTCAAACTGTGACCTACTTAAGAAAAGACAGATAATAGAGAAAGTCCAACCAGCAAGTAGCTGAGGTTTCATTGAAGAGGAGTCAGTCCTGGGCTTTGAGAGGTGAGAAGGACTTTTTACCGATTAAAGAGAAGAAAGGACATTTGTGTGGGCAAATAGAAGGGGTGTCCCTTGAAGCTGTGTAACCATGTGTGGTGGGTAGAGGTGCTAGGTAAGGATGGTATTTGAAGTGTCTTTCCTGTCTCTTATTTTATGAGTACCTGCTGTCTTCTGGGTATCATGTTAAGTGTTGGGGTTCCAGCAATGACCAAACCAACAAAGTATCCCATTCTTATGGAGATTACATTTTGTTGTAAAGACTGATGTTGAACAAGTTAAGAACCTATCACATGGGATCTTTTTAAGATGGTACACATTCTGGAAACAGAGGGAGGAGAGCTGCTCTTTTAAGTGAGGTAGCCAGAGAAGACTTCCAGGAGAAGATGCTACTTGAGCAAAGCTTTACCAAAAGAAAAATGGTCTTGGCAGACAGGAGGGCTGGTACAAGGTCTTAAGCAGAAAATACATGCCTTGTCTGCACAACAGCAAAGGAGCCCAGCCCGTAATGCCTGGAGTAGTGGAAGAGGCCAAAGAGGTGACATGGGTGTATGTGCAGACTGTAACCAGTCTTGCCCCAGAGGGCTCTGACTGAGGATAGACAGAGTCTAACCAAGATTTAACCAGGATCATTCTGTATGCTCAGTTGAGAGTAAACTCTAGAGAACAAAGGTCAAAGTAGGGACCACTGCAGCAATCCAGGAAACAAGAGTGTTCAAATGGGGCAAGCCTACAAGCAGCCAGGGTTGCATCTTAGCCAAAGCTTCTCTTCCCTGCTCCCCCCAGGATTGAAGATGACCTCAGTCCACAGGTTCTATGACCATAGTGGTTCCTTCTACTCTAGCAGAAGGAAAGTACACTGGATCCTTCACCTGGCACACAGCTCACTGCAGCCCAGTTACACGGGCCTTCAGCCCCTAGTCCACGCCACACTCTTTCATTGTACTTCATAGCTTTGGTGATGGGTTGTTCCTAATACCATCCTGCTGCTTATCATCTTGGTTTCTAACCTTGCTGCCTTCTCTTCCACGTGAGACACTTAACATGGTCTTGTTTTGTTGTGATGTTGCCTTCCCTTTAGCTGTATTTCCAGCCCATCCTGCTCAGCTATACCTCAGTCTGACTTAAACTGCCTTGGTGAAGGGTGTCCCAGGGCCTCCTCTCCAGAGCACCACTTCTGCTACAGCTGCCTGTGATCTAGGAGCCAGTTCGTGGCAGCTACTGATGTTGCTATATGTCCTGGCCCAGTTCTGTGACCAGTATTAATCCAGCCACACTTTGCTTCTGAAGTGAAAAAGCAGGAAATAGAGGCAAGGAGACTCAAAACCATGCTAAATTAAGATGGATTGCATTCTTGAAACTCAGTTAAGACCTGCTGTGT
The DNA here is from genome assembly GCF_019054845.1 of Dipodomys spectabilis. NCBI lineage: Eukaryota > Metazoa > Chordata > Mammalia > Rodentia > Heteromyidae > Dipodomys > Dipodomys spectabilis. The sequence goes on from NW_024870680.1 coordinate 10,645,354, forward strand.
GTGCAGAGAGGTGCAGCAAACAAGAATTTTGCTTTTAATTTGAGCGAACATGACTGAATTCCAGTGGAAGCAGCGATGTGCACAGTGACAAAATATTTTCCAAAAGATGTGTGAGAGGTGTTTTCCCCCTCCAGTAAGCTCAGCTTTGTACAGGGAGAGCACGCTTCAACTTTATCTAACCCAGGATGACTCTGGAGAAGGAGAATAACCAGTGGTGGGGAAATAGGAGCACAATTCCAGTGCAGCGTGTGACATCCAGGGACAAATCTAGTTTAGTATTAGTCTCCTCACCAGTCCTCTGAAGATCCTGGACTAAGCAATTCTCTCTAAGCATTTGTTTCCCATCAACCAAAGAGGGTCTTGGGAATCTCGGGCAGTAGGAGTACCTTGGGAGGGAATGGGTTGAGGGCTTACACTGGGAATTCCAGTCCAACTATACAGGTGATTTTGTACAAATTTCTGAAGCTGCTGACTGAGTCTTAATTGCTTCATCTGCAACATAGAAATAGACTTGTTATAATGGAAGCAGGAGGTTGTACACAAGAACTAGGACACTCTTTCCAAAATTGTGGGTCATAACCAGTCCATCTATGAAATAAATTGTACAATTCAGTACCACTGTTGAAAATAATAATAAAATAGAGTAGAGAAGAAGGGAGATAGGGCCTATTGTAAGCTAGGTGTTACCCTGTGAAATTTTTATTTCAATTATCTTTTTGTACACAGAAAGATTTTTATTTATAAAAGGATTAAAAAAGGTACCTAGCACACGGGTGGATCTTGTAAATGTTAATTTCCTTCCCTATAGGATCTCTCAGCTCACAACAAAACAATTTGTGTGCCAGTACTGAAGCTTGAACTTGGGGGAGTTAGTGCTCTTCATTTTCTGCTCAAGACTAGGTGTTCTGAGGCTGGGAAGGTGGCTCAGTGGTAGAGCGCTTGCTTTGCATGCCTGAGGCCCTGGGTTCGATTCCTCAGCACCACATAAGCAGAAAAAAAAGCCAGAAGTGGTGCTGTGGCTCAAGTGGTAGAGCGCTAGCCTTGAGCTGAAGAGCTGAGGGACAGCACCCAGGCCTAGAGTTCAGGCCCACGACTGGACCCCCCCCCCCCCAAAGAAAAAAGACTAGGTGTTCTACCACTTCACACCTCCACTTCTGTTTTTTTTTTTTTTCTGGTTAATTGGATATAATAATCTCTTGTCTCTATCTACAACTACTGGCTTTGATCTCAATCATTACATCTCAGCCTTCTGACTAGCTAGCTAGGATTGTAGACATGAGCCACTTTAGCTCAAAAGATTTATGATTCATATGATAGTTTTACTACAACTGCCAGCCTGCCCTACTATGGCTCTCTTACTGAGAGAGTTTATCTGGGTTTCATGAAAGAAGACAGGCTCTGGGACCTAACACTCTGTCCTCTCCCTACCACCCTCCTTTGTAAGAGGCCATTGAGTAACTAACTAGCAAGCCCTAGGGTGGCAGTAGGCGTGGCAACAAGGGAAGCAGGACAAGCCCCAAACTGGAGGGGCTCACCCCAAATTTAATTGTGCACTAATCAACCCCAGCACATAGATATGGGCCACCACATAGATATGGCTGCCCTTCCTTTGACTTCAGTGTGGAGAGGAGCATGGAAACCAAAGGGTAAAAGAGTTTAGGGACTCACATGGGTTTAATAACATGAGGTGCAGTACAAGGGGTGGCCATGATTATCCATGGGCTCAGAGAAAAAGCCACCAAAAGCCTCTTTATTGTATTTAACTAATAGACTCTCTGCAAACTCTTCTAACAATGGCAAGCCCAGTTTTCTCCAATGAGGACTTAGCCAGGGTGAAGAAAACTATTGAGCTAGCAGAGCCTGAAGGAATAAAAAGAGATAGGAACAGAGAAAAAGCTAGGTTCTATGATGGTGGGTGATGGTTCTGAGTGACTGGCCCCAACTTAGCCTTTCTTCAGAAGTCAATAATCCACCACAGAAAAGTCTTAAGAAGGGAGAGAGTAATGGTAAAGACATACATTGAGGGTAAATCACTTTTGAGAAGACAAGAAGTCCCTTTACCATTGAACTACAAGTGCTTCCACAGAATATTACTAGAGAGGTCTGGCTCAAAGCTACTTCTAGAATGCATTTGCCCTAAACAGTGAAACATGATCTTGATTCATCAATGGTATCTGGTCCTGCCCTTGCTAAATTTAGATTTTTTAATGATCTTTCATAGTACCCACTAATGATCAGTTTGCTTTTGCTTGTGTGTATGTGTGTGTATGTTGGCTTGTATATGTAACATTTTTTCTTGATAAACTTGATTGAGTCTTTCTTAGAAATGGGAGCTTGAGAAAGTGTAAGAGAGAGGCCTTATTTGGGAGTGTAATCTCAGTACAGGAAAGTAAAGTAAGGCTAATGGGGAGAAGTGGCTTAGGGTCTAGCAGATTCTCCCAAAAGAATCTGATAGAGGTACATAAGCTGTAAGCAATCCCATTGTTAACTGTTGCTCTCTCCTTCCCTCCCTCTTAACTCTGCCTCACTCTCCTGCCCCTTTCTCCACTTCTTTTGATTCTATTTGTCAATAATTGCAAGACTAATGCTTGCTATTTATGATACATTTGCAAGGACAGGTAATAGAACTGTACTTTTTCGTGTAATTGCTATGATCTGCCTATCAGATTATAAATGATGAGATTGAGACCTCAAAAGTTGAAGTAACCTGCCAGCCAGGAAGTTCCAGACCCAAATATCACCTAACCTAAGACTGTCTAAATGCAAAGCCGTTACCACAGGCCATAGTACCAGTTGTAGATACTGGAATATAACACTACTGGAGCAGATGACTGTTGATATAATTTTGAGTGTTAAAAAGATGCTAATAATCCAGACCAGCCCCACACATAATTCAGACCCCAAGTCTTTCACTGTGTGTCGATTTATAATACAAAGCAAGTCCCTTAATCTTACCCTGCCTTTGTTTCCATATCTGTGAAACAGGATCATTCTGGTATCTAAAGAGCAGTTGTGAGAGTTAACTGGGTAAAGAGAGTTGTAGCACTTCACTTAGTGTCTGGCACACCGGAAGTGCTCTACAAGGACATGATGTTGTTATTAATTAGTGCTTCATGCTTTAAGAAGTATTTTCGTATTTTGTCTAATAGCTGCAGCTGCCTTTGAGGTAGCTAGCTGCCTCATTGTTGTTTAGAAGTTCTCTTGGATGCCGCAGCTGGAGTGGGGTGAGATAGGACTCCACCCAGGACCCTGACTCCACACACCCTACATGGCTATTTATCTCTCCATCTGGCAGCTTGCCAGCTTGGCTCTTAGCCCCAGAGCTAATTCCCAGGTTCCAGGGCCAACTATACAAAGGTTTCTAGCAGGTCTAATTTTCCTCAAACCAGTTTCTCCCAGTCAGCCCTGTAGGAAAGAACCTTCTTCCAGACAAAATACAGCCCCTGAGATAAATAGCCAAAACCCTTTATGTCCCAAACACTGAAGAGGAATCTTCTTTCCACCTATTACCCTCTACAGCCTGGCTCCTAAATGACTTTGCTGTGTGCTTAGTTTTCTAGTACCTTAACTACAAAATAAATTGCTTTCCCCAGTATACTTCCAAGGAGGCAATAAGGGTGTAGAACAAACTGTGGTTCAAAGCATGGTATCAACAAAGGGAAATGGTTTGCAATTCCAGCTGTTTGTAAAGATGGAAAAAGGAGGAGGGGAGCCAGCTTGTGTGTGAAGCAGACTGTGAAATGTTCTTCAGGTAGGAAATCAAATAGGTAAAGCAGGAATTTGACCACAGTTAGAAGCCAGGCACCTCACATTCCTCTCATCTGGCAGCCAAGATAGGAACTGCTGAAGCCCAAAGGAGTTAGAGTCCTTTCTAACTGCATCCACCATCTTTGATCGTTCACTAATGCTGAAGTATCCGCGCTGGAGTTAGCAATGCTAAAAAGTGGGTTTTGTTTGGAAAAGAAAATATTGTGACACTTTTTCCCTAGCTAGATTTTAACAGGTCCTCAAGAGTGCCCCTAACAGCTTGGCCATTATTATTCACATTTTCAGAAAGCTTAAGAAGTCACAATACCCTTCTACACATGACATTTTCTAAATAACTGCATCATCTCAGGCTAGGTCATCTGAGTCCCCACCTGACTCTGAACCCTGGCAGGGACCTTAGAACTGATATCCTGAGTCTGGGCAAGTCTGTTAGATGCTGGAAAGACTCACAGGGCTGGGCAGAGAGCAGGACTCTCAAGATTTATTACAGCAAAGGGCTACAAAGCAAAATTAGCAAAGGGAGAAAGGTATGAGGCTGACTATGTAAGAGGCAAGGCACAAGCTTCCAAAAGTCCTGTCTGTGCTGTCACACAGGTCAGACATAATCTCCCCAGTGAAGTGCTGGTACTGCCTATCAGCTAAACTCCAGAGAGACCTGGAGTCCAGGATTTCCATAGCTCCCAAACCCTCTGAATACCTTGCACCAAGTTCTAGACCTTCAAGGAAAGGAAGAAAATGTTGAACAGAATCTTGATGTTTATACAAACATCCTGGGCACTATGAGCGACTGAGATTATTTAGCCCATAGAGAACTGTTTACCCAACAAGTTCCCAAACACCAACCCAGGCCCAGCCTTGAAACAGACTTCCACAAGGACACAGTGTTGGGCATGCTGTGGGAGCTCTTTCTCTGCACACTGCCCTTGAACTTCCCTCCTGCTTGCCTGGGAGCAGCCCAAGCAGACCACACACACACACTTCTCAGGACAGCTCTATGGAGAAGTCTCTACTCATGCCCCTGGGTGTGCAATGCCTCTTAGAGAGAAGGTATAGGAGAAATAGCCTGATAAAGAAAGCTTACTGCTAGTGCTGGTCATGAAAGTTCAGGCAAAAAACGAAATGATGGATCTTTCTGTGTGGAAAAACACAAACCATTTTCAAATGAGTCTCAACAGTAGGACAGTGCTTTCAAGTCTACCGTGGAATAGATGAATTAGCCATGGCAGGGAAGGATGTTGTGAACCTTGGGGAATTCCGCACACGTGAACCAGGCTGTGTGGTCCTGGGTTGCAGGAAGCCTGATGTGTTAAAGGTATGATCTGGACCTCAAGGATCATGGTATGAAGAAGCTAGCACTAAGTGGGCACTTGTGGTTCATGCCTATAATCCCAGTTACTTAGGAGTCTTGAGATCTAAGGATTGAGATTCAAAGCTAGCTCTTGCAGCAAAAATCCAGAAGAGGAGGTGTGACCCAAATGGTAGAGCACCAGCCTTAATTTAAAAAATCCAATACAATTGTGAGACCCTGAGTTCAAGCTCTAGTACCAGTACCAAAATAAAAATAAATAAACAAAACCCCACAACATCAGTACTGGGGTCTTCCCTGTATACCCAAACAACCAAGGGAAAGCTGAAACAGGGCCAGCTGGAATAGAACAGCCTTCCAGAATGACCTCTCTCACCCTCGGTCAATCCCAGAACATACTTTACAGGAGTTTTATGGCAAACTAGTTGGCTTGGCGCTTGTGAGGTCAGGATACTAGACAGATACTATACACTGGATAGATAGAATAGATTAGAAAGAAGACTTTCTGGCAGCCAGATGTGGGGAAAGTCCCAAACACTTGATCAGACTTTCTGCTAAGACAATAATCCCCAAATCCCAGTGCATGTGGAAATGCACTGTCCTGTGAAAGACCATCAGAAACCCACTTGAGGACAATGCACAAAGATAGGTTTTTCTCACGGGGAAGCAGTGGGTGTCTCAGGAGAGAACATTAGCAAGAAGGGACAGGAACTGGCCTTATGTCTGGCGATTGGGGGGATGGGCTGAAGAAAATGTAGTTTGGTTGGTTCTGCATTGGCAAGTCTGTTACTAGGTGTCAAATGAATCTTTTTTAAATTATTTTAATTAATTGTCTTTATAGAAGTGATGGACAGAGAAATTATAATTAGTAGAGTAGTAGGTTTTGAGGTCTGGTGATATCACTTGCGTTGCTTTTTTCTTTTTTTCTTTTGCCAAGGTAAAAGGTTTTTTTGTTTTTTTTTTTCCATGTGGATTTATGGGTTTGGGGGATTTTTTTCTCTATCTCAGTAAAGAATGTCATTGGGATTTTGATGGGGATTGCATTGAATTTGTATATACTTTTTGGCAGTATGGCCATTTTAGCAATATTGATTCTACTTATCCATGAACATGGAAGGTCTTTCAATTTCCTAGTGCCCTCTTTGATTTCTTCAGATTTTTTTAGTTTTCACCATAAAGATCTTTTTCAACTTTGGCAAGGTCAATTCCTAGGTGTTTCATTTGACTTGAGGCTATTGCAAATGGAGTTGTTTTCATGATTTCCCTTTCTGCTTGTGCATTGTTGGCATAAGAAAGGCTACTGATTTGAGGGAGTTAATTTTGTATCCTGCTACTTTGCAAAAGTGATTGATCAGTTCTAGGAGTTTGGGATGGAGTTTATTGTGTCCTTTAGGTATAAGATTATAGGGATAGTTTGATTTTTTTTCTTTCCTTGTGTGAATTCCTTTTAGGTTCTTTTCTTGCCTTATTGCTCTGGCTAGGAATTCCAGAACCATACTGAAGAGGAGTGCAGAGAGTGGACATCCTTGCCTTGTTCCTGATTTTAGGGGAAATGGTTTTAGTTTTTCCCCATTTAGTATGACATTGGCTGTTAGTCTGTCATAGATAGCCTTTATTGTTTTAAGGAATGTTCCGTCTGTTCCTAGCTCCTCCAGTGCTTTTAACATGAATGAATGTTGTATTTTGTCAAAGGCTTTTTCTGCATCTATTGAAATGATCATGTTGTTCTTGTCTTTGGTTCTGTTCATGTGGTGAATTATATTTATTGATTTGCATATGTTCAACTAGCCTTGAATCTTTAGGATGAAGCCTAGTTGGTCATAATGTATGATTTTTGTTTGTTTCTGGATTCTGTTGGCTAGTATTTACTGAGGAGCTTTGTGTCTGTGTTCATCAGAGAAATTAGTCTGCAGTTCTTATTTTGTTGGATTCTTACCTGGTTTTGGGATAAGAGTGATATTGGCTTCATAGGATGAGTTTGGAATTGCTCCCTCTGTTTCTATTTTACAGAAAAGCTTTAGGAGTATTTGTGTTAGATTCAGTGGTGGATCCATCCAGGCCTGGGCTTTTCCTTGTTGGATGACTTCTGATAACTTCCTCAATCTCATTGTGTGTTACTGGCCTATTTAACTGGTTTATATCCTCTTGGTTCAGCTTAGACAGTTGTATTTTTCTAGAAATTTGTCCATTTCTGCTAGATTTTCTTCCTTTTTGAGTCTAGGTTTTAAAAGTAGTCCTTTATAATCATTTGGATTTCTTGGATGTTTAATGTTTCTTGTGGCATCTCTGATTTTATTGATTTGAGCCTTGTCTCTTCTTTTCTTCCTCAGTCTTGCTAGTGGTCTGTCAATTTTATTAATTTTCTCAAAAAAAATGTTTTTCATTTCATTGATTTTTGTGTTTAGTTTTTTAGTCTCTATCTCATTAATTTCTGCCCTAGTCTTTGCTGTCTCTCTCCCTCCAGTAGTTTGGGGTTTGGTTTGTTCTTGTTTTTCTAGCAGTTTTAGTTGTATCATGAAACTATTTACTTGAGCTGTTTCTGTTCTTTTTTTTCCATGTGTATCCTTAGAGATATAAACTTTCCTCTCAGCACTGCTTTTGCTGTATTCTAGAGGTTCTGTTGTGATATGTTTTCATTGTCATTGAATTATTAGAACTTTCTAATTTCTTCTGTGACTCAGATGTTTATTCAGTAGCATGTTATTCAGTCTCCATGTGTTTGACTGTTTTCTGCAATATGTTTTGTTGTGAGAGCTAGTTTGATTCCACTGTGGTCAGATAGGATGCAAGGAGTTATCTCAATCCTCTTGATTTGCTTGGGTTCTTTGTGTGTGCTATGATATGATCAATTTTGGAGGATATTCCATGGGCTGTTAGAAGAATGGGAATTGAGTCATTGTTGGGCGGAATACTTTGTAGATATTTGTTGAGTCTATTTGGATTATGGGGTCATTTAATTCAGAGGCTTCTTTGCATATCTTTTGTTTGGTTGACTTGTCCTTTGGTGATAGCAGAGTATTACAATCTCCCACTATTGTTGTTTTGGGGTCTATCATGTTCTGTAAACCCAAAAGTGTTTAATATATTTAGGTGATTCATTGTTTAGTGCATGCATATTGACCACTGTGATTTCTTCTTTGTCGATGTAATGACCTTCCTTGTCTCTTCGTACTGACTTTAATGAAAAATCTATTTTATCCGATACCAATATGGCTACTTCTGCCTTCTTCATTTGCATTAAAGATAATGAATCCTTTGTAGAAAGCAGGATACGTGAGGTTCAAGCAGTCCTTGGAAAAGAAGCAGCTGCTATTCATATTCAACAGGATGGGCCATGTTGGAATAGTTTGTGGTACAGACAGTGTTCATGACACAACACCAAGACACAACTTTAGAGTGGCTTTGTCTTTGTCTAGACCCATTCTGGTGAGGGTTTTCTGAAGTTGGTATGTGAAACTGTTCATGTTCAATAGGAGAACACCACTGACAAGTTGGGGGTACCTGGCCAGCTCCCAGCCATCATGGAGACTGATGATCCCTTTCTTATCCCAAACCAACAGACAAGCCTGGAAATGTAGTTCATGTGGTAGAACTACATGTAGCAAGTACAGAGTACCGAGTTCAAATCTGGTACTGCAAAAAAAAAGTATACAGAAAAAAAACAACTTGAGGTTGGTAAAACTGTGCATGGTATAACCACTTGTTCCAAGGGTCTTCAGTGACCTGTGCCTGTGACAAATTTCGTTGTTCAGGGAAAATAATAATGAAAGTGATATCCTAGTAGGTATAATTATGTGAATGAATTCAGTACTCTATTGCATATTTAATATATAGTGAAAAACATAATTATGGGTCAGGTATATAATATAATCCATAAATACATCTTGTTTCATTCTCTTCATATCTATGCAAAATTGGCATTTGGTGGAGAGTCAAGGAAATAACAGACCCTCTCTCCAGGGTATGCATCCCTCCCCCTGGCCAAGGATGGAAAACCCACCTTTGTGCAGCTTCCTCAGGCAGGGTTTCTGGTAATCTTTGGTGGGAAAGCACATACAGAGACTGGGTGGGTGGGTGCTTCTCGCCCTAGCACAGAGGCTGCTGGAATAAAGAATAGGGCTGCCAGGAAAAGGAACAGACAGGCTAGGCACTGTTCTGTAAGTCCTAATATCTAATACACAGTAGAGGATAAATTCAAACATGGCTGTCCGCTTAACTAAAACCCACCACTATCCCAGGCTTCTCAACACATAGCTGCACCAAAGTACCAAAAGAGACAGCTTGCTTTTACCACACCCCGAATCACATAGACAGAGTTAATGGGACCACAGACAGGAAAGCCCGGGCAGTGAGGCTGCTCCTAGAGACGGCTACCATAGCTTCAGTCCAATGAGCTGTTCCTGGGATCCCCAGAGAGTAAGGGTGGGATTGAGCTCCTTCTTATTCCTGCAGAGCTGGCTAATTAATATGAAAAAGAGCTGGCTGCCCATTATTGATTAGCTTTGTATTCTACCATGAAGATGTCTTAATGAAGTGCAATACCTAGTGCTCAAATGCTGGAAATACAAGGGCTAGTCAACCTTGATGTCCCTGACAGGGCTACAGAATTATGATCATTTCAAGTATAACCCTTGGTCAGGGGCATTCTTTTTCTTTTCCTTTTCGTGTGTGTGTGTGTGTGTGTGTGTGTGTGTGTGTGTGTGTGTGTATTTTAGCCAGTGCTGAAGTGTAAGCTTGGGGCCTGTCACTTTGCACAACCACTCAAGTCACACCTCCAGCCTTCTTAGCTTTTTTCAAATAGCACATTGCTTTTGCCCAGACCGCAATACTTTTACCTATACCGCCCCCAATAGGGATGAATTAAAGGCATGAACTTCTATGCCCAGTTTGTTCTTTAGGACAGGATCTCATTCACTTTTTGCTTGAGCCAGCTTCTAACTACTGTACTCCTATCCTCATGTTCATCATAGTAGGGATTACAAGCATGAGCAATCATACTTAGCAGAAGCATTATTTCCTTTCACTAATCCTTTGTATTTTTCACAGATCTATGTAAATCTTGGCACAATCATAGTTTACCTATCTCCAATGTAACCAGGACCTGGACTTGAGAGTCATGAATGCATGCACATTGCAGTGGTTCCCAAGGCATCCTGAGGAGTGCTCATGTACCAGAAAGGAAACAAGATATGGAACTGGCAGTTCTTGAATATTAAGGTTCTTTCCTAGGGTGGTTGTAATAATATACCACAAATGGGGTGCCTTAAAAGCATATAACTCGCTTGTGCTGGAGGGGAGGAATCCAAAATCTCAGAGCATGTGCCCTCTAAAACTCAGAGAACTCCTCTTGACTCTTGGAGAGTTGCTGGCATTACTTGGCTTATAGCTGCATCGCTTCAGTCTGCCTTCTTGCTGAGTGCCACTGTATTCTCTCAGCTGTCATCTTCTAAGGATATCAGATTGGATTGGGGGACCCACCCCACTCCAGTGTGACTGCAAATAATTAAGACTACAACACATCTCCACATTCTGCAGAACTAGAAATAAGGGTTTTCATTCCATCCCATAGCTGATATCCAAGGCATTCCAGGCACCAATCAGAAGTAGAGCTTGGAGCTTGCAAGTGAGCTTGAAACCTTTTAGTGCCCCATGAAGTGCAGCAGAAAGTGCTCAGGGTGAGTAACATACAGTTGCCACTCTCTACCTTGGAGTCCTAGGCATTTGAAGTGCTTCCCCTACTCCCTTCTACCCCACTGTCCTCCCTGGGCAAAGCTCCAATTCCAGCCCCTTCGAAGTGAGTCAGAGACCATGGGAAGGGGGGCATCTAGCAGCAGGGAATGTGTGAATGTGTCTGTGTGTAGACCTAATGATGTGTTGATATGGAAAGGCCTGTGTGTTTGTATTTCCAAGTGCTAAGTATGGATACACAGGTCAGTGTGAGTTTGTAACAATGCCAGGGTGTAACTGTGTTAGTGTGTCACGGTGCATAGTAACAAACACACATAAGTTGAGATGTACGCAAGGGTGGGTGATGCATATGTGTATACATGCGTGCTCACGCATGTGTGTTTGAGTAGAGACTTCTGCCAACAACCTGTTGTAGCTTGGAATCAGCTAGCAAACAAGGGTGAAGTCTCTCCTCCCATTCAGATGGGGGAGAGGCGCCTTGGGTTTTTTTTTTTTAACTTAAAAATTAAGTGCACCATCCAGTTAGTGGTAGTTAATTAGGAACAGGTCCCAGGAAGCTGCCTGGCAGCAGCACCAATAAATCACTCATTAACTGTCTATGGCTGCCTGCCTCCACATCCATTGTACTGCAGCTTCAGCTCCCTCCGCTGGGCCGGCACCTCCACCGCAGGCCTGCTAGCCATAGTGGGGTGCTTCCCCAATCTCTCTTCTCTCTAGAGTATCTCCCAACCTCATCAGGAAGAACAAGAAAGGCCCCATCTGCCATTTCTCTGCTCATGGACTTATTCTAAGTATCTTTGCACCAAGCCCCTTTCTGACCCCCCACATCTGACCTTGTTGACCTCTAATCTCTCCACTCTGCCTCACTATGCTCCTTCAGAACCCTGGCCACCTAGGTCTCCACAATTTTGCCCACACCTTTGACTGTGTGGCCACCTGGGTAGTGAGCATACTGGGGGCACCCAGGAAATACTCTTGCTCGATCAGCTCCAGCCAGCGCTCTCACCAAAACAATAGCCACCCACACTGTTTTAAAGCACTGATAGAATACCATAGACCTGGGATTCAGAAAGGAGAAAGTATGTAATGGGCATAGGGTCTCTTGTTAGAGCATTAAAATATTCTAGAACTAGGTAGTAGCAAAAGTCATGTATCATTAGGAATATACTAAATGTCACTGAATTGCATGCTTAAATCACATATAGTTATGTCACATATACGTTTCTATTATAAAAGCTTTTAAGACTGTGTGCAGTAGCTTACATCTGTAATCCCAGATATTTGGGAGGTGGAGATAGGAGAATTGCAGTTCAATGTCAACCCAAGCAAAAGAGTTGGCAGGACCCTATCTTGAACAAGTCAGGTATGGTGGCTCATTTCTGTAAATCTCAACTATGCCTGAGGAACAGATAGGATCATAGTCCAAGGCTAGCTCAGGCAAAAGCATGAGACCTCATCTGAAAATTAATCTAAAGTAAGAGACCAGAGACATGGCACAAGTGACAGAGCACCTGTTTAGAAAGCATAAGGGAGAGAGTTCTCAAGATGGCGACGGGGCAGTAGGGAAACGCCACAGCTCTCTCCAACCAAAAAGAGAGTTCGAGTTCCAACCTTTAATCTCCCCAAGAGACCGACAACAACAAAAAGACGAACACTCAGAGAAAAACCAGAGGTGGAAAATAACAAAAAAAGAAAGAGAGGAAAAGAAGAATTTCAGAACAGAGAAGAGCGAAGACCCCTCCCCCAACCTTTACTGGCCGCGCGGCAGTGCGCCAAGCCGCCAGCCAGCCGGCCCGGCGGGGGCTGCCGGAGCCACAGAGACACAGGGGGCTGCTTGCAGATCACCAGGTACCGGATTGCAGAACAGCGGATCGCCAGGAACAGAGAAACCTACCAGCCGGGAGTCTCCAGGAGGATCCCACCCCACCCATCACTCTCCACCGGAGCGGAGAGGCTCCATCCCGCCAAAGCCGCCCGGCACCAGCAGCGCCACAAAGGGACCTGTCGCGATCGCAACGACCCGGCGGGGGGCCGCCCAACCCAGCCCGCAACCACCCCAACTGAACTCGGACTGCAACAACAACTGACGGACTGCAACAACAACTGACGACCTACAGGGTGAGTACCCATCAGGGGACAGGGAATCCATCAAGGGAGACCAGAGCTGGAGGGAATCCCCAGACCCTGACCTAGACTCCCTACCCCAACACCCGGACCACAGGACCCACTAAAACTGGGAACTGTTCGAGAGCCCCACCAGCCGGTGGAGCACACTCTGCTGGCCAGGCCAGAGCAAGAGCGCCCCGGGAAGGGAGCTTAAATGCTCAAGCCAGGAACAGTGCCCCTGGGTCAAGACTACCAACAGTAGAAGAAATTTGAACTGTGTCCTCCAGGCTGCATAACCAAGGTGGTATACACATTAGCACAGGCCTAACGAGCGCGCTCCAGGCTGGGGCCGGAACCAGGCCAGGGGACCGGCGCCTGAACAAAGCAAAAAGGGTCAGAAGTGGGGCTCTGGCTCAAATGGTAGGGTGCCAGCCCTGAGCTGAAGAGCTGAGGGACAGCACCCAAACCTAGAGTTCAAGCCCACAACCAGCCCAAAACAAACAAAAACACATCAGGAGCCCATAGCAGACTCCAGTATTTGGGAGAGTGCATCCAGAGCATCTGATCTTCCCAAGAGCACCCGCAGGAGCAAACACAAGCAGTCTAGGCTGCTCAACCCTTCCAAAGGCGGGAATTGCTACAGCAGAGAGCTGAGAATCCTAAGTGAATAGCAGCTGGAAATAGGCTCCCAACAGAATCCAGATCAGACACAGACTCTCTCTACCAATAGAGAATCAGCAACCAAGCAAAGACAGACACACCAAAACAAGATTGAAGAGCAGTCTCCTGAACCCCCATGCGAAAATCACAGAGAAAAATCACAAGGTTTACCACTACCCAGGACAGCAAGCTCACCTCAAAAGCCAGCAGCCACGCAGGGGAGAGCCCCAGTGGGAGCAAAGCAGGAATGGAAGACAAAAACTACATCCAAGGGTTGCTGGAGGCAATGACTCAAGAAATAAAGCGAGAAATGGATCAGAAATTGAAAGAGCACAAGGATGAACTATCAAAAGATATACAGGATATCAAACAAAAATTGGATGCAAAAATAGAAGCTGCACAAACCTCAGTAAGAAGTGAGATAAACGCCAAATTAGAGGTAATGCATACTGATATCACCTCATTGAGAGGTGAGATCAGTACTCTGAGAACCAACATTGAATCCATAAAGGGATCCATTTCCATCATGCAAACCACAATAGAAGCCACGGTCAACAGAGTGAATGAAATGGAAGGTAGAGTGTCAGATACAGAAGACAGAATACACCAACTGGACCAAAAAGTGACAGATATGGAAAAATCACTCAAATTAAACCAAAGGGAAATTCAAGAGCAAGCAGATAATGCTAAAAAATTTAACCTTCGCATAATCGGAGTGGACGAAGGTGAGGAATTCCAGAGCAAGGGAATGCAACACCTATTTAACAAGATAGTCAATGAAAATTTTCCCCACCTCAAAAACGACCATCTTAACTACATCACAAAAGCTTATCGAACACCCAACAAGCAAGATCCCAGGAGAAACACTTCTAGGCACATAATAGTAACAATGATGGATCTGAATAATAAGGAAACAATCCTGCATGCAGCAAAAATGAAGAAGGAGCTATACTACAACGGGAAAAAAATTAGAATCACTGCAGATCTCTCCACACAAACAATGAATGCAAGAAAAGCCTGGGAAAGCACCATACGAGCCCTGAGAGCCAATAACTGCCAACCCAGACTGATATACCCGGCAAAGCTAGCATTCACATTCGATGGAGAACTGAAAACTTTTAATAGCAAAGAAAAACTAAATGAATACATAAACATTAAGCCAGCATTACAAAGAATTCTAAGAGGGAGGACACAACCTGAAGAAAGCAACCAGGAACTGGGACCTGCCCCAAACAGGCATTACTCAAAGTCTAACTGAGCAAGCACAGGAGGAAAGGAAAGAAGAAAAACTTAGGAAAACGGAATGGCAGGGACAACAATGCATCTCTCTATACTTTCTCTTAATATAAATGGGCTGAATTCGCCAATTAAAAGAAAACGAACTGAGGACTGGATCAGAAAACAAGACCCATCCATCTGTTGCCTTCAGGAGACCCACCTCTCAGCCAAACATACAAACAAACTCAGAGTGAAGGGGTGGAAAAGGATCTACCAATCAAATTCCCCCAATAAGAAAGCAGGTGTAGCTATCCTGATATCTGACAAAATAAACTTTTCATTAAAATCAGTACAGAAAGACAAGGACGGACATTACATATTAATAAAGGGAACAATCCAAGAGGAGGATATAACCATCATCAACTTATATGCCCCAAATATCGGTGCACCCAGATATGTTAAACAAATGCTCTCAAACTTACAGAATAAAATAGATCCCAATACGATAATACTAGGAGACTTTAACACGCCACTCTCACCAAAGGACAGGTCTACCAACCAGAGGATTGGCAAAGAAGCTACCGAATTAAGTGAGGCCATACTTCAAGCGGAATTAACTGACATCTACCGAGTATTTCACCCTAAAACAACACAGTACACATTCTTCTCAGCAGCTCATGGAACTTTCTCCAAAATAGACCATATCATAGTTCATTCAAGGAACTTAAGCAAATACAAAGGGATCGACATAATCCCCTGTATCCTATCTGACCACAGTGGAATCAAGCTAGCTCTCAATAACAAAGCATACCGCAGAAATTTCTCTAATACATGGAAATTGAACAGCACACTCCTTAACAAGGCCTGGGTAACAGAAGAGATCAGAGAAGAAATAAAGCATTTCCTAGAACTCAATGAAAATGAAAACACCTCACAAAGAAACTTGTGGGACACAGCAAAAGCAGTCCTGAGGGGCAAATTTATTGCCCTCAGTGCCCACATCAAGAGAATGGAGACAGACCAAGTAAATAATCTCATGTTGCAACTAAAACAGCTAGAAAAACAAGAAAAAATGGGACCTAAAGCTACTAGACGAAGCCAGATAACCAAATTAAGAGCAGAGATTAACCAATTAGAAAATCAGAAAACCATAACCAAAATAAACCAAACAAAAAGCTGGTTCTTTGAAAAAATAAACAAAATTGATGGCCCGTTGGCAAGATTAATTAAAAAAAGAAGAGAGGAAACCCATATTAATAGGATTAGGGATGCCACGGGAAACATCACAACACGTACCCAAGATATCCAAACAATTCTAACAGACTACTTTCAAAAGCTATACTCTCTAAAGGAAGAAAATCTGGCGGAAATGGATGCATTTTTAGAGAAATACAAGTTACCCAAACTGAGCAAAGAAGAAGTTAACCAATTAAATAAGCCAATATCCTATAATGAGATACAGGAAGCTATCAAAAGTCTTCCAACAAAAAAAAGCCCAGGACCAGATGGATTCACAGCAGAATTCTATAAGACCTTTAAAGAAGAACTAATACCCATACTCCTCAAGCTCTTCAGAGAAACAGAGAAGGAGGGAGCTATCCCAAACTCATTCTACGAAGCCAATATCACACTCATCCCCAAACCAGGCAAAGACCCAACCAAAAAGGAGAATTACAGGCCAATCTCCTTGATGAACACAGATGCAAAGATCCTTAACAAGATTCTAGCTAACAGAATCCAGAAACACATAAAAAAAATAATACACTATGATCAGGTAGGCTTCATCCCAGAGACACAGGGATGGTTTAACATACGTAAGTCAATAAATGTAATCCAGCATATCAACAGAGCCAAGGTCAAGAATCACATGATTATCGCCACAGATGCAGAAAAGGCCTTTGATAAAATTCAACATTCATTCATGCTAAAAGCTCTGGAGAAAATAGGAATAGAAGGAACATTTCTAAAAACAATAAAAGCCATTTATGACAGACCAATAGCCAATATTATACTTAATGGGGAAAAGCTACAACCAATCCTCCTAAAAACAGGAACAAGGCAAGGATGTCCACTGTCTCCACTCCTCTTCAACATAGTCCTAGAACCCTTAGCCAGGGCAATAAGGCAAGAAAAAGACATTAAAGGGATCCGCATAGGGAAAGAAGAAGTGAAACTATCCCTTTTTGCAGACGACATGATACTATACCTCCACGATCCCAAAAACTCCATCCCCAAACTTTTAGAAATCATAAGTCACTTCGGCAAAATAGCAGGATACAAAATAAACCCACAAAAATCAGTTGCCTTCCTATACACTGATAACGCACAGGAAGAGAGGGAAATAAAGGGAGCAACCCCATTCACAATAACCTCCCAAAAAATAAAATATTTAGGAATTAACCTAACCAAAGATGTAAAAGAACTATTTAATGAGAACTATAAAAAGTTAAAGAAAGAAATTGCAGAAGACACTAGGAAATGGAAAGACCTCCCATGCTCCTGGATAGGCCGACTTAATATAGTAAAGATGGTGATACTTCCAAAATTAATATACAAATTCAATGCAATTCCTATTAAAATCCCAATGACGTACATCACTGAAATACAGAAAACAGTCCAAAAATTTATATGGAACAACAAAAGACCTAGAATAGCCAAAACAATTCTAGGGGATAAAGACAATATGGGAGGGCTATCCATGCCGAACTTCAAACTCTACTACAGAGCTATAATCACAAAGACAGCATGGTACTGGCACAAAAACAGACCCGAAGACCAATGGAACAGAATAGAAGATCCAGATATAAATCCACAGGCCTACAGCCAGCTGATATTCGACAAAGGAGCCAAAGACATACAATGGAAGAAACACAGCCTCTTCAACCGCTGGTGCTGGGAAAACTGGGCAGCCACATGCAGAAAACTAAAAGTGGACCCCAGCCTATCACCATGCACCAACATCAACTCAAAATGGATTAAAGACCTTAACATTAAACCTGAATCTCTGAAACTACTGCAGGACAGAGTAGGAGAGACACTTGAACTAATAGGCACAGGAAGGAACTTCCTGAACAGAGTCCCAGGGTCACAACAAGTTGGAGAGAGACTCGACAAATGGGACTACCTTAAAATAAAAAGCTTCTGCACAGCTAAATCTATCGCAACTAAGCTAGAAAGACAACCAACTAATTGGGAAAAAATATTTACCAGCAATATATCAGACAAGGGGTTAACATCCTGTATATACAGGGAACTCAAGAAACTAATCCCTCCCAAACCTAACAAACCAATTACTAAATGGGCAAGGGAACTAAAGAGGGACTTCTCAAATGAAGAAATAAAAATGGCAAAGAAACACATGAGGAAATGTTCATCATCCCTGGTGGTGAAGGAAATGCAAATAAAGACAACCCTGAGATACCACCTTACCCCAGTCAGAATGTCCCACATCCACAAATCAGCCAACGACAAATGCTGGAGGGGATGTGGAGAAAGAGGAACCCTATTACACTGCTGGTGGGAATGTACACTTATACAACCACTTTGGAAAGCAGTCTGGAGGGTCCTTAGAAAGCTAAAGATTGACCTCCCTTACGACCCAGTCATACCACTTCTAGGCATCTACCCTGAACAACAGGAACCAATATACAAGGACACGTGCACCTCCATGTTTATTGCAGCACTGTTCGCAATAGCTAGGATATGGAAACAACCTAGGTGCCCCACCACAGATGAATGGATCCAAAAATTGTGGTATCTATACACAATGGAATATTATGCAGCCATTAGAAATGACAAAATAATGGCATTTGCAGGGAAATGGATGGAGCTAGAAGGAATCATGTTGAGCGAGGTAAGCCAAGAACGAAGAGACAAACGGTACATGGTCTCCCTCATAAGTGGATGCTAAATCCAAAAGGTTAGTGATACGACAAAACTAACAGGACTTAAGAAACAAAGAACTCCCGCTCATCTGGTTGAACCACTACTAAATATCCTCATGCTGCTGATCACAAATATGGTATATAACATGTGAACACTGTTATATATTACAGACTGTGGTAGACAATTTGCTCCAGGGAAGTTAGAATGAACTTGTGACTTTGAAATTATGTAATCATTTAATCACAATCAAAAAAAAAAAAAAAAAAAAAAAAAGAACCTCGGGGAAGGGAGGGAGGGAGGGGATGGTAGGGGGAAAACAATGGAGGGGGGTAACAATGTTCAAGAGGAAGTGTACTCATAACCTCACTCATGTAACTGTGACCCTCTGTATAGTAGCTTTACAATAAAAAAAAAAAAAAAAAAAAGAAAAAAAAAAAAAAAGAAAGCATAAGGGCATAAGGCTCTGAGTTCAAATCCCAGGACAGAAAAAAAAAAAGCTAAATGCCAGTGACTAACACCTATAATCCTAGCTACTTAGGAAGCTGAGATTGGAACAATCCTGGTTTAAGTCCAGCTGAGACAGGATTCCCTCTGAACTGAAGAAGCTAGGCCTGGTACACATACCTGTCATCCTAGTGAGGATGGAAAGCCTCAATTGGGTAGATCTCTATTTAGGCATATGCCAAGGCAGGAAGTAAGACTCTGTCTCAAAACTAGCACCAAAAGGGCTTCTGGAAACATTGGTCAGAAGTATAGGGCCTGCTTAGCAAGTGTACCAAAAGGCCCTGAATTCAAACCCTAGAAACACAAAAAACAATTTAAAAAAACCCCACAAACCTTCAGAGCATTTTATTCACTTTTTATTTATTGCTTCAGTTTTGTTTTGGCTTTGGTGCTGGTTGAGCCCAGGACTCTGCACATCCTAAGAACACACCTTACCACTGTGACCCCCTCCTCCAACTAGCATGTGTGTTGAAAACAACTGTAGAACGAGACCCTGGAGATACAGTAGTAAG